>NW_028327176.1:124771002-125399335 GCF_987537825.1 Furipterus horrens
CTGTGAAGCCTGGGCTCTCAATGGAGCAGAGCACTGAGAGAAGCAAACAGCTTCTCCTGGGCCACAATCTTTTTATTTTATTTTATTTTATTTATTACGCTATTATAGTTGCCCCAATTTCCCCCTGTGCCCCCCTCCACCTAGCACCCCCACTCGCTCAGGCATTCCCACACCATTTTTCATGTCCATGGGTCATGCATGTAAGTTCTTTAGTTACACTATTTCCTATAGTGTATTTTACATTCCTATGACTATTCTGTAACTACTTATTTGTACTTTTTTTTAGTATACTTTATTGATTATGATAGTACATTTGTCCCAATTTTTTCCCCTTTGCCCCGTTGTGCCCAGTACCTCCCTTCCCTCCAGCAGTCCCTCCCCTCCCTTAGTTCATGTCCATGGGTCATGCATATAAGTTCTTTGGCTTTTCCATTTCCTACACTATTCTTAACATCCCCCTGTTTATTTTGTACCTACCAGTCATGTTTCTTGATCCTTGCACCATAGGTGCTGGGCCACAGTCTTATTGCACAGCTTCCTGCGGTGAGTAAGGAGAAGACCCAATGCAAGTGGGGAGAGAAGGCTGAGGTCCTAGCATTTTCTCCTGAGAGATGACATAGTTATTGTATGCTTTTGTTGCTGTTTAGCCAGAACCCAACTTATTACCAAGTTGTAAGATTCCATTAATTCAGGCAAATTTGGGGTAAAGTAAAATGGAAAATTATGATTCTGAAAAGCTTTAACAGCTTATAGAAATATAATACAATCTATATACCATATACCATATACCCCTGGCTGGTTTGGCTCAGTGGATTGAGCGTTGGCCTGCGAGCTAAGTGTCGCTGGTTCGATCTTCCAGTCAGGGCACATCAGAGAAGGAAAACTCTGACTCCAAAAAACCTCCGCTGCCTTGTGGCATACCTCTTCAGGGGCAAGGCTAAGGGAGTAAACCCCGACAGAAAATCCGGAGCCGGAGTCCCTAAGGCGGTTTGACGTTGTAGTTCGTTCGTTCGGTTTGTTCGGCAGCCGTCCGTCTCGAGAGATGATGGTGTAGCTTCTTAAGAGTCTATCTGCACCGCCGAGAATGGCTGTGCAGTCCGACTCGGGAGTGACACGGCATCTGTCTCCTCCCGTGTTGAATCGACATCTTGCGATGACGCTGGAGTGTCCTCTCCAGTGAAGCTGAAGCTACAGAGCCCGGGCAGGGTGATATGGAGGGTCTGCTGTTGCCCATGCAGCAGACCCCCCCTCTCTTCGCAGCTGAAGGGTCCAAGGGAAAGACGGAGTCAATACAGCTTGGCTTCAGGTGCGCCGCAGGAGTTGCCGGTGTTGACTACAACATCAAACCGCCTTAGGGACTCCGGCTCCGGGTTTTCTGTCGGGGTTTACTCCCTTAGCCTTTCCCCTGAAGAGGTATGCCGCAAGGCAGCGGAGGTTTTTTGGAATCAGAGTTTTCCTTCTCTGTTGTGCCCTGACTGGAAGATCGAACCAGCGACACTTAGCTCGCAGGCCGACGCTCAATCCACTGAGCCAAACCAGCCAGGGACGAGGGAAAGGTAAAGTAAACATATTTATTCAATTTTCTGAGTAAACAGGCCAGTAAGTGAAATAAACATTCCAGAAATCACTGTTATCCACTTGAAATATCAATCTCTTTAAACTCTGAAGAGACGGAGCAAAATGATGACATGTCATTTGTAGCAAATCATTCAGAAGTCTTTGAAGCAAAGTATGTGCACAAGTATACAGAACTAATTACTAGAGATAAACAAAAGGCCCATGATTTCTTCATGTTTGATATAACCGTGTACACATCTAACCAGTATATTCTTATCTATTACTTCTCAAAATACTAAGTTAAATCAAATTTTATCACAGCTAGTTTATTTTTGAAGAATTGATTTATTTCTCTAAACATAATACTAATGCACAAAGTAAAAAAATAAAAAGAAAGAAAAAAGAAAAAAAAAAGGAAAATCTATAATTCTATGACCTAAAGCATTCACTCGTAAAATTTTGCAAAGGTTTCCCTCATAAATAGCATTTTAACAGCTACGCTATTTTCCTTAATGAAATAGATCAAGGTTTTAAGTTCAAAATTTGACTTTGGTTTACGTCAAGCAAGGTTCTCTCAACTTTAAATCTCCAATTAGATTTCTAGGAACATTTTCCACAATTCATATTACTTTCATATTATGCTTTATTTTTTTTTTGCCATCTCACAATTTAAAATTCTACAGTCAATTCTATCAATATTTTCCCTTTCGTTTATAATTTTTTTACCGGCAACTCCTGCGGCGCACCTGAAGCCAAGCTGTATTGACTCCGTCTTTCCCTTGGACCCTTCAGCTGCGAAGAGAGGGGGGGTCTGCTGCATGGGCAACAGCAGACCCTCCATATCACCCTGCCCAGGCTCTGTAGCTTCAGCTTCACTGGAGAGGACACTCCAGCGTCATCGCAAGATGTCAATTCAACAGGGGAGGAGACAGATACCGTGTCACTCCCGAGTCGGACTGCACAGCCATTCTCGGCGGTGCAGATAGACTCTTAAGAAGCTACACCATCATCTCTCGAGATGGACGGCTGCCGACGACATACCATAAAATTCACCTGTTTAAGTGTACAGTTGTATGGATTTTAGTATATACGCAGAGTTGTGCAGCAATCACCATAATCTAATTTTTATCACTCCAAAAAGAAATCTCATATCTGTTAACAGTCACTCTTTATTCTTCATCTCAGCCCTAGGTAACCACTGGTCTTCTATCTCTACAGATTTGTGTCCAATAGATATTTCATATACATGAAGTCATACACTGTATGGTCTTTTGCGACTGGCTTCTTTCACCAAACATAATGGTTTTTGAGATTCATCAGTGTTGTAGTATGTGAAAACATTTCATTTCTTTTATGGCTGAATACTATATCATTGTATGGCCATACCATATTTTATTTATCCATTCAATATTTGATGGACATTTGGGTTGTTTCCATTTGGGGGCTAGATTCCTAAACTACTAAGAATAGACTCCTACATGGAGCTTATTTCTTAAAAGCTGTTCTTTATGAACATTTTATTGGGTGATTATCCCATTTATATTAATCAAAGACATTAAATATCTGTTATCCAGAGTGTCCAAATAGCATGATATAATCAATTATTAATCAATTATCCTCTGAAGTAATTATTGTGCTAAGCTGATGTGACCTCAGTCTAAAAAACAAAAACTTGACATTTAAGTTAGCTCATTCAGCTTTAAGTTAAACATTCTGTTTCTATAAGGTTTCCTGATATGATGAAAACAATGCATAGATTTCCATCATTTCCTTGGAGGCCATCAAAGGGCTTGGAGATAGGACCTGAGATCAGGAGTCCCTGTTTCAAATTATAAGAGTATAACAGGCACTTAGCTTTATTGTTTTTAATTACATAAAGTATCAAAGACTAATTTCCAAAGCATTGACCTAAAAGATCCCCAGAGGATTTGGTTTAATGAACAGCTAAATATGATGCACAATGAACATATTTGCTATTGTATATAAATGGTGCTCTTAAAGAGCTTTAGAGGTTTCTTCTTAGGGAAGTGAAATCTGCTTTAGCCTCTTCATATATTTTCAGTGCACAGAAGGGAACCCTCACCAGTACCATGTGTCCCAGTGATCACCGATAATGACCAGCAGTCAGCACAAGTCCTCTCTCTCCTTGCTGTCTTTCCTCCTTGCTTCCACCCTAGAGGAAGAGGGCTGATCTCAGTGATGTGATTTCAGTGAATTGAAGGAGCTACTATTTTCAAGGGATGGAACTATCAAAGGAGTTTAAAGGTCCAGCAATTTCAGGTAGAGTCCCTTTTCGCTGTCTCCATTTAGCTCTTTTCTTCTCTTCTCCGGCACTGTGTTCAGTTTTGCTGCACTGGTCTGAAAAGCAGAAGCAAAGCAAAGGAAATGGCAACTCTTGAATGAGTTTTTGTAGAAGAGACGAGAAGATAGATAAATGTCATGAAATTGAGGCAATCCAGGGAGTAATGCTTTTTTCATAATCCCTTACAAATTCAAGATTTGTAGGTTTTGGTCAGCTGTATTAGTTAGCCTAACTGCTGTAACAAACAGACCCAAACCTTGATGGCTTAATTCAATAAAAATGCATTGCTTGCTCATATCACAGTCCAATGTGGTTAGCAGTCATTCAGGAGGAGCTCAGAGTCCTTTTATCTTGTGACACCACCAGTGTCAAAACATAGTGTGACCAAGAAGGGGTGGCCAGGTCTGCAAGTACTGTGTATCACTACTTCCCAGCTTCCATTGGCCAGAACTCACATGACTCCAACTTCACTGCAAAGGAGCCCAAGAGAAATGTAAATGGGTTTAGTGAACACTTAGCATTGTCTCTGCCACACCTGCTCTGGGCTAGGGAATGAAAGACATTTACAGTAGTCCCTCTCTATATCACAGTTCACTTATCGCGGACTCACTGTATCATGGGATTTTAAAAAATATTACATTTAGTTATTTATCACGGATTTTTTACTATATCATGGGGTTTTGCAGTACTGTATACATATATTGTTAAAGTTACGTAGGTTTAAGAGTAAAGAATATGTTTAAGAACATAAGTAGTGTTTATAAAAGCATGAAAAAGGTTAATAAGGGACTTGGAACAGTTTATAAGTCTGTGGGAAGGGTTTAAAAAGCCTTAAAATATATAAATACTAAAATAAGCATAAGGTTCCTAATTCATGGATTTTCAGCTATCGTGGGGGAGGAGGGTCTAGAGCGTAATACCCCTGATAAGTGAGGGAATACTGTATATTGGTTTTTGGAGGTCTGATTCCATTCTCTCTTGGAGAGGCTCTGCCCCACTTTTTAGTAGTAAATTCTGAGATTTGGGTTTCAATTTAGTGATTCATGGGGATTTATGTGGGGTTTGGTCCCTGGATATTCCTGGTTCTCCAGGCTGAAACACCACCTCAGTAGCATCTATTAGTACCTGAATCAATAGCCAGAGATTCTGAAAAAGTAAAATTCAACATCTTTGCTGGATCCGTTAGTATTATAAAGGTAGGAAGAATCCAGTAGTGTACTATGGCTTTGGGTCTTCCCTGATTTACCTTGTTGAAATTTTTTTATCATTGTGAAAAGTGTCACCTTTGATGAACAATGATGCTGCTGGGATTTTCATTTAGCCTATGTGGACAAAGGACCATAGTCTGGCTGTAGGGAGGTAGTAAGTCCAGTGGTTAAGAGCACAAGTTCTAGAGCAGACCACCTTGGTGTGACCCCAGACTATTTACTTAATTCTGGATGCCTCAGTTTTCTTATCGTCAAAAGGGACATGAGGACTGTAATAAAGTACCCACGTGGGATAGATAATATGAATTGCCTTGCTTATTTTACATTCCACCTTCTTCCTTGGATCCTCCGTTTCCTGTAGAGGTTGAAAGGCTAAAAATCTGCATGTCTCAAAACCCTTTGCAGCTACAGGTTTGCATATAATTTAGGTCCTGTCATTTAGATGGATTTGTTTGAAATTTGGAAGGCAAACATGAGGCCATCCTCTCATTTCAGGCCACCCCCTGCTGGCATGCAAAGACCCTGGAGATGTGAGATTTCATCTTCAGCAGGGTTCCAGCTTCCTGGGTGTCAAAGGCTGTGGCAGTAGAAGCAGCGTCTTGACGCCAGTTTCCTGGGACATGTTTATGAATTTACAAGCTTCAGTGACCTTGAAGGTAGCTGCTCTCTTAGTGGGCCAGTTCTATATTTCTCTGGAAATTACTTCTGGAGGCGGGGTCTAGGACTTAATTCCTTCAGCCCATCTAACAATTTTGTAAACACCCCATTCCCTGTATTAAATATCACCTTGCTTAAAATACTTCGAATGGTTCCTTTTGTTCTGTAATGCATCTTAATGAAGCAATTATCTCATAGGCTTATTTTGAGAATAAAATAATAGCCATAAAGCACTGGTATGTAGTGAGTACTAAATGCCTGTGAGTTTTATTATTATGCAGACTAATGACCAGAAAGTGAAATGAACCTGTACAGGATCCCCTGAAGAGTTCCATTTTTGGAGACGAATCTGGCTCTAGCAATATGTCACCCAGTAGCAAATAAAGTGGAGTTTAGTCATACACAGTTAATTTGCCCATGTTCCTTTCACATGCTAATTCAGGAAAAGCAATTTGGCCCTCTGCTTGACCCCATTACAGTGATAACTTGCCTGGTCCTGAAAAGCCACAACCCCAAATTACTCTTTAGCTCTTGGATCCTGTGAAGAAGACATTGTAGATATAGACACAAAAGCATGAGGAACAGGTAGTTTTACTAAAACTCTCTTTTTAAATCAATTTATTTAATTTCAGAAGCCAGTAAAGATGAGTAAATAACTGGCTATTCTAAAACAAATGCTAACATAAAAGAAGAAAATTTGAAACAAAACAAAATTGTATTTAGTCACTCTGAAACTCCTTTATTTAATTTAAAAAACCTAATTTAACATGTGTATTTCATCCTGAAATCCATTCAGGCTGTCTTTCTTATAAATTACCTTTTTAATGCATGCTTTGCATAGACGCTATAAGAATTGTCTGCTCTTGCTGTTCTTCTTATTGAGCCCATATTTTGAATTCAAAGTGGCCATTAACTTGCCATATATGAGAAATTTTTACAACTTAGTGTCATTGGGTGGCTTCTTTATGGGAATGGCAGATGTTTGTTTTCAATGATGATAATTATTTCTTGACAAAAGTCAGTTTATTTAATGAGCTTTTTCTGAAAATTATAATAATTCATTTTCACATTGACACCCTTGAATAACTTGATAAACACATCTCTGTCATCAAAGACTTGCTGGATGCCACATAGAAGAGAGAAATCCCTGTTTCATGATCTATGAAATTAGGATAGTTGCTTCTTAGATTTATTATGAAATTTTTATACTAAATTTAATATGTAATTTAAATTTATAAACAAATTTATTATTTATTAAAGGTTATAATGTATATAAAATGCTTAGCATAGTTTCTGGCACTGCAAATGCATTTTGCTGCTTCACAGGCAAGTTGCTTTACTTTCCTCACTAAAACTTTGCAGAATATTGGGACAAGTTTGTGTCAATGGCTAACATGTGTATGTAGCTATTATTATGCCTGCTGTTACTATTCTTTACAAATAGTCAACTCTCTTTGAACCAGAGTATTTGGTTAACATAGTATTCCCAAAATATGATGGATAACAACAGAGTGCTGTATTTTTCATGTCTATCAATACTTACCAAAAAATAAGAGATTAAAAAACTAACAAACCAAAACTGCAATAAAAATGGCTACAGGCAAAATGCCGCAGAGTCCGTTTATGAGTTGCATTGTTGTATTTTAAAAAGAAAACTTTTTTTCCTGTTGAGCACCTGTTTATTTCAATCACAAAGCATGGAAGATTCTATCTCAAAACTTTGCTTCTGAGCCCAGAATTTAAATTCACCCCACTGATGGTTTTCATATTTCAAGACAGGAAATACAAATTATTCATACAAGTATTAAATATTCTTACAGTTTTTACTGGGAATGTTGTATGTTTACAAATGTGATTTGAATTATAAGTGGGTAGGGCTTTGAAAAGCTGAAAGCAGAGGGCTGTGGGTGGGAATCCTGCCATTGAAATTTCTGCAGTGATGATTGTATTTTTATCTTTGTCTGCAAAGACATTGAGAGTTGTTGAGAGTTCTGAGTGTTCTATTTATTTTGGGTTATCAAAGCCAGGACCTCCATTCTGGTCCAAGGAAGTGACTGGCTCTTGGAAATTAAAGAGGTAGAGCTTCCTCCTGAACAACCAGAACCTCTTGTTCCTTTAGGGTATGACACTCAACCCTAGGGAATAAGGATCCTGACCCTCCCAAAGCTGTCCTCAACTACCTGACTTGACTTTTCACTTCACCTCAATCTGTTTGTGACCAGGCACCTTGGTGCTCTTCCAGATAAACAAGCTGGTTTTCAAAGTTCTGAGATTTAAGACACTGGTAGTCATACATCTTGACCACTCCTCCAGATAGGGCCTAGAAATTTCCCAACTCAGCTTCTACCCCTCAGGGTTAAAGTATTTGACACGGGAGACTATGACATAGAAATTAGGAATAAATAATGAAAAAATTCCTCCTTTTGTTGAAAAAGATGTCTTTTATCCTTTTTTGACATCTCCCAATTTAAAAAAGAAAAAACTATTGAGGTGTAATTTATATACCATAAAACAGACTCATTTTAAGTGTACAATTCAATGATTTTTAAAATAAATTTATCAAGTTTTGCAACCATTGCTAAAATCCAGTTTTAGAACATTTCAGACTACTCATTGCTAGTAGATAGCAATACAATTGACTTTTGTATATTTATCCTATATCCTAAGATCTTGTTGAATGTTTGTTAAGGTCAATAGTTTTTTGCATGTGGTTAAGATTTTCTATATACAGGATCCTGTTATCTATGAATGAAGACAGTTTTACTTCTCTCCCAATTTTGAGTCCAACAATAGATATTAAATCTAGTCTTTTCATGGGAAGGAGGTGCTGGGAGGAGGTACTGGTCTCAGCTCAATACAACATTTGGAGAGTGTCTGTGTGGCAAGTGATAAAAACCAAAAACCTATTCCTTGGTTTCAAGAATACTTGGCCTTTAAAAAAGAAGAAATTTTACCCTTTATGGCAGTATGGATGGACCTGGAGAACATTATGTTACATGAAATAAGCCGAGAAAGCAAATACCATATGATATCACTCACATATAGATTCTGCTGAACAAGCTAAACTAACAAGGAAAATGGGGACAGACTCACAGATGGAAAGCTGGATGACACTAGTGGGTAGGGTAGGTGAAGGGGTGGAGGGACTGAGCAAAAACGAAAAAGGACTCATGGACGTGGACAACAGTGTGGTGATTGTTAGGGGAAGAGGGAATAAGGGGACTAAATGGTAATGGAAAAAAAATACAATAAAAACTAAATTAAAAAAACAAATTAACCAGAAACAAAGAATAGGCTACTTCTTTACATTATTTATTTATAACTGTGGTTATGATTATATATTTATGTATTTATTTATAATTTTGGTTATTTATCACAGTTAGTGACAGTATTTTCCTTCTTAGGTTAAAAAAGAAAAGAAATGCAAGACTGGTAATTCAGATACCTTTTGATGGCATTTATGGATATAACCTAATAATTTCTAAGTTCTAATAGTAGTTCATTGCCATTACTTCTTACTCAACTGAATGATGATATAGTTACCTGCCACAAAAATTGTCTACTTTCTTTTTATTCATAATTTTTCAATAGCACTTGATTTGATAACTTCATAAACTCCCTTCAACATCATATCCATTACTAAGTTATTGCTAAATCTTACTCCTTCTCTTGTACCATACTGCCATTGAAGACTTGCCTCTTTTTTTAAGTATATTTTATTGATTATATTGTTACAATAGTTCCAAATTTTTTCCCTTGCTCCCCTCTGCCCAGCACCACCCCTCCCCCTGCAATCCCCCCCACCCCAAGTCCATGCCCATGGGTCGTACATACAAGTTCTCTGGCTTCACCCTTTCATATATTCTTCTTTTTTTTTTATAATTAATTAATTAATTAATTATTTTAACAATAAAAAATAACAATTCCTCCCTCTCAGACTTAAGACCCTTTATAATCTTATAAAGGACAATGGGCGAAGGTCTCGAGCTCCTTTAGCTGCTTCAAGCTGGACATAGTCGTCGTCCTACCTACCCTTGGGTCCAGAAATCCCTAATAAGAGTTGGGGAGTGGAGGGGAGGGTGGCCTTCCCACATGGGGAAGGATTGTGCAGACTCCAGGTCAGTTGGCTGTCCCTGGACAACGGCGTGCTTGGTTTAACAGGCTGGCATCCTTGTTGTATTCTGTGAAGCCATCCGGTCCAGGGCTTTTGAAGACTTACCTCTTTAAATCGTTCCTCTGTTTCTCCTGACCACCTAGAAAATGAATGATCGTTTCTCTGTTGTTAAAGCTATTCAATATCTTTTCAGATAGAATATCAATCCTTTACAATTTCCCATCACCATTAACATAAACTCCCATTGGCTTTATCTTATAAATCACTTACATTCACCAAAATAATTTTCCATCTTCGGTCTTATAAGAACATACCTTTACTGCCTCCTTCTCAAGATCATCATTACCTTAAAGTTTATATTCTTTATTTGAAACCCAATAGATAATATTTATAATTACAAAATAGTTTAGTAATATGATGTATAATATTATAAATAATAAATAATTAAAATTATAATGACTTTACAAATCAAGCCCATGGGGGGAGAAAAGCACATTATTTACAATTGTGGATGAAAAATGCTGGAGGAAATACTTGAAAGTATATGCATTTGAGGAGAGGCTTTGGTGGAAAAGTGTGGAGCAGGTCACCATTGTATACTACTTGATTTAAAACATTTGATTAAAAAGAAATAAAGTAAATTAAAATGTAAAAAGTCAGAGTGGAGAAACATAGAGGAGAAAGTTTATCTGTGATTTGGACCCCTCCGTTCCATCATTCACCAGACAGAGCACAGACACAGCATCCCTTGTGGCCTGACTTCATACCCAGACATCCCCCCTGACTCCACTGGAGAGGTTACCAGGGTTCTAGAGTGGTACTTCTTAATGGGGGCTGCACTATGCCCTCAGAGGCTATTTTCGTCTTCTGTGGAGTCATTAGCTGTCACAGTGAACAGAAGTAGGGAGGTGGTTGCTGGAGGTCTGGAGGGGATTACTTGTGTTTCCTGGGCAGAGAGCAGGGATGCTAGACATCCTGCAATGTGTGAACAGCATGTTCTTCCATCTCTCATGACTTGCACCTGTCCCACTGGACATTCATGTAGATTTTTAAGTAATCCCATTTATAAATGTCCAATCCTAGAACCTAACCCTGTTTTAACATACACATACTGAGTATTCTGAATACTGTTTGCACACTTTTAAATATTGTGCTTAGTTTGCAACTTTAACAAGTGGTGTGCTGTATTTCAGAAATTCACATCACCAACAGCAAGTTTGCAGTATTTGCATCTTCGCTACAACTACAGCTATTGCATCACAGATGAATACCTATAAACATATTCATCCCCTATTTTAAAGTTTTAAGTATAAAAAAGTATGTTGATAATTCACTGAATGTTTTATTTTTCTTAAATCTAAACTTATTTTGTGCATCAATACACTCCATTATGTCTTCTTGTGAGGTCATGCCCATGCATTTACATATTTATTGAAATACATAGTTTGTTATAAATTACTTTAAAAATTATTCTTCATTTTGCAGTTAGAACAGAATGCTGAATTTTTTAAACTGAGCTTTAGTTCAGGATACTAAAAGGGATGATAACAAATATTTGCTATACAAAGTGGGTGAGTCTGATTGGGTCCAGTATAATTGTTTAAGAAGGCCTGGAAATTTTCCTTCCTATTTGACATGGATCCTTCCTGTTGCTGCTTAATTATGTTTTCAGTTATTTTCCCCTTCCCTTTGGATATAGAGAAGAGCTACTCACAACCACCTTAAAATTTTCTGTCACTTTTTCAAGTCCCAAACTGTCAATGATGTGATATCTTGCGCTTACTAGGTTTGGTATTACAAAGCCTTTTCTGGGTATAATATAATTTTGTATGGCTCAAAGTCCAAAACCTGCAGTCCTGTGGGATTGGCTAAAAGATGGGAGTAGCTTCTCTGCAGTTTTTTTCACTGCAACTTTTCCTGAGTGCCCCTGACCAGCTGTAGGACTGGAACTGCTTCATGGTCTGGGAGGCCTCAGGAGTCTCCGCCCCCATAACTGGGGCCTGCTGCACTTTGCATTCCAGCGGTGGCACTAATTCTCCAAACTAATTAGGCTAAAAGTCCATAAAGGCAGAAATCTGGTGGAGTTTAGTCTCATTCGTTTCTTTCAGAAAAACTTGCAAGGAAGCTCCTGTCTGCATTTGGAACGGGAACAGAATCTCAAAGGCTTGGCATGAGAAACAGTTGAAGGCGCCAACCTTCCAGGCCAAAGATTCTAGTCACAAAGAGTCCCAATTCAACTTTTTCCCTTGAGGCAAACTTTAAAGTATGCAGGACCCAAAAAACTCATATAATGAAAATAAACCAAGGGATAACACACTTAGCTCAGACTTGCTGAAACACTTTGCTCCCACTGTATCTCAATTCTCTCTGCCTCCAGAACTGCCTCACGGTACTTAATTACTTGCAAGGAGGACAAAGGCAGGTTTTCTAATGTTCACTCACTTTATTCCACTTGTGCTTGCAAAGGTTTTTTTTTTTTTTTTAACTTGTGTTTTAAACTTGTGTTAAAGTTATATAGCTTTCTATGTGTCAGGGACTGTTCTAAGCACTTTAAAAATATTAATTCATTTAATTTTTATAAAGCCCTGTGAGATAGACACTTTTTGCATTCTTATGGATGAGGAACTGTGCAGACACTGTTGCCTATTTTCCCCTGGTGGTGGTTTTTTCCCCTTACTTTAATTTTTTTTTTCTTTTTTTCTTTTTCTTTCTTCCTTTTCTGCCTTTCTCTTTTCATTTTGTTTTGTTTGTTTATTACATAAGGTTTTAAGACAGGGCATAATTGTGTTTTAGAATTTTATTTTTTCTTAAGTGATTGAAAAAAAATCAGGGAATGACTAGAGAACAGAACAAAACATACAAAGCACAATCTTAAGACACAATGTTGGGAATTGGTTTTTCTCCTTTTTGTTTTAGGTGAAATATAAGCCACTTAAGGAAGTCCATAGAAAGGCACAGGCTAAAACTTCTTAAGAGGTTCTTCTGGCCATTAGGCTCAGTTCAGCAGCATGAAGCAGCTAAATGAACCAGAGGTTTAATCTCTTAATTCCTCTTATTTTTATATGCTCTTGGCATCGCCTATCTCCTCTCCCTACCCCACCTCTACCCCTGTTAGTGAATTGCTTACCTCCAGGCTTTTGGGGGGTTGCAAGAGAAACCTGGCATCCTCACAACCTGTGTAAGGACACTGCCAGCACATTAGGGCACAGACTTAAACAGTAAAGGCACATGTTTGGTGACTACTGCAGAGTCACTCATACTTTTTGCTTGCAGCTGTATAGTACCATTTATCTGGAAGTTTTTGTGATGACTTGATTAAAATGTAATGTATATGCAGCTAGTTAGTATAGAAAATTACCAAAGTGATTGTGAAGTCTTGAAATTTTTGTGGCCTGTTAAAATTAGAACCTTTGGTCCTGGTTGGTGTGGCTCAGTGGATTGAGCACCAGTCTGCGAACCAAAGGGTTGCAGGTTCGATTCTTATCAGGGCACATGCTTGGGTAGCAGGCCAGTCCAGTTATGGGCGCGTGAAAGACAGCCACGCATTGATGTTTCTCTCCCTCTCTTTCTCCCTTCCTTCTCCTCTCTCTAAAAACGAATAAATATTTTTTAAAAAATTAGAACTTTTGCAAAAGAAGAGTATAACAGAAGCATCACTTGTTACATAGATCTTTCCTTAAATAATTTCTTTAGGGTATTGAAATTTTTACCACTCTTATTTTTGAATTCTGAACCACATGTTATTTAGATTTGAATTATTGTCAATTATCAATTAGAGCAGAGAGGTGTGGGACTGCCCCCCACCCCCCAATCCCCACCTCCTCTCCCTCTTTCTCAAAGCATTTTTTCCATGCCACTGCCTCCTATTAACAGGAATGGTCAGAGAATGTGGCGGTCTTGTTATTTGGATAAGGGAACAGTTTATGAGAAAGCCCTTTCTGTTAGAACTATTGGACTTCTTTATAAAATTAATTAGTCCACTTAATGGCCTTAGAAAACAAAGTGTGTAGTATTAAACATGACTAAATCTTTCTTTTAGGGTACAGTGTCTTCTTATGCCTCAGGGTCTTCACTCTGAAGATCCATTATTATTATTCAGAACTGCAGTTAGAGAATGAAGGAAATAGGACTCAACCTACTTGCTCCCTGGAGCTGCCTACCCTGGAATTCTTTTCCCTTTACATCACTGAAATAAACTCATTTTCTTATCAGCAAGATGCACAAGCTCTGGAGCAGTCTGCCAGCATTTAAATTCTAGTTCCACCATTTACTGACTATATCACCTTAGGCAAGTTAGTTATCTGTTCCTTATCTGTAAAACAGGCAAAATAGTAAGTCCCATTCAACTCATTAATGCTCATTTTGTGAGTATTAAATATTCATACAAAAGGAGAATGCTATGCTTGGTGTTAGCCAAATGCAAAGTCTAAGGGCACAGTCCCCAAGACTGTAGTCACTTCTGATACTAATTGCAAGTCCAGAGAGTTCTCAGAACCACCCTGAGGTATGATAATGCCATAAAATTGGAAGAAGTCACAGACCTCACTGAAAGCTATTACACTCATGGTTTATTACAGGGGAAGAACACAGGTGAGAGTGAGCTAAAGGAAGAGACACATAGAGCAGAGGCTAGGAGGATTCCAAGGCAAAGCTTCCATTTTCCTCAGAATGTGTTACCCTTCGGGTATCAAAGTGTGACAATACACATGGAATTCTGCCAACCTGGGATGTGCACCAGAGTTTTGAAATCCAGAGTTTGACTTGGGCTTCATTACCTAAGCATGATTGATTGAATGATTGCCTGAGTGTTTAAACAAAGTCTCCAGTCCCCCGACCCCAATCCCCTACCCTCTACCTCTGTCCATAGTTGAATAACATGGATAACAAAGACACTTTTATCACTTGGGAAATTCCAAGGGTTTAAAGATTACTTTTCAGTTCCTCTCGCTCTCTCCTCTCCTCAATAAAAAATAAATAAATAAATAAATAAATAAATAAAAACTAAAACTAAAAAAAAAAACAAAACAAAACATTACTTTTCAGGAGCTATGGACAAAGGCCAGACCTTTCCTTGGGTCATGTCAACTTTTTTATTACATGGTCTGACTCAGAGTAAGTACTCTCCTAATGTGTATGATTATCATTATTAATTTTCCTTTTGCTCCTATAGAGAATCAAAGAACAACACTTTTATCTAACTTTTTATTATGAAAATATGCAAGCATACAGAAAAGTATACTATAAGGAACCCCTGTAAACCTACCACAAGATCTAGCAACCTTTTGCCATATTTGTTCTATCTATGCAACTGGGCTGCACAGCAGGAGGTGAGTCCCTCTACCTCCTGTCTCCCTGCATCGCCCCTCCCCTCCCACCATTGTCCATGGGAAAATTGTTTTACACAAAACCAGTCCCTGGTGCCAAAGAAGTTAGAGACCACTGATGTAGATGGATATATGTCTACATATGTTGCATATATAATATACATTATGTATGTAATTA
The DNA here is from genome assembly GCF_987537825.1 of Furipterus horrens. Taxonomy (NCBI): domain Eukaryota; kingdom Metazoa; phylum Chordata; class Mammalia; order Chiroptera; family Furipteridae; genus Furipterus; species Furipterus horrens. The sequence continues at coordinate 124,786,343 of NW_028327176.1, forward strand.
TTGAAAATAAGTTTCATCTATCACAACCATTCATCCCTAGAAAACTTCAGCACAGTTTTCTTAAAAAAATCATAATTACATCTTAGAAAACTAACAATAATTCCCTAATATGCAATATTCAGACTATATTCTAATTAAAGGAAAAATATAGGTTAATTGAGGGATCCAGTTAGTTGCCAGATTCCTCTTCCCTGGACACCATACTCATTCTGTCTCCCTCCTGGGGAAGAATCTAGGGAGGCCCCATGTTTTTTGTTGAATTAAGTCCAAACACTGGTGACCACCATTCAAGTCTTCTATGACCATGTGGATGTCACATTCCTAACCTACAATATCACATTCCCACATACATTTACATGACATTTCCTGAGAGTTTAATGGGTGCCAGGCATGGTCCTGAGCATTTTATGTTCATAGTCTGTTCCCATGCTGCCCACCATCAACTTTCTACTCCAGTTATGGGGTCTCATCTGTCTGCACAAACTGTGCACATTGATAGTTGGGAGGAGTCATCCTGTCACCCTGACCTTTAGAAGTCCCTTGATTCACTAGTCTTCAACTTGTGTTCCATTGGTTCAGCCAGTGAGTCTTAGGAGCTGCTTCAAAGGATGAGGTAATGGTCAAGAGAGTGGGTCATACACCTGTCCTATACACACCCTCCCACTGAGGAAAAATTACTGGTATCCTCCTGCTTTAAAAAATGGTTTACAAGCCATTAATGCAATCCAACCCAATCATTTTACAAAAGAAATGGAAGCACAAAAGTGAATTGATTTGCTCAGGTATTGAAAACATGGTTTTGCAAGATGAACTTACTTCAGGCATGTTTGACTCCACATACTTCCTCCAGCCTTTATGAAGGTTGTTGCCTTGTCTGACAGATTCTACAGATCCTTTCTGACTCATTCATAACTTCTTAAAAATTGAGGGCATCTGTGCTTTGCCATCATTAAATCTTTCCCAAGCTGCTCAAGATGGTTCTCTTTTCTGGTACCCAAGAGCCTTTAATCTGAAATGAACATATTTAACACTTAATTTTGTACCCTAGAGTCTTTTTATCCTGTTTTATACATTTTAGTTTTGCCTCCCTCAGAGGTCAGTAGTACTTTGATAGCTGGGAGAACAACCTGGACTTACATTTAGTTCACCTAAACATTCAATAAACATTCATTGAGTAACCGCTATGTACCAGGCACCAGGCAGGCACTTTGAAGAATGTAAGGATGAAGAACTCCCTACCTAAAGAGGCTCAAATTCTACTTGATGAAATAGGAAAGGAAACATTTTATGCAGTATCAGACAGGATAAAATAAGTACAAAATATAGGTCAAGAAATGTGTTATGTGAATGCAAGAGGAAAAGCAACTCATTGTGTCAGAGAAGATCAGTCAAGTTCTCATTTGTTTCTATCCACCACAGGGCACACTGTAGACATTCAAGGACTTTACTGTGTCTCAGTTTTGGCGAATCAGTAACTATTAAGCTTCCTGTAAAAAAAATAAAATAAAAATATAATAAAAATGCAGAAGTGCATATGGCCAAAGTCCTGTCTTATAAGAACAAAGCCAAAAATTACATCTATTTTGGGGGTTGCTGTTACTTCTCCAGCAATGTGCTCATAACATAGTAGCTGCTTAACAAGTTGCTAGTTAAATGCAGCTTGTGGGACTTTGTAATATGCTGAGTAAACCAGTTTTTACGAGTACCAGTCATTACCCATTTCTCAAATTGAATTCCATCAAAAAGAGTGAATGCATATTTTAAAGTCATCTTATCCTGATTTAGAGCCTACTATTAGAAGACCTCAGCATTTTCCTAGGTAAAAAAAATGTAATTTTTTTGAAACTCAAAGGAGACTCAATTATAAGAAAGAAATGACATCAGATATGTACACAGGTGTATCCCAATTCTGTGATCCCCAAATCTGAGGCCACCTTCCTCCCATCATCTACTCTCCTCAAATTCTGTTTTAACTGTCAAGTCATTGAAATTTCATAGGTCATTTTTGTGACAGATTGGACTCTTCTAGTCAAAAAGACATCTGGGTAAGAGTCCCAAGAAATACTCAGGACCAATTATTTCCTGAAAGCACAACTAAACATTCATTATGCAAAGCCCAAATTGTCATTTGTTTCACTGGTACTGTATAACAACCAGATGAATGATACTTAAAAATGCTATTCAATAAGTTAACTTATTTAGTTTCTTGCAGGTTTATTTGTAGCTAACATCTTCCTCAAAATGCAATCTATTAGAAGTACCTAAAGGGCTTTCCACGGCAAAGGTTAGGATTCATTGATGGCTCTTATCAACATACATTTATCTGTGTTGCTAAGAAATTAATGTTGCTTCCCCAGTAGACTCTAAGCTCCATAAGAACAGGGACACTGACCTTCTTTCCACTATGTCCATGATGCCTTGCAAAATGACCAGCATTTAGATGTTCAATTTGATGAATAGGGGAAATAGGAAGACATACTTTGGTGCAGTTCTAAAGTGTTCTTTGCCCTGTAAACATATTTATTAGAGACAGATGAACTCACAGAACATACACTGATCAAATTTGTGAAAGTGTTTAAAATTGAGGAAAGCCTATGTTGAGCCATATGAAATTTCTGTTTTTGAAGGTCCAAAAGAGACGATGAGCTAGGCATTCATAGAATTCAACCTACTGTGATCATTTTGAAAATTTCTGCACCCATTTCTCAACCATCAAAATTTATGAGGCTAATTGAAATACACTGTCTTAAGAGATCTATGCCCTATGACCATAATCTATAAGCATGAGTGAGAGAAACTGAGGTGTTTCTGAGGGGATGTAACAGATGTTTTTATATCTTTGAAGGACTGGTGGGGGAAGAATCAATTACCGTATTTTTCTCACTATAAGATGCACCTGACCATAAGACACACCTAGGTTTAGAGGAGGAAAACAAGAAAAAAAATATTCTGAACCATGGAGTACCATGTAGCAGAAAAAAAGAAGCAACTTCTACCATTTGCAACAACATGGATGGAACTAGAGAGAATTATGCTTAGCGAAATAAGCCAGGCAACGAAAGAAAAATACCTTATGCTGTCACCTATTACAGGAAACTAATGAACAACACAAACAAATGAGCAAAATTGAACCAGAGGTATGTAAACAATAAATAAACTAACAGTAACAAGGGAGGAGGTGGGAGGGAGAGAAGGGGGTAAGAAGGGGAAGAATCTAGGCAAAGAACATGTATAAATGACCCATGGACATGGACAACTGGGTGGGGATTGAATGTGGGAGAACAGGGGGCAGGGTGCAGGGAAGCAAAAGGGGGAAAAAAGTGGGACAACTGTAATGGAAAAACAAAAATATTTTAGTGGGGAAAAAAAGTATTCTGAACCAAATGGTGTACTAAAATATTTAATAAAATATAACAGAATAATATTTCAACCATGTAAAGTGAATAGCAGTCAACAGTGGTATTAAGAACCATCATCGAAAAGAAAGAAAAATACCGGGATCCAAGATGGCGGAGGAGTAAGTGGAAGCTACACTAACCTCCTCCCAGGACCAGTCTGGATTTACAACTTAATTTTGGAGAAAACATCTGGAATAACCAACGGAACACTAGCTGGAAAGAAGTCTTATAACCACGGAGAGACAGAAAAGGCCGCTACATCACAACGTGACCGGTAGGGAGTGCGGAGACGCGGAAGGGCTGGCTGGGCTCACACGGGTGGCTGCTGAAGGGACTGAGAAACAGCTCAGCAGCCGGGGATTCCCCCTGAGAAGGGCAGGGTCTAAACCCCCAGCTGGGCTTCCCAGCCTACAGCGACAGAGTGGAAAGTAAAATAGTATCAGCTGTGAAAAGCGAAAAGCCACAGGCTTTCTTGCTAGCTGGAGAGAAACAGCAGGAGAAAAAGAGCTCTTAAGTGGATCACATACGAAAATATTTTGGCCACCACTTACCCTGGGCTCAAGCAGAGGGAAGGCAGAGAGGACTGGAGACACTTGGGGAGAATTTGGCACGGTGGCTTTGAGGGGAGAACTGGAGGAGCAGCTGACTGGGTCCCAGTGCTGACTCATCCCCAGTACTGCGGGTAGACCATTCCCCTACAAGTGGCGTCAGCCTGAGGGGAAGCAAAAGCCCTGCCTACAGGAATTAAGCTGCCACACCCACAGTCCTTAAGCCTGACAGCTAATCACAGATTGAATAGATTAACAATCAAAGAAGACAGACAACAGCAGTAGATCCCTGGAAGTCTCCAACAGGCTGCCTAGGCCCAGACTGGTACATGATCTGACGCCACCAGAGGCAGATCCAGGAAGTGCAGATCATTCCAAGAAGCACCAACAAACAATAGGAGTCAAAAAAATGGGGAGACAGAGAAACAACCTCCCATCAAAAGGAAAGGTAGAATCCCCAGAAAGAGTGCTAAATGAAATAGAGGGGAGCAAAATATCAGATATGGAATTCAAAACATGGATTATGGAGAAGCTGAATGAGCTCAGCGGAAACTTCAAAGAACTCCAGAAAAACTACAAGGAACTCACAGAAAATTACGTGAGCATGAAAAAGGACATAGAAGCTATCAATAAGAGCCAGGAGGAAATGAAAAATACGATCTCTGAATTGAAGAACACAGTAGAAGGAATTAAAAGCAGGCTAGAGGAAGCAGAAGATCGGATCAGCGAGCTGGAGGACAACCTACACAAAAACTCCCAGACAATGCAACAAAATGAAAAAAGACTGAACAAGACTGAAGAGGTTCTAAGACAGCTGCAGGACAACATGAAACGTAATAATATCCGTATCATAGGAATTCCAGAAGGAGAAGAAGAAGAGCAAGGGATAGAAAACCTCTTTGAAAAACTAATGACAGAAAACTTTCCTAACATGACGAGAGAAAGAGTCACGCAAGTCCAGGAAGCACAGAGGGTCCCAATGAAGATGAACCCCAACAGGCCCACCTCAAGACACATCATAATTAAAATGGCAACATTCAAAGACAAAGAGAGGATCCTAAAAGCAGCAAGAGAAAAACAACTAATAACATACAAGGGTACTCCAATAAGGCTATCATCAGATTTCTCAGCAGAAACACTACAAGCCAGAAGGGAATGGCAAAAAGTATTCCAAGCAATGAAAAACAAAGGCCTACAACCTAGAATACTATACCCAGCAAAGCTCTCATTCAAAATGGAGGGTGAAATAAGGAGCTTCCAAGACAAAAGAAGGCTAAAAGAATACATCTCCACCAAACCAGCAATGCAAGAGATGCTAAAAGGTCTGCTCTAAGAAGATAAAGAAACAGAGAGAGACAGAGAAGAACACGAGTACAAAGGGGAAAAATGACAATGAATAAGTACTTATCGGTAATAACCTTAAATGTAAATGGATTAAACGCTCCAATTAAAAGACATAGGGTAGCTGAATGGATTAGAAAGAATGACCCACATATATGCTGTCTACAAGAGACCCACCTTAGAACAAAAGATCTACACAGACTGAAAGTAAAGGGATGGAAAAATGTATTCCAAGCAAATGGACATGAAAAAAAAGCTGGGGTAGCAATACTTATATCAGACAAAACAGATTTCACAGCAAAGTCCATAAAAAGAGACAAAGAAGGGCATTTCATAATACTTAAGGGAAAAATCCATCAAGAAGATACAACCCTTATAAATATATATGCACCAAACTTAGGAGCACCCAAATATGTAAGGAAACTTTTGAAAGACTCCAAGAAAGATATAGACAACAACACACTCATAGTAGGGGACTTTAACACCCCATTGTCAACAATGGACAGATCTTCGAAGCAAAGAAACACCAAAGATATGGAGGCACTGAACAACACTCTAGATCAAATGGACTTAGTCGATATATATAGAAGTTTTCACCACAAAGAAGCAAAATATACATACTTCTCAAGTGCACATGGAACATTTTCAAAGATAGACCACATGGTAGGACACAAAACAAGCCTTAACAAATTCAAGAAAATTGAAATTATATCAAGCATCTTCTCAGATCACAATGGCTTAAAATTGGAAATCAACCTCAAGGAAAAAACTCAAAAACATTAAAACTCATGGAGAATGAATCGTCGGCAGCCGTCCGTCTCGAGAGACGATGGTGTAGCTTCTTAAAAGTCTATCTGCACCTCCGAGAATGGCTGTGCAGTCCGACTCGGGAGTGACACGGCATCTGTCTCCTCCCGTGTTGAATCGACATCTTGCGATGATGCTGGAGTGTCCTCTCCAGTGGAGCTGAAGCTACAGAGCCTGGGCAGGGTGATATGGAGGGTCTGCTGTTGCCCATGCAGCAGGCCCCCCCTCTCTTCGCAGCTGAAGGGTCCAAGGGAAAGACGGAGTCAATACAGCTTGGCTTCAGGTGCGCCGCAGGAGTTGCCGGTGTTGACTACAACGTCAAACCGCCTTAGGGACTCCGGCTCCGGATTTTCTGTCGGGGTTTACTCCCTTAGCCTTTCCCCTGAAGAGGTATGCCGCAAGGCAGCGGAGGTTTTTTGGAGTCAGAGTTTTCCTTCTCTGATGTGCCCTGACTGGAAGATCGAACCAGCGACACTTAGCTCGCAGGCCGACGCTCAATCCACTGAGCTAAACCAGCCAGGGCAATGGAGAATGAATAACATGCTATTAAATAATGAATGGGTTAACAATGACATCAAGGAAGAAATCAAAAAGTTTCTGGAAACTAATGATAATGAACACACAACAACCCAAAACCTATGGGATACAGCAAAAGCAGTCCTAAGAGGAAAGTTCATAGCAATACAGGCCTACCTAAAAAAGCTAGAGGAATATCTAATAAAAAATTTAACCCTACAGCTACAAGATCTAGAGGAAGAACAACAAGCAAAGCCCAGATCAAGTAGAAGGAAGGAAATCATCAAGATCAGAGCAGAATTAAATGACATAGAGTCTAAACTAACAATTCAAAAGATCAACAAAAGTAGGAGCTGGTTCTTTGAAAAAATAAACAAAATTGACAAGCCTTTAAGCAGGCTCATCAAGAAAAAAAGAGAGAGGACCCAAATAAATAAAATCAGAAATGAAAGAGGAGAAATCACAACTGATACCACAGAAATACAAAGGATTATAAGAAATTATTATGAACAACTGTATGGCAAGAAATTTGACAACCTAGAGGAAATGGACAGATTCCTGGAAACCTATAGTCTTCCCAAACTGAATCAAGAAGAAGCAGAAAGTCTGAATAGACCAATAACAGCTAGTGAAATTGAAGCAGTAATCAAAAAACTCCCAGCACACAAAAGCCCTGGACCGGATGGCTTCACAAGTGAATTCTACAAAACATTTAGGAAAGAACTAACTCCTATCCTTCTCAGACTATTCCAAAAGATACAAGAAGAGGGAAGACTGCCAAACTCATTCTATGAAGCCAGTATAACCCTAATTCCAAAACCAGGTCAAGACACAACAAAGAAAGAAAACTACAGGCCAATATCGCTGATGAATATAGATGCTAAAATCCTCAACAAAATATTGGCAAACCGGATCCAGCAACACATTAGAAAGATCATACACCACGATCAAGTAGGATTCATCCCAGGGATGCAAGGATGGTTTAACATTCGTAAATCAATAAACGTAATACACCACATAAACAAAATAAAAGACAAAAACCACATGATAATATCAATAGATGCAGAAAAAGCATTTGATAAAGTACAACACCCATTTATGATAAAAACTCTCAGCAAAATGGGAATAGAGGGAGCATACCTCAACATAATAAAGGCCATCTATGAGAAACCTGAAGCCAACATCATACTCAATGGGCAAAAACTGAGAGCATTCCCCCTGAGATCAGGAACAAGACAAGGATGTCCGCTCTCCCCACTCCTATTCAACATAGTCTTGGAAGTTCTAGCCACCGCAATCAGACAAGAAAGAGAAATAAAAGGCATCCAAATTGGAAAAGAGGAAGTAAAACTGTCATTATTTGCAGATGACATGATAGTGTACATAGAAAACCCTATAGACTCCACAAAAAAACTACTCGACCTAATAAGTGAATTCAGCAAAATAGCAGGATACAAAGTCAATATTAAGAAATCAAAGGCATTTTTATACACCAACAATAAAAACTCAGAGATAGAAACTGAAAGAAAAATTCAATTTACCATAGCAACAAGAAAAATAAAATACCTAGGAATAAACTTAACCAAGGAGGTAAAAGACCTGTACTCAGAAAACTACATAACATTGAAGAAAGAAATTAAAGAAGATACAAATAAATGGAAGCATATACCATGCTCATGGATGGGAAGAATCAACATCATTAAAATGTCCATACTACCCAAAGCAATTTATAGATTCAATGCAATCCCTATTAAAATACCAGCAACATATTTCACAGACCTAGAACAAATACTTCAAAAATTTATATGGAACCAAAAAAGAGCCCGAATAGCCACAGCAATTTTGAGGAAGAAGAACACAGTAGGAGGAATCACAATACCTGATATCAAACTATACTACAAGGCCACGGTAATCAAAACAGTCTGGTACTGGCATAAAAACAGACATATAGATCAATGGAACAGAATAGAGAGCCCAGAAATAAACCCAGGTTCATATGGTCAACTAATATTTGACAAAGGGGGAAAGAACATCAAATGGAGTGAAAAGAGCCTCTTCAACAAATGGTGTTGGGAGAACTGGACAGGGACATGCAAAAAAATGAAACTAGACCACCAACTTACACCATACACCAGAATAAACTCAAAATGGATCAAAGACTTAAATGTAAGCCGTGATACCATAAAAGTCCTAGAGGAAAAAATAGGCAGGAAAATTTCAGATATCCCACGTAGCAACATTTTCACTGATATATCTCCTAAGGCAAGGGAAATAAAGGAAAGAATAAACAAATGGGACTACATCAAACTAAAAAGTTTCTGCTCAGCTAAAGAAAACATCAGCAAGATGAAAAGGAAACCAACCATATGGGAAAATATATTCGCCAATGACATCTCAGACAAGGGATTGATCTCCAAAATATATAAAGAACTCATACGACTCAACACCAAGAAGACAGACAACCCAATTAAAAAATGGGCAAAGGACCTGAACAAACACTTCTCCAAAGAAGACATACGGAGGGCCCATAGACATATGAAAATATGCTCAACATCACTAGCCATCAGAGAGATGCAAATAAAAACCACAATGAGATACCACCTCACACCAGTCAGAATGGCCATAATCAACAAATCAACAAACAACTTGTGCTGGAGAGGATGCGGAGAAACGGGAACCCTGGTGCATTGCTGGTGGGAATGCAGACTGGTGCAGCCACTATGGAAAACAGTTTGGAATTTCCTCAAAAAACTAAAAATGGAACTGCCTTTTGAACCAGCAATTCCATTACTGGGATTATATCCGAAAAATCCTGAAACACCAATTCAAAAGAACCTATGCACTCCAATGTTCATAGCAGCACTATTTACAATAGCCAAGTGCTGGAAACAACCTAAATGCCCATCTGTAGATGAGTGGATCAAAAAACTGTGGTACATTTACACAATGGAGTTCTATGTAGCAGAAAGAAAGAAGGAACTTCTACCATTTGCAACAACATGGATGGAACTAGAGAGAATTATGCTTAGCGAAATAAGCCAGGCAACGAAAGAAAAATACGTTATGCTGTCACCTATTACAGGAAACTAATGAACAACACAAACAAATGAGCAAAATTGAACCAGAGGTATGTAAACAAGGAGTAGACTAACAGTAACAAGGGGGGAGGGGGGAGGGAGAAAAGGGGGTAAGAAGGGGAAGTGTAAAATCAAAGAACATGTATAAATGACCCACAGACATGGGCAACTGAGTGGGGACTGAATGTGGGGGAAGGGAGGGGCAGGATACAGGGAAGCAAGAGGGGAAAAAAAAAAAAAAAAGTGAGACAACTGTAATGGAAAAACAAAAAAATTTTTTTTAGTGGGGGAAAATGAAAATATAAAAAAAAAAAAAAAAAAAAAAAGAACCATCATCACTGTCACTAACAAATGAGGAGAAGCTTTAAGGTTCAAGTACTCTTCTAGTTTTCTGGGAACACCAAGAACTCATCATTGCTAGTGTCAGAATTTATGGAGGCTTTTAACAACAGGCATTGAGGGAGTTAAGAGGTATCACTAGTTGTAACAGTCACTGAGAGTATTACTATCTTAGTTACAGGTTCTGACGGACTACCCCCAGTGCCTGTTATGGCTAGTGATACCCCTTAATCCCCTCTGTGCCTGTGTTACTACTAGAATAGTGACCCCACCATAACTCCCTTTATGTACTACAAACTTCATCACCCAGTTACTGCTGGCCTCCTCACACAGAAATCTGGTGTGCACTGGAAACAGTATGGAGGTAGACGAGACAGCTGTAGCATCTAAGTGAGCCAGTAGCCAGGAGAACATGTTACTTCAGCTCCACCCATCTGCCTCTCATGATTGGCAGAGCTTAAGACACAGTGATTGGTGACTGGAGGCAGTTCTACTGACACAGACCCCACCCAGTGTCAAAGACAACTGGCAATTGACACTGTGCCTCATACCCATTATTAGCCTCAGCTGATTCGACAGGTCAGCGGTTGTAGCTGGGCGGGTCAGGTGACTCTCTGCACTCTCCCAGGTCCCGGGTGATGGGCAGACGTGGATGGCAACTGACCAGATGCCCTGCAATTCAGCAGTAAAGTGAGACATTTAAGCATCACCAGGGGTTTCGCATGTGCCCACCGCTTCCTCTTCTAATAGCTGTCCCCACCGCTGACAGGTCAGATAATACACATCACAGTCTGTGATGCAATATTCGCTTCATAAGACACACAGACATTTCCCCCCACTTTTGGGGGGGAAAAAAGTGCATCTTACGGAGTGAAAAATACAGTAGTCCTATATGTCTCTGATTCCAGTAGAACTGAGATCAGTAATTGGAAGCTACAAAAGATGGTTCTTGGCTCAACAGTAAGAAAATATTTTCTAACTCTCAGAGCTATTTGAGTAATAACTTCTTCATAACTGGAGGTATTCAGTAAGTCTGAGAAACCCTTTGCTGGTCCTATTATAAAGGAGAACCTAGATGACCTTAGGGATTTTGCCCATCTTCATAGCTAATGACTTGGTTTCAAGGAACTCAGTGAGATCTGAGACCCATTAACCGAGATCCAGGTATAGAAAGGTATTAAAAATTGTTATAATTTTTCTTAGGAAAGTAAAGATGGGCTTAAATTAAAAATGTGACTACACAGGATGAAAAAGTATCGTTATAGGAACAGTAGCAAAACAAACTTTAAGATGTTCTTAAAGTTATGGTTGTTAGGTCTGGTAGGGTCGGAGGAGAAATGACAGGAGAAAGGCCATGAGTTTAGAAGTCTGTTTGACCAGCTGCAACAGGCCGGCTGAGACCCTAAAGTGTCAGCCCTGAACAACAGTAAGGCGGGGGTTTTTAAAGGGGAGCAGGGAGTTGATTAGGGCGAGAGGTTGGAGAGAGAGACTCCCTGCAGGTAGCTCCAGTGGGGGAGCAGGAGTTGATTCTGAGAGCAGAGAAATTCCTAAATTCCTGTCTGCAGATAAGGATACCTTTGAAGGACACAGGCAGTCACTGGCGCCAGCATTTACTGTGGTGGCTTGCTAAACCAGACCTGGATTCCCAGAACGCAGGTCTTATGCCTAGGAATGGTATTGGTGTTTTAAAAGGCATTAGCTTAAATACAAACTACATAAATGAAATAATGATGGTTTATATTTTAAAATTAATTTAAAGGAATACTGGCCAGAATTGTGGTTTAGATGTTTGGGTTACGCTAACCAGTTAGCTTAATTTAGAAATGGATATAGCAAAACCCTAGCTTGGTTGCTCCTTGTTGGAGACCACATTCAGTTCAACAAATATTTACTGGGCTTCTACTACGTATCAGACCCCAGAGACACAAAACAGAATGAGACAACGCTCCCTGCCCTCAGGAGCTAACGTCTTACCAGCCCCATGTTTTGATTAATAATACTTCCCAAATGCTTGCTTTGTGCCATTTCATACTTATAACACCCTATAGAGTAAGTATTATTTTAATTCTCATTTATAGATGGGAACTCTAAGATATATGGAGCACAGAGAGACTGAGTAACTTGTCCTTGGTCATACAGACTAAGATAGGATTTGAATCCAAGCAGAGTGGTTGCAGAGTTCACAAGCTTAGCTATAACACTATATTGCCTTCCTAACAAAGCATAATTCTTTTTGCACTGCTCAAAGGAGACATGCCGACCTGAGGCTAACTGCCTATGATAAACATACATGGTATATACCCATCAGAGCATGCCTAGAAGGCTCATTTCTAAACATCCAATTTCAATTCAATTGGCATTTGTGGTAAACCTTCAGTTTTCCACTAGGCACTGCACTCAGTGATGTCACAATGACTATCTCATTCAATCTTAACAACTTTGTCAAACAGATATTTCTTTTATAAGGATGAGAAAATGAAGAGGCAGAAGTTAAGTGAGCTGTCTTCATTTACACAATTAGTGAGAAATAGTGCTGAGATTTAAACCCAGACCCCCTGATTCTAAGTCCTGTGCTTTCAGTAGCCTCAGAAATGTTTTTAGTGTATTCGCAAGTTTCCACAACCATCACTACTAATCCCAGAACCTTTTTATCATCCCCAAACAGAAAATCTGTACCCATTTTCACTTCCAAGTGTTCCCTTTCCCCAACCTCTGACAACCATAAATCTGCTTTCTGCCACTATGAATTTGCCCACTTGGACATCTCATATACATGGAATCTTATAATGTGTTTTCTTGTGTGTGTGTGTGTGACTGACTGCTCTCACTTAGCGTAATGTTTTCAAGGTCCATTCATGTGGTAGGATATGAGGTCTGTCTGGAAAAAGTCCAGTCATTGTTAAGGTAACGAGAACAGTTTGTGTGGCATTGATGTAACCCAGCAGCCAAGGAGAGAGGACTGGAATGTGCATGTGTGAACAACGATGACTTCACTGTACTAGTCAGTGGGGGCGATAGATGTGTGAGTGAGCATGTGCCCTGTGTGGCCGTCGCATTCAAAATGACTGAGCGAGGAGAGCAACAGATCTGCATCAAATTTTGCATTAAGCTTGAACATTCCTCTGCGGAAACTATTCGGATGATTCAGAAGGCCTGGTCTATGCGCAACTGGTGATCGGCAGCTTCATCATGACAATGCACCATCAAACCACCCAGGAGACTCAGCCCTGCTAAAGCCCAGATTTGGTGCCCTGCGATTTCTGGCTTTTTTCAAAGCTAAAATCACCTTTGAAATGGAAGATATTTCAGATTGTCAGGATTCAGGAAAATATGACAGGCAGCTGATGGCGATTGGGAGAACTGTATGGGGTCCCAAGGTGCCTCCTTTGAAAAGGACCGAGGCATCATTGTGCAATGTTTCTTGTATCTTCTTCAATAAATGTCCCTATTTTGCATATTATGTGGCTGGATACTTTCTGGACAGACCCCATCACATATCAATCCTTCATTCTTTTTTATGGCCATATATTTCACTGTATGGATATACTGTATTATGTTTATCCACTCATCTGTTAATGAACATTTGGATCTTTTCCACTTTTTGGCTATTATAAAAATGCTGCTATAAACATTCATGTACAAGTTTTTGTATTAACTTGTGTTTTCAATTCTCTTGGGTATATATCTCTGAGTGGGATTGCCTGGTCATATGGTAATTCTATGTTTAACGTTTTGAGGAGCTTTTAAACTGTTGTCTAAATAGGTTGCACCATTTTACATTCCTACCATCAATAAACAAAGGCTCCAATTTCTTCACATTCTCTCCAAAATGTTATTTTCCACTTTGTTTTTTTAAATCTCATTCTAGTGTTATCTCATTATGGTTTTGATTTGCATTTCCCTAATGGCTTATGATGTCATTCCTTCATTTACATATTGGCACTTCTTTGAAGAAACACAAAATGTTTTGCCTATTAAAATTTTTTTAATTGTTTATTTTTGAATTGTAGTAGTGTCATATATTATGGATATGAGACCCTTATAAGTTATATGATTTGCAAATAGTTCATCCCATTCTCTGTGTTGTCTCTTTGTTAAAGTTTTTAATTTTGATGTCCAATTCATCTGTATTTTATTTGGTTGGTTGTGCTTTTTGTGTCATACCTAAGAAACCATTCAAGGTAATGAAATTTACATGCAAATATCATTTTAAATCTGAACTTTCAAAGACTTTCTCTTCTTCCACAAAGGAGAGATGTATAATCTCTGAACAGTATTAAATGAACTTGAACTTCTCCTTGGCGTTGGAAAATTGTTATTTTTTTTTAATCCTCACCTAAGGACATTTTTCATTGCTTTTAGAGAGAGAGAAAAATATCAATTGACTGCCTCCCATGTGTGCCCAGACCAGGGATTGTATGCACCTAGACTGACCAGGTATTGAAACAGCAACCTAGACATGTGTACCAACTGGGAATTGAACCCACATGTCCCTTTGGTTATGGGATGATATTCCAATTAAGCCACGCCAGCCAGTACTGGGCAAATTTTTATTAGGGGACAGGAACATTATGTTAAAATAATTGAAGAATTCACAAATTTTTGCCCAAATTAATCTACATAAAGTACTTATTACGGGGTCTTAAATAAACTGTCCTTTGATTACTATTATCGTGATCATTATAATTATTATAAAATTTTTTTTAAAGTTCTGAATAAAATAAAAGAATAATAAAAGTTTGGAACTCATGATTAAGAGACAAACGTTTAAAGAAACTTTTAGCAGATGTGATAGCCAGAAGTTGAGACAACCTCCCTATGCCTGCTAGTATTGGCAACTGAAGGAACAGCACTTGTACCTCTAATCAAGAAGGAAGTCCTCTAAAAATTGGGGACAGGGTAAAACCTTTGCTTTATGACCTCTTTCAAACTCCTTAACTATGTAAATATACATTCAAATTTTTTGGGACAGTTCACCTAGAGTTGGAACAAGGGTCTTGACTTTTTGTTCAGATGATCTTTTCACAGAATTTAAAAATGGGAATTTCAGGACATTTGCATCTCAAAGCCCTCTCTTAATCCACCACAACCCCTGGGGCAGTCTCTAGGGAGGATTTTAGGATACCACCTATCATTGTACAAGCAGTTCATTGCTTAATTATAGGGGGTGCCATTTGACTCAAAGTTGTCGTAGATGCAAAGGGTTACCATTTTCCAGCAGATGAACAGGCATGTGTTTGGGGAAGGGCGTCCTTTTCCTAACCTGTATAAATTCACTGAAGGGGTGAGCAATGCGGCAGTAATGGGTACTCCATACTTCCCATGTGTTTACAAGCAGTACAGCCGTATCTTTAGAAGTGCATCCATCAAATTTTCAAGTTCTGGGGGACAAATTTGGGGCTCCTGGGTTATTTTGGTAGCTGCTTGTTCTATAGTAATTCCTTGCTTTGTCAATGTGGCAATAATACTCATAAATTTTAATGGACACATACTCATGGCCTACATGAAATAAGAAAGAGTAGTGTCATCGGTGGTCACTGTAAATAATAATGATTTAAAACACAGTGACTTCCCAGTAGAGAAATAGAAAAAAAAAAAATCACAATTCACAGAATAAATTCAAATGACCATTAAACATATGAAACACTAATTTTACCAGTAGTAAAATAAATTTAAAATTAAAAGAGTAAGACATTTTTTTCATTTGTGGGACTAAAACAGGAGCACTCGCAAAGGTAGTGAGAGACAGCATTTATATGCTGTTGATAGAAGTGGATGGGCACAAGGTTTTTGGCAACAGTCAAAATGTCAAATGTATGTTCCCACTGATATTCCACTTCAGATATTCCACTTCTAGAAAATTATTTGAGTAGAAATATATAAGTAGGCAGGACTTTGTTTACAAAAATGTTAATTGGAGTATCAATGGTAGCATTGCAATATTTGAAATAATCTGTTTCCAATTACAATTTATTGGTTGAATAAATTCTAAATAGGTTGTCTATTTCCTTTTACAAATTATAAGTGTATGTTCATACATGTGTGTGTATGTGCATATATACACATATACATAGTCACAGAGAAAATGGTGTGCAGTGATTACCTCTGGAACTCAGGAATGGGGGGAAGGAGAATTTTGATTTTTCCCTCTATATATTATTGTAATGCTTGATATTTTAAAAAGATCACCTATAGCACTTTATAATTTTTTTTATCCTCACCCAAGGACATTTTTTCATTGCTTTTAGAGAGACAGAGAGAAACATGGATATGAGAGAGAAACATTAATTGGTTGCCTCCTGTGTGCTCAGACTGGAGATCATATGCCTGGACTGGGGATTGAACCCACAACCCAGGTGTGTGCCCTGAATGGGAATCGAACCACAGCCCTTCAGTTACATGATGATGCTCCAACCAGCTGAGCCACACAGGCCAGTGCCCCTTCATAATTTTTTAAAAAGTAAATCTATGGAGTTTCTATTCCACTTCTGAATTGAAAGCTAGTCAGCAATGTACTTCAACTGTGTTGAAAACATTTTTGTAAGGCATTCACAGGATACCAGCTATTTTTATTTGGAGTAAAAGTGGTTTTCAGCATATTTAAAACTCACGAATTAAGGTACATTACCTAATCAGAAGTGAAGGAAACTTTGAATGAGATTATTTTGAATAATATGGTTATCTGCAGTGGATTAATGACAGACTAGGGATAATGACACAAAATATAAAAGTGACAGAGGGACCCTGTTTTGGTTGATAACCACAAAAGAAAAGCATCTAAGGCCCTGAGGAACAACAGCCTTTTTGCAAGAGTCCCTAAGCAGCATAAGTACTATTCACCATCTTAAAAAATTTGTCTTGATTTCAGTGGAATCCCCAGAATTCAGCTTTCCTAAGTACTGATGCAGTTACCAAACTTCTCAGGAATGTAAACAAAAGAAAAAAAAAATTACATTCATAAAATAGCTCCTCAGTTCCCAGCACGGCTATGTCCTTCTAGAAACAGGACATTGCTATGGTCTGAACTTTTGTGTCTCTCCAAAGTTCATGTGGAAATCTTACCACCTGAACATGATGGTATTAGAAGTGAGGCTTTTGGGAGGTGCCTAAGTCATGAGAGTGGAACCTGCATGAATGGGATTAGTGCCCCTATAAAAGAGGTCCCCGATAAGCTCCCTAGCCACTTCTTCCACCTGAGGACACAGTGAGAAGTCTGCAACCTGGAAGGGGGCCCTCACCTGACTGAATGACACCCTGATCCAGCCTCCAGAACTGTGAAAAAGAACTTTATTTTGTTTATAAGCCATCCAGTCTGATATTTTGTTATAGCAGCTTGAACAGACTAAGATAGACACCATATATAAAATTCAAAAGACCAGGCTCAAGCTCTGGTTTTTCTTCTTCCTGTGGGCTTGAAGTAAGTCACATACTCTTCCACGTCCCTATTTCTTAGCCTAGAAAGGACTTCTAATAACACCTATGCCAACTCCTTTCTTAGGCTGACCCAAGACTGAAATGTGATCATGCTTGGTAAAGTTTTCAAAGCTGTTAAGTCCTCAAAGAACGGGAAAGTGTTTTAGTACAAATGTGATTTGAAAGTGGGAAATTTTCAAGGATGAGACTGAGTTTACGGTGTTTCACTAGTTCTGGTTTAGCAGAATGATATCTGTTTATAAAGACTTCAAAAAAGTGGTTTTGATTAAGTTTTATATATGGTGATCTTTGTGGGCCACTGCTGGTATGAAGTGTATTAGATGTAATTCTCCACTGGCACTCACAGATGACTTTATTAAAATAATAACATTTTTAAGTGTCAGATAATTAAGAAACAATTGTATTTGATTTATTAGAGATACCATCATGGCACAGACTGTAGAAATTCTTTATATCTTCTGCAACAATAAAATAAAACACTGTCTAAATTTAGTAAAAACACTACTAAGAAGCAGGTATTTTACAGGCAAGAAAAACTTTTATTTTAAACCACAACTAGTCAGCAGGTGGCCACAACTATCCATGTTTCATTAAAAGCACATAAACCTTGGTACAAAAGGACCACTGATTATTGCTCTGGAAAAGTGCATGAAAAATTCAAATATGCACAGTAAAAACACCATGGTATGCACAGGACTAAAAATTTAAAGCAAATGCATGGAATGCTGAATCGATTTTACACACAGCTTCCAATATTAAATTTACTTTGCTCGAGGATGATGGGAATTTCCAAAAAGATTGATTATGAGAAGGTAAAATGTCAATTCTTATATATTTTTGTATGCCAACTAGTAGAGTTCTAAAAAATTAGCGTTTACAAAATACTTGGTAAAAATAGCTTTTAAAAGTTGTCCCAAGAGGTACATAAAATCAACCCCAGTTTTTCATGACAATTCATTCTCCTTTGTTAGCTACAGATTCAGTTTTCTGTGCCTGTGAAAAAGAAAGGAAAAAGAAAAGATACAGTTACTATTAAAACTACTATAAGCTAAATAAAAATTCACCCCACCAACACACACACTTTAAAACATCTGTTTTTTAGCAGCTCTACTGGAAAACCTATTTCAACTCTGGGTGTAAAACAGACAAGACAGGTATATCTATTACATAAACACTTGGCTACATTTATTACCTTCTGCTTAAAAAATAGCCACAGAAGCTTTCGCTGCAAGCTCCCACTGTTCTTAATAAATAACACCACACCACTCTCTGATTCTAGCCACTGCAAACATGCAGAATTTTCTACTGTACCCTTAACTCTCACTGTTTCAATCTGCCCTTTCACTGACAGTGTGCTGGGTGGGGCAGCTCTGGAGGTTGAGACACTAACAGTTGAGCGATAGATGTGGATCTGAAATAACATTACAGGCAATGAGAAGAGACATTAAGAACATGCTATATCACCAGCTGAAGGATCCAGCAATTTCATAAGACACTGATTCAATCAGTGGGAGGTATTTATGCAAAGTACCTCTTCAACTTTAGTTTCACCATTTTCAGATGGTGCAGTACCTTCCTTTCCAGCTTCCTGCTTCTCCTCCTTCTTTCCTTTAGCACCTTTGTTAATCTTTGTTCCAGGTTCTTTCTATCGGAGGATCAGAGGACAGATTATGTTAGACATGGTGTGATGTTAGCTAAGATCAGTCAGCCCCAATCTAAACACAAGGTAAAGCACAACCAGGGCCAACACGGTGGCTTTTAGGGGGACCCCAATTTTGCTGGGCATCAGCCGAGTTCTACTGAGTCTCTGAAATGTAACAGGCTGTTGAGAGAGCCCATGGGACCTTCCCTTTGGGAAAAACACGGTGATTCCCCTCATGTATGTGTCCAGTGGAGCTCCTCTCTCAATGAAGTGGGCAGTGGAGAGAACAGCAGCAGCTGGTGAAGGATGAGGAGGAGCCGGGGAAGAGCCAGCATGTGAAACACTTCATGGGAGGACATGGGCTTGAGTAGTCAACTAGAAAGCTGAGAGAGAACTTGAAAATGAAGACCCAGATCCTAATTTTAAGACCAAACTACTTGCTTCAGAATCACCTACTTGCATAATTTCAAACAATTCACGTGGGAATTGTGAGGGTTATATGAGAAAAGCAATCAGAACAGGGTCTGGCATAATATAAGGGTTATATAAGTGTTTGCTGGTATTACCTGCTAGTATTAATTATTATTAGTGATCAGGCGGACCTACTAAGACCAGTGATGTGAAGTCAGAAGCCCCAAGTCCTCGAGCTCTCATCAACAGTATTGCCCATAGTCAGGCTTACACCTTCGGAACACCCTTTGAACAGCATGTTCAGGTAGAAGCTACCAGCCCCCCCTCGGACATGAGGCTTCTCAGAGCAACATGCTCTTTCTTCACTTTATTGACCAAATAGAAAACACATTCCTGGTAAAGCATAAAACTGTGCTTTATGCCTTTTGAAAAAGCCTGTAGCAGGGGTAACAGCTTTCTATACAGTACATTTACCCTGAATCATTAAATGTGATCTTCCCTTGGATGACTTTTGGATATATTATAATTTATTCATTGTTTAAATAGACTAAGTGGGGGTGGGAGCACCTCTTACCTTAGCAGATGTTTTTCTTGGTTTAGGCTCAGGTTTTGGTGGCACAGGTTTCTGCAAAGATAAATTATACAAATACTGACAAAGACAACCCTCAGGACCAAAAAGAACACAAAAAAGACTACAAAGACAACAGTCCAGTTTGACTATGATTTTGTTCATTTAAAAATATTTCATTCTATTTTCAACATCAGATCACGGAGTACAGATCTCTGCACTTCATAACTATTTTCATCCTTGGGTTCTCAAGTGAACGGCAGGTGAGATTTAAAATTCAACTCATTATTCCCTGGTCCAGAATAGCTCTCCGGGAACAGGTTTAAGCTTCTGCCTCTGATGTCTTTGCACTTCCTTTTATCACAGCACAGCAGCAAAAAGGATGACTCAGGCTCTTGGCTAAATGACTCAATGAATTCGGTCCCACTAGCCTTCCCAACAGTCTAGAAATCACAGCACAATCACAGGCAAAGCCCATCCAGTAAAGAAGACTGCTGCCTGTGAGGCATTTCAAAATCATTTCCAAATCCTTTCACTTCTCATGTAGCTTTCAAGTTCTGGAGCCAAGGGTCTTCCTCCTTTCATCGTCTCCAATGTCAGCTCAAGGAGAGAAGAGTCTCTCGCCCACCCAGAAGCTGGGCTCATTTTGTAACTAGAACTCTCTTTCAAGAACCTGATTATACTAATGAAATGTCCACTGTTAGCCCCCAAAGTTTAAGATTTTTCACAGACTGTATTAGCCAAAGAGTCCACTAGGCATTATTTCTCTGTTGCCTGGTATGGTTCTCTTTCCCATTCCCATTCCTGCCCTGTGGGATGTTTCACAGTCCCCTCCACACAGGGCTTCAGCCCTGGCCTGCTTCTCAGGGTGCTGAGCGTGGGTGGGACACGGGAACACTGAGAAAGATAACCAGTTTAAATCTCTAGTTTTCCATAGCTATGGCAGGGCAAATATTTCTCTTATGGAGCTAGAAAAAATAAGTGTACATCTCTCCTGAGACTAGAAGGGGAATGGTTTTTAAATAGAAAACACTGGCCAAGGTTTCCCCTGTGGAGAAAAATACATGTTCCTCCCCAATGCCTGTAGGTGTTTCAGGTTCATATTGAATCTGGCCCTTTTCATCAGGGGCATAAAGTAAAATTGTAGACAGTTCAATACCTTAAGACTGGCTGTTGGACACGACCTTTCAAATAGGAAAAGAAAAGTGAGCTTGAAAAACAAGAAATGCTTTTATTAATCTTCTTGCCACTCTAAATCTTCAGTCTGCTCCCCAGATACAACAGCTTGCATGGCTACAATATTATCAGGATTTAAAAATTTGTATTTCGAGCTTTGAAATAGTATATTAACATAGACTTATTTCTCAGTTTACAGCAAATAATGTCCTTTTATATTATTTTCTGTAAGACAGCTCTTTCCCCTGACTCAGCATTCAAGTGTTTTGATGGGGCAGGAAATGATGATGTTTCACAGTCTGTGATCCCACTAGCCCCTGAGGAGGCTCTGTGTCGGCGCCCCGGGCAATGATCTCAGTACAAGGTGCTTGCATTGTTGGTTCCTAGTGCTCAGGAAAAGCCTTGTTTTAAAATTTGAGTATTATTTGACTTACAAGGTCCATCCCCTTAACACGCTAGAGATCCATGGAATACAATGGCTTTCAGTAAAATCTATAGTTAAGCATAAAGAGTTAAAACTAACTTCTGAACCATGGTGAAAGTTACTATTAGACAGAGCACACCATCTTTGAGGGCTTTGAGGAGAATCTGGATGAACTGCGTACACACACAAGCATAACTCCCAGCTCTTCATCTTCCTGGTAACGCTGATATCACCTCCTTAGGTTGGTACTCACGGGAAACACTGGCTCACTCAACTCAAATCCAGTTATATTTCTGAACTTGTGACTGGTCCAGATATTCATTTCTGCTTTAATTTCCTGATCTGTGCCAGGCATGGGTCTTGGCTGAGGATGAAATCCATGCTTCCTCAAAGGCCAAAAGAGCTTGCAGATCCTGTGCTATCTAAAATGGGGCTATAAGTTGTCAGCCAAGAGGTAATGCCTTTTCCCTACTTCTCAGTGGGCAATGTGAGCTGCTGGTACTTTAACCCAAATCCTCCCCTATAGAGCCAGGCTGACTTGTGCTGGCAGAATGAAGACTGGGCATCACTCTGCAGAGCAGTGAGAAGGAGCACAATAGCCAGCCAGGAGTGCAGAGTTGGAGCATACTCATCACCAAGGATTGCGCACCTGCCCCTCTCCGCTCTCAAGAGCTAACCTTTATTTCTTCCCCTGGGCCTGGCCCACAGAGGGTGACTCCAAGCAGCAAAGTGGAATATTTACTTTTATCAAAGATTCTCTAATTCTGTAATAAGGCTAAAGCATATGGAGTCAGAGAACTTTCAAAATATTCTAAAATATGATTGTAGACAAAGAATCAGAATTCTAGTCCACTTTCACACATCATAGGCAGAATCGGAAGGCTGTGGCTTTGCTTAACCTTTTGAGTGCCAACGTCGCTGTGAGTGACGCTGACAAATTTTCCCAAAAGTGCCAGTGTTGCTCCCAGCGACTTTTTTTGATGGCTATAAATGTAAATAACAGTGGAATAATTCGTATTTTATGTTTTGTTCTCTTTTTTGTACCTCAGGTTATATATTGATATAACTTTTTCTCATGTTGATCCAAATTTCGAATTATGCATGGCACTCAAAGGGTTAATGAACTTCTTTTGTTTTAGAGAGCTAGCAGCATCAAACTACTTCTGTGCTTTACAGTCTTGGTAATAGGGCATGCCACTCTTTGTCACTCACACATCTGATCAAGGAAACTGCTTGGCAAAAATGGTTGAATTTGTTGTATATTGTGACCATGTAACTTCCCAAAAAACCAAAAAAAAAAACTCAAGGGAAACACTTCCTCTTCCTTCTGCTGCTTCACTGTGGACAGAGGGAACACGTCCTCGTAGGAACTAACAGCAAAGGGGCTCTAGTACTCACCCCCGACAATCTGGCAGACCGTCTTGTGGGCTACAAAAGAAAATGGAAAAATACATATTTTGGGTGATTATACACAACCAAGTTGATTTTAAAAAGTTCTTTCTTAATATCTTATATTTGCTGAAAGACTGTAATGTATGACTTGCATCACTCTCTCCCGGTGAGTACAGTGAAATGCCCTAAGTAACCCTGGGCACCCTAATGCTCAAGAAGTGTTTCTGAGGAGGTGCAGGCACACTGTTCAAAGAAATGGCCTCTCCCAGGTAAGGGTGTGGCGACTAAGGAAAGAAAAGGAAGATGAATTCCAGCTCCAAACCATAATCTCTACTTTTTTAATAAAACTGATAGTGGGAATACTGAGGTGCTATTTAAGAACTAGTTTCCAGCCTGACTCTTGGTCCTTACAATTGGAACTAAAGCTTATAGTTAATATAAGAAAGTTACATAATTGTGTAGAAACCAAAATAGCAGGAGTTCCCCACCTTGTTACTCTGTTAGAAAAGAGAATGACTACAAGTCATAGGCAGTTAATGACTGCCTTTTACCTGCAACAAAATAAACACATTTATTTCTCTACTAAATAAATGCATATGTTTAAAGATTTAAAGAGTAAAGTTCACTAATATTTTCTTTTAATTTGGAAGTTCAGGGCATTTAGAGATAAACTGTGTTTAGACTGATGTTTTTCAGGAAATCTTTTCTTCTTCAGTGATGGTGCAGGTTAGCAAATGAGATGGCAAAGAAAATTTTAAATAACAGAACTCTTCTAGGCATTTCAGAAGTAAGCATACAGAATTGATATTCTATTTACCACCAGCAAAAGATGGCTGCCCAAGGGACTTCACATTCTAAAAGTTCAATTGCCTTTCTTTAAAACTATCCCAGAAGTAAATATTCCATACTTTTTCTTATTCACTGCTCTAACTTGAATAGAATAGTATGCCACCTAACATATTGTAGATACTCAATAATATTTGCTCAAAAAATGAACACAAGCTTTTCCCTAATTCTTGCTGCCTTATGCACACTCATTATAATAGCTTAAATGTTTCAAATAGTTTTTTAAGGGGGTCAACCAAAATGATCAGTAACAGCCCATGCCATGAGTGCAAGGAATCATGAACTTCTTAGGTCAATCTGGGTCAGCTGGTCAGACCAAACTTAAAGAAATATTTCTTGCCATCTCCACATCTAAGAAATCTCTTGCTGAAAATAGCCACAGGAAGCTAAACATATCTTTCTTTAAACTACAGAAGGAAATGAAGGGCCAGAGCCTTCACAAGTAACTTCAACCCTGGGATCTCAGGGGAAGATCAGAACTGAGAACTGAAGGGCCAGCTAGCAGAATGTGCTGAGCCTACGAGGCTGCAGGTTAAGCAGTGGCTGTGATATATTCACTACATAAGGAGAGGATGCACCACTGGGCACACAGTACAGAGGGATGCCTGCATTAGATGCTCCACAGAGAATACCACGTCTGTTAGAATTATCATGAAGATGTACTACAAATCACTGGGACTCAGAACCCAAATTCTGTGATGCCTTTCTCAGGATGGCCAGTTAAACAGGGCAGCAGGTGGGTGACTTGTGCTTCTTTAAGGCGGAGTTAGAGCAAGGAGGAGCAATGAGTACACAACAATTTTCTAACAGAGCTCAGTTTTGATGGTTCTGTGAGGCTTCAAGAACTACCCACGCCATCTCACAAGTCAAGCACAGCCACAAGTGAGCTCAGAAGATAGTCTCCCAGAGGAAAAGTGGCAGACTGTATGCCAAAGAGGAGTGAACAGACCTTATCTGAATCCCTCTCCAGTTGGTGTCAACTTTTGTGAACCATGTTGGCCTTTTCTCATTGTTCACCTCATCCATCTCGTGTCTGTGCCCCTCAATTTTTGCAGTTCCAATAAATGTGGAGCTGAACACAATGGGTGAGCACTAGAAATGTACAGCATGTGAACCTGGGAGAAATGCTAAGGTTACTACCTCATTTTAGTGCACTTTGCAGATGACTGTGTTTTCATCAACAGCAAGACAAGACCCTCCACCAGCAAAAAGATTATGACTCGCCGAAGATTCCAGTGATAGCACTTTTTAGCAATAAAAATTTTTAAAATTAAGTTATGTACATTGTTTTTTAGACATAATGCTATTCACACTTAATACACTACAGTATAGTGTTACTATAACTTTTATATGCACTGGTAAACAAAAAATTCATGTGACTTGCTTTATTATGATATTTGCATTATTGTGGTGGTCTAGAACCAAACCTGTAATATTTCCGAGGTATGCCTGTACTCAGGTACTGTTCGTTTTGGGGCCTGAAAAGGGGCCAAATACGTTAACCATTACTCATAACTGCCTTCCTACCTGCCAACTAACTGGCCTGATAAACACTGAAGTGAGGCCAAATCATGTGAAAATTTCCCCAACTCATGTTCTTGCTCTTTCCCTCCCAATGTGAACACCCAAACATATGAAGAGGCCGGGAGATGTCAGAGAGCCCTTAGGGATTTCAAGAGAGACATTCCAACCAAAGCATTGCTCTGCAGAGCCTGAAAGCTGTTCTGATGCAAAGAACTCACTACCTTTTTATAATTCAGGCCCAGTACAGGAGTTGCAAAATCAAAAAATGAGGAAATTAACACAGAAACAAAGTTTGCTTCTCTAGGCTGTCTAAAACAACTAACCTCCGAAAACTACGTCTTTTACAGTAAAATCATTTTATGACCTCCTGCCTACAATTTATCAGCTCTTCTTTCTACGTTACAAATATATATATATGTGTGTGTGTGTGTGTGTGTGTGTGTGTGTATACATATATATATATATATATATATATAATATATATATATATATATAATTTTCTTACATTTTCCTTTCTGGTAACCATCAGAAGAGGTTTTCTTTTTCAGTGTAAACAGTGGAGGCTGACAGCAGGACTGGGTAC
Organism: Furipterus horrens; assembly: GCF_987537825.1. Classification (NCBI taxonomy): domain Eukaryota; kingdom Metazoa; phylum Chordata; class Mammalia; order Chiroptera; family Furipteridae; genus Furipterus; species Furipterus horrens. The sequence continues at coordinate 124,812,369 of NW_028327176.1, forward strand.
CCATGCAAGTGTGTACGCCTTCCTGGGGAGTTCTATAAGCTTTCACAGCCCTAAAAATCCGTAAATGACTGGACTATATTTATTAAATAATAAATAGACTAGACTCCTATTTTTTTCCTCATTGAAACACTAGAATTTGAAGTATTCATTTGAGACTCAGGCTATTGGGCAGGACCACTATGAAAATAAATATAGTAAACATTTATCTCGATTTATTGAATGTGAATCCTCAGGAAAAGCGGCCAAAAGAATGGTTCTCAGGGAAAGAAGGGAGGCACTTAGAATGACAGATCACCAAGAAAGTTACAGAAACAATGTGAGGATTTGTCACTGTGGTATATAGGTGCTGGGCACAATGGAATTTATTCAATGAGCATTTACTGATCAGCTGACCATTCCCTGGGCCGGAGAAAATTCTGGTGAAGACTAGTCTGAAAGACATGGAATCTTTTACTTTTTTGTCCTGGAGGCAAAAACAACATGGCATGGAAGTCTAATCTTGCTATGATTATATTCACCAGGATGGAGATAGCTGGATTCAAGGAGAATCACTGGGCTCTGCTGAATACTCCTTGAAACATATGGGTCATTCCACTGTAATTTGGAAGTATGTTTATTTTTATGAAATTTCTTAACACTCCTAAGCCTGACCTTGTACTTACTTCCAAACAAAACCCAAAATTCAAGTTGCTTTTAATTCCCAAACAGAAAAGAGGAACTAAATAGAAATGACTTTCTTTGCAAAACTGGGAGGTAGGGAAAGATCTAAATCAGAGCCTCGGCAGAGAAGAAGCACTGGATAATTAGGTTTTTATAATCACCACAAAAGGAGCATGAGAACAGAGGACTTTGAATCAGGACATTCAGTTATCTTTCCTGGTTCTGCACTTTACAAGGTGTGACATGTGGGGAAAATCATATATGTCTCTGAGGATGCTATTTGCAATAGTGAAAATGAAGATAATAATATCTGTCTATTATCAAACATAGTACTTCTCTGACATTCACTATTCCCTTTCCTTGTTTTATTTTTCTTTATAGCAAATATCCAACTATTTTACTTCACTCTCTCTCCCCCCTGCTAAAATGGAAGCTCCATGAAGGCAGAGATTTTTGCTTCTGTTCACCGTGGACTCTGCAGAGCCTAGAACAGTGTTTGGTGTGTTAGAGTCGCTCAATATGTTTCTAATCAAGAAATGAATCTGCTTTGCCCTCATTTCAGGGTTATTGTAAGGGTCAGACAGAATAACACACGTGAAAGGGCTTTGTAAACTGCCGAGCGTAATGACTAATATATTGTTTGGGCCATTTTTTCCAAATATTAAATCCTGCACCAAACCCTTCAAATATTACAGCAGGGACAAAGGCTTTCCAAGTCCTCTGTAAGTGATATCTTTGCTATACTCAAGGCTTAGTACAATCAATAGCATAACTAGAAAATTCAAATGATTCAGTGGGGGTAAAAGTCAATCAATATACTGTCTGACAGCTCTTACCTTAAACCCTAAACCACCAGCTAACCCTCTGACCTTTCACTTTTCAAATAATTGTGTTGATGTCCTGAAGGAACAGGTAGGGTCTTATCTAGAAAATATATTCATTATCTATAATATAATATATATAATAATGTAAAGTAGAATATTAAAAATAATAAAAAATAAAAATACAGGCATGACTCTCAGAACACCTCAATAAAGTAAATATAGTAATAAAGTGAGTCACACAGAATTTTTGGTTTCCCAGTGCATATAAAAGTCGTGTTTACACTACATTGCAGTCTGTTAATGTACGTAATAGCATTATGCCTAAAAAAGCAATGTATATACCTTAATAAAAAATACTTTATGACTAAAAAATGCTAATCATGATCTGAGCCTTCAGCAGTTGCCACAAACTTTCAATTTGTAAAAAATGCAAGACCTGTGAAGCACAATAAAGCAAATCACAATATGCCTGTAATATAGATCATAAAAATTCTGGGGCTAAAATAATATGTATGAGACAGGTATATTCTTTTACATATATTATAAACAGCTTGATTGCTTTTAGTGAAGAAAGATTGGAAAGACTGTTTTCACTATCCAAGATCTACTATGTGCAGTGGTTTCTAGGTTTTCTGACTAACAGATCAGTTTCAATAGCAGTCCCTAAGGAGACACCCAAATGTATTTTGTGCCCAAATCTAAAAACATTAAGGTTTGTTACACTTAGCCAACTGTTCTACCAATTATATTTTTCTACATTCAAGAAATTCAAACAGTCATCATTTTTGGTTGGTTCTAGCATTTGTATAGAGACTTGATTCTGGATCACACACGTCACCTCCCAAACTGTTAAGACACTGAATGCTTGGTAAATTGATGGTGGGGGCTTGGTTATACACAGTTTTGTTTTGCTTTTACATTATTTCTTTATAGATTTTATTAAAGGTTTTCCATTTGGCTGAGTGAATTTCCTTGTACAAATCTTATGTAGGGATTTTACTATCATGATAAACTCCTCTGAATTGTTATCCACAGTACGAATCACCCAGAGAATCTGTAACTAGATATTGTTTTTGTGTCTCTCAAGACCCATTTAGTATGTAAGTTTAACAGCCAAGCTGTATTGACTCCGTCTTTCCCTTGGACCCTTCAGCTGCGAAGAGAGGGGGGGTCTGCTGCATGGGCAACAGCAGACCCTCCATATCACCCTGCCCGGGCTCTGTAGCTTCAGCTTCACTGGAGAGGACACTCCAGCGTCATCACAAGATGTCGATTCAACACGGGAGGAGACAGATACCGTGTCACTCCCGAGTTGGACTGCACAGCCATTCTCGGCGATGCAGATAGACTCTTAAGAAGCTACACCATCGTCTCTCGAGACGGACGGCTGCCGATGACGACGAAGCGCTGCAGTTTTTCAACACACTGCAAACTCTGTACAAAAGTGAATGGCTGTCACCATAACCATCTCACTTGCTACTTTTTCATCCATCTCCTTTTAGAAATTTGTGATATTACCACAGAGCGTCAAATGCAAGCATCTCTTCCAAGTACCTAGCTTTTGGGAGTTTTCTGTATTTTAATGCTGAGCTTCGTTGAACTATTGCCTGATTAATTATTTTAACCTCTAAGAATTTTCTGATTTTAAAAATCCAACTTTAATATTTTGACATCTTATGTATCCTCCATAGTTTTTGACTTTAGAGATGACTCCTCTTAGGCAAATATTCAGAGCCTAAAAAGTAATTTATAATTCACTCACCAGAGCAGAGAATTTATTAAATCAACAGTCTTGTATTTTCTTGCTGTGAAAGGCAGACTTTGTTCTCCTTGATGAATTTACCTATTATCTCAATTTTTTCCCTGAAGGAATTCTCAGTATCTGCTTTAACAGACAGCAGGACTGACGGGTAGAAACATAAATAACATAGTAAATGGAAAATGCCTCATCTGTGAACCTGACTGAAATATACTGAGGGCAAGGGAGACTACACAGTGACACTTTTATCTCTGCCTTATGCATTCTCAACCACCTTGTGTAAAAATAGTACTCATTCGGATGCAGACTATCATAACAATATTAAAAATTCCAGTAGAATAATTAAATACAGGATGTCAAAGATATACTTACCTCCTGTTTAGTTACTTTGGATCCATCCTTGCCTTCAGTATTCTCTGGAGACTAGAAAAAAAAAAAAAATCAGTGAACTGTATTTATATTGGAAAACAAACATTAGAGGGAGATTTTTTAAAAAGTTGTTTAAATTCTCTGGACCGTATAAACCAACAGATATTTTGCGGGGAAAAAGTTTGTATGAGGATATATTTTGCGCACGTGCGCGAGCGCACACACACGCGCACACACAGCACTTATCTGCGTAACTGCTCTTGTTTTAAACCGGGAGTGTCGCAAGAATTGATATGAGTCCCTGTTCTCAACGCACATTCACCCTAAGCGATTTTCATTCTTTGATGATTCCATGCGGGTGAAAGAACAGGAACCCAGCAGTCAGTGGCCGGAATGCCTGGAATCCACCCGCATGTTCCAGTCGCTTTGATGCTCTGAGATGAGGGCAACATGCTAGAAAAGCCCGGACAATTGCAAAAGCATATTTTTATCCCATGGCTGCTTGGCTTTGATTTCGGCCCGTTTCTTGATATGACCTGACTTGATATTTATCATTATTTTCCCATTATCAACTCCAGCACCTCCACCGCACTCCCAGCCTCACAGCACAGCCAAGCGCCTTGCCAGCCCATCTGATTTGTTCCCTGATTTTGATCCAGCCCCCGTGCAGCACCTAACCCCTCTTGTGACAGCCCAAACCTGCCTCTTTTACGGGCTTGCATACAATGGGGAAAATATACTTAGATTTACATGAAATAGCAATTACCCCAATATATTTTTATTGGCTAAAGATAATAAGTAAGATTAAAACAAACTAATTAGAAAATTGAGCTATTTAACATAAGATATGAATAGAATTCCATAAGGAAAAAACACAAATATCAAATTAATGTTTGGCACAACATTTGGCTTAGCAAAATAAAAACAGCTGTGTGGTAATGCCTTATCTGATAGAATGAGAAAAAAGAAAAGATCATAAAACCCACTGTTTGGTGGGGCAGGTGACACTGTAAACTAACATAATATTATCAAAGAACAACCTGGCATCATAAAAAAGACATAGGTCTAATTATATAATGACACAGCAATTCCAATTTTAGAACTAGGACTCAAAGGAGAATGTAAAAATACAGTTTTATTTGTGTTATTTCTAATATGGAATAACTGGAAATGACTTACTGCAAATGTTTAAGTAAACTATGTAACTTAATTCAATGGAATTAAAAATAGGCTATGTGACTACATTGAAAGTATACATTAAATAATGCTAAATTAAGAAAACTTCTAAAAATAATATGTAAGACAGGTCGGAAGTATATAGTCTTTGATAAAGACAAAAGCCTTCCTTCAAGTCAAAGGACACAGTAAACCTTCTCTTCTTCCTAGGGTTTCCTGTTACCCAGTTTACCTCTCCCTAGAGCTCCCCAGATCCATGGAGCTCTCAAATCAACTATTCTATTTTTCCCTCCTCCAGGGAACCTTCTCTTTCATGAAGGGAAACAGAGTTTTTCTTTTCTGTTCTCCACTCTCGTGCACAGGATTGTCTGATTCACAGATCTACTGCTATATTCGTCAGCAGAATTAGAGAGGGCAAAATCTTGGGAAGTGATCATATGAAGACAATCCCTAGATGGACCATTGGCCTACGCTTACTTCTTGGCTACAATCTCAATCCTCTGGCCACAGACCAGACCCTCTGTTGTCAAGGAGTGCTGGGCTGTCTTTTACACCTGTCGGGCCACTCAGCAGATTTATCTGGGGTACCCTCTGCCTGTTACTGACAGACATTTAAGGAAGCAGCATATAGCTATTGCTGATGTTAAATGAAATTAAAAAATAAAAAATGATTTAATGACATTATTTTTAATATTTTTCCATGCAGTGGATTAGTGAGAGCTATATGACTGAGAGAGTACTCTTTAAACACTGACCTAAAATGTTTGAATTGGATGTAAGTTATTGAAAAAGAGAAACTTTTAAAGATACCATATAATAAAGCAGGTATAATTGAAAATTACCCTGGCTGGTTTGGCTCAGTGGATTGAGCGTCGGCCTGCGAGCTAAGTGTCGCTGGTTCGATCTTCCAGTCAGGGCACATCAGAGAAGGAAAACTCTGACTCCAAAAAACCTCCGTTGCCTTGCGGCATACCTCTTCAGGGGAAAGGCTAAGGGAGTAAACCCTGACAGAAAATCCGGAGCCGGAGTCCCTAAGGCGGTTTGACGTTGTAGTCAACACCGGCAACTCCTGCAGCGCACCTGAAGCCAAGCTGTATTGACTCCGTCTTTCCCTTGGACCCTTCAGCTGCGAAGAGAGGGGGGGTCTGCTGCATGGGCAACAGCAGACCCTCCATATCACCCTGCCCAGGCTCTGTAGCTTCAGCTTCACTGGAGAGGACACTCCAGCGTCATCGCAAGATGTCGATTCAACACGGGAGGAGACAGACACCGTGTCACTCCCGAGTCGGACTGCACAGCCATTCTCGGCGGTGCAGATAAGACTCTTAAGAAGCTACACCATCGTCTCTCGAGATGGACGGCTGCCGAAGAATAATTGAAAATATTAATGTCTTCAGATGAAAGATGTGAAGAACTACAATTCTAGGCAAAGCTGGTTTCCCTGGCAATCTCTCCACAAGGGCTTGCTATTAACAAGTGTGTAACAAACTTGCAGTCAGGAACAACCCAAGTAATCTTTACCCTGGGATCAATGTGGTACTGTGGCATGAATGCAGGTCAGGACGCAGGCCTAAATCTTGGCTTTCTACCTAGGAGCTATGTGATCTAAGGCAGTGCCTTGATCACTGTGGCTGTCTCTTTACCTATGAATGATAGTGACATGTAATTCAAAGGGTTATGCTTGTGATCAAGCGAGATGTTAAGAAGAACATGTCATAGACGGCGAATTGTTATATAGATGTTATGCAGCAAAAGATAAAAGCTCTTAATGAGTCTCCTGAATTATCAAACATACTGTCAAATCATATTCAATAGAGCCTCAGACTTGAGCACATCCCCTTACATCCAGATTCCCTGCAATCTTGTCACCTGTTTTTGTTGCATAGATTAACGGGCATACTAATCAGAAAGATCAATCATTTCAGGTTATCTTATCACATGCCTTGTCTAAGATTAACATTTAGTCAGGAGGCTGGAGATGGTAAGGAGGGTGTGGTATGAAGGGATTAAAAGAAAAATCTGAATTTTTTTGTCCCAAAGGATTATGAAGAATAAAAACAAAGGAAAGAGGGAAACAAAGCTTGAGGGTGTACATAGATGATCTCAGCCATATGTCAGTATTCTAGCAGGCTGATGGGAAAGATGGAGGTGACTACGGTGGGGGGCTGGGACTTCCAAAGCAGAGGGGCTCTTACCCGACTCCCCAGGACAGCGTGGGTTTAGGCTAATCCAGTTTGAACCCAGAGTGGTCAAGACAGCAGACAACCATGATCAAATGAAAAGGTCTCATTCACATATCTAAGGCTCCTTCAGCACACGCGTGGCATGGGTACTGAGTTGAGAGCTAGCATGGGGTCAGGGACATACATGGTGGCCAGATGAAAGGCACCATAGGGATTCTGGGAGTCTAGAGCACTGCTGAGAGCTGATCTGAGGGCAAGTCTCCAGGCAAATGGACCACTGAACACCTGGCAACCTGATGAGGACAGAGAGTCAGCCAAGAAGGCCTAAACTTTGGCAAAAATCAACAGGCAGTTGAAATTTTTTTAATTACAAATTTTGAAAATAAAAGTAGGCTCATTGAAATAAGAAAAACTTGAAACATAAACACTAGACCAGGGACAGTAAAAGAAATAATGAATTGTCACAGACTGCTGAGAAATTAGCCCAGAATGCAATAAGGAGAAATAAAGAAATGAATAATATGAAAGAGAGGTTAGAAGACACAGTGACTAATTGAGAAGCTCCATATATACCTAATAGTTATTTTGGAAGCAGAGAACAGAAGTACTAGGAGGAAGGCAAAGACATAAATAAAGCCAAGACTATTTCCAAATTGAAGTCATGACTCTCCAGATTGAAAGTTCATACCAAGGAACAAACTGGAAACCAAAAGAACAAACAAATACATTGGAAATACTGTAATAAAACTAGAATGCTTCTCTGGCCGGGTGGCTCAGTTGATTGGAGCATCATATGGTACACAAAAAAGGTTGTAGATTCGATCCCCCATCAGGGCACATATCTAGGTTGTGGGCTCGAGCCCCAGTAGGGACTTTTAAGGGAGGCAACGAATTGATGTTTCTCACATCGACCTCTATGTTTCTTTTTCTCTCTCTCTTTCTGTCCCCCCACTCTCAAAAATCAATAAACATGCCCTCTGGTGAGGATTTAAGAAAAACTGCAGAATGCCAAGGAAAATGAGAAAAATCTTAAAAGTTATAAGGGTTAAAAGATGGATTATCTATAAAATATTACTTCTTACCAGCAACTACAAAGGTAAGAAAATATAATGTTCAAGGAGCTTATAAAGACTATCAAACTAGAATTCTATACCCAGCTAAGAATAAAGGCAGAATATGACAAAGCCCAATAGAGCCTTTTATTCAATAAGGACTTATTACTAAAGGGTTAAATTCAGCCATTAAAAACATGAATCCAGATGGAAGGAAAATATATAAGAAAAAATGTTGGTAAATCTAATGAACTATTACCTATAGATAATAATACCTATTTTATGTGTGTTTAAATTGCAGAAAATTTCAATATAAATGCTGTATCAGTGCTGTCCTATAGAAATATATTATGTAATTCTAGATTTTCTATAGCCACATTAAAAAAGTAAAAAAGTAGATGAAATTAATTTTAATAAGATTTTAGTTTACTGAATATCTAAAGTTTTATTACTTCAACATTTAATCAATATATAAATTATTGAGATATTACATAAACTTTTTGGTACTAAATCTCCAAAATCTGACACGCATTTTACACTCTAGCACATCTCCATTCAAATACTAAAATTTCACTAGGATTACCTGATCTGTATTTAGAGTTCATAAAGTATATAGTGATTTTACATATCCAGGTTTTTTCAAACATATTTAACATTTTCCAATAACTGAATCTAATACTAGTTTTTAAATTTAAGTTGATTAAAATTAAAGTTTTAAAAATTCAGCTCATTCTTTTTATGTAAATAGCCTCATGAAACTGTTGACTACTATACTGGACAGCACAGTTCTCGACAATAACCACTGCAAAAGATGAAAGCAGGATAGATCAGAAGTTAAAGGTCCTGGTTTTGTTCTGAAAGACAATACAGACACAAAAATTTTAGACTTTGTTAAAATAAAATTTAAGGATAGTCATTAAAATTTTTAAGAAAAGAAATAGGATCTATAAACTTACAAGTCAAAGAGGAGTAAAAGTAAGCAAATTTTCCTACAAAAGGCAAGGGAAAAAAAGAACAAAGCAAGGGAAAACACATGATAAATAGAAACCACAAATTGAGTCATTAGAAAAAGTCCAGATACATTAAAACTCACAATATACCTAAACAGATTATACTCATTCATTATAATGTCAAGTGACAGAAGAAAACAATAACACATGTATATGATTCCACTTTCACAAACTTTAAAACATAAACAAAATAATATTATGGATTTATATATGACATATATATCATAAATGCATAAAATCATGAACTGGAAGGATACAAACCAGATTCCTAATGGTTGTCTCTAGGGAGGCTGAAAAGAGAAAGGAGCCAAGGGGGTTTTTTAAACTTGAACTTTATCTGCAAAATTTTATTTTATTTATTAAAAATATCTGAAGCAGGTACGATAAAAATGCTCAAATTTGTAAATTCTGAGCAGTGGGTAAATAAGAATGTCATATTATTTCCTGGATCTTTCTGTATTTTATTTTTTCCAAAAAAAAGTATTACCAATATTGGGGGGTGGGGCTGGAAGCCAAGTCCAGGTTAATAGTGCCATGTCTATTTTCCTAAAGCAAGCATTTTCTGTGTTTCTTGAATGGCTTATGCATCTGGTTCATACACTGCCTCTTCATTTTCTGTTCAAGATATAGAATTCATAATCACCTTATTTGTGCTTATATGAAGGAACTGGAGTAGGGCACAACTGGAAGCCAAGAGCACTATAAACACTGATTCAAAGCGTTCCCTCTTGCACCAGTGGGGGAGGAGGGGTGGGCAGAGGGACCGTGGAACCCTCTGCAGCTGACTGACTGTTCTAGATCCTTTCTTTCTTTACACAAAGATGCCTGGGTCTTGCGTCTGAGGACACTAAAGTGTACCGAAGGGGCACAACTAGTTTCCTTAAGGCTACAACAGGACCAGCAGTCCTTATCAGGAAACCAAGATAATAAATTCGGAATTTTTATTCTATAGACCATCCATATGGAATCAATAGGAAAAAGTTACCCAATTGTTGAGCTTCTCTTTCAATAAATGGAGTTACCACCTTTTAGAGGACATTGTGAGTGTCATAAGCCCAATTTTTTTCCCTCCAAACTCAGGAAGCCATCAGAAATGACAATATCCTTATGTCTTTCAACAATTGCTTGGGGATACTTCCAGATGGCAATAGCCTGTAGATTGTCACTGCAGAGGAAGATACAAGGGGGGACTCTCAAAAAAACAAATATTATCTTTTGGAGGGTAGGCCCCTTGTAGTATAGGCTTCCCCCACTAGGTGAGTGTTCTAGGAACCCATCTGGATCAGTGTACCAGCTGGCATTGTTGTGAGAGGCTGTGTTCAGCTTCAGGAATTTTTTTTGAAGATTCTTTCAACGCATTTGTCCATTTCATGATGGGTGATTTATAAGTGCACTTGCCCATACTGTGCAGAGAGGTGTTCAGCTGTCAAAACAGCATGGCCCATGTGCCTCACCCTCTCTATTCACCCAATCTCACTCCAAGCAACTGTTTTTGTTTTCCTAGATCAGAGAAGTCCTCAAAGGGAAACGGTTTTGCCATGTGGAAGAGGTAAAAGAGAAAGCAGAAAATGGCAGAAGCACTGAATGGCATCAAAATCGAAGAATTCAAAAACTGTTCTGAGCAGTGGGGAAAAAAAATCTCGATAGGTGTATTGCACCAAATGGAGAGTACTCTAAAGGTGATATGTAAGAATAAATACACAATTTTTTATAAATAAATTACGTTTTTTTTTCTGGTTGCCCCCTAGTATACTGAGGGTGTGGTAGGAAGTTGGGAAGTGTCAGCCTAACCCCTGGTGCCATGTTTCTCAGCCACAACATGAAAGAGGAGAATTCAGGATTCTTAGCAACAAGTGCTAAACCTTACATTGAAGTTTCAAAAGTCTTTACTGGTAAATTATAGGCTCTCAGAGATACATTTCTATAATTTTTAGTGACAAAACCTATTGCTTTTTAACTTAAGTGAAGTAGTTGAATTATTGTAACCATTTGCTAGCAGCCATAGAACAAATCCAGTTTCAACTCCCAGGTTATCCATGCTAACGGGGAAAATCTGGGAGTAGATATAAGCAACAATCACTTTTAATATGGGGAATGTGTCACTTGGCAGTGATTTTTCTCTAATTTGCTGGCCAATATTTTTTTTAATTTTTATTATTTACAATTTATTTTAAAGTTAATTTTCAATCTCTGTTACAAATGCAAGGCTGGAGGAAAGAAAGCAGTCCAATAGTGAGCTTGTTAGCAGAAGACAACCATTCTGGGACAAAAAAGCCAAATAACGCATCCAGAGATGACTATAATTACTTCTGCTAAGATTAACACATAACTATTTGAGTAATGCAATGTTAATTTCCCTCTACAAATGTCCATGAAATATTATGAGGTTTTTCAAATAACAGTTCCCTTAAATTCCAATATTCCCATAATACACGAAATAGACACTAAAATTTTTATTCAAAACTATCAGGACCACTGTTTAACACAAGCATGGCTGTTTTTAATTCATCTTGGAGGTGTACTTTGGGACCTTCCAATACTGCATTGCTTTTAAAAATATTTTTTTTAAATCCAATACCTGGAATTGAGAGACCACATGCAGAGGATTAATAATCAAATGAATGTTAAATTTCTTTGCTATCTACTCCTTTGCTTATGTTGATTAATTTCATCAACTTCTGTAAACCCAAATTGCACTTATTAAAATAATGTCAGGTTAGTGTCTTCCTAGAGTAATATTTTGTGTTCGAGATAAATGTAACTGAGTTAATACTTCTGCTTCAAAAGACTTCGATGACCCTGGCTGATGTGCCTCAGTGGGTTGAGCGCCGGTCTATGAACTGAAGGGTCACGGGTTCGATTCCCAATGCCAGGGTTGCAGACCAGGTCCCCAGCTGGAGGTGAGGCACCCAGCAACCGATTGATCTCTTTCTACCTCCCTTCCTCTCTCTCAAAAAATAAATATAAAAAATCTTTTTAAAAATAATACTTTGGATGAACTGAAATAAACAGCAAATCTCTCTTTTCTGAGGGATATACTTTCAGGGAAAATATCTCACATTGTAAAGGGAAACTGAAAGTAAAGAAAAAACCATGTTCAGCTAGGTTCAGTGACATTTTATTAGCATAAATATACATAACTCAATAATGGGAGTATATCATTAATATGAAATAAATAATTCAAAATATTTTACACACTGTTTGGTATGAGTTGCCTCTTTCATGAGTTACCTTCCTCCATGTATTGTGGTTTTGCATGGAATGGGATCATGGAGGAAGCACCTGACTGAGGTCAGAAGCCTGCATTCTATTTAGCCTTATAGCTCATGTCCCTGGGCCTAATTTTCTCGAGAGTAAATTATGAAGATGGACATGAAGTTCTCACTTGTCTGACTTACTTGGCTGCTCATACACTTATTCATCACACTGCGGAAGTATCATATGAATACTATAGGGATTCCAGGTACTGGAGTCTTGGAAAAGGACAAGAGAAGAGCCCCATAATATTAATAAATATGCATATTGCACTTCATGCAAGGCAGTGATCTAAATGAATTAATCCTTATCACAACCCTGTGAGGTTGGTAAAATAGCATCATGTCTGCTTTATAAATGAGGAATTGAGACCAGAGAGATTTAGTAACCTGCCCAAGATTACCCAGCTAGCAATCTTGCTGGTAAGTGGAAGGGCTGGGATTCAGATTCAGGAAGGCTGGCTCAGAGTTCATTCTCTTTCACACTACACCACTCTAAATCTTACTAATTTCAAAACTGGATGCAGACCTGGGATGCTAGAAAACAAAGGGCTTCTGGTTTGGGAAATATTTTAATCTGTGCACCTAGCCAAGGAGCACATAAAATGTAATAGTGTTTCTTATTCCTCCTCATTGTGAACTTCTTGGAATAACAATAAGCAATTTCTCATTAAAAATACTATATCTTCAGATGAACATCAATTTACTATTCTGGGTTTTTAAATGGTCACATACACAGATACAAGTATTTTGTCTCACTATTAAAACTAATGAGAAAACACCAAACACTATCTATAATTTTTAAAAGTACTTCATATTTTCCAAAACACTTGCACATTGATCTAGTATTTGATCCTTTCAATAGCACTGAGATACACAGAGGCATTCTTAAGATTTCCATTTTACAGATGAAGAATAGAAGCTCAAAGAGGTCAAGCTACTTTCCCCTGATAAAGAGTGGCAGAGTCCACACTAAACCCAAGCCTTCCAACTTTCACACCTGGGTTTTTAAAGGATGTTACCAGATGGTTACTTTGGCCTCAATCTGAATTAACTTCTAGCAAATGGTGAACACAGTTACGATGTTCCTTGTATTTTTACAAAACTAATCAGCTGGCTCTTATGTAACTGACGTGACCACTAAAAGGGGGAAACAGTAAAATTAAAAAGTATATCAAGAAAATAAGTAAAGGAAAGCAATGAGAATTAGAGAGAAAAAATATAGTTTTAAAAACGGTATTATATGGCACATATATGAAACTTTAGAAGTCTTTAAAGCTTCACACTTTGATCACCTCAAGTCTTTAGTATGTTTACCTCCCACATGCACCATAGTAAATACTCATGACTCCTCACAATATAGACTTCAACTAATTCTGTCCAGTATTATAAAAAACCATAGATTATACCCAAAATGAAAAAAGAAGAGAGAAGGAAATAAAAGAAAAAGAAATTTTAAAAAACAACACTTCTTCCACCAACAGTGCAAAAGGGTTTCTTCCCTTTTCTCCACATTTTCACCAGCACTTGTGGAAGGCAGTATGGAGACACCTCAAAAAAATAAAAATGAATCTGCTTTTTGACCCAGTGATCCCACTTCTGGGAATATATCCAAAGGAACCCAAAACACTAATTCAAAAGAACATAAGCACCCCTATGTTCATTGCAGCTTTATTTACAATCGCCAAGATAGGGAAGCAGCCCAAGTGTCCATCAGTAGATGAGTGGATAAAAACAACTATGGGACACTTACACAAATGGACTACTACTTGGCCATAAAAAAGTAGAAAATTTTACCTTCGCAACAGTATGGATGGGCCTGGAGAACATTATGCTAAGTGCAATAAGCCAGTCTCCCAGCCTGGTTGCATTTACTTCCCTGCCAGGCTCATGTGTGTACCACATTAGCTCCCCAGTGACCTAAAGATTCCATGTAACTGTATACATGCCAATATATAAAATAATTTGATCAAATCTTTGTAGCCACTCAAAAAAAACCAAACCAAAACAAACAAACAAAACACACACACACAGAGAAAGACAAACATCATATGATTTCACTCATATGTGGAATCTGAACAAACTGAACTAACAAGGAAAATGGAGACAGACACATAGATGGAGAGCAGGATTACAGCTAGAAGGGGTGGGAGTGATTAGGGGGCACAGGGATTGAGCAAAAAGGAAAAAGGACTCATGGACATGGACAACAGTGTGGTGATGGCTGGAGGGTGGGAGGTATAGGGGCACTAAATGGTAATAAAAAAATAAAGATTAAATTTTAAAAGTTTTTAAAGCACACACACAGAAAAGGAAAGAAATCTCTAAATACCTAATTCATGGTTTATAGTGATAACGTACCTTTTAAATAAATAAAGCTAAATAAAGTACTCAGAAAAAAAAAACAAAACACTTTTTAGGGTAGACTTTGTTTTTATCTTTTTACAGGCTCAAAATAATCAAGATATAATTTTAAAATAACATCACTTTTTATCTTTAAAAATAACCTTCATTATTAAAAATTAATCAATTGGTAATCCAGAACACTGAAATAAAATCCGTCCAGTCCTAAGTTTAATAGATTTTCCTAGCTATAAAGCTTTTATTCTTAATTGATGAGCTCCAAAAACAAAAGCATCTGATTTTTTAAATCCAATGCCTAAGTAATGGTGGCTTAATATTTATATTACAATCCCTCAACAGACTATATAATATGCAAATATATTTACATGTTTCTGGCCATAGAGGTATATCCTTATTATTCTATATATAAAAAATAAGTGAAGACGGTATATCTTGGCAATAGTAAATCCAACAGTTCATGGTGGAATTTGAGAAAATATGAAGTCCTAGACTTTTGGTACTCAAAGCTATCAATACCTTGTACATGACCCTATACCTTCAGTTACTGAAATACCCAGAAGACTCCATGATAATGTGCCTCTCCCCTGACTCCTGCCTTGGGGCATGATCACAGATAATGAGGACTTGCTGGGTAACTTGCTCCGACTAGCAACTAGAGGGAATGGCGTCAGCCTATATCTTAATAAAAACAACATTTTAAACAAATAAACACTCACAAGTTTATATAATTTCTTATTCTTTCTTGTTTCAGTCATTGGGCACCTTTCTTTAAATAAAAAGTACATCAGGTTATTAAAAATAAACATTGAGAGACATATTGTGGCATGGTTAAAAGCAAAATTCTTGAGTAAAAAAGGGCTGGGTTGGAATTCCTGATTCTATCACTTTTGAGCTGTGTGACGCAGTGGAAATTCCTTATCTCGCTAAATTCCAGTATTCTCACTGTGTATGAGAAAGGCCAAGGGCTGCGTGGTTAATTAAGAGCACAGGCTCTGGAGTCAGACTGCCGGGACTGCAATCCCAGTTCAGCCATTCCTATCACTGGGGCCTTCTGCAAAATGGCAGTGTGACAATACCCATCTTACTTGGAGGACTCAGTTCATTAATGCAAAGTGCTCAGAACAGTGCCTGAGTCATAAAAAGCTACCTAAATGTTATTTACTGTGGCTGTCATATCATTATCTGTGAGATGAGGATAACCTCATAGAACTGTTGTGAGAGTAAAATGAAATAATATAAAATTATACCATAATACCTCCCATACATATGTCTAATAACTTAACATATTCTTATTAAAACTAAAGTGCCTACTGCATATAAAGCATGTAACTCAGGTCTGGTACATCCAGGCATTCAATAAATGGTAGCTTAAATTTTAATTGTAACATGTATTTATATGTTGTTATTGATATATTTCTCTTAAAATATTAAATTTTAGGACCAATTTTGAAATTTAAAATTGTTTTCTCTATTTTTCTACTTCTGAATATGTGTATCATTTACTTTATCTGTGACTGAATATGCATTTGCCTTGGGCATATCTAAATAGCCTTGTTTCTGG
The DNA here is from genome assembly GCF_987537825.1 of Furipterus horrens. Taxonomy (NCBI): domain Eukaryota; kingdom Metazoa; phylum Chordata; class Mammalia; order Chiroptera; family Furipteridae; genus Furipterus; species Furipterus horrens. The sequence goes on from NW_028327176.1 coordinate 124,828,581, forward strand.
GCAGTTCCACAGATAAAAGAATACTAGACTCAATAAAAATCTTGACTAGGAACCATATATGATTTGACTGAACTTTTATGAGAAGAAAATGAAATGTACATCAAATAAGAAGCTAGTGAAAAAACAATTCAACATTTTGATTTGGCTTGTTATCTTCAACACTGATTTTTAAATTACTCAGGAAACTAACCTCATATTTCAACATACTAGGTACGGTGAAAGCAGACAGCTTAAATGGTGTTTATTTCAATCACCATTTCCAAACTGTACCCTGCAGAAAAGTGGAATACATTTAATTTTGGTGTAAACAAAAGGAGTGTTTTAGGAGGAAAATACAAGAAAAGAGGATCACTCAATAACTGATTAGCCAAGAGAATTGTAATGTTATATGAAGATACTTTTAAACAATTTTTTATAAGAAAAATAAACCACATAAAAATGCACCAGATTAAAGCTTATGTTCTTTCAAAAGCACTACATTTGTTAATTGGTTGCTAAACTTTTATTCCTATAATTACAGTTAATTAGACATCCAGGGTGAGATATGCTTGCTCCCTATCCACTGTGTGTGCCATGTGTCCTTCTACAAAATGGAAGCTTGGTGCTTACTACAAGACTATTATTTCACTGTAGTCTCTTAATAATTACAAACATCATCATCACAACAATGAACATCCATTGACTGTTTTACACATGCCAGGCACTGTGCTATAAACTCTGTATTCAGTATTTCATCTAATTCCTCCAACAACGCAATGAGGTTGAACATAATTCTATCCTGGTTTTATAGATGAAGAAACTGAGTCTCAGAGATTTAGAAACTTAGAAGTTTAGGAAAAACTTAAGTTACCTGCCCTAAATCATAACTAGTAAATAGTAACATCAGATCAAATTGGACTATCTCCCCAACAAGTAAATGAAATAATTAAATTTGGACTTTCTTCTCTTGAAAACCATTCATGTGTGTACTCATTCAACAAATAGTTGCAGACCTGTGCTAGGAGCTAGGAGGGTAAAAAAAAAAAAAAAAAAGGATTATATCTATCAAAGACTTCATGTTCAAGTGGAATTAGGATTACAAATTTAGGTAATGAATCAAATAAAGTGTGCCAACTTAAAAACATGGAGCCAGACAACCACCTAAAAACACAAGAGGGTCATTAACAGAAAGGCATAGGGACCAAGAAGTCACTAACTTTGTACTAATGAGGGAGCATGGCTACTGTTGACAATCTAATCTCAACTGTAGTACCAGGCCTTCAATTTAACTTCCTCATACTGCAAAGAAAGCAATACTTTACAGAAAGACCAATGATAGTGGACCTTTAGTAACAAGCTAGCACTGATATTCTTAAGATTTAAAAAAAAAAAAAAAAGTTATAATCCCCAATCATTTAAACCAAATAATTTTTTGTCAGTGTTTTTTTCTTTGGACATGTACTCTGGCCAAACCTTTAAATGCTCATAGCTTTTGTTGTGGCTTATTAGCACTTCTTGTCATGAATTACAATTACTTGCATATGTAGATTACCTGCCCTGTCAGACTGAAAGATCCTTACAATAAGGGCATTTATTCATTCACTTCAAAAAAGATTGAAAAAAAAAAACCCAATAGTTTACTTACTTTCCTGAGGTAATGGGTACCTTGCATAAAGGTGATGCGCTAGAAATGTTTATTTAACATGGAATGAGTGAATGAATTAATAAAATAAACCACCCTGCCTTTTTGAAGTTTTTACTCAAATATAGGTTCCATATCAATATAAATTCAATTAAACTCAGCACTTATGGATGGCATACTATCTGTCAGACCAGGAAACTCAATATAGTAAGATGGCAATTCTCTCCAAATTGATTTATGAATTTAATTCAATCCCCATCAAAATTATGACAGGCATTTCTGTAGAAATGTACAAGCTGATCCTAAAACTTATATGAAAATTGAAACAATGTAATAGCCAAAACAATTTTGAAAAAAAAGAACAAAGTAGAGAACTGACATAATTAGATTTCAGATCTTACTATAAAACCATGATAATGTGGGATTAAGGTAAGAATAAACATACAGAGAATGGAACACAACTTAGAGCACCCAAATAAATCTTTACATTCATGATGAATTGATTTTTACCAAAGGTTCCTAGGCAATTCAGTGGAAAAAGAATTATCTTTACAGTAATTGGTGCTGGGACAACTGGATATACACATGCACCATCCTCCCCCCACCCCAAATATTAAACCTTTATTTCACACTATATCCAAAGTTAATTCAAAATGGATCATGGACCTAAATATGAGATAAAAGTTCTAAAAGAAAATACCTGTGACCTTGGATTAACAAAGATTTAAAACTTATGTTCTTTAAAAAATATCATTAAGACAGTTTTTTTAATTAAAAAAAAGCCACAGACTGAAAGAAAATATCTACAAATCATATATCCGATAAAGTACTTGCATCCAGAAAATATAAAGAACTCTTACAACTCAATAATAAGACAAACAATCCAATTTAAAAATGGGCAAAAAATCTAAATAGACATTTCACCTGAGATATATATTGTGCTAATAAGCACATGAAAAGATGCTCATTATCATTGATTATTATGGAAATGCAAATTAAATTCATTAGAATGACTATAGCAAAAAAACTAACAATACCAGGTATGAACAAGAATGTGGAGAAACTGGAACTATCATGCACTGATGGTACAATCACTTTGGAAATAGTTTGCAAGTTTCTGAAAATATTCAAGACACTTTCATACCACCCACCAGTTCTCCCTTTAGGAAACTTCCCAAGAAAAATGAAAGCATGTCTATGAAATATTTATGTACAAACATTCATGGCAGCAGGACTAGTTTTTAAAAATTACATCTAATTATTCTTAATCATATAAATTTTTTGATTTCTGGTAAAACTAAACATTTTCATCTGAGTCTGTAATTCTTTTATAAGGATATACATCTTCTCCATAAGGAGTTTTGAGACTTTATTTTTTTAAAATAGCAAACTTCTTTTAGTACTATTTGGTACAAGTATTTTTCCCAGTTTTTCATAAGTTTTTAAATTTTAACAGTTTTTTTTTGCCATATTGAAATATTCATTTTCACATAGTTAAATGTATCTGTATTTTCATTTACAGACTCTTGTCTCTGGTATTATAACTTGTGATATTCTTATGAAAGATTAATCAAAAATCTTGAGCATTAGTAGTTAAGCATCCCCTGTGCCAAGCCAAGCACTACTGAGCCTTTCAAGTTTAAGAAAAAAAGATAAAACCTAACTTCATATTTCAAAGCAGGAGACAGCTGTTTTTCCCTTTAAACCTTTATTTTAAGTGCAGAAACACTCAGTAGTGTTTACACCCCAAATCATGGAAAATTGTCTCATGAGAGAATTTCTAATGTGACACACTTATAATAATTCTAGTGATGAGAAACTGGAAAAATAAAAAGAAGGATGTGAAATATGTTTCCTGTTGCTAATCATGCCAGGACCATGACTCTAAGGCCTCACTTGCTGATGCCTCTTTTGTAGAACACCAGATCAACACCGAACAACGTGACCACTGCAGGCATTCATGGATGTCTGAGCAGAACAGTCTAGAACTCAGTCACACAGCGTCCCACCACCATCTGAGTCCATGAATATTATCATTTTCCCACTCACTACTAATGGGTAGTGACCCATTGAGTCCCCCACCCATTAGGATATAGGGAAGTAAATTTTATTTATTTAAATCTCACAAACCCAGAAAGAGAGTTAATGCTAACTGAAGAAATCCTCACTGCTGAGTGATATATTGCTTCAAAAAATACTACATCAGTAATAAACAACCATGTGGTTTAATGTAGCTATCACATCCAAAGATACAGATAAAACAAAGATATGATTAAGAAATGTCATAAGAATATTTTACTTTAATGTGGATATTATGGGTTTTGAGTTGTGTAACTGAGGCCTGGTCATGTTAAGATACAATCAGAAGCATTCCGATGCCTGATAACAGAGAACAACTGTTTTTTCTTTGTATATGAGTTCTACCCACATTTTCAAGACCAGCCCAAAATCAACCTTCTTTCCTTACCTATCCTACAGCTTTTAGAGCCTGTACTATATATTCTGGAACATATATATAGGGTTAATACTATTCAATTGTTTTGTATCTACTACTCTTATCATCTCATCGAATTAAATATAAGCTCCTTGAGAGCAACCTGTGACATTAAAGCAGTGTTAGGATTACAGGTGTTCTTATTATTATAATTTTACTTATTATATTTTTATTCCAGATGTTTTATTACTAATGACCTTTTTTACTCTGCAGAAGCATTAAATACTTTTTCTTGGTTTCTGGGAAAAAGCATGAGGCCAACAATGCAAAAAAGTACTGTGGGGGCACTTCTAAAACTTATTATAACGTAGAACAGGCCATCCTTTAGTCACAAAACATTGAGTAGTACTACGTAAATCTTTTTACAATTACTCCAGATTTACAGATCTCCAAGAGTCATGCACAGATTTTGTCCAGTTCTGGTCTTTGCATCTAGCCAGGCTTTATTTTACCTAATGACAATGGCTTCCAATACAAGTTCCAGTGAACTCCAAGATTCCATGAGGTAGCTCTAAGGTTTAAGTGATGGATGGGATGGCCAAGGTAGCTGCTCCTGTTCAGGTTTTTCACCTCTAGGTATAAATGAAAAGCCTTCCTATAAATCAAGGAGAGGTCTGTCATCTCTGAAGAACACTCAGATGTCCTAAGGCATGACACACAGGTGCCAGTACTCAGGTGTGCCCCTAGTTCCAGAATGCCTGGCTTCATGGGGGCTCCCTGCCTTCCAGAGAAATAAAACAATAATCAAACCAGCTCGTCTACTGCTCTTCTTTTCTTCCCTTCTATTTCCTCAAGAGAAGGGGACAGTGAGGGAAAGAGATAGTAATGGTTTCACCAATTCTGGCTCTTGAACAACAAGGATTCTACCATGTCAGAGTCCATTATACATAAAGGGTTCGTGTATATCTAACCTTCTATTCATCTAAATTTGTTAATAATTTCCAGGAAAGGAGATGGTACAGCTAACCCTGTAAGCCATTTCTTGATGATGAGTTCCTTTGACTCTACTAAAGTTCCAAACCTTGTCATTAAAGCTCAGATAAAATGTTGAAAATGGTGGCATCAATTAATATCCTCATTTTAGTACTACAGGGCTGGAAAAACAATATTTTCATAAAAATTAAGTTTAGATAATGAATCTCAAGTATTAGCACTCTAATAAGACATCCATCTTCTTAGGCTGGGAGTACCTTCAAATTTCCTAAATTCCTCTTAACCCACCCAGCACTAAATAAAAAGAATGAGTAAATAATATTTGAAGTTAAGAACTTTGGACCTACAGCAACTAATTAAATCTCTGGTACTAGCTATTGGTTGGTGAGTCGTTGGGTAATTTATATCTCTAAGCCCAGTTCAATGGAGATAACACTTCTTTAGGTGTTCTGAGGATTAAATGAAATATTGTAAGTCAAACTATTCTCACAGTAAGAGGCACACAGCATGTGCAAAATAAACTTAAAGATAAAAAAAGACTGTTGTAATTAATATGGTTTTTTAAAAAGACAAGTTTCCATCAAATTTTCAATGACAGATAAAGCAAAAGCTTCTGTATTTTTGAACGTCAGTATTTTTAAGTAATGCATTCACTTAAACACACAAATCAGTCCACAGTCTTCAACAGATAAAGCAGGATATTATTTGTAATTCTGCCTCAAATTTAATACTCTCACAGGTTGACACTGTTGGAAACATTAGGGCAGGCAGTGGGAGGGTACAAAGCATTTTCTTAGGAACAGTCGCCACACACCTGTTTTCTCCCGGTGGAGGGAAGCTTTCCCTTCCCTCCCTGAGACTCCAAGAGAAATAAACGTCCCTGCGTGAGATACTTCATGTCCGAGGCCTGCACAGAAGGGGATATAATAGTCCTCAAGGAGAAGATGAGACTAACGTGACCCCAGTTCCCTCTACACACGGAGGGGCGCTGGAGAGGGCGACCCCCACCTTCCCCGACTGCGTGTGGGTTTGTGTCGCCAGAGCGGATTTGGTGGCCCCTGGCCTTGGCAGCCACAGTGGGTGACCCAGGCGCTAGATGTCTCCCGCCTTGCACGTTGCCAGCTGCGCCGATCTCGCCACGAACTGCTGGGCAAGTCCGAACTGCTGGGCAAGTCCGGCAGCCCGCCCCGCCTGCGGCGTCTCCAGCCCTGATTGACACTAGAGTTGGTACATACGGGTCTGTAGCAGAGGCGAGCAGGGGGGTGAGCGCTATTTTAAACATGGCTTTCTCTCTTCCTTAGCCTCAAGAGCCCTCGCGGCACACCCAGCCGTGGGTACGGCCCTCTTGGGACTAACCCCAACATCTGTCCGACTTACTTAGCTTTTTCGATCTCCCTATACATGTGCTCGTTTTTACCACCCTCGCTGCTCTCCTTCGGCACTAACAACAACCAGGCAGTTCGCAGAGAAAACTCCCCTCCTGGAGGGCGGAATGTAAATCGTTTTTGATGGAAATCATTCCACAGAGAATGAGTTCAAAAAGAGGGGAAACCGTGTCGCTTGACAGAAAGTAACATTGGGAGGTCGAGGGGGACAGTGGGAGGGAGAGAAGAAAGCATAAATGTCTACAACAAGCATCTGAAAACAAACGTGGAGAGCAAAGAGATTCGCAATCTCTAACTTATTACTGAGTGCATTCCGCGCAAGCCATTGAAATGACAAGGTTTGCTATAAGCACAATTTTAAGGCATTTGAAATCTTTTTTAGTAAGTCTTACCTTTCTCTTCGGCATAATGATTTTGTTTGTGGAGCTAAAAAGTAAAGCAACGGGCTGGAACTGCCGGTGCCGCCGCTGGATGTTACCACCGCCTCTGCAGCTGCTCACGCGCTGGGTACTGCCTCTTAGACCTGCACTTCAGCTGCTCCCTCCAGGGTCTCTCTACTCGCCGGCCTCCCTGCTCCTCCAATGACAAGCTCCGGCAGATGGTCGCGAGGCCCCATTGGCCGCGGCCACGTTCTAAATTCCATGAGGGCACGCCCACTTGTGCGCGCTCTGTATAAGCGCTGTTGTAGTTTCCACATCGCAGAAAAAAAAAAAAAAAAAAAAATCTGCCTGGCTGCTGAGCATGCCCAGTTGGGCTAGTAAACCCAAAGTCATACGACCCTGGAGTTTCATCGTTTTGCTGCGCCGGCTTTGGATTGTGTCAGTCAGTGTAGGCGGGCCTTAATAGGGAGGAAAAAGAGTAAGGATGGGCAATTTACTAACTTCATAATGTAAGTATATACAGTTCACAGCAGACACTACGTTTGCTATTCATAAAGGCTTGAAATGAACGCTATATGATGGAGACTTCTAAGGGTGGAAAGGTGCTCCGTCTGGAAGTCTAACAATTTCTAAGGGTCTTGGTTTCCCCTCCAGATATCTAGTGACAATAATCCCTAAAATTTCTTAGCTCTTATTTCCTAAAATCTGTAATTACAAATCACTCACTAATCAAGGCTGTTTCAAACTAGGCTTGAAGATGAATAGGATATATTTGTCATGGAAATTAGAAAAAGAATGAACGATATCAGATTACTCTGTATTTGAAGTATATATTTTAACATATATAATTTAAATATGCATAATTTGACGTTTTTCAAAGTTCTTCCAGGCACTAGATGGGCATTACAAAAACACTTCCAAATTCATTTTATGAGATTAGTTATACCTTGATGCCAAAAGACACTGCATGGCTTTTTCTTTGTGAAAAGAAAAGAGCTAAGATCAGTATCCTTCATAAACATAGACAATAAAAATCTTAAACAAAACTTTAGTATATCAAATCCAACAACATTTAAAAGGATACTACATTATGACCAGTGAGGTTTATCCTGCAAATGCAAAGTTGGTTTAAATCCAAAAATCATCCAGCATAATTCAGCATATTAATAGAATAATGGGAAAAAAAACCAATATGATCATTTCAACACCTACAGGAAAAGCGCTGTTGAATAGTGTAAACAAACTGTGGTAAATGCATACAAGGAGATACACAGCACTAAAGAGGAATAAAATATTCCTACATGGGTAAATGTCAAATACAAAATATTGCCTGAAAAAATCAAATATGAAAGACTATGCTAAATAATTTCATTCATGTGAAATGACAGAAAAAGCAAAATTAAGCAAAGTTAGTTTCATAATCATATTAGAAGGCAAAAGTTTACATCATAGGAAAGTATATTGAAGCCTAATACTACAAAGATTGCCAAATCCACTTCAGTTACACAGAGGCTGTGAATATGTATAAAACAATGTCATAAAGTAATTGTAATGCTCGATATTTTTTCTTTGTTAATTTCAGAATAATCAATTAGTATCCTAGCAAACTCCAGAAGTGGTCAATGACTTTCTTTTTTATAATATATTAAGAAACTCAAAGGTTTTTGTGTATTTCATGTGCTTCAATCTATTGCCATTATTGCTATTTTTTAATGCTCATGTTGCCCAATATGAGACCCTTCTCAAATTAGTGCCTATAGATTCTTTGCTTTCAGTGGATCACAATATACTCAGAAGAACTGACATAAAACCATTTATTTGTTTTAGAAATGAATAGAAATGTCAAAGTTAATAATTTTACATAAAAATAATATATATAATGAAATTGTCTTAGAAGAGAATTAATTTGCAAGGTGCTTGATGGTTTCAAAGAAGCCAGTGAAGACATTTTAATAATATGTGTGTGGGAAGGAAACTATGTACCAGGTGAAATCTGGGTTGAATTGTTGTCTTTCTTTATGGAGATGATAAAGTGTCACAACAAAGTGGGGTTAGGGTGAGTTTTTTTCCTTCTGTGTTGAAAAGCAACTCATGAAATTGGCTTCTTTAGTAGATATTTTTCAAGGCTAAATCCTTGATCAATAACAGCGAACAAAATTGTGAATGCTTTTACTGCACATAGTAAACTGGCTGCAATGAAAATGAAGCTTGCTAGTTGGATAAAGAAAGTTGATTGTGGCGATCTTGGGTCATTTGAGTCTCTTAGTTCATTTATGAGCAAATGAAAATATGACCTTTAGTTGTAAAATAAATAACAGTATTGGTTCTCTTTTTTTTGAAGTGGATTGCACCCGTCTGAGGAGGACACTAGGGAATGGAGGATTCTCCCTGTATCTTCATTAGCCTTCAAGGTCTGGGAAGAGAAGTGCAGACCTTTTCTGGCAGCCCTAAAGGTAAGAGGAGTAGGCAAAGGAATGATTTAGTGGATAGCTAGAATTCCAGTTTAGGAGATAAAGACACCTGAGGAAAAAATGAACATGCCACGTGCAAGACAGTGAGGAGGCCAACCTAGTAAGAAGTAAAGACTCATTTGTATATCATATTCCCCTGAGCATTTTTCCTGCTCTGATATATCAACCTCTAAGATAGTAAATTCTTCTCTAGAGGATGTGGATACTATCTAAGCCAAGATAGGCAATGGATGAATGAATAAAGTTACTGTCTGAGGAAGAAAGAAGGACAAATTCGTGAACAAGCTTCTTTTCCAATCCCAGTTCCTCTTCCCTTCTTTCCTATTCAAAGAATCCTACACTTCAGCATTTTTCAAACAGCAGGGCAAAACCATTTATGCTATCCTGACTATCATTAAGAGAGGGGGTTGGGGAAGGGAAGAATGGGTAGGAAGGGGAAGGGAGGGGAGGGAAAAGGCAAGGCAGGACATAGAAAGCATCCATTTCTCCTGGTAAAGGTAAGTAGTGTCTTATAAAATGTTTCCATTTTTCCATACATTCCCACATAAACATACACCACATGAGTATATGTAGGTGGTATGTTTGTGAGTGTGTATTTTCTAGGTTGTGACTTGAAGTGTATTTTTAGGATGGGTCTTGGTGAAAAAACTTTAAAGCTACTCCATAGCCCTAATGAATCTTCTGACTCTTTGGGGCTCCAGCAATTTCTTCCTCTGCAAGAGAGGTCCTTAATCTTCAAATATTTAAAGGAAATTTTGAAAAGAAACGATCACTTGCAAATCACCTCATTCTTGATTTGTCCCTCTTCCCTCTTTTAAGAAGGCTCACTTAGGATTTTGCTCTAAGTAATGGCAAATTACTGGAGAAGTCAGATTTAGAATCTATATATTGTTGTTTCTGATAGTTCTGTGATTCCAGGTTACATTACTGTTTAGTGGGCCAAAGAATTTGAGAGGTGGATAAATTTAAGAGTGTAACAAAACAACATCAAAAACAACAAAAAAGAGGTGGCAGAAGAATATTATGTTTGGTTTTATCAATCAAGTCTTTAATTGATTCGATGCTAACTTTTGAAGAATCCACATTTCAGTTTTACAAAGTCACTAGGATAGGCTAAGAACCACCAATCCCAAATCACAGGAGCTGCCTGATAATAAAGCAGATTCCTAGACCCCGACCAAGTGAATCGGAATCTTCATGGCTGGACCTGGGAGTCTGCATTTCAAATAAGCATCTCATATGATTTTTTTGTACTAGAATTTGAGAATTCTGGACTAGGCCTTAGCTCTCAACGAATATTTACTGACTGCTGGTACTTCAATTCTAACGATTTATATCTGTGAAAGCTTGTTGACTAATTAACACACTTTCAAAGCAGGAGCATAATTCTGTGTGTGAAACTCCACCCTGTTCCACAGGCCTCACCTTGTGCTTCACCTCTCTTTAATTCCAGGTTTTCTTGGCACTACCTGCTTCCTTCACATTCTTCTTTCTCTTCTCAACTTCCAAGGACCCTGAAGGGTGATTAAAAACTGCACACCTCCAGATCCCTAGGAAAGCACCTCCTCCCATCTTCCCAGGCAGCACTGCAGGCGGCTCCTGGAGCCCCTGACAAGATTAAATTCCCTGGTCGCACATCCTCAATCTGCCCAAAGCCCCACAAGCCACACCCTTGCAAGGCTGTATTACTTCATGATTGTACAAGCACACCTTGTCATTGCATTAACAGCAAGGAGGACTGGAGTGTTTTGTGATTTTCCAAAAGGAACCCAGTTTTTGTTTTTCCCAGCTTTCAATCAAATTTTAATATGTGCAGATTCTTTATCTCAAGTATGCTTTACACATACTTTTTCCCACTCCCAGTCCTTTCCAGATTCAATCTCTGTGTTACTTACATCTCCTTCTTGTTGCTAATGTTTAAACCCATGGGAGTGTAATTAATTAGCTCTTTGTAGCTCCCAAGTAACTGTTTAGGGAAGCATTAGTTATGTTCAGTAGCTAGAACCAGGAATTGGGCTACATTCGGTCACCCATTCCTTTGTGCGAGATTGTTAGTATGTCCAGTGCCAAAAGCCAGACATGTTTAAGGAGGCAGAAGTGAAGGGAAGGACTCCCCTCTGTTCAAGGCATGGACACAGCAAGGTAAGGACACATACCATTCCCTTAGGGGAAAAGCCATAAGCTGCGAGGTGCCAAAGACTAGTCAGGTGTTGTTGCAGAGTTCTCAGACTGAGTAATACCTTCTTGTAGACAACTGCCATTGCCAGCGCACTCTCACACAGCACCATACCCTGTCCTTGAAGCTGGGGATCGTGGCTTCCCATTTCTGATGTCTTCTGCATTTTCTTTAAACCTCAGAATTGTTGGGAGTTTGTAAGAAATATCCAATATCCTTGTCCTGTCATTATTCACAGGAACCCTGCCTTTTAGGCCAGATAGGAATATTTCCTTTTCTCAATGAAAGCAAAGAGAAAAGAAAAAAAAAAAAAAAAAATCCACGTATGGGGAAATGAGAATTAAATGAATCATTCTGGAAAATACTATATAACAATTAGAGATGATTTTCAGGTTAGCTTGGTAAATAAATGTTGTGATTCTCAAGCATGAGGTAAGAGTTAATATAGGCAATAAAATGAGTTTTGCCAAGTCATAAAGAATTCTAGCCAGAAGGCAATATGTATTTACACAGCAGTGGAAAAGTAGCCTGAAAATGTGCTATGATCTTTAAGTCTGCTTTTAAGCACAGAGGGTTTTTTGTTATTGTTCTGGTTTTTCAAGCATGGGATCATGCTATTCTCAGAGAACATATTATCTATTCCCCTTTTCTTATTCCTGTTCCCACTTCTGGTCTTTAGAGTCTTTAGCAAATTGTTTTTTGTTTGTTTGTGTTCTGACTAATCTAATTTGCCCCTTTGTATGTCAAAGATTTTATAAAGTTTTAACTACTTTTTAAAATAAATGCTTTTTAAAAAGCCCTAAAATTCTAGTTATAAGGCTTAAATTCAAATCCCAAGTCATTGAGATATGATCAAATTACTTAACTTTTTCGAACCCTGTTTTCCTTGTAATATTATCCGAGGCAAACACAACTACCTGCCCAATGTTCACACTAGCTTTCTTCCTCACTAACAGAATTCTGATTTTGGCAATAGGCCTGACCAAATCAAAACGAAAACTTTAGTTCTCCAGTTCCCAAGCAGAGAGAGCTCACTATGTAACACTGTTTTGGTGAATGAGACGTGTGCAGAAGTCACAGGGTAGTAGAGTAAACTCCACCTGTAACAGGAGCAGACCCAGCCCTATAGCTGCCTTTTGCTTTGTTCTTCTCCTTCTTCCATCCTGAGAGTTGATAATAATGTCTGGAAGTAGGACAGCTATCTTATGTCCATGAGGATGAGGACTACAAGTTTAGGGGAGAGAACAGAAAGACACGTGTCTTGGTCCTTATACTGGCTCTGGATTGCCCAGCTCCATACTACTTATTCCATACGGAAAATGAGCACCATGCTTGACCAAGCCATTGTAGGTGGGTGTCTGTGACATGCAGCTAAATGCAATCATTAACTGACACATTACTGCAGAGAACTGGTGTGAAAATTGAAGATGACAAGCTGTGGGAACGCACATATGCTTGAAACATAGTACTTGACATATTTTGTTTGAAGAAAGTATTTTCATTTCCCCCATGGATTATAAAAGAAAGCACAGAAAATTTTAACTTTTCCTGAACCCCCAATGGCCTATTTAGGAACATTTAGTGTAAGCCTCTTAGAATTAAAATAGATGAAGATAAAAAATTATATCCAAGTATTATGGTTGCCATAAAATGCGCTGCCCTATACATGGCCTACTACCATGTGGAAAGGGATGGTCATGTTGGCTTTTTGCTCAGCTCCATCTTTGCTGTAGTGTGCCTTCCTGTACTGTGGATAATAGAGTCTGAACACTATATCCCAGAGTCCACTACAGCTCGGGTTCTGGACATGATTTGGATATGGCCAGTTGTATGCACTAGCATGAGATTTGGAAAGTAAAGATTAGGAGAAGGATACATTTAGCTATATCTGCTTTATCTGTTGCTTTCCATGTTCCTGTGACAATATCAGCAGAGATCTGAGGAATCCGTGGGTTTTGAGAGGCAGGAATCCTGCATTCACTCTGTAGACATAGACTGTAGCAGGCATGGTGTGGTCTAGAACTGGCATCAATAGTGACTTTCTTATTAAGAGTGTTTTTATTCTCATGGACTCCTGACACTCATAGATTCCTGACTGCAGAAGTACAGCTCTTTTGATAACCTGGTTCTGGGGTGTGACCTTGGGAGATTTTTCTGAAGGTTCAACTTAGAGTCTATTTATTTAGTCCTCCCAACTAAGCCATTGAATCCTTGAATCTATCTTTTCCTCCTTAAATTAGATACAGTGGGTTCAGATTCCTGCATCTGAACTCAAAGCTGTAGAACTTCTATTAGTGCTGCTTACCAAATAGATTCAGCATTAAGCAGAGCCCTCTTTTTCCCCTGACGCATGCTTATGGAGAGGGATATTGCAATGGAGACTGTCTATGTATGTCCCTAAGGGACCATGGTGAACAGAGAGCCTTTTGAAGACTCTTCCAATGGACATAGGGCACAAGTGAAAATAAACCTTTTTTAAAAAACTCATATTTGGGGAAATTTTGTTACCACAGGATTATTTATCTTATCCTGAAGAGACACAAAGCTTAAAACTTAAGAGTAGTGTGCTGCTTTAATAATAAAAAATGCCCTAAAATTTGTGACATTGGCTTAACAGCTAGTCAGAGGGAATCAAGGAAACTATTACTAAAGACTGGAAGACTGGAAATTCAGGTTTTCTAATGGTGAGACACGTGGTAAAAGTGTTACCTGCAGAAAATTGGAAGGTAAAAGACATACCTAACTTTAGGGAAGAGATTGAAAACAAGTTACTATTACTGTTTAATCAGTTGCTATTAGCTGCATTTGTAGATATTACAACAAAAAATATGTTTGGAGAAAAATTGGTCAGTTTGTAGGGATAAGAGACAAGAGAGTCTACAAATTTAAGGACCTATCAGGTTGGAAAAGATAACTGCTTCTCAACACAAACAGTAAAAGATAAGATCGATACCTTGAACAACAGAGGCCTATAAAAACTCAGCCTTGCAGCAAGAATCAGATCACTAAACATGGATTAGAGTGTGGTGGCTTGAAATTCCTCTCAATTGGACCAAATGGCTCAAAATGACTTAAAATGGTTCAGGGTTTAAAAAGGTGTTGCTCTCACTGGTGGGCTCTAGGACCCCACAATGAGGAGGGAGGGTAGAAAGGAAGAGAGAGAGAGATTGAGAGAGGCATTGGGGCAAGAGAGCACAGAAGTACACCAAAGAAATATGCCTGGAAAGGAAATGTGGGAATAGATAAAAAGTCAACCAAGTTTAAGGTTTGAAGACAGTTTTTACTGCTAGAAGAGGCACCAACCTGGGTTAAATGCAATTGTGGCTACTTGAGACTTAAAAATGACCCTTGGATTCCCTACCATTGATGGACAAGAATTATGCTAGAAAACTGCTCAATCTGTAAGGCAGAGGTAGTCTTCAATGCCTACTTCAGACAAGGTCCACAAGAATAATGGAAAGAAGAAGACTCCCTAAGGGAAAATTCCAAGGACCATGGAGATCAACAGGCAGGGGAACCCCTCCTAGGAAACCCCCATGGAGCCTGTTCAGGGAACACAACATTCTTCATCTTTAGGCTGAGGGGGGCCTAGAACTTCTTCCCAGTCTAATATTATAATTGCAAAAGGCCATGTGTTTCCCATTCTTCCTCTTTTTAATGTGAGCATTTATTAAAGATACTCTGACCCTACTCCACCACTGGATTGTGTGTGTGTGTGTATGTGTGTGTGTGTGTGTATTTGGGAAGGTGAGGGAAGGGTCTATAAATGAAGAGCAGTTGCTCATGAATCTATCGTAGAGGCTACTTGCACACTATTCTCTGATATAAAGACTACCATGCCTCGCCCAGAGAACCTAGGTTTGAGCTTGATGTCATCACTGGGACTTTTGAGTTATCTTCCCTGGGAAGGGAGTGTGTGAATAGGTTTTGTATGCAGGAAGAAATATTTTATTCCTGTGACCAAATATGTCTGTTTTACTTCTTATGGGCCCATGCTAGGATTATACTTCCCCTCTTCTCACTTTTAAAGTTAGGCATAGCTATGTAACTTACTTTGGCTAATTAAATGTGAGCAGAAGTGGAGTCATACAGTATTTGTGTTTTTGTGACTGCCTATTAGCACAATGTCCTCAAGGTTCACCCATATTATAACATGGGATAGTATTTCCTTCCTTTTTTAAGGCTGAATAATATTTCAGCATATGAGTATCCTACATTTTGTTTACTCATTCATCCATCAATGGACATTTTGGTTGTGTCCACCTATTGGCTACGGTGAATAGTACTGTTATGCCGAGCACTATCAAGAGCCAGTGTATGATTCACCAGACTCCTTTTTTCCTGCTGACGTAAGCAAAGAACATGAGCTTCTCTCAGCCTGGGTCCCTGAATTATTAAAATAAGTAATGCTCCCTACTGACCCATATTGAATATGTGCAGTTAATGAGAAGCCTTTGCTATTTTAGGCCACTGAAATTTGGGGTCCTTTTTTTCTTCTTTGTGAAAACTAATAGGTTTTAACTTTTAAAATTAAAATTTGACTCTTTTAAAGTTTTCAGAATAAAACATTGATCAGAGGCTCCCATAGTGGAGAAAGCTGCTCTATTTGAACTCTATACTTTTGTTGTATTGCTCTGGTTCAACCTTTTTCTTGAAGTTTTTTCCCCTCTATGGCCATACCATGACTTCTCTTTCTCTAGCTGGCCAAAGCCTGGAAAAACCCCTTTTTCTCATTTTTCTATCCATTTATCTTGTTTTCTGTACTTAGAATCAGCGATGTCATTGCATCCTCTGTATTTGATAAGAGTAGGTTTAACTGAGCATCAAACCTTCCTAATAACAGAAGCTAAGAAATAGAAATTAATTTTCCCCATCACATTATAAACACACTGTTGATATAATAGCTACATGACTAATTGGGACATAGTCTCCCGTCACATTGCTCTATCACCCTTAGTATGCAGCTTCTATGCCATGGTCCAAGATGCCTAATCCAGCTTTATTCTTTTTTTTTTTAACAGTTTATTGATTTATTTATTCAATTTATTTTTAGAGAGGGGAAAGGAGAAAGAGAGGGAAAGAAACATCACTGTGTGGTTGCCTCTCATGAGCCCCCAACTGGGGAACTGACATGCAACCTAGTCGTGTACCCTGACTGGGAATCAAACCAGCGACACTTGGTTCGCAGGCTGATGCTCAATCCACTGAGCCACAGCAGCCAGGGCTAGCTTTATTCTTCATGTGTGCATTTTGGCCAAGAGGAAGGAGAAAGGAGAAAGAGAAAGAAATGTCCTCTCTTTAAGGCAACTTCCAGAAACTTTATATACCACTTCCACTTCCATCCTATGGTATAATTCAGTCACATCAAACATGTCATACAAAACTGGGAAACATGGTCTTCATTCTGGGCAGTGATGCTCCCTGCTTTTAGTAAATAATATGGAGGTTCTATTTTTGAAAAAGAGGAAAACAGATATTAAAGTATAACTAGCTGTGGTAGGCCGAAGAATTGCCTTCTCAAAGATGTCCTCATCCTAATTCCCAGAATATTCCTGAGATCTGTTACTTTTTATGGAAAGGGGACTGCAGTAAGGGCGTTAAAATGGGAAGATCATCCTGGATTATTCAGGTGGACCCAGACTAATTACATGGATTCCTAAAAACAGAGAATTTTTCCCCACTATGGTCTAAAGGCTGATACGACTACAGGAAGAGGGTCAGAGAAATTTCATGTGAAAAAAGACTCAACATCATTTATGGCTTTGAAGAAGAAGAAAGGGATCATCAGCCAAGGATGCAGGTGGCCTCTTGAAAATGGAAGCGACAAGGGAACAAATTCTTCCCTAGACCTTTGAGAAAGGAATGCATCCCAGCCAATACTTTAATCTTAGCCCAGTGAAAACCATGTTGGATTTCTGACCTATAGAACTGTAAGATAATAATTTTTGTTGTCTTAAGTCACTGATTTTATGACAAGTTGCTATAGCAGCAATAGAAAACCAATACGGCCCTGGCTGCTGTGGCTCAGTGGATTGAGCGTCGGCCTGCGAGCCAAGTGTCGCTGGTTCGATTCCCAGTCAGGGCACATGACTAGGTTGCATGTCAAGTCCCCAGTTGGGGGCGCGAGTGAAAGGCAACCACACAGCGATGTTTCTCTCCCTCTCTTTCTCCTTTCCCCTCTCTCTACAAATAAACAAATAAATAAACAAACAAATAAATAAATAATAGATTATTTAAAATATAAAAATAAAAATAAAAAAAGAAAACCAATACACTGCATTTTAGCCACAGTGCTTCCCTTTGGCCACCCGAATATCTCCGACATTCTTATCTTCACACATAGAACAGACTTGCCTTTGTCTAAGGGAGAAACCCCTCAAATCCCACCCATCTCTTCCATTTACAGTGTCTAGTTCAAAGTCTAGGATCTCCAGGAGATATTCATTCCTCTCCATTGGGTCTGAATGTAGCCTAGTTATCTGCTCCCTCAAATATCTAATATAGTGCACTGGGGTAGAAAAGACTCATTCCTTAACACTAAGTTTCTTGACTTGCTCTTCTTGAAGCCTTGATGGGAGGGTCTCCTCTTCAGGAGGCTCTCCCATGCCCATTTTCCTGCGCACCTTCTGACTGCCCTCTAGGAAGGTCTTCCCTGTGCTGCATCCTCCAGGACCAAGATCAAGTGGGCATTAAAGGGTTCATTCCATTTGGAAGTTACAAAATGTGGTATCTAACTTCTTCCTGGTATGGGTTTGAGTACTCAAGGATTGTTTGGGAGGTTAAACTGTTTTGGGCTTTCTAAGTTTGTAGTTTCTTTGGCAATATATTTCTTCCTATCACTTGGTAGGTTTTTAATTTATTTACTTTCAATTCCACTGGCAATTAACAATAGCCAGTGTTATCGAGATATAAATTTTAAGCCTTAAGATTATTCTATTAAATACTGGCCTTTGTGCTTCTCCTGTCCTTTCGTCTTAACAAATAATGTCTACCTGGAGGGTACATAAAATAATAGACTTGGGTAGGCAAAAAATTTGTTCTGATATTTGCTGCTTGACTGTCTCTCATTGTCTAGCAGATAATTCTTAATAAAAAAAGTTTGAAAAAAACTTGGGGCCACAGTCTTATTTCTCTTTATGATTATTGATTCAGAGCATATAATCATTCTCAGCTCTGTAAACCCTGCATTGTCAGAGTTGTTATCAAGCTAGTTTGCAAGCTGCAGGCGAATATTCTGTTATTAGGTAATCTGTATTTTTTTCTTTTTCTGCTTTTGCACAATTCAGTTCTAGCTCGAGTTTATCTTTTCCTTGTAAAACTTTGCTGAAGGCAGCAAGAAACATTCAATACATACCTACATTCTGAATTTTTCTTACCATTGCCCCTGCCTGCTCTAGGTTTATCTTGCTACTTTACTACCAAATATTTGACACAGAATAACAAGGATCATCAGTTTTCTAGTTTGCTTATTTTTCATTGTTTGGCTACTTTCATTAAGTCACATGCTTAGTTCTATTACTTGCAGTACCAGACTTCTAGGTACCAAATTCTGATTAGATTTGTTGTGTCAGATATCGAAAATGACAGTGGCTTACATAGGGTGAATTTTTTTTCTACTTCATGTACAAGTGAGGTCTGAGGCTGATCTGCAGCTTCACAATGATTAGATTCCCAGACTTCATCAATCCTCAATATGCAGATTCTTTTTTGTGGTCCACATTGGTTGCTCCACCTTTTGCCATATTCACATTCTATCCATCAGATATGAGAAAGAAAAACAAAAGAGAAGGAAAAGGACTCACTCTGTCTCTTTAAATCTGTCTTCCAGAAGTTGTGCCCACTGTTTCATCAGTAAGAAATTGTTGACATTGCCACTCCAAGCTACAAGGTAAATGTAGTCTTTATTTTGATTGTCTATATGCCTAGCTGGCATTTGGGGCTTCCGTTACAGAAGAAGAATTAGGGTGTAGTTAGCTGCATCCTCTGCTGCACTCTGCCTTGATTTGTGGACATCAGCTAAGTCACAGTAGAGAATTTGGTGAGTAGAACTAGGTAGAGCTGCATTACAATGGGTAGTACTGCATTTCTGAAATGAATCACAGAGGAGTGAATCTTGTCATTCAAATGTATCAAGAGCTCACAGTGATGAAATAAAAAAATAAATAAACTGGAGGAAGCATGGCTGGCATTTCCCAGTCTTTTATTACTAGCATTTTGGGTACCTTATTTATTCTCTACATTAGATAGCTAATGGGTAAATAGGAACATAGAAGTGTTGGGCTATGACTGTCAGCTTCCCAAAATCTAGATAGACCCAGGTAGGTTTTGCTTTCACTGTCTACCTCATGAACACTGGGTAGTGTGCCTCCTAGATTATAATATTCTGCAAAACTGAAGTACCAGAGTCAGTGTGACCTTCACCTGGCTAGTTGTCACACAAACACATCCCTTTTGCGTGTAAGAAAAACCAAATGCCAGGACAGTTCCTTAATATTAGCTACAACTATATAATTTTAATAATGAAACAAACTGTTTTGCCTCTCTTAATGATGGGAACAGCCTTGAATATTTTGATTAAGTTCAGGACCATTTTTTTGTATTTTGGACCCTGAACAAAATGGGAGTTTCACTGGCCTCTGTTTGCCAAAGATGGGGGAAGGCATTTAAGGCACTTTACTCATGCCCTTGGCCTTGAAGAAAAGCTTTGAGAAATGATCAGTAGTTTCCAAAGAAGTATTTTAAAGCTTTAGGATGAAGACAGGAAGAAACATTGAAGATAATAAATCAAATCTTATTACACAGCAAAATAATTATATATTTTTTTTATTCAGATTTTTTTTACACTAATTTTTCAGCTAACTCATTGCATTCTTTTTGTTGGTGTACAAGAACACCTCAGTTCAGGGACATGATTGCTTATCAGAACACACAATTTCAGGAGGACACATGCTGTTTTGCTCTGGTCCTCTATAACCTGTGCTGCCCACAGGGTCACCAAACAGTGACATCAAACTAGAATTCCTCTCTAGATCTTTGATCTACTCTGGCATTTTACAGCGTTTTAACTAACATCTCTACTAAACCAAGAGAAAAGGCTCTAATGTGTCTTCACATCTGCTTTTGATCTAAAAGGAACCATGAAAATTTTTAGTTCAAAGGTGAAGATCAACTGGCTTTATATGAGAACAATCTGAAGAGCTTTAGCCCTACAGTCTGAGAATCAGTATTGTCTCCAGTGTTGGGACCCATTTCTAAAAATTTCATATTGGCTACTTCCCTGTACTGAGATCCCTTTCAGAATAAATTGCCTAGTGTCTTTATACAGGAGAAGTCATCCTTATCTCAGATGCTGAGGTACCCATCCTTCCTTAAAGGTTTAATTCAAATATATAAAATCCTTTTATAGTATTTTTCCCTTTATCAAAGTGGCAAAATTAAAATAAGTGGCATTCTGCTCCAGTTAGGACATAGAAAGTTGTGACAGACAATCACATCTGTACTTAAATTTTAAAAAATCAGACAAACTAAGAAAAGCATAGTTTTAAAAGCCAGTTGTTGAATGCAAAGAAGTCTAAAGGAACTATATTCTAGAGAGGGGACAAAACTTAATAATATATACATAAATACATAATAATGGTAGTAATGTAATCAAATTAAATAAAAATCAGTCAAAGTGTTATTTTTCAGTTAAAGTGAAACAATTGAGAAGACAAATTAATTTCTTAATTATTTATAGTAAACTTTAGACTTTTGCTTGATATGAGAATATAATTTTTATTTTGGCTGTTAGCTACTCACGCAGATATTGCTGATCTTTTTTTCAGCACCTGTCATAATTAGTATTGTATTAGATACTTTTTGTTGAATTAAATAATAAGATATAAACTGTTTTTATTTAATTCCTAGAGTCCAACTCACACACAAAAGCATAAAGAACAAACACAGACTTCTGGCCAAGATGAAGGTGTAGGTAGACACACTTTGTTTCCCTCCACAACCATAAGAAGGAATACAACTACCTCAAAACTAAAAACAACCAGAGATACCAGAAAATTGAACCACATGGAAGTCTAACAAACAAAGATATAAAGAAGAAATACTTATCCAGACAGGTAGGAGGGTCAGAGCTAGGACAGAGAGGAAAAGGTGTGGCAGCAGTAGCAGCAGTGGTGGTGGCAGCAAAGCAGTGACTGTAGATGGCAGGCAGAAAGGGGGTTCACACATTATGAAAGTCAGTAGGGACACTGGGAGAGTGATCTCAGCAACAGACCAGACTGCACAGCTCACAGTTCCAGCATCAGGGAAAATAAAGCTTCATTGCTTCTGACTGTGAAAACCAGTGGAGGTTGGAGCGGTAGAAGAAGCTGCCAGTCTCTCAGCAGAGTCCACTTGTTTAGAGGGCCCTCATAGTCCTAGAACATCTGCAGACCCACCCACTGTGGGAACCACAGTCAGAGCAATGGCTAGAGGGGTGCCAGTCCCATACAGGAAGTGGGGGAAGTGCCCGGAAAAGGGGCAAATGCTGAGCAAATGGCATTGTTCCCTCTCAGACCCCTCCCCCACATACAGCACCACAACGTGGTGAGAAGGGTCTCCCTTGACTGATGAATATGTAAGGCTCCGCCCCTTACAATGTAACAGGTGCTACCGCTCTACCTAAGACACAGAGGCAAACACAGGAGCCTATCAAATTGAGCAGATGGAGAAGTATGGCCCAAAGAGAGAGCAGATCAAGGCTCCAGTGGGAGAACTAAGCAGTGAGGAGATAGCCAACCTAACAGATGCAGAGTTCAAAAACACTGGTGTTAATGATGCTCACAGGCTTGATAGACATGCTTGAGTACAGCAAACACAGAAGGGAAGAAGTGAAGGCTATGCTAAGTGAAATGAAGGTAAATACACATGAAATGAAAGATGAAGGGAAAGAAATTGGGATTCAAATCAATGATTTGGAACATAAGGAAGAAATAAACAGTCAACCAGTACAGAATGAAGAAACAAGAATTGAAAAAAATAAGGAGAGGCCTAAGAACCTCTGGGACAACTTTAAATGTACCAACATCCAAATCATAGGGGTGCCAGAAGGAGAAGAGGAAGAGCAAGAAATTGAAAACTTATGTGAAAAAATAATGAAGGAAAGCTTTCTAAATTTGGCGAAGGAAATAGACATACATGTCCAAGAAGTACAGAGAGTCCCAAACAAGCTATACCCAAAGAGGACCATACCAAGACACATCATAATTAAAATGCCAAAGGATAAAGATAAAGAGAAAATCTTAAAACCAGTAAGAGAAAAGAAGAGAGTTACCTACAGAGGGGTTCCTATAAATCAACTATCAGCTGATTTCTCAAAAGAAACTTTGCAGGCAAGAAATATTCAAGTGATAAAAAACAAGGACCTACAACCTACATTACTCTATCCAGCAAAGCTATCATTTAGAATGGAAGGGCAGATAAAATGCTATTCAGACCAGATAAAGCTAAAGGAGTTCATCATCACCAAGCCACTATTATATGAAATGTTAAAGGGACTTATTTAAGAAAAAGAAGAATATCAACACTGTGAACATTAAAATGACAACAAACTCAGAACTATCAACTGAATCTAAAAAATAAAAACAAAAACAAACTAAGCAAACAACCGAATAGGAACAGAATTATAGGTATGGGGATCATTTGTACAGTTATCAGCTGGAGGGGGATGGGAGAGAAATAGGGAAATGGTGCAGGGATTAAGAAGCATAATTGTTAGATACAAAATAGACGGGGAAGTTAAGAACAATATGGGAAAGGATGAAACCGAAGAACTTCCATGAACCACCCATGGACATGAACTAAGCAGGAAGGGATTGCTGGGGGGAAGGGGGGTATTAGGCAGAGGGGAGCAAAGGGAAAAAATTGGGACAACTGTAACGACATAATAAAATATACTTTAAAAAAAAGAACAAACACAAAAACATTCACAAGACTGACAGCAGTCCATAGCCATGGGCAGGCACAGGCCACCTCTCACAGTGGGACTGAGATGAAGCAAGAGAAAGTCCTAGAGTTGTAGGCTTTTGTAACCATAGTTCTGTAGAGCTGATTTGGCATATGTTCTGTGTACTCTTCTTGAATTCAATGTCAATGATGTTCATGTGATACCCCTAAAAACCAAAATCCAACAAGAGGGATTAAATATTAAGGAATAAAATTTTGGTAGGTAGGGTTGAGCTTTGGAGAAACATATCCATTGTAATATTAAGATTTTAAAAAATACGTCCTAAGAAACAGTTTTTGTCCTGTTGGATACAGTAGTATCCCAATGAGAGTATATAATGTAAATGAATTTAAACCCCTGATAGAAAATATTTATAATAAGCATAGAGCAAGAAAGATATATTTTCCCTTGACTTGTATAATTTAACTTTTTGCCTTCTTACATACAATTTTATGTGTAACTGATCCCTTCCAAAAAAAATCCCTACTTGGATTACAGAAGTCAGTGATCCCAAAGTTCATTTAATGAAAATTTATTCTCTAGGGACCTCAGAGATTATCTTGAATAGTGGGATCTAGCTTGAAATATCTAAATAATTACAAATATGGTAATGGAGTATCATGAACTATTTTCAAGATTTTAAAATGCCCAAAGTGATAGATACTATCACTAAGCTAAATTTTATAGCCTTTTGTTCCATAAAAATTGAACACTAAAATGTTGCCCAATTACCTGAGGAAACTGACATCTCTTTCCAGCAGCCTCACACAGCTTCCCTCATTTGTGTCACTACCATTCTTAATTAATCTTAGAGATTTATCAGAATTTTTAACAAAACAAAAAACGAAAAAAATATTGCTCACTAAGCAACTTTTTCTATTATCTAAATATCATTCTACATAATATTTTGAAGGAAAGATCCACAGTTAAATATTATTAACAAGAATTCTTAGTAGTAAAATGTTTCAACTACTTATCTGGTTTAATGTTCTACAGAGGTGTAAAGAGGTCAAATGCATTTTCCCAGGCCACGGCACTGGTTAATGATGAAGGCAGGATTGAGTCCCAACTTTCTGACTAAAATCTGTCATACTTCTCACTACCTTAATGCTTTCCTCAGCATGGATAACATAAAACACTTGTGCTATAACTGGTGTGAAAGCCATTTTCTGTTGATAGAGGTTAGTGGCTGCCTTCACACCCTAAGGCTTGTGAGAGCTACTCTGCTTGCCTGTTAGTACGCCAGGGCATTGTCGTCAGCCCGGAGCACAGTAGAACGCTGGGAGGCAAAGTGCTGGTGCAGCAGTTTTGACAGATTCCTAAAAGCAAGCTTGTGTTGTCAGTCTAAAAGCAAGCTTGTGTTGTCAGTGACTGCTGAGTTGTGCTGTGATAATTGTGGTTTGCAACGATGTCCTAAGGCACTGCATGTTTCCAGGATGTGATCTAAAAAATAAAAGACATTATATTTGGAACAGTTTTAGCATTTACTGCATATGCTAACATTCAAAGGTGACAATATGGCAGCTCTCACTTAAACATAATTTGTATAATTGGACTTTAAGATTTCCAGAATACAGTTATTTAATAGAAGACTCAAGGTCTAGAGTCATATTGCTTGTTTTTATAGTTTATATTTGTTAAAATAATTTTGTTTCATCAAGCCTTTGCTGACTATTATGTTATGGCTTTCATTAATTTTTCTTTCTTACTACTTTGAATTACTCGATCTTTTGAGTTCTTTAGCACACAATTAATCAATTATCATTTATTCAATAAATTCATCAAATACCTACTATGTGATAGATTTATACTAGACACAGGGAAGATACTGGTGAAGTAATTAGACAAAACATTAGAGACTATAAAATTCATAACAAAAATAAATATGAAATTACAACTGATGAGTGTTATTGAAGGGAAGGTATGGTGGTATTAAAGTTTTCTTTAAAGGAAGCTTTTGTGATATTGGGGTAACAGGAAAGGATTTATTAAAGGAATTATGAAGCAGAGGTCTGAAGAAAAAGCCTTTTAATAAGCAAAGATGGCAGAAAAAAAGCTTTCGGCTTTCTTCTGTGCAAAGTCCCTGTGGCCAGAATTCAATGCAATGAAAGCCAGTGTTATTGGAGTGCAGATTGGATTGAAGGTTGTTATATGAGTTTTAGGCAGTGTTAGGCATTTTGACATTATTCTGAGAGCCACTGGAAGCATCAAAGGAGGTGGGGTGATCAAGGTTTATGTTTTGGAAAACCATTTAACAGCATTGTGAAGAATAGATCAGAGTGGCAAGAAGGAGGTATCGATATGTAGTAGGAGATTATTTTAAGAATATTGATGATAAATGATTGTTTAGACCACAAACTCTCAACTGGGGTGACTATCAAACTCAACAAGGCAAAATTATTACATTGATTTGTGGCCCTCAGAAGCTCAACCCCAACTGGTAAAATCTTATTACTTAGTATTTGATTTCTTTCATTGGATTTTGGTGTTGTTTGAGGGCATCATATGAGTAGCATTGGGATTGAATTCATGGAAGACATACAGTGTCCACAAGATCAATGCTAGACACAGAAGAGATGGCTATGATTGGAGAACTTCTTTTGCATGGCTATATGATCCTGAATTATATTTCAAGAGGTGGCCTAAGACTGGCTATAGGCTGCTATTGGCCACCTCATAAATGTTGTTTATGTTTTGATATTCATGCTCTTGTGTGTGAATTAGAGTTTGAGAATTAAATTAAAATAGTTTGTTTTATTATTTAATTTGAAAAAATTAACTCACCATTCATCTTGTCACACAATGAAAAGAAAAATGTCAACAATATTTGTTGGATATCTAGCAGCTAATTAAGTTAAAAATTAATTTTGCATATCAAGCAAAAATTAAAAATTAATATTTTTAAGAAGTTAATTCAATTTTCCAATACTTTTATTTTTGCAGGAAAATACAGTTTAATGTTATTTTAAAACTTAATTACATTGTTAATTATTATGTTGTTTTTATATATATGATATATTTGGCACATTACAATTATAAGCATATAAATTGCATTTAAAGTTGCTCAGTATATAGTTTTATATTTTAAATTATCTTTTATTGATTATGCTATTACAGTTGTCCCAATTTTTCCCACTTTGCCCTCCTCCACCCAGCAACACCCACTTCCTCAGATAATCCTCACACCATTGAGGATTGTTATATATATTTGTTCATATCCATGGGTCATATGTATAGGTTCTTTGGCTACTCCATTTCCTGTACTGTAGCCATCCCTAGGGCTATTCTGTAACTACCTATTTGTATCTGTTAATCCCCTAACCTCTTCACTCATTCCCCCACACCACCCTCCCATCAAATTATTCTTCGTATCCAGATTCTGTTTGTTCTTCTTATTTGCTTTTTGTTTTTTAGGTTCAAGTGTTGATAGTACTTTTGCTGTTTTATTATTCATCATTTCATTCTTTTTCTTAAGTAAGTCCCTTTAACATTTCATATAATAATGGTTTGGTGATGATGAACTCTTAGTTTTTTTCTTGTTTGAGAAGCTCTTTATCTGCCCTTCAATTCTAAATGATAGCTTTGCTGGGTAGAGCATCTTGGCTTTGGTTCCTGTTCTTCAGGACTTTGAATATTTCTTGCCAATCCCTTGTAGCCTGCAAAGTTTCTTCTGAGAGATCAACTGACGGTCTTAATGGGAACTTCCCTGTAGGTAATTAACTGCTTTTCTCTTGCTGCTTCTAAGATTCTTTCTTTATCTTTAACCTTTGGCATTTTAATTATGATGTGTCTTGGAGTGGGCCTCTTTGCATCCATCTTGTTTGGGACTCCCCATGCTTCCTGGACTTACATGTCTATTTGCTCCACCAAATTAGGGAAGTTTTCTTTCATTATTTTTCAAATAGATTTCCAATTTCTTGCTCTTTCTCTTCTCCTTCTGGTACCTCTATAATGTGAATGTTGGACCTCTTGAAGTTGTTCCATGAGTTGTTTATGCTATTCTTGTTTTTTAAAATTATTTTTTCTTCTGTTCTGATTGCTTGTTTTATTCTTCATCATATTTCAAATCATTGACTTTGATTCTTGGTCGTCTGCTTTAATGTTGATCCCCTATAAATTGTTTGTTTTTTTTTTCAATTAGTGAATCCTTCATTTCTGACTGGATCTGTTTTATGCTATTGATGTACTCACTAAGTTCCCTGAGCATCCTTATAACCAGTGTTTTGAACTCTGCATCTCATAGATTGCTTATCTTAATTTCATTTAGTTCTTTTTCTGGAGTTTTGATCTGTTCTTTCATTTCAGCCATGTTTCTTTGTCTCCACATTTTGGCAGCCTCCCTGTGTTTGTTGCTATGTATTAGGTAGAGGTGCTATAACTCACTGTCTTGGTAGTGTGGCCTAAGGTAGTAGGTGTCCTTTGGGTCCAGTCTCACAGCCTTCCATATTATCCACACAGAGTATTTGAGGTGCGCCCTTCATGTGGGCTGAGTATACCTTCCTCTTGTAGTTGAAACTTGATTGCTGTTGTTAGGTCAATGGGAAGGATTTACCCAGGCCAGTCAGCTGTAAGGACTGGCTGTGACCACTGACCACCAATACCACTCTTTATTGAGGATCCACTATGTGGGGACAGAGTGGAGGTGCTTCTATGTGGTCTGTAACTGTTCACTGGGTGCACAGGATCTGCCATTTCCTGGGTGGTGTAGGCCAAGATAAGCCCCCATCTGTGTTTTGCTTGGGTCCACCCTGTCTGAGCTATAGAGCAATCAGCAAATGGCTTCTACTACTTGTGCTGCACTTGGCAATTCCCAGCCAAAGCCAAGCTGTGAATCTAGGCTGGCTGCTGCTAGTGCCAGGCCTGGGGTCACTTAACAAGATGTACATGGGCTAGAAGCTCACTGATGTTGGCTGTTGCATGTTTGATAGGATTTAGGAGGTTGTGAAGCATAAGCCAGGACCAGCCATTCATATGTAAAAGCAGCCTGAGTGGGCTTGTAAGTAAGCTCCAGGGCAGGACAAACAGTGTGAGACAGGTTGATGGAGTCTCAGTTATGGCACTTACCTGCTGACCTTTGGCATTCTGGATGGATGTGGTTTCTTTAATTCCATAGTTGTCAGACTTCCATTCAACTTGATTTTGATGGTTCTGAGTGATGGTTGTTCTATATTTTAGTTATAATATTGATGTGGTTGTGTGAGGAGGCAAGCCGTGTCTACCTATGCCACCATCTTGACTGGAACAACATATACTGTCTTAAAGTTAAGTTAAAAGTTGATAGATTTTTAACTTATCTTGGAAATTCTACTTAGTCATTCTTCATCCAGTATTGAATAAAAAGAGTAAGCCTTATACATATTTTTTTTTTAATGTATAAATCACAGCTACACTGTATATCTGTGGTGTTAATATTTCATGGTGGGGCAATAAGATAATGTCTAAATAGGCTTCTTAAGCCATAATAGTGAAGAAAGTGTTATTAAAAATGACTTAGATTAGGTTGATAGCAGTAGAAACACAGAAAACTTTGGGAATATAAATCAGGATTTGATGATGAATGAGGTCTGGAGAATGATAGAGGGAAGGTGTCAAAGAGTAACTCTCAGTGTAGTTTACCCAACAACACAAATTATTCAGTGATCCACTGATGTAGGGAAGCACTGGAAGAGTAAAGGAGTTTGCTTGTCATTTGCTTATTTATTTTGTGGGATCTGTTAGTGTGTGTGTGTGTTTGGGGGGTGATGTGTGTGTGGGGGCACATATTTAATGAAAAGGTCTTGGACATTCTGACTTTTTGGTATCTATGGTAAGCATAATAATAGTCCCTTTAATATGTCCACATCCTAATTTCTGGAACCTATTAATAAATTATCTTATATGGCAAAGAGTAATTAAGGTTGCATATGGAATTAAGATTGTTAATTGGCTGACCTTAAGATATTAATAGTAATCTACAAGGAAGTCAGTAATGGAAGAATTGAGAAACACAAAAGACACAAGACATATAGAATACAAATAGCAAAACAGATGTAAATCTTATCAGTAATTATATTAAATGTAAATAAATTAAATTCTCCTGTTAAAAAACAAAGATGAATTTTTAAAAAACATGATCCAACTAGTTGCTGTCTACAAGAAACTCAGACACAAAGACACAAATAGGTTGAAAGTAAAAGGATGGAAAAGAGATACCTGCACATAGTAACCAAATGAGAGCTATAGTGGCTATACTGATATTAGACAAAATAAACTTAAAGTAAAAAACCATTCCTAGAAACAAAGATAGACATTTTGTAATGATAAAGATTCAATCTACCAGGAATATACAACACATATGCAGACAATCCTTGACTTACAATGATTTTACTTAAGATTTTTCAACTTTACAATGTGCAAAAGTGATATGTATTCAATAGAAACTGTACTTCAAACTTATTTTTTTTCCCCAGTTAGCAATATTTGTTATGATGCTCTCTTGTGATGTTGGGCAATGTCCTTGAGCTACGGCTCTCAGTGAGCCATGTAATCATGAGGGTAAGCAACCAATACTCTACAGAAAACTGTGTTGCCAGCATTTTTTGGATGTTGTGTTTTGTGTTTTCATGTTTCCTCATGTCTACAAAACACCATATGTCCCCTGCTTCTGGTGAGAAGAAGAAGAGAAAGGCAATTACTCTTGAGTTGAAGCTAAAGATAATTGCCCATCATGAAGATAGCAAACTATAATTGCATAAATTATATGAGATATTCAACACTTTATTATAAAATAAGCTTTATGTTAGGTGATTTTTCAACTATAGGACAATGTAAGTGCTTTGAGCATGTTTAAGTTAGGTTAGGCTAAACTATGATGTTTAGTAAGTTAGGCATGTTAAATGCATTTTTGACTTATGATATTTTCAACTTTCATTGGGTTAACCAAGAATAACCCCCATATAGGTCAAGGAGAATCTGTAGACATATATGTACCTAACAGAAACTAAATGTATATAAAGCAAAAACTGACAAAATTAAACAGAGAAAGAATATTCAACAATAAGACTGGAAGACCTAAATATCTCACTTGCCATAATGAATAGGTAAATAGACAGAACATTGGCAAGGAAATAGGTTTGAACAATTAGACCCAACAGACATCTATAGAACACTCCACCCAACAATAACAGAATACATATTATTCTCAAGTGCTCATGGAATTTTCACCAGAAGAAACCATATGTTAAGCCATTAAACAAGCCTCAACAAATTTAAAAGGACTGCAATCATACAAAATATTTCCTTTTGACCACAATGGAAATCAAAAACAGATGGAAATTTTGAAAATTCACACATATGTGGAAATTAAAAAGCACACATCTAAAGAACCAATGATTTTAAAAAGAAACCACGAGGGAAATTAGAAAATACTTTGTGATTAATGGGGGTTAAAACACAACATGCCAAGATTAATGGGATACAGCAAAAATAGTGATCAGAGAGAAATTTGTAGCTGTAAGCACCTACATTTAAAAAAGAAGAAATATATCAAATCAATAACCTAAACTTCTACCTAAAGATATAAGAAAAGAGCAAACTCAACTTACAGCAACTAGAATATGGGAATAAAGATAAGAGCTGAAATGAACAAAATGAGAATAGGAAAATAATATAGAAAATTAATAAAATCAAAAGTGGATATTTTGTAGAGATCAACAAAATTGACAGACACTTAACTATACTGACCATGATCAAAAGAGAGAATATTCAAATTACTAAAATGAGGAATGAAAGAGGAACAGAAATTGCCAACACTGATTCATGAAGAAGTAGAAAATATTTATTGGTCTATAACAAGTAAGGAGTTTTAATTAGTAATCAAAAACTTTCCATCAAAGAAAAGCCCAGGAGCATATGGCTTCACTAATGAATTCTATCAAGTATATAAAGATTTAGTACCAATCCTTCACAAAGTCTTTCAAAAAATGGAAGAGAAAGGAACACTTCCTAACTCATTCTATGAGGTTGCTATTAACCAGATATCAAAGCCAGATAAGGGCAACATAAGAAAAGAAAACTACAGATCAATATCCTATGTGAATCTTCAACAAAATACTAGTAAACCAAATACAGCAATATATAAAAGCATTATATACCATGACCAAGTAGGATTTATTACAGAAATTCAGTGTTGTTTCAAAAGAGAAAAATGAATCAATGACATTATATTATAGAATAAAGGAAAAAAAACATATAATAATTTAAATAAATGACATTTTAACAAACAAAAAAAGCATTTGACCAAATCTAATAACTTTTTATGATAAAAATACTCAGCAAACTAGGGGCATAAGGGAATTTCCTCAAACTAATATAGGGCATCTGTAAAAAAGCCACAGTAAAAAACTGATATATTTAATTCCAAAAAACTAAAACTTTCCCCCCTAAGATCAGGAACAAGCAAAGGATGTCTGATCTTACTGCTTCTACTCAACGGGTGAGGGGAAACAACAGACATCCAAAATGGAAAGGAAGAAATAAACCTATCTCTATTTGCAGATGACATAATCTTATACAGAGAAAAGCCAAAAGAACCCACAAAAAAAAGCTAGTATAGTTAATTTCAGGAAACTTGCAAGATCAGTATGCAAAAGTGAGTTGTATTCATACTTTAAAATAAGCAATCTGAAAATTAAATTAAAAACAATTTTTGGGGCGCCCTCCGTCTGAAAAAAAAAACCACCAATTTTACTTATAATAGCATAAACAAAACTAAAATACATGTACTTAGGAATACATTTAACCAAAGAGGCACAAAACTAACAGCCAAGATTGCTCTACCCAGCAAAGCTATTATTTAGACTCGAAGAGCAGATAAAAATCTTCCCAGACAAGAAAAAAACTAAAGGAGTTCATCATCACCAAACCATTATTATATGAAATGTTGAAGGGACTTGTTTAAGAAAAATAAGAAGATCAAAACTATGAAAAATAAAACAGCAAAAATACATATCTATCAAAAATTGAATCTAAAAAACAAACTAAACAAACAAGAACAGAGAGAGACTTATGGATACAGAGAACATTTTGATGGTTGCCAGATGGGAGGGGGATGTGGGAGAATGAGTGAAGAGGGGAGGGGATTGAGGAGTACAAATAGGTAGTTACAGAATAGCCATGGGGATGTAAAGCACAGTATAGGAACTGGAGTAGCCAAATAACTTACATGTATGACCCATGGACATAAACAAAGGTGTGGGGATTGCCTGAGGAACAGGATTGCTGGGTGGAGGAAGGCAAAGTGGGAAAAACTGGGACAACTGTTATAGCTTAATCAACAAAATATAATATAAAGAGATGAAGTATTGACACATGCTACCACATAAATGAACCTTGAAATATTTACTGATAACATGCTATCACATGGATGAACTAAGTGAAAGAACTAGACACAAAAGATCACATGTTTATGTTTCCATTTATATCAAATATCCATACTAGGCAAATCCAGAGACACAAAGTAGATTAGTGGTTGCTAGGGGCTTGGAAAGGGAGGAATGAGGTATAGGATGCTACACTGCTAAGGGGTGTAGGATGTCTTTATAGGGTAATGGAACAGATCTGGAATTGCTACTGATGCTTGTACAACTTTGTAAATATATTAATGACCACTGAATTTTACTTTAGTGGATTTTATGATATGTGAATTACATCTCAAAAAAAAAAAAATGAGGGTGGGGGTAGGGCAGCAGAGGAGAATCAGAGAAAGAAATGCAATGTGGCTGGCTTTGAGATGGGGAAGGGACCATGACCCAAGGGATGCAGGTGGACTCTAGGAACTGGAAAAGGCAAGGAAACAGATTTTCCTCTTGAGCCAGAAAGGAAATCAACCCTATCTATATCTTGATTTTAGCCCTTTAAAATGCATGTCAGACTACTAACCTTTAGAACTATAAGATAAATTTGTTTTAAACCACTAAGTTTGTGGTACTTCATTACAGCAACAATAGAAACTAACATAGTACTTTTGAGACATCCAACTGGAAATGTCCAGTGTATAGATAGAAGGAAATTTTGGGCTACATATAAAATCGTGATTTTTTAGGCTCTATTGCAACTAATTTATATATGTGTGTAAGAGAATTACAGCATTTGATATCTACAGGACTTTGAGACTAGTTATTACTTATTTACATTTTTTATAGAATGAAACCACAGCATAGAGAGATTCAATACATTTCCTGATGTGTAAAAGTATGAAGTGGTAGAGATATGACTCAAATGTGGGGAGTCTAACCTGGTATTGGTGTCATTGCTCAAAAATAGATCTGTGAATTATTATTATGCAAGTGATAACTGAAGCTCTCTGAAAACACTTATTGAATTTAGCGACACAAAGCACACCAATCACATTTACTAGTGCTGTTTTGGTGGAATGATGGGAATGAAGCCAGACTGGGTTTATGAGTGAATGAGAGCTGAGGAAGTGGAGACTGCATGTGTAGACAACTCTTCTGCCTAATGTCCCTGCAAAAGGACAGAGAAATATAGCATAGTCTCTGTGGGGGGATGGGAGTTGAGAGAAGTAGTTTTTAAATGGAAATCTTGAAGATGTTTAAAACTATTGGGAAATTATAGTGGAGGGAGAGAAAAAAAGTTAGAAAGAATATGTATGCCTATTTACAAATTGTGAAAAGGAAGGGATGGGAGAAATCCATCATATCATGGAGAGTTTAGCCTCACACTTTTATTTATTACAGTAGACTGACAGAGATAGGGGTGGGTTCATATATTTGGTGTCAGGAGGATGAGGACATTTCTGGGGACTTCTATGTTTATTTTCTCTTCTGTAAGTTAAGATCACCCTGTGAGAGTAGGAGTGCGGTGAGGTTATAGGAATACAGGTGACGTTGGTGGTTGTGACAGAGGCAGCCACAGCATTAAATCAGAAGTTGAAGGTGCGTGGAAAAGATTTAAATACTAATTTTGGAGAATGGGAAAATAAATTGAGCAGAGGGACATATATATATATATATATATATATATATAGTGTTTTGTCAATTTCAAGGGCCCTCTTAAGGATTTATCTGGTTTGTTACTATCGTCTTAAGCTGTTCACAAATTACTACAAGTGTCTCAGACTTCTACTCACCTTCAACTGTATTGTAAAACTCTTCTGTTTTCTTCTTGATGTCTAAGACAGTATTGAGAAAGCACTTAAGAAATATTTTTGAATTGATTAACTAGAGTATTCAATGAATCAGAACACCTTAGTTCTCAACATTTCCAGATAAAGTTAGCTTACTATAATATTTTTGTAAAAGGCAAATAATCTAGATGTCTCTCCCAAATCTTGATTTTAGTAGACGTCTTCCATTAAAAAATAAAAAAATCAGTTAAGGAGTATTTGTTTTGAAGTTTAAAAGAAAGCAACAACAAAAAGACTTTACCCTACAAAAGCTAGAAAACAGATTCAACTCTCTAATTTTATCTTGAAGTTAATAAACTTTCTCATTTTTTAAGTTTATAGATCAATTACTAATGGAATAACCATTCAAACCGGAGTGCTGAATAGTGACAAAGTGAAATGTTCTTTGAGGATGCAGCTGGTGAAACAAAACAGGAGGGCTGACTCTGAGCAGAGATAAGGAGATTCATGCCAGACTTCTTCCCTGCTTATTATAGTCCATAAATATATGTGTGGCTGTGACTGAGCTTCTTTGAGGTCCTGTTCTATACCAGAGGTGGATAAGAAATTTCACCATTTAGCTGCAGATGGAAATCTCAGACTGTGAAGCATAGGAACCAGGAGGGAGTCTCAAGGAAATCACCCAGCAACAATCAGAACCTGGAAAACAAAGCAACCCAGTAACCAAAACACAACCCAGGCATACTAAGGAGTCAAGGAAAGAAGGAAACACTCCAGGCAGAATGTAGGTGCTCTGGGTCAAGTTCAGCAGTGCCACAAGACTTGTACTTTCTTACTCATATTTACTGGATGCTATATGCCAGTACTTTGCCAGGAGCTAGTAATCTAAGTTGAATAAGAAATAGTCCCTCAAAAAACTGAAAATGGAACTGCCTTTTGAACCAACGATACCACTGCTAGGATTATACCCGAAAACTCCTAAAACCCTAATTCAAAAGAACTTAGGCACCCCTATGTTCATAGCAGCACTGTTTACAATAGCTAAATGCTGGAAACAACCAAAGTGCCTTTCTGTGGATCAAGAAACTGTGGTACATTTACACAATGGAGTACTATGCAGCAGAAAGAAAGAAGGAACTCCTGCCATTTGCGACAACATGGATGGAACTAGAGAGAATTATGCTTAGTGAAATAAGCCAGGCAAAGAAAGCAAAATACCATAGGATATCACCTAATACAGGAAACTGAGGAACAACACAAACAAATGAACTAAATAGAACAAGGAATAGAATAACAGTTATGAAGGGGGAGGGGGGAGGGAGAGAGGGAGGATAAGTAAGGGAAGAGTTTAGTCAAGGAATGTGTATGAATGACTCATGAACATGGACTCATGGATTGCGGGAGAAGGGGTGGGCTGGGTGGGGGGGAGCAACGGGGAAAGAATGGGACAACTAATTGAAAAACAAGATAAAAATTCTATAAAGTAAAAAATAAATTCAAAAAAATAGAATTAGTCCCTGTCTTCAATGAAATAATGGTAATATATGTATTTTAAACCTCCAGTGTGGTAAATACTAGGATAAGTCATCTGCAAAGTGCCATGGGAGAACAGAGGTTTGGGGAGTTTAAGTGGAACTACTCATTAGGCAATTGCACTTACAGGCCCAAGGCTACAGCAGACACCCTGAATGGTAATACAGTATAGGAATGTGTATAGGTAGTAGTGAAAATCATGAGTTTGAAGAACGTCATGGAGAAACTTGTGGAAATCAGTACAGAATTTGAGGAGCATTAACACCGAAAAGGAAGACCAAAGAAAAGGAAGATGAAAGGAGGTAGAGGTAATCCAGGAAACAAACAACAGAAATGGAAGGAAGGTAGAGCACCAAGAAGTATACAGTGCTGCGCAACCCCTCCAAAGGGTACGTGCAGCTTGGAAGCAAGGAGATCATTGGTGACCTTTATCAGACCAGCAATGCCTGGAGGAAGCTGAGTTACCTTGGTTGTGAAATCATGCTAGTTGAGGAAGAAAGGAAAGCAAAGGTAGATATTTTTGTGGAGTTATAAAGAAAAATGTAGCAACCTTTGCATTTTGAAGGGCACTCTTTGACACAAACTTGCTGGCTGCTGTCCCAGTAATTATTCAAGGCTGTATTTCAAGACCTTGAGACGTTTTCTCTCAGTTAACAAGATTTGTGATCAAACCCCAAGAAGCCAGGAGAGAGTGTGAAGTGAACAGGCACTTTGCAGCAGTTTTCAGGTGGAAGGTCCTTTATAAATATGATTTCATATAATTCTGACAAAAACCTTTTAATAAAGTTATTATTTTTAGTTTACAATTCAAAGTAATGGTAAAAGTGGGGTGTATGTTAAGTAGCATGGTCTACTAACATAATTGTTATCACTTTGATTTTATAGCCCCAGGAAAACCTTTTCTTTCTCATGCTTATGGATTTCCAGGTTTTGAAAAGTCTGCAAACTGCTTTAAGGGTCTATCTCACCTTCCTCTGTAAAGAGGCATCACAGGGTCATTCACAGCCCAGGTCAGAGTGACCTGCTGTTGGGGCTCGGCTCTTGTCACTTAGCTGGTCCCTCTTCTTCCAGTCCCAGGAGAATCCTCAAACTACTGTTTCTTTCTATTTTTTTTCCCCTTTTGGTCATAAGCTGAAAAGATCATATTGCATGTCAAAGCTGTGTCCAATCCTATGATGATTTTCTTCCAACTGGAAAAATGTACTCTGAGCAACTAGTTTAAATCATATACCAGCATTTCATAGTCCCATTTAATATCATGTTGGACATTGCGAAACTGCTGTGTTGGGAGGTCAGAAAAATGGAATGCCAGCAATTTCTATGTGGGCTTTTGGTGATCACATGAGATTTGTGGCCAAAGTGATAGGAATATTGACTCTTGGGGCTTTAATTTAATGTTTATGCAGTTTAGGGGTATTGTATCTCTATTTTTAAATGTATGTTATTTGCATATCAGTAAGAGTAGTCTACTATTTTAATGTTGAGGACATAAACTAGCTTTTATAAACTAGGACTAAAATTGGTGTAGATTAACTGAGGAACCAGTTTAAAGCTATATATCATTTAGTGAGTACATACCTTAGAAGCTGAATGTTTATAGCACAGTTTTTGAAATTAAATAAACTATCAAGAACTGATGTTTGCAGCCCCGTGAGAAGCTCGAAGCTCTTTAACCAGAGCTCTTTGTTGCTAAATAGTGTATCTTACACAAATTCAGATCGAGAGCTAAAAATGCTTACCCATTTTCAACTTCTCAAGCAACATGTGAACAAAAACCATATTTACTTTAAATATCAAGCTGTGTATTCTAGTTGACAAAAAATATTAAGAGTAAATCATATAGACCAAATGCCTACTTTTCATTTGGTTAAAAATTTTATTTAAATACATTCTTATTTCCTAGAGGTGTAGACACTTTGATTAGAAATCCTATCCTCTGTTAAACTCTAAAATTAAGCTATTAGATTTAAACAGTTCACCAACCACTTACACAATATAAACACCACCTTCATGTGACATTGATGTAGAATAAAAGAACCTCAAACTGGAAGATATTGAATTTAAATCCTACCCCTTTATGCTTTGAAGAGCTTATAAGACAGCTTTCATTTAATGGTTAATGTAAATGTTAATTATATTTTAAAAAACATGACTTTAACTTCAATCCGTTTGCCCTAACTAT
This sequence comes from Furipterus horrens, assembly GCF_987537825.1. Classification (NCBI taxonomy): domain Eukaryota; kingdom Metazoa; phylum Chordata; class Mammalia; order Chiroptera; family Furipteridae; genus Furipterus; species Furipterus horrens. The sequence goes on from NW_028327176.1 coordinate 124,866,861, forward strand.
AATCTCTGGATTCATTATAAATATGTCTAAAACAATTCCAACTGGCAATCCTCCTGATTTTTTAAAGAATACTATGATATTCTTTCTACATTCAGCTTTATTGTATGATTTTGATTTATAGTGTTATTTTTTGGAAAAAAACCATATCCTCCCAGTCTCATGCTATGTGATAATGATATTTGTGTGCAAAAAAAAAAAAACAAAAAAAAAACCAAGTCTCAAGTTTGTTTGGTGATGTTTGAAAATAGATGTATAGCTACCATCAAATGATAATATAAAAAATAATTTGTATGATAACTGATTCCTGTAACCACTAATCTCTTTATTTGTGAAAAGTAATATTGAATTTAGAAGGAAAGAAAAGACAGAAGTAGCAGCCCCAAATTTCAAAGTGAAGTATTTTAGAAAATTTTTCTTCTTAAAAATTTCAGAGAAAAAAATAAATTAAGTTGGAAAGAGGACTGTATAATTGGCTGTGAAAGTGGTCATCTGTTAAAAATAAGACAGACCTTCTTTGTCAGAGGAAAGAAATGATTGCATTTGGGCCAATAGTTTTGTAGGGAAATTCACAAGTATTTCAAGGACAGGACTGTGAAAGTGTTTGTATGCTGTCTCAGTTTAGAAAGTAACTGGGCTAAGTGAGGACTGAAGGATTCTAAGCTATCAGAGAATGTGATCTTTCTAATGATTCGGAAATGGAGTTTTGTACCAGAATTTAAAATCCTCTGTAAATTACCGATATTGAAGGAAGGGAGAAGCCTTGGTGCTGGGCACTGTTAGCAGCAGCATGTCATGGGGGAAATACAACAGGGTGAAACAGTAGAGCTTCCAAAGGCATAAAAGGAGAAACAGGAAGGTCAAGCCTTCCTGTGACCTTACTGTAGAGTGGTCTAGTCAGGGAAAGTTAGAGCTGAAAGTAACCCTGAGAATCTCTGCTCATATGACGTCATTTTCAGATATCAAAATTGAGATTTAAACTGAGAAATCTTGTTCCCAACCTTGGGGAAAAAATTTTATTATTTCACATCACCTAAATATGCCTCATTAGCTGTTATTCTTTCTAAAGGCACCTCATGTGACAGTTCCTGCTTTGTCACTGTGTTTTCTAACCTGTGGACTTCAGATGCCTGAGAAGCCATTGAATTACTCCAAGAACATGTGAATCAGTATCTATGTCAAGTATGTTAGTAATCTGAATAAAAATTTAATTAATAGTTATTGTGCTACATATGTATTACACTGTGCCAAACATATTGTATACACCATGTCATTTAATCCTCACAGAAATGCTGTGAGGTAGGTATAGTGATCACCCCCATTTTACAGGTGAGGACACAGCCTCAGAGAGGTGAAGTTGTTCAAGATCATGAAACTAGCACATGAAGAAACTAGTATTCAAATCCAATTCATTTAATCTCGGAGTCTATAGTCTTAACCATGACATAAGTATGCCTCCCACATATGTGTAATCAATTTTTTAAAATCAATGTTTATATGTGTTTTGATTAAAAAGTTATACATAGATTTAAAAGTATTATATAACTTACAGTAGATTTTTGTTAATTTGCCTTTTCATTATTTGTCTACACTGAAAGTACCTCAGCTGTTATATGCTTGGTACATGGTACATTGTTTTTTTAAAGAGCTTTTTCAAGAATCTTGCTCAAATCTTTTTAAAAAATATAATGGAGAAAAATGACTGGTCACTTGACGGACCATTACTCTTGTATCTGCTCTTTTAGCACTGTTCTGCGGTACCTCAAGCAGGGACCCGCCACTGACTCTGAGCTTGACTCAAAGAGCACTGAGACGCCTCTCAATGAAGACCTGGAGTTACATTAAAGCAAACCTGACACAAGTTGAAATAAGCAAAATAATGTGAAATTATTTTAATTGGCTGGCTATTCCATTCATTTGTTTATTCACCCATCTAACAAATTTTTATTGATTGCTAGGAGGTATTGAGTGAGGAACTAGAGATACAGCGTTCAAGCCAAAGAAAAAAAAAAAAAAAGGTCCTGGCCAGTTGCAGTTAATGTGACACCTGACTAGTTACTTTGTCTGTTAAAACTTACTTTCTTTGTTCTCTGTATTTATATTTTATATACCCTCACTCAAAAGAAATTTACTTAGCAAATGTGAAACTTAAGAAATATGGAAAAGTTAGAATTTAATTCTAAGGAATCATCAGGTCCTACCTTGCCTGCTCCCCAGGCTTCTGAAATTTCACTGGCCATAGGCCACTCTGCAGGGAGGTTAGGTACTGTAGCTGCTAGCTGCATTTTTTAATCCAGTTTGGCACCCTACTGTTTTAGTGTTCTGCTCAAGTGCAAAGGGGGATTGGATTATAGGGAAGGTTCTCAAAGAACCTTTACTTATGCTTTTGATTCTAAAGAAAAATTCTAACACATAGATATTTAGGAAATTCTATTTCAAATTTTTAGGTTAGAATCAGGAGCTAGGTTAGAAGGGAGGAATTTTAAAAGCTTTTGTCTATCTGGAAATAAGCCTTAAGATGACTTTGCTTCTATCTCCAGCTATATGGCCCACATCTAAAAAATTGGAATTGCCACTGACCCTAGGCATGAAGCCCATTGTGGGTAAACTGCCAAGTACAGCATGCTTGTAAAATCAGAGCTCTTTTTTGCTTTGTAGGATGTTTCTTTCCCAGGGTCTGCATTTCTATCCCTAACACTTTGGCAGTGCAGAAGCCCTGATACCTGCTTGCAGACTGGTGATGTCTGCTCAAGTCACCTGTCCTGGATTCTGTAATCAGGCTCTGTTTACCTGTTAGGATTCCTGGTTATGTGCTATTGATTCTTGGCTCATCTTATCTTTGCTCTATCCATTGATAACAATTTTTAATTCATTCAACAAATATTTATGTAGTGCCAGGCATTATTCTGACACCTGGAACTACAATAGTGAACAACAACAACAACAAAAAAAAAAAAACAGAACAAAAACCAACCCTGCCTTCAAGGAGCTATGCATTCTAATAGAAACCAAAACTGGTGAACTGGGCCTCCCACCCCATTCAACATGGCTGGATACTTTGTCCTACACCTGAAAATCCTATTTTCTGGTCCTAATTCTGCACAGTCTACTTTCCCATTGCAGTGAAGGGAACCCTCCTCTTACAAGATAAAGTGTATTATATGAAAAAAGACACATTACTGAGAGCAAGTACATAGGAATAGCATATGCCTAGAGATCAAAATGAGCTGAGGTTTGCCAAAATGTGGGGAACACTAAACACAACTTTTAAAGTTTGATTAAAAAAGAAGAACAAAGAGACAGCAGTCTCAAGGATGGAGTCAAGTCTGCAGTAAATTATTGTTGAAAGAGTACTTAGAAAAAAACATGTTTTGAGCTCGGTTTTACTTTTATCTTATTAAGGAAAGTAAGAACTGGGGAGGGGGAGAGGAGAGACACATCAGCAAGAGAAAGAGAAGCCCAAAGTAGAGAACCTTATTACTTTAAACAGTTTCCCAATTCTAATAAATGGCATCCTAATATACTGTGAAATATGTGCAAATTACATTGCTGATCTAATCTGTAATGAAGTAGTACTGATGGTCGCATAGACAGACATGGCTCACCTCTTTGCATAACCACACCAAAATTACAACTAAAATTTAGAACAACCATCACTCAGAATCATCAGAAATCGAGTTGAATGGAAGTCTGACAACTATGGAATTAAAGAAATCACATCCATCCAGACCAGTTGGAGGGGTGGAGATGCAGAATAGCTGGGCCCACATCCACGCATGTGTGGTGAATAAAAATTTTGGAGGGATATTTTGGGAGGGAGGAGTCCTAGCTCCATACCAGGCCCCACCATCCCAGGGTTCTAGTGCCAGGAAGATACATCTCCATAACTTCTGGCTGCAAAAACAAGTGGGGGTTGAGTCAGTGGAAGAAACTGCTAAAGCCCCAAGCAGCTTCTCTTGAAGAACCCACACACAGACTCACCTACAGACTCACTCCCTCTGAGCTCTAGCACCAGGGTGGTAGCTTGGAAGGCACCAGTGGTGTGCTTGGAGAGACAGTCTGGCATCAAGGCAAACAGAGGCCATTGTCCCTTTTCTGGGTCCTCTCCCACAGAGCCACAGAGCTGGCAAGCTGGTGTCATATATGAGACTCCATCAACTTGCCAAACACTGTTTGACCTTCTCTGGAGATCCCCAGAGACTCCACCCCACCCAACTTATGGGCCCACCCAAGCTGCTTTTCCATATGAATGGCTGGTCTTGGCTCATGCTTCACAACTTCCTAAATCCTCTCAAACAGACAACAGCTGGCCGCAGTGAACTCCAAGCCCAGCACAAGCAGCAGTCATCTCAGATTGCTTTATAGCTCAGTCAGGGTGCCCCCAGCAAAACACAGGTCAGGGCTGACCTTGGCCTGCACCACCCAGGAAACCCCAGGGCCAGCACACCCCATGGACAGCATCAGACCACACTGGAGCACCACCATCCTGCCTCTGCACAGATGATTCTCAACAGAGGGCGGTGATTGGTGGTAAGTGGTCACAGCTAATCCTTGAAGCTGACAGGCCTGGGTAAATCTCTTCCATTGATCTGCCAACAGCAACCAAGGCTCAACGGTAAGAAGAGGGTGTACTTGGCCAACACAAAGGGCATACCTCGAGTACTGAGTATGTGTGATAGGGGAGGCTGTGCCACTGGACCCTATAGGACACCTACTACATTAGACCATACTACCAAAACACGGAGTCAAAGCAGCTCTACCTAATACATAGAAACAAACACAGGGAAGCTGCCAAAATGAGGAGACAAAGAAACAGGGCCCAGATGAAAGAACATATCAAAACTCCCAAAAAAGAGCTAAACGAAATGAAGATAAGTAATCTCTCAGAAGCAGAGTTCAAAACACTAGTTATAAGGATGCTCAAGGAACTTAGTGAGGACCTCAGCAGCATAAAAAAGATCTAGTCAGAAATGGATACATTAATTGAAACAAAGAACAATTTGTAGGGAAACAACAGTAGAGAGGAAGCTGAAGCTGAGAATCAAATCAATGATTTGGAACATAAGGAAGAAAAAACAACCAATCAGAAATATAAGAAAAAAGAATCCAAAAAAATGAGAATAGTATAAGCAGCCTCTGAGACTTCAAGAGATCCAACATTTGCATCATAGTGGTGCCAGAAAGAGAAGAGAAAGAGCAAGAAATTGGAAATTTATTTGAAAAAATAATGAAAAAAACTTCTCTAATTTGGTGGAGCAAATAGATAGGCAAGTCCAGGGAGCACAGGAAGTCCCAAATAAGATGGATGAAAAGAGGCCCACTGCAAGACATCATAATTAAAACATCAAAAGTTAAAATAAAGAGAGAATCTTAAAAGCAGCAAGAGGAAAACAGTTAGTGACTTAACAGGGGAGTACCCATAAGACTGTCAGTGATTTCTCAAAAGAAAATTTTGCAGGCTAGAAGGGATTGGCAAGGCATATTCAATGTCATGAAAAGCAGGGACCTACAGCCAAGATGCTCTACCCAGCAAAGCTATAATTTAGAATCAAAGTGCAGATTAAGAGCTTCGCAGACAAGAAAAAGCTAAAGGAGTTCGTCATCAGCAAACCATTATTTTATGAAACATTAAAGGGACTTATTTAAGAAAACGGTTACCAGATGGGAGAGTAGTGAGGAAATGAGTGAAGAGGTACAAGGATTAAGAAGTACAAATTGGTAGTTACAGAATAGCCATGGGGATGTAAATACAGTACAGAAGATGGAGTAGCCAAAGATCTTAGATGCATGACCCATGGACATGAACAATGGTGTGGGTACTGACTGCAGGAGTCAGGGGTGCTGGGCAGAGGGGGGAAAAAGGGGGAAAAACTAGGACAACGGTAGTAGCATAATCAATAAAATATGATTTTAAAAAAGAGGAGAGGTTAGTGCCTGAACTTGGACGATGATGTTATGGGTTGAAAGGAGGAGCAGATTAGAGAAAAATAGGATGTGAAACAAGCATAACTTAGTTGATTTAATAATACAAGAGTATGACCGCGGGGAGGGAACGCAAAATAAAATAAATAAATAAATAAATAATGCAAGAGTATGACAAATTAAGAATAACTCATAGATTTTTGGTATGGTACCTAGATAAATGATGTTATCAGTAGCTGATAGGGGATAAATCAGAAGAAGAATCAGGTTTGGGCATGGGAAAGATGTTCAATTAAGTTCTGAATTGATAATCAATTACTGTTGTAACTGTGCTGCAGTTCAAATTCTTTCTCAATCCCAATTCCTAACTTTCACTTTCTTAAAGATGTTTTTCCTAAGAGCATGCCCTAAAAAAATCATGGCGTGCATATATCTACTTCAGAATCTATCCTGGGAACCTGACCTAAAACAAAAGCAAGCTGCAATTTGTTTGTGTTTAGTTAACATTTTTGTATCTGCATTTTTAAGTGAAATGGGTCCAGAATTCTTAAATATCAGGTTTTGGAATTAAAATTAATCTGGATTCATAGAATGAATTAGAAGATTTTTTCCCCTTTTTCCCCCATGGCCTGGCAATATATAAACAACATTGGAATCATCTGTTGCTTAAAGATTAAACCCATCTGGTCTTTGTGCCTTATTTCTTGATAGATTATTGATCACAACTCTGACATCTTCTATAGTGATTGGCAGTTTAAATAATTTGTGGTAAAATTGATTTAATTATACATAATTTTGATTAAAGTTGCAGTTTCCAAGAACCTATTGAAAAGGTTAAGTGAGGACTTTACTGTAATTATTTGGAGCTGAGTAGCTGCTACCTCCCTCAGAGCAGGACTGTAGTCTCTAGCCACCCGTTCACTCATTTGCATTTTCAGAAAAGCTCCCATAGATGCTTGAGTTGGCTATCCCTACTATAGACCAATGGATCATGTTCTAGGAAAGGGACAAGAAGGTGATAGAATGTAGAATCATACCATATACGGAGTGCTTTTAAATATCTGTGATAGCAGGAAAAACTCAGGAGGGTTTGTCACATTCTCGGAGCATTGTCATGTAGAAGAGGAACTGCACTTGGTTAGGCCCAAGATGAAGAACTAGGACTACAGGGCAGAGACTACTGAGAGACAGGTCTGAACTCCATATCCCAATTTTATATTAAGCAAAACTGTCTAAAGAGAAAGTTACACCTTTAGAGATGGTAACTGCTCAGTCACGGAGATGTGTTGGGCTACATTTCTGACATCTCTGTAGGGGATAATGGAGGCTTTGGATGGGTATAGGGGTGGGAATTGCAGCTGGGCTTGGAGGTGAGTGTCAAACCTGAATTTATTTGGCCAGGCGCCTTGGTGTCTGGAACCAAGAGGCATTTACTGAAAACTACTTCTTAATGAAATGTTGAACCACAACTAAAGGGTCAGTTTGAGTTCAAATTGCCAATCCAAAGGGAGTTAGGTAGGGTTAAATGGATTAGGGTTAGGGAGAGCAGCTGGAGCACATAGTGGTAGGAGAGTGATCTGGATCAGTTCCTGAGTATGAGGAAAGGAGAAAGAAAGAGAGGGAGTTGTATTAGTAAGATGAACTCTGGTCTTTCCATCCTGGTCACAGTCAGGCCTGGATAGCTAAAGGGCCAGTCAGCCCTGAGGTGGAATATGGGGGATACCCTAGTGTTACATGGGATGTGTCTTTTAATGTGCATTCATAGATTCTGATTTCAGTTTTGAAAATCACAACTGACAGCCAGAAATAATTTGCATAAATCCTTCTTATCCTGATTATGAATTTGTGTTTTGGAACAAAGATCATTTTATTATCTTCAGACATTTGTAATCTTTTTTAGTTGTATGAAGAATAAAGTTAGGAATGAATTTGGCATCTGCTAATAAACTCATTTCAAAATTATTGACCTCATGTGACATAGGGAATTTCTTTAAAATATTTTAAAAATATTCCCAGATTGTGAAATACATGTTCTTTGTTTTAAAAAAATAAAATACAAAAGATCACAAAGAAGAAAATTAAAACCACCTACAATTATATCACCTAGAGATACATACTACATAAATTGAATTTATTTTCTACCCTTTTCTTATGTGTTTGTGTTTTTAATAAGCATGGGATAATATTAAATGAACTGTTTCATAATATTTTTGCTTACAATATCTCTAATTTTTCTACATAATTAAATATGGGGTGCGTAGAATGGTGGATAAGGATATGTGTTGCTTTGAAGTTAGACTGCTTGAGTCTTGAGTCCACTATGTAACCTTTCTGTTTCAGTTTTTCCATCTCTAAAATGAAGAAAATAATAGGTTTATGCCATAAGGTACAATTTTTAAGATTAAGTGACATAATTCACTTAAAGTTCTTAGAAGAGTATTTGGAACAATTTTAATGACTGTAAATATATTTGTGTAGATATAATATATTGAAGCAATGTTATTCATCCTACAGCATTTATGTTGCTCCCAATTCTAGCTGTTATTGCAAGCTTGATTTTAACATACTAACAAAAATTGCCTCAAAGTCATATCAATAAATAATTACTAAGTCTATGTTGATAAGTACATAAAATTAAGAAATAGTAACATTCTACCAGGTTAGAGAGCCCGGTAATTCTGAACTCTGTATGGGAATATATTATTAAGAAACTAAGAATAATGCTTGGCCAGCATGAGAAGTTGCAAAACAAGTAATTTATCCAAAGACAATTGTTAGAAAAAAATTATTTTTCTAAAAGAGATGACACAAAGATCTTAAGCAGTTTCTATAACTGGTTTCAGTTATGTAACCTAATAGTAAATGGACAATTATGTAGAGAAATTAATAGACCAGTGCACCCAACAAAAGCAGAACATATATTCTTTTCAAGTTGCACACAGAACATTTACCAAGGTAGATCATATTCTGGGCAATAAAAATGTTTCAATAAATTTAGAAGTATTCAAGTCACACAAAGTATATTCTCTGACCACAATGGAATTGAATTAGAAATCAGAAATAGATGTGTGTAAAATCTACAGATATTGCCTGGCATCAATAATTTATAGGTTGAAGAAATTAAAAGAGATATGAGAAAGTTTTTGGAACTGATTGAAAACAATAACACATCAAAAGTTGTGGGATTTAAAGTAATACTTAAGGGGAAAATTTATAGAACTAAACATATATGTTAGGGAAATAAATATTTCAAATAAACATAAAGGATCTAGAATTGCCAAAATAAATTTTAAATAAAACAATGGTAGAAGCCTAATACTACCAAATTACACTCTAAAGCTATAGTAATCAAAGCTGTGGTATGACACCAAAATTTGATCCATAAAATTAAAAATTAATAAGTTAGACTTCATCAAAATTAAAAACTTCCGGTCTTCAAAAGACACCATTAAGAAAATAAAAATATAATCCAGCAGCTGGGAGAAAATATTTGTAAATCATATTCCTGATAAAGGACTTGTGACCAGAATATATATATGGAACTATCAAAACTCAGTAGTAAAGGGAAAAACCCAATAAAAAAAAAAAATAGATGAAAGATTTGAACAGGCATTTCACCAAAGAAGATAGGTGATGGCTAATAAGCACATGAAATAAACTTACACTTACCACACATAAAAGACAGACATGAACATGAATATTCTAGCAGCTTCATTTATAATGTCCAAAATATTCATCAACAGGTGATTGGATAAACAAATCATGGTCTGCACATACAATGAACTACTACTATTCAGCAATAAAAAGGAATGAACTTTTGATCCACCCATCAACATTGATAATCTCCAAATATGAGGGGGACCCCTCAAAATGGAATTTTCTTCTGGAGGGTGGACCCTTTGTAGTACAGACTTCCCTTGCTAAGTGAGTGGTCTAGGAATTCATCTGTATCAGTGTACCCGCTGGCATTGTGAGAGGCTGCATTCAGCTTCAGTGAATTTTTTTGAAGACTCTTTGAACGTGTTTGCCCATTTTATGATAGCTGATTTACAAGTGCACCTGCCCACACCGCACCAAGTGTTCAGCAGTTTTTGACCAGAAGGGCATGGCCCCCATTTCCTACCCTTCTTATTCACCTAATCTTGCCCCGAGTGACTTATTTTGTTTCCCTGGATGAAAAAAAAAAAAAGTCATCAGAGAGAAACATTTTGCCCATGTGGAAGAGGTGAAACAAAAAAATGGCAGAAGCAATAAAAGGTGTCAAAAAATACAAGCTCAAAATTGTTTTGAGCAGTGGAAAAAAAATGTTTCAATAAGAGTATTACATCAAAGGGAGAGTACTTTGAAGGTAACTGAAATTTAAACATATACAAATAAATACACATTTTTTAATAAATAAATTCCAGTTTTGGGGTCCCCTCCCCTTCATAATTATGTTGATTGAAAAACTCAGGGAAAAAGGAATACATACTGTATCATTCCCTTGACATGAAATTCTGAAAAATGCAAACTAATCTATAGTGGTAGAGAACAGACAAGTGGTTGCTTCAGAATGGAGAGAGGTGTAGAGGGAAGAATTAAGATTACAAAGGTGTGAGAGAGACCTTTTTTTATCCCCCCTTTACCCTCTTCTATGTACCCCCATCCTCCTTTCCCTCTGGTAATCAACATACTATTGTTTGTGTCCTGTGTCTATAGTTTTATTTTGCTTAATCCCTTAACCTTTTTCACCCAGCCCCCAACACTGCTCTTCTCTGACAGTTGTCAGTCTATTCTCTGTATCTATGAGTCTGTTTCTATTTTGTTTGTTAGTTTCTTTTGTTCATAAGATTTCATATATAAGTGAAATCATATATTTATCTTTCTCTGCGTGACTTATTTCACTTAGCATAATACTATCCAGATCCATCCATATTGTACCAAAAGGTAAGATTTTCTTCTTTTTTACAGCTGATTAGTATTCCATTGTGTAAATACACCACAACTTCTTTATCCACTGATGGGCATTTGAGCTGCTTCCAAATCTTGGCTATTGTAAATAATGCTGCAGTGAACATAGGGGTGCATATATTCTTTCAGATTAGTGTTTTGGATTTCTTCAGATATATTCCCAGAACTGGAATTGCTATGACCCAGTTCCATTTTTAATTTTTTGAGGTAACTCCATAATGTTTTTCACAGTGGCTACACCAGATTGCATTCCCCACAACAGTGTGTGAGTGTTCCCTTTTCTCTGCATCCACACCAGCACTTGTTGTTTGTTGATTTATTGAGACAGCCATTCTGAAGGCTGTGAGGTGATATCTCATTGTGGTTTTGACTTACATCTCTGATTAATCATCAGACATTGAGCATCTTTTCATATGTCTTTTGGCCATCTGTATGCCATCTTTGGAGAAGTGTCTACTCAGGTCCTTTGCACATTTTTATTTGAATGGTTTATTTTAATATCTTTTTGATGTTAAGTTTTATAAGTTTTTTACAAATTTTGGGTTTTAACCCCTTATCAGATGTATCTTCAGCAAATATGTTCTTCCAGTCTTTTCATTTTGTTGATGGTTCCTTTTGCTGTGCAAAACCTTTTTAGTTTAATGTGGTCTCATTCATTTATTTTTTCTTTTGTTTCCTTTTCCCATGGAGATACATCAGAAAAAATATTGCTATGAGAAATGTCCCATATTTTACTGCTTATGTTTTCTTCTAGGATTTCTATGGTTTTTTAAAATTTTATTTATTTAATTTTCAGAGATAGGGGAAAGGAGGGAGAAAAAGAGGGAGAGAAACATCAGTGTGTGGGTTGCCTCTCATGTGCCCGCAACTGGGGACCTGGCCTACAACCCAGGCTTGTGCCCTGTCTGGGAATCAAACCAGCGACCCATTGGTTGACAGGCCAGCACTCAATCCACTGAGCTACACCAGTCAGGGCTAGGATTTTTATGGTCTTCAATGTAACATTTAGTCTTTAATCCACTTTGAGTTTATTTTTGTGTATGGTGTAAGAAGGTAGTCTAGTTTCTTTCTTTCTTTCTTCTCCTCCTCCTCCTCCTCCTCCTCCTCCTCCTCCTCCTCCTCCTCCTCCTCCTCCTCCTTCTTCTTCTTCTTCTTCTCATGTATCTCTCCAATTTTTCCAACAGTTAATTGAGGACACCGTCTTTACCGTATTGTATGTTCATGCCTCCTTTGTCAAATATTGATTGACCATAAAGGTGTGGGTTTATACCTGGGTTCGGTATTCTGTTCCATTAATCTATATGTCTGCTTTTATTCCATTACATGCTGTTTTGATTACTATGGCATTGTAATATAGTTTGATATCAGGTAGCATCATTCCTCCAACTTTGCTCTTCTTTCTCAATATCACTGTGGCTATTCAAAGTATTCTGTGGTTCCATATAAATTTTTGGAATTTTGGTTCTAGTTCTGTGAAATATGCCATTGATGGCTTGATAGAAATTGCATTGAATCTATAGATTGCTTTGGGTACTATGGTTACTATGGGTACTTTGGGTATTATGGGCATATATGCTTTCACTTATTTGTATCTTCAATTTTTTTCTTCAGTGTTTTATAATTTTCTAAGTATGGGTCTTTTACATTATTGGTTAAATATATTTCTAGGTTTTTATTTTATTTTATTTTTTGGTGCAGTTGTAAATGGGACTTTTTTTGTTTCCCTTTCTGATAGTTCATGATTGGTGTATAGAGATGCAACTGATTACTGGGTATTTATTTTGTATCCTGCTGTTATACTGCATTCATTTATCAGTTCTCTCTATATATTATCATGTCATCTACAAATAATGATAGTTTTACTTCTTCCTTTCCAATTTAGATGCCGTTTATTTCTTCTTCTTGTCTGATTGCTGTGGCTAAGACTTCCAGTACTACGCTGAATAAGAGTGCAGAAAGGGGATATCTTTGTTTTGTTCATTGAGTATAGTTTCTGCTTATTGATTATAATGTTGATTGTGGGTTTGTCATAATGGCCTTTATTATGTTGAGGTATATTCCCTCTATTCCCACTTTGCTGAGAGTTTTTATCATAAATGGGTGCTGGATTTTATCAAATACTTTTTCTGCATCTATTAATATGATCATGTGGTTTTATTCTTCATTTTGTTGATGCAGTGTATCACATTTATGATTTGAAGATATTGTACCAACCTTGCATTGACAAAATAAATCCCACTTGATCATGGTGTATGATCTTTTAAATGTATTGCTAAATTCAGTTGCTAATTTTGTTGAGAATTTTACCATCTATGTTCATCAGGGAAATTGGAGTGCCATTTTCTTCCTTTGTAGTTTGTCTGGTTTCAGAATTCGGTTAATGCTGGCCTCATAAAATAAGCTTGGGAGTCTTCCCTTCTATTGAATTTTCTGAAATAGTTTGAGAAGGAGTGGTATTCCTCTTTGAATGCTTGGTAAAATTCACCTATGAAGCCATTCTGTCCAGAACTTTTTTTGGGGGGGGGGGGTTGTTTTTGTTTTTTTAATTTCTGCTTCAATTTCATTAGTTGTAATCTGTTCAGCTTTTCTTGATTCAATTTTGGAAGAGTGTATGTTTCTCCTAAGTTATCCATTTTGTCCCAATTGTGCAACTTGTTGGCATACAGTTTTTATAGTATTTTCTTATAACCCTTTGTATTTCTTCGGTGTCAGTTGTTACTTCTCTTTCATTTCTGATTTTATTTATTTAGGTCCTCTCTTTTTCTTTTCTTTATGAATCTGGTTAAAGGTTTGTCAATCTTGTTCATATTTTCAAAGAACCAGCTCTTGGTTCCATTGTACTTTTTTTAAGACTCTATTTTGCTTATTTCTGCTCTGATCTTTATTATTTTCTTTCTCTACTGACTTTTGACTTCATTATTGTTCCTTTTCTAGTTCCTTTAAATGTAAAGTTAGATTATTTGAAATGTCTCTTGTTTCCTGAGGTAGGCCTATAATGCTATGAATTTTTCTCTTTGGATTGCTTTCCCAGTGTCCCACAGATTTTGAGTTGTGGTCTCATTTTCATTTGTTTCAAGGTATCTTTTGATTGCTTCCTTGATCTAATTGTTAACCCATTCATTATTTAGTAACATGTTATTTAGCTTCCCATGTCTTTATGTGTTTTTCATGAAGGAAACTTTTGAAGGTAATGCATATATTCGTTATTCTGAATGTGTTGCTGATTTCACAGAAACATCAACCACAAATTGTACACTTCAAATACTTGCAGTTGATTGTGTGTTAATTATGCCTCAATAAAGTTGTTTTAAAAAGAACACACTCATGTATGCCTCCTTTTGAGCTCTGTGCTCAGGTTTCACACACATTTTGGACTGTCTGGGTTTGTTAAGTTAACTGTTTATTGTATATAAAATATCAAGATCCTTGAGCTTCCCTCATAGAAACATCTTCAGTGGCTACAGACAGCCTCCCAGCCACACCTGCTCTCTCATTGAGGACTGAGTCTGTTTGGCCAAGGCTTCTCCATTCTTTCTCCAGGTAATGTCAGAAAGTACAGAATATCACTGGACTGTGAGCCCCTTGGGCTGAAACCACTTGTCATTCAACTGTTTGATGATGAAAGCACATTACTTAGGGTCTGGTAAGTGTCAGGTGTGTATTTGCACACTTTAATGAATGCAGTGGAATCACAGTATCTTAGCTATGGCTATTGCACCTACTCAGATTTACTTTGGCTGGACATTTTATAAAGAGCCCCTTAACTCATTTAACTTTTGCTTTAGGATCCAAGGTGCATAGTCCCAGGCAGATAAATAATCTGCTCAAGTTCCTGACTGTTTTGCAAGCCCCTGACAAATGATATGGTCACATCTGCCAAATGAGCATGACTATTGAGAATCTTGGCCTGTTAGCCTGAGTCTCCACTTTCTATTACTGCGAACTCCTCATTCTCTAAGTTACAAACCTACAGTGAGGTTTGTTGTCTGGGTCTTTTGTGTCCATTCTTGTAACCCTGGCTTTTGCTTCCAGATGCCCACCATAATGTTTCTTGACTGCATCTATCAGCAACTCCCCTGAAAACAAACAAAACTGACTAAAGACAGCACAGGCTAAAATTACCTTCTCATGGTGCTCAACCCTGGGTGCACACTAGGATCTCCCTGGGAGATTTTTAAAGCGTGATGGGCACACCTCAAACCAATTAAATTATAATCCCTAAGGGTGAACCCTGGACATGAGTTTTTCTTTTTTCAAAGCTCCACAGAGAATTCTAATGTGCAGTTAGTTGAGAAGCAGTGCTAGGGTGATGGTATCATCTTTTTCTACAGAAAATATTTTCTTAACATCTGAAAAAAAACCTGACTGCCTTTGTTTTAGCCTCTGTATTTTCTTGAAAGGCCAAGTTCTCTCATTGGTTATGTACAGGTCATGATAGTTGGGGGAAGATTTAGCCTGTAATTAAGAATAAAATGAAACTTAATTTCTGTAGGAAATTACACTGTACAGTATAGTAAATTACACTTTTCATTGGGAAATTATGAAGTAAGAATTTGTCATTGAGTAGAATAATATAATGTTTAATTTTTTAAATTACATCATTAAAAGACAATTAGCTGAATAGGTAATAATTTGGCTAATTGCAGTGATTAAATGATTGCTTCCATAATGTAAATTACTTTCCGCTATAGTCAGTGATCTAAAATATTTTCTAAACATCTAGTGCTATTTTAAACAGTGGATGATTTTATGAGTAAATTGCCTATATTTGGTTGATGGACTCTCTGTGACCAATTTGTCAGCTGCACCAAGGAAGAGACCAGGAGACCAGTCATCCAGTGTTGCAAGGATCTGTCAAAATCTCCGGGTCTTAGCCAAGCAGGTTGGCATTCCAAGCATAATTCCAATGGGTGTGGGGAAAGGAGACCCTGCAGCTGCCCTGAGGCTCATTGTTGGTGTGCTAGATATTGTCTTTGTGTCTAAAAAAACTCTGAGTCTCAGTTTTTTCATCTGTGAGTAGGGGTAGAGGACAATAAAACCTGCCTTGCAAGATTGTTGCTACTATATGTATAGTGATAAGGCTCTTAGCGTAAGGCTCTGGCATATAATTAATGGTCAAGAAATGAGAGTATCACTTTTTAAATTATTTTCTTTGCACCAGAGCTTTCTTATACTACTCCTGGCCCTCTGTTCAGCTGGCTGTGTAGAGAGGCCTTATGGAGACATAGGGGCACCGCAGAGTTGGTTATACTGCTCATCTGGATGACAGTTCTTGATGCTGCAAGATGGAATGGTTGGTGGGGGTGAGGCTAGGTTTATTGGTCAGGATCTCTCCTCCATTGAGAAGGGCTTAGGATCTGGATCAAGCCTAAGTCTGTAGGAAGAGGTCGTCTTCACTTTCAACATTGAGGGAAAGCTTCACAGATACAAATCCAGAAAGTGATGCCTACAGATCTAACAGTGGGATTCAAACCAATTTAACGAAAATTCCTACAGAGATTTGCAGTCTACTTCCTGCTGACTGTTAGGAAAAAAAGTGTTATTCTTTTTCATATTATGCAACATTTTTTACTTTCTGACCTTGCATTTCTCTGACATTTCACACACTAATTGAAAATGAGCCAGATGCTGTGCATCCAAGAGGAGAAGAATGAAGTAACTTATCATCAAATTGCAGAATTTCGATCTGGAAAGGTTCACCTAGATTAGTGGTGCTTCTTAAAATGAGTTCTCAGTATCCTGAGTGAAGTGACTCAGGGGTTAACACAGCAGAAGTGCAGCGGGAGAGCCTGGAATCAAATGGATAGGGCTCCACATACAACCTCCTGTTTCCCCACTTCAGGTTAAGGGAGTCCACTTTGATCTGCTTTATATGTTGGGGTTTTTGAATACAATTCCACTTGCAAATAAGGATTCCAGTACTAAAAATAGTTGGAAAACTAGAGAAATAGTAACTTTTTCATTTTATAAATGGAGCCTAGAACTAGCATTGGTAATTAGTTCTGATCTTCAGTCCAGGAACATGGTCCCCTGTGTGTTGCCTCTTAAGAGGTAAGGGAAGGCATTTGCTCAAGACATACTTTCTAGGCCATGGTTGTGAACACATTGCAAGAGAAATGTTCTAGCAAAGTGAAAGGAAAGCAGAAAAATTTCAGCACCTTAATGGTGGAGTTTTCACCCTGAATATCAAAAGGACACAGAAAGGGCGTATTTTCTCTTCCATCCTCTCTTCCATTGGAAGCTTTCTATTGTATTATCAATTCAGTAACATAACTTGGAAACTGTACAAAGGTTCATATGTATATCATAATTAGAATGGTGAAAGGGCCCTTTAACACATTAGTTTCACAGACAATCCTCAGCATAATGTTATAGAGGGACTCAAAAGGTTGATTTTCTCATTACTGAGGCTTAGGACTCCTTATTTATGGCATTGCCACCGTGTGGTACTCAGCTGCACCATTAATGGGCAATCAATATCTGCCAAAAGGATACACCTTACTCAGGTGTAGTTAGTGGAATCCTGTGGTTCCCATCAACCATATTTCATGCCCTTGTTTTTCCTTTCTCTGTCTCGAACCTGGACTTTATAGTTATATTCTACCCTGCAGGGTAGTCTCACTTCAGAGTGTAACATGTCTCTAGGAATCTTGATTTTTGGCTCATCTATTTAGTCCAGCTAAGGTCTCTCTAATTTCAACCCCCCCCCCCCGCCATAAACTCAATCACTCCCACAAACCCACTTTCAATTAACATACAACTAAATGAGACAGTGTCTGCTTCTCTCCATTCCCAGTTCCAAGCAGATAGCTGTCCACAAGTTTCTCTTTAGTACAAATTCCTGTGCTGCTGAGAAGAAACCCTCTATATTTGTAGGATAAGTGAAAGGAATGAGTTTTGAATGAAAAGAACATAGGCAAAACATCTTACAAGTAGAAAAATGAAGTAGTCAATTTGGGCAATAAGTAAAACTCATTCATTGGTGAGTTTTGAGTGATCAGGACTGATAAAATGATCTCACTTCCTGTGCAGATACAGTCACAAAATCATTCCTAGGATGGAACTGCAGGTGGAAGCCAGAACACATAGTGATTATTCTCTTTAGTGCCAAATTACATTTGAGAAGCTTGCAGATCACTAATGTTTAACCACCATCTAGATTCTTCTCCCTTAATTCAATGCCACTTAACATGATTGCCTTCCGTCTTTATTTTATTTCTTTAAAAAAAAAAACACCTCACATTGCCAATTAGAATAATGTCAGCAAGAAGTATTCAATATAATATGCTTGGGTTGTTTTAACATTACAGCTTAACTAAATTGACCTTGGTCATCAGACCGGTCGAATAGAGACATATTACAGTACTCTGATTTAACAAAGGAGTGAACTAAAACATAAAAGTTAGGCATGTACCATCTAACTATCTCTCTGTAGTTAAATGTAATTGCAGTTTTTCAGCAAAGGATTTGTGGAGAAGTAAAATAAAAAAAAAGTCTTGGGACCTGGCTGCTGTGGCTCAGTGGATTGAGTGTCGGCCTGTGAGCCAAATGTCACTGGTTCGATTCCCAGTCAGGGCACATGACTAGGTTGCACGTCAGGTCCCCGGTTGGGGGCGCAAGTGAGAGGCAACCACACAGTGATGTTTCTATCCCTCTCTCGTTTCCTCCCTCTCTAATAAATAAATAAATAAATAAATATTTTAAAAAAAAAAAAAGTCTTGGGAAAGTAGCACTAAATGGATGGAAAATATGAAGTCAATTAAGTATCTCAATGTTAAAAAAAATCTGTTTCTTATAAAGAATTGGAAATAAGTGGAACTTCAAAATTATTTACATTTCTTCAGCAGTTTTCTCACTGCCAGTAGAAGAATATGTATGAAGAAGTATCTTTTGTCACATGAGCCATGTATCAATAATATAGAACTATAAGAGGGTCTAAAGAGGTCATTCAGACAAGTCTTCTGTTTCCAATTGGATGACTACCCCAAATGCTTAATGTCAGTGATTCCTGTCTACTTTTGCTAGCTCTTTATGTAAAAACATGTAAACACCAAACAAAAATAACAAAATTTGGTTTCCTTCTGGATTCTTAAAATTTCTAAACTTTAGTCCAATTATTACATATTTCAGACAGTTTTAGGTCTCTTGTTTTATTTCATGTGATATCAAACTAAGTAAAAGATCTGGCTATCAACAATTTACTAAAATTTTCCCCAAAATATTAATTTAGCTTTACATATATGAAAAATGGATTAATTTGAAGGGAGATCAGTTAGAATTGAAAGCACTGAAAAAGGAAAATTATAGGGGAAAAATCTTAGTGGGGCTCATTCAGCTGCCATCCAGAGGAAAAGGGATAATAATCGCCAGTACTCAGGTCACATGGCTCATCTCATGTCTATTTTGAGGTCTGTGTATAAGGCTGACTTAGCTTGCAGACTTTAAACTTGAAATTCAATTGACCTCTGATTCAATGAGTATCAAGAAAATTTCTGTTATCATTTGGATTTCCACAAAGCTCTGCCTACAAAGGGAAAATAAACTACTCTGGACAGATCATAAAACACTTGGTCAGAGTCCTTTCTAGAAACTTATTCTGGGAGAGAGCAGCCTCTAAAGTTTCTTTTTGTTTGAGGTTGCTGTGGCTTGCATATGGGAAACTGGTGAAACCAATTCTGCTGCCTAACTACAACTGGTGATCTTAAGGATCCACACCTGGGCCAGAACCAGGGAGCCAAATACTAAACTGCACCCCAGACATTCAGTGTCTTTCAGAGAGTGTGGCTCTAAGATGCCCGTAGGGTGGGTAAGCTTCCAGAATTGTTGGTGAATCCTATAAATGAGCCATACTCAGTTCCAGCAATTTTTGAAGCCAGATGTGCTTTTCAGTCTTAGAAGTGCTGAGTTTTCCCAGTGATTGAGATTCTCCATCAATAAAGCCACCAGATGGAATCTGCAAAGGTAAGTGTACAGATTAATTTCTGATACATGTTGTATGTCTGCAAGAGAATTAGATTTGGTACATTGTTTTTCATACTTACAATTTTATACTTTTTAAAAAATCTCCCTTATTATGGGCAGTGGAGGGAGTGTTTGCTAAGGGAATATTTACCATTAATAAAGGTGAATTGGTTGGGAATTTCTAAATGGAAACCTATAGTTTGACTGAAATACATGTTTTCTGTTTGGACATATGGCCACAGTTGGATGATTTTTCCCATTTCCCTAGCTTTTACTTATTTTTGTTTATATCCTTGTGGAGTTAACTATCTTCAGGGAATATTTGTGTGTTCAATGGAGAACAAGATAGATTAAATTAAAGTAAAAATTACCCAACACAGTTCTGTGTGAAATAGAACCTGATAGTGCAGGATGCTTGTTTCTGAAACAAATCTGGAACAAATAAACTGGCTATTTAGAGCCAGTATATTATAGTTTTTTTTTCCTTTCGTCTTACTCTACTGGGGGTTGACGTGGATGAAGAGGAAGGGAGGAAGCTACTAAAGAAAAAAAAGACAACATGCACATATTAATCAGAGTATGATATATTCACATATCTTCAATATTGATGTGTCAGAAATGACTGATGAATTCACATATGTATCAAATGCCTTTTGGCATCTAATAATTATGTGATCTTAATTTGTTAAGTTTGTTGATGCAAGGGATATGATGATAGATGTCTTGCTATCAAACCACATTTATAATGAGGAATATATCCTACTTATTTGTATTGTATTCTTTGAAACTCTTGTCACTTGAGTCTTGTGGATGCTGTGGTGTGCTGTTCAGATGCCACCACCACCAGCAGGAGCCACTTGTCTCCTCAGCTGTTTGGAATGTTGGGAATGCTGATGGCTCCAAGCTGCGTTCCTCTCAGTGCACAGTCTGCCTCCCAAGACAGGTTCAGAATTCTCTGTTTTAGGCTGAACCCACTGTTGGAACAGCATTGCAGTTCAACTTCTTTCTCTACCCCAATCTCGGCCTCTCCCTTCCTTAAAAGTGTTGTTCCTGAGAGCACTCTCTTGAAAACTTTTGACGTGCATATTTCTATTCAGAGTTTATCTTGGGGACCTGAACTAAGGAAGACAGAAGCAAGATGTCTTTTATTTGCTGATATTTTAGTTAAAATACTTGTATCTGAATTTTTATGTGAGATGGGTCTGGCATTTTTTTTTTTTTAAATCAAGCTTTGGAATTAAAATTAATCTGGCTTCATAAAATGAATTGGGAGGGTTTTTTCTCTCTTTTTCTCATGGCCTGGAAATGTTTAAACAACATTGGAATCATCTGTTACTTAAACATTGAACTTATCTGGTCTTTGTGTCTTTTTTCACTATAGATTCTGAATCATCACTCTGACATCTTCTATAGTGATTGGCAATTTATGTAATTCATGTTTTGTTAGAAAATCATTCACTTCTGTGTTTTCAAATTTGTAACCATAGAAGTGTAAGCAATAATCTTTTATAATTCTTTTAATCACATCGGTATCTGTGGTTTGTCTCCTTTTCATTTTTTTTTTTCACCAGAAACTGGCTTCTAGATTTTAATTTTAATGACCTTAAACAACATAATTTATTATCAAATGTTTAAACACCCATTATAATTGCTAAACTGTGAAATCGGCATTATTTATGTCTGATTAACTATATAAAACTCGTCGATTTTTCTTACGAGAAAGGCAGTAGAAATCCCAAAGAATAAGGGAGAGACCACTAATTAAAGGTCACGTTTACTAATCTAGCACCATAATTCCAGTCTCAGGGCCTCCCAAGTAACTGGAAGCAGGAAGGGAAGAGGTGAGGATGTTGAAAAGTCAGGATAGTTCTTAACTCGTGGCCCCATGTGCGCTCGAAGGCAACGCAGGGTGGAACGAGGCTGAGACAGGAGAGGAAGATGCAAGCTTTTGGTTTAGACGGAACAGGAGGCGGCCCTGGAGGAGAGCAGAGGCAGGATTTCCTGGGGGCAGGGCTGCAGCGCGCCTCACCAACTAGGGGGTTTCTTCCTGACATCCAAGTCCTTTTTAATTTCTTCAAGTTTTTTAGCCAGATTTGGTATGTCATAATTCTGAGCCAGATACATTCCAACCAGGTTGCCAAAAGTAAATTCAAGCAGGAATTGGAGCATGATGTCAGCGAAGAAGGAGCGAAGGGTGGTAGCAGCTAGGTGGGCCGTTCCTGTCCTGCCTCCCCTGGTACCAGGGGCGGAACCCGCCTCCTTTTCATTTTTAATCCTGTACATTTTCCAAGTGCCTTCTCGTGTTAGTGTTTGCCATGTGCTCTCTTTCTTTAATCAAGTTCACAGAGATTATCTGCTTTAAAACTTTTTTTTAACTTTTGAATTTATTTGTCGTTTCTGCTTTTCTTGGCTTGTTTTGTGTTCTAGTTTATTGATTCAGCTGTTAGTTTAAATAATCCTTCTTAGATTTTCGGGTAATGAGTACTAAGTTTTCTTTGTTTCCTCTTTTTTTTCTTTAATACTAAAGACCTTTATGACAAGTTCACCCTGAGTATAGCTTTTGCTGTTCCATGTCATTGCTTTCTCTATAGTGTATAATGTCACTTTTGTATAGTATCGCTTTTTTATTTCTTTAAGTATATTTTATTTATTATGTTGTTAGAGTTGTTCCAATTTTTCCCCTTTGCCCTCTTCCACCCTGTACCCACCTTCCCTCCTGCAATCCCTCCCACCTTAGTTCATGTCCATGGGTCGTTCATTTAAATTCTTTGACTTCACCCTTTCCTGTGCTATTCTTGACATCACCCTGTCTATTTTGTTCCTACCAATTATGCTTCTTAATCCTTGTACCTCTTCCCCCATTCTTCCCTTCCCCCTTCCAGCTGATAGCCCTCCAAATGATCTCCATACCTATGATTCTGTTTCTCTTCTTGTTGTTTGCTTAGCTTGTTTTTGTTTTTTAGATTCAGTTGTTGATAGTTGTGAGTTTGTTGTCATGTTAATGTTCATAGTGTTGATCTTCTTCTCTTTCATATATAAGTTCCTTTAATATGTCCTGTAATAATGGCTTGGTGATGATGAACTCCTTTAACTTTACCTTGTCTGGGAAGCACTTTATCTGCCCTTCCACTCTAAATGATAGCTTTGCTGGTAGAGTAACCTAGGTTGTAGGTCCATGCTTTTCATCACTTTCAAATACTTCTTACCAGCCCCTTCTTGTCTGCAAAGTTACTTTTGAGAAATCAGCTGACAGTCTTATGGGAACTCCTTTGTAGGTAACTCTCTGCTTTTCTCTTGCTGCTTTTTTTTCTCTTTTTGATTTATTTATTGTTTTTTTATTATAGTTGTCCCGCTTTTTCCCCCAGTGCTCCCCCCCACCCAGCCCACCGCTCCCCCAGTCAGTCCCCACCCTGTTGTCCATGTCCATGGGTTATTTATACTAGTTCCTTGACTAGATCCTTCCCCAATCCCCCTTCTCCCTCCCCCCCCAACCCCCCAGTAACTGTTAGTCTTCTCTTTGTTTATATACCTCTGGGTTAATTTTGCTCTTTTTGTTTGTGTTGTTCATTAGTTTCCTGTATTAGGCGATATCATATGTGTTTGTTTTGTGTTGCCTGGCTTATCTCGCTAAGCATAATTCTCTCTAGTTCCATCCATGTTGTGCAAATAGCAGGAGTTCCTTCTTTCTTTCCGCTGCATAGTATTCCATTGTGTAAAGGCACCAAAGTTTCTTGCTTCTTTTAAGATTCTCTCTTTATCTTTAACCTTTGGCATTTTAATTATGATGTGTCTTGGTGTGGTCCTCTTTGGGTCCAACTTGTTTGGGATTCTGTATGCTTCCTGGACTTGTATGTCTATTTACTTCACAAAATTACAGAAGTTTTCTTTCATTATTTTTTCAAATAAATTTTCAGTTTCTTGTTCTTCCTCTTCTCTGGCACCCCTATAATTCAGATGTTGGTACATTTAAAGTTGTCTCAGAAGTTTCTAAGCCTCTCCTTGTTTGCTTGTTTTTTGGCATTCCTGTTTCTTCTTTCTGTCTGGTTAAATGTTTATTTCTTCCTCTTTTTCCAAATCCTTATTTTGAATTCCTGCTTCCTTCCCTTCACTGTTGGTTCTCTGTATATTTTTCTTTATTCAACTTCATGTAAACTTCATTTCTTCCTTTATTTTTTTTGTAGTGCTCTATGAGTTTTCTGAGCATCCTTATCACCCATGTTTTGAACTCCTCATCTGATAAGTTGGCTGTCTCTGTTTTGCATAGTTCTTTTTCTGGAGTTTTCATCTGTTATTTCATTTGGGCCATATTTCTTTGTCTCCTCAATTTGGTAGCCTCACTGTGTTTGTTTCTTTGTATTAGGTAGACCTGTGCAGTATGGCCTGGGGATGGAATTGCTCGCTTACAGGGTATCCCTCCCAGTTTTTATCCACCACACGTGAATGTGGGGCCATCTGTTTTGCTGCTACCACATCTTGTCTGAGCCACACTGCCTTTTTGCCCTGTCTCCATGGCTCCATCCTCCTACCCATCTGGATGAATGTGGCTTCTTTAAATCTTGGTTGTTAGACTTCATACAGCTTGATTTTTCTGATGGTTCTAGTTGTTATTTGTTTTTCAGATCTGGTGGTAATTCTTCCTATGGCTGTGTGAGGAGGCAAAGTGTGTCTACCTATGTCTCTGTCTTGACCGGAAGTATTTTTTTACTTATGTGGATTACCTTTCCAAAAATTAAAACTTTATAATTTATATTTAAGTTTGTTGGGGTATGATCAAGAAAGGTAACTTGAAAAAATATTTTTTTCTTTATTTTTTTAAAATTTCAATTTGTTAAGCTTTTTTTTTTTTCTGAAATAAATTTTATTTATTTTTAGAGAGAGGGGAAGGGAAGGAGAGAGGGAGAAACATCAATGTGAGAGAGAAACATTGATCAGTTGCCTCTCATATGCACCCTGATGGGGACCAAACCTGCAACCCAGGCATGTGCCCTGACCAGGAATTGAACCAGCAAACTTCTGCTTTGTAGGATGATGCCCAACCAACTGAGCCACACCTGTCAGGACAAGTTTTTGTTTTTAGCCAAGTACATAATTAATTTTGTACATGTTTCATGAAGTTATAGGTATTCTTAAGTGCTTTTAACTTTTTAACTTATTTAAGAGGCTTTAAAAATTTTAACACATGAAACACTGTCAGCCTCAGCCCACTTTTACTGGGAATGTTTACAATATAGGGATTCTCAAATATGCTAAACTTTGAAAGGATTGTTTCTGAGAAGAAAACAAAATGTCCTTGCATTTTGTAATTATGGCATTGCTTCTGTGGAAAATAGTTGGTATCCATTTTAAATAAAACCTTCTGACCT
The DNA here is from genome assembly GCF_987537825.1 of Furipterus horrens. Taxonomy (NCBI): domain Eukaryota; kingdom Metazoa; phylum Chordata; class Mammalia; order Chiroptera; family Furipteridae; genus Furipterus; species Furipterus horrens. The sequence continues at coordinate 124,892,054 of NW_028327176.1, forward strand.
TCCATTACCAAGCCAGGAAATAGACAATAGTAAATTAGAAATAAATTAGTGTATCTAAAGAGGAAAGTTCATTTTCAGAGAAAGCAGCCTAATGATCTTAATGAGTGTTTAATGTACATCAGAATCACCTGGAGGCTTCATTGCAACACAAACTTCTGGCTCCTACACTTACAAAAATACTTTTTGTACTTTTACTGAAATCTGTATTTCTAAGATGTTCTGAGGTGATGCTCAGGATTCTGAGAAGCACACTAAATTAGATACAATTTGATTTTGCTTATTTCCTAGAAACTACCAAAGTTTAGAAATAAATGTTCTCAATTTTAATTTGATATGAGTCAAATTAACCTACTGAAGTCATGGTGGTTCAGTATTATTCCTACTTTTATCTAGACTTTTATGAGCCAATAACAAACATTATAAAATATCATTAGTGCATAACTGAGAGTCAAATGATTAATAATATTTTTCTCATTTGATAGAGAGCAGGATATGTTTCCAAGAAAACTTGATAAAATTGATAAAATACAAAATTATTTTTAAATCACAAAGATCTGCCTTTGAATATGGCCCTGCCACTTAGTAAATGTTTACTGTCAAGTGAGTTGCTTTACTTGTGCTAACTTTGCTTTTCTAACTTGCAAAATACCTACCCTTCGACCTGATCATGAGGTTCTAATTTGATAATATCGAGAGTAATAAGTAATAGATACAACTTTAATAGTAACCTCCTTCCCTCCAACCCTCACCAGGATACAGGACCATTCACTCTGTAGTAAAGTAGTATAATTTATTACTTGAACAAGTTTTCTCTGCAGAGCTCCCATTTAATGGATGATACACTGTTTGCCATGTCAGTAGTTTTGGGTGAAATCCAGGTAATATATTTATCCAAATGAATATTGTCTTGGTGCCAACTATGGACCGAGTATATAAGTCTTTTTAATTCTAAGTTTTCTGTTTTACTCTCTGCCTTAGTGGTCCCAAATCCAGTGTTACCAGGTTGAGCAGGGGATGTATATGAGGCAAGCTTGGAGAAATCTAAATGCATAGACTATGAGCAGCAGAGGAGGCTAGTGCCACTCAGCTCCTGTGGATTTGAGATGAAGCTCTTGTAAATTTTCAAGAAAATTACAAGTCTAAATTTTTATGTGGAATCTCCTGTTTTTTTAAATGTTAGTTCATTAAAAAAAAGAAAAGAAAAGAAAACTGTTCAAGTTGAATAAGACATGTCTGTGGCCACCAGCTTGCCAATTCAGCTCCCTATGCTACTTACTTGGACAGAGATTCTCTCTTTGCTGCAGCAGATGCCTCTTGAGAAATCCAGGGACTATAGGTGTGCTTAAGATCAGCATATTCACTTATTCATGTAGATCTGTGTGCTCAGGACCCGTGCTCACTCAACTCAGACACTAAGATTTTAACTTAGTGTGGTTATCATAAACTAAATACAAGGAAGATACTTCAATACTACAAGGTTCTACAGGGTACCTGGAGCTAATTTAGTGGGATTTTCCCGACTCATTCTGGGGAAGAAGATGATATAATATATATTTCTGTTTATTTTGTGTGAAGCCAAATACTCAAATGCTGAGTGAATTAAAAAGAAGTCAAAATCAGCAATTCAATTATTTTTCTTATTAGAATATCCAGGAGTGAGCTTGTTAAGATGGATCTGCTTTGTTGTAGCTTGCTCTGCTGGCAATGTCTAAATGAATTAAATGAGTTAGAGTCAAAAAAATCTCGCAGACAGCTTTAATACCCTGTCAGAAAGAATAGCTAACTGAGCCGAACATCAGTAATTTTTTTTTCTTGGCTTATCTGTGTTCTTAGCTGCATATTTGTGGATTTACATCTTAATCTTAAAATTACACTCCTAATATATTCTTAAGACTGGGAATTTGGGCTTCCAGTCTTCTAAGTTAGTGATTTGCTAGTTCTTAACATAAAAATGCCATCTCTCCCCCAAAACTTGTAAGAGGCAATTTTGTTATCACTCAATTTTACCAGAACCCTGCCACAACCAGCAAATTCCCAGAATTTCATTTTAAGATTTTTCATTTCTGGTATACACAATAGAAAAGTATATATAATATGTCCCAGCATGATTCTCTGAGTCACATGTGGGGGGAATGTGGTTCTGTTGTGTGTCATGTAAAATTCTCTAAAATATCCTATGGCTGAGAAACTTATGTCAGAAAGCAGTCCAGAAAGGAGGTCATCCTTTTCTCTGCTGGGAAGGCCTTTGAGCTCTTGGGAATTTATTTTGCTACTATTCTCGTGAGTTCCTCTTTTGAGAACTGACTAGTGGATTAAGCTCCACTACTCAGGAAGTGGAGCTTTTTTCTGTTACAAAAAAAGATCCTCTTCTATCAGGATGGGTCTTTCCAAAATTAAAAGAAAATGTGGTCAGAAAGTGTCAGATGTTAAGAGGGTTGAAGACTGTTATGTTAAAGAAGTAGCAATAGCTGACTCAAGAATCTATGAAGACCTATATTGCTACAAAGAAAAGCAGAAATAGTGTCTCATTTTAAAGATACCTTTGCTCTTCAAATATAGCAAGTTGGGCATCATGAGCTCTGACACTGGTGGCTTATGAATTACACACATAAAATACAATTCCACATAGAGCAATAGCCATATGTAAATATAAAGGTTCAGACACTTAAGTTTCTGGGAAGTGTCATAGCCCTATAAATAGAGATCATTTATTGACTTCTCATGAGATTCATTAAGGTACCTATAACAGGTTTCCAGTTACTTGTCAAGGTTTTTTTCTCCACATGAGTGCTCAGCTCTCACTGAGTATTTTCTGGGTTGGTACAGTTCCTTAGTACCAGAGTTAGACTTCTATATTTTTGGTAAGCGTGTTCCTTTTTTCTACAAACAGGGATCTCCAGTCTTCCTTCATTGCAATTAAGTAGAACAGATTTAATCCTTGACCTACTTGTATCTGATTTTATTTTGACCATAAAATGTATAAAGAAAACCCACGAACCTACTAACCACCTTGAGAAATTCAGCATTATCGATTATAGTCCTTATAGCCCTCCCTTATTCTGTTCTTTTCTTCCCCAGAAGCAACCCGTGTTCTAAGGGGGAGAGAGGGAGAAAGAAAGGGAGAGAAAAATTGTTGTGCAAGAGCAACACTGATCAGTTGCCTCTGGCATGCCCTACAACTGGGGACCTGGCCTGCAACCCAGGCATGTGCCCTGACTGGGGATCAAACTGGCAACCGCAGGTGGATGCTCAGCCCACTGAGCAACACCAGCCAGGGCTGTTCTAGTTTTTAAATACACTAGTATATATAGTCCCTCTAAACATATAGTAGTTTATGTAAGTGATGTAAAAAAATCCTCCTAAGAAAAGCTTTTACATCTTTACATCATTAAATATCATCATTTCTTCCTCAAAAGTAAAGAGAACCTTCCCTGTAGGTTTAAAAATCCTTGGTGGGGATTTTCAAGGTGGATATAACCAGCAATGTCAGCTCTTGACCAGTTAGATACACATATGTACAAGTAGAAATATACAGGATATTTGTTACAGCACTGTTGTAGTAACAAAACTAATACTTAAGGTTAAATAAACTATAGTCCACACTATACAGTAATTAAAAGGAATGAACTAGATCTATTTACTGATCATAGGTAAAGCTATAAGACATTATTAAATAAAACAACTACAGAACAAATTTTTGATTATGATACCATTTATGTTTTAAAACTATATTTCTATGTCATTTTATGTAGCTTTATACATTTATAGAAAATGTTTTGCAAGCAAACATTGAAAGCTGATAACAGTGATTATCTTTAGGATAAGAGTGGGAGGTCAGGGAGGATTTGGTATTGCCGATATTGAATTTTTACAAGAAATGTATACGCTAATTGAGTAATTAAAGTCTAAATAGAATTTAAAGTATATATAAAATATACATAAAAAGGTCAGTGTAACATTTTCAGAGAGGGATAATAACACTGTTACCTGAAATAAGAGATTAAAACTATCCCAGCAAAGGATTAATTTAAATGGCCTCAAAGAGAATAAATAAACTGGGGAATGAACCCAATGTCTACGTGAATACCTAACCCAAACCCCTTAAATTTACAGAATGTGTGTAGGTATAGTCATATCAACACTAGCAAGCAAGAAAAGTCACCATCAACAGACCAGAAATTGTGAGATGCACCCAGAAGAAAGAAATCGATGTGTTTGGATGGCTAAGAGTTAAGGAAACCCAAATGTGTACATGAGAAAAACACTGAGAAGATAAGACAGGATCCACTGAAACTCTAACAGAATAAACAAATACCAAGAACTGGACAGAGCACTAAGCCAATAAAGAGGATAATAATTTGGTTAGAACAACAGCCCTAACAACTGAATTAGAAAAGCAGTGTTAACCTGGGGCTAATATCCTCAAGGAAAGTGATATAGCATGTGGGAGAGAGTTCCTGGGGAGGGTGCGGAGGTCTGAGACAGAAATGCAGCCAAACTAAAGGAATAAGGCAGCCCTGTCCAGGAAGAAGAAAACACTAAAGAATGTCACTGCCAGAGAAAGACCCTTCTTTTAGCAAGTGGGAGCTCCAGCTTGCCTGCCTGCTCCATGTCCAGGCACCAGTGGACTGGCTCTTCCCAATTATATGAGCCCTGCAATCAACTCTGCCATTCAAGGAGAGAAAACCACATCAGCTACTAGATAATCAACTGAGTTTCTCTTTCAAAGACATAAATGGATAACAAAACATCTTCAGATAATTGAGGAAAAGCAACTAAATGAAAAGGAGAACCAATAGAAACAAACAAGTGAATATACAAACTGACTCCAGAAAAAGCAGAGAAAATTAAAGGACACAGAACTTAAAAATAATAATTCTAAGTGATATTTTCATGGGGAGGGTTCAAAGAAAAATCAATAAAGGTTTGTTAGAAAAAAAAAAAGAACAATTAGAGAACATGAAAGAAGTTTAGAAGTTAAAAATATAATTACTGTTGAGGATGTTCACCAATATCTAGGTGGCAAATTGAGCCAGAGGAGACAACATGGAATCCAAGAGAGGAGTGAAGTGAGATCCCAGGAAAACAGCTATGCATCTTGCCAAAAGAGCATGAGCACAGAGCAGGTCAGGACGATAGACGGTTAGAAGGTAGATAGATCCTTGGGAGGAATGTCTTCAAAAAAATGGCAAAGGACTTGAGAAAAGATGGTATGATGGGAAAACTGGCTGGCTGACCTTCCAAACTACTGCACTTGAAGGTTCGTGGGGAAAAAGAAGTTGCTTAAATTTGCATAGAGGCCAAGGAGCATTTGGGGGAAAGTGGGAAGGAGACCCTGATTACTGAGGCACTCTAGTCTAAGGTCAGATGGCAGTAAGACTGCAGAGGACTAAGGAAATTTGGCAGAGAAAAGGCTGGGACTGGAGACTGGCACTCCACACCAGATCCTGGATTGTCATGGGAACCACTGTGTCACATCACACCTTGTATATAATGACCTAAGCATCTTAGATGAGGCAGTGTGGGCTTCCTCCATTTGTCCACAGTCAAACTCTATTGCTGTCACTAAAGGGTTGTGACCAAGAAACCCAGGCCTGTCATGGTGTGGCACAATTATAAACTGGAAGAGAGGCAAGAGGCTGTTTTTTCCTTCACCAGCTGGAGAAGCCACTCTCAGAAGAGCAGTAGGGTATAGGTGAGGGTCAGTCTAGGTGGTGTTGGATCTGAATTTATAAAATGTTGGGTTCCTTCTTAAATATTAAAATAATTCAAAATTCTGAATACAAGATTCCTAGAGCCTCTTCCCATATCCACAGAAATGGCTCCTGCAAGTTGAGGGTGACAGGACATGGGGTGCGGGGTGGGGGTGGGCAGGTGGCTGATGCTTCAACTTGTTTAGCTTCAGGTTAGGCAGGCCTCTGGGACTACTTCCCTCACTGTGCTGGGAGGCTGCCCTGAGTGGGAACTTCTGCTTTCTAGAATGACTCAGTGCAGCAGAAAAGGGGGCTTCTGGGAGATCAATGAGATGTTTTATTTTTCCCTCAGTGAAGGCTAGTAAGAAGAACAGATCCCTAGAACTCAGTAATGAGGGAAAATAGAAATTCATATAGTCATGAAGATGGGGATTGTGTTAGGCATATTATTTTGAATAACAGACATTTCCTGTGCTCTAAGCTGGTAAAGCAGGACTCACTTATTCATTATATTGCACATCTCAGTGTCTCTGAAGTTAATAATGTACTGTATAAGGAGCAGAAATCAGTTAAACTGTTATAATTGTAATCTGTCAATTAGCAAAAAAGTGTTTTCACCAAGTTATAAAAATACTACTCTTTGTAACATGTTAGGGCCCCTCCTATGATCCATCTGTTGCCTTTGTGCTGATGATGTGACATTTTCAACTGAGTGCAAGTCAGCCCCATCTACTATGCCCCTCTTTTCAAGACATTCTCTTCTTATTTTCCCATTTTCTAATTAGTATATCCAACAGCTAAAATTATAAAATTATGTTATCTTCCTAGCTTCATTTTCTGCTACCTCTTTGTCCTCCATATCCAGGAGTTATTAAGGCCCAAAGAATTTATATCCTAATGTCTTTTCTACTTGTTGCCTCCTTGTATCTCAGTGCTAGATTCTAGAATACTGCAATGGCTTCAAGTTCTTCAGCTGTGTCTTTCTGATCATTTCTGTCTAATGCTGCCAGAGAGAGCCTTTCTAAAGCACAGATGGGATCATGTCATTGTTAGCACCAAAACTTTTCAGGTTCCAACCTACTTTTTGGTATCATCTCCCACCTCTTCTGGCCTCACACTTCAGCCACGTGGGACTTTTGCTGTTTCCTGGCTGTGACATTCACTCTCATGCCTTCTTACTGTTTCCTCAGAGGATGAACTTCCCAAGTTCCAAATTAAATTTTAACTCTTACATGATGATTTTTCTAATCCTCCTAATATGAATTAATTATTTCTACTTTTATGACCACTTAGCTGTTTTAAAAGCATTTCTACCTCCTCAATTTAAGCACTTCTGTCCTTCTAATGTCTATAATATTGTGCTGTATACACATGTGTCTCCACCATTAGGCTGTGAGTAGGACTGTCTTATTCAGCATTATCCTCATTCCCTAACATGGAATCTGGCCTATCAGAGGCCCATGGGAATATAGCACTACTGTTGGCAGAGTTTGCCTTTTATTTAATATGTCCTCAAAGCCCATGGGAAAAAAATCTGAGTTGTAAATGGAATTCCAAGGCCACTTCTTTTCTTTCTACTTCTTGTATATGTTCTACATGCATAAACCATTAATCATGTCTTAATGCATTGCTTCCCTTCCTGGTACTCAACTCTATTTTGTTTTTACTCCTTTTCCAGAGGTCTTAACTTCTCATTCTAATAATATTTAGTTCCTAGGATTCTTCTCAAATTTTGTTTTTAATAAGAAAAAAACCTGGTTTTGGATAATAGCTTCCCTTTCATTATGTTTCATTTTGAATGGCCTCTATATTCCAGAGAAGCATTGGCAATTCAAATCCAGTGAAAATAAGAAATGATTTTTGATATAGCATAGAATCTGCTTACAAATGACTTAAAGAACTAAATAAGAAGTGAGCTATTTTCTAAGTTGTAAGTGATTTTTAAATTGCTCTTGAAAAATAGAAGAGTCTTGGCCATGAAACCAGATGACTTTGAAGGGATAATGGGTGAAGAATTTTTGTCATGTGGAGCAGCTATCATATGAGATTATAATTCAGCCATAGTTACCAGTGGTTGAAGGATATCTGTGTAATGAAATGTGGGTTGATAGCTTGAGTTCACTTCCAACAGAGAAACATCAGAATTTAAACAGGCCCCAAAAGGCCATAAAAAGCTCTGGTTTCTAAAGGGAAAACTATTGAATGGGGAAAACTGACTTTGTCCTGGGTTACCAACAGAATCGTTTTCTTTCCTTTTTTAAAATTAAATTTGTTGTGTGACATTGGTTCATTGGGTCATACAGCTGAAGGCTGGTTTAATTCCTCTTTCCTTCATAATGTAGCCATTGAATGTGGAGCTTATACAGTGCTGATCAGGACTTGAGTAAGCAATCAGAAAGGAACAGAGGAAATAAGATGTTCTGACCTAATACATAAATAAGTAAACATTTAAGAAACTGTTTTGTTTAGATGTTGTCATTATATGCAATTTTAATGATCAAAGGAATACTTCCTTAATTTTTTTGTCATAGGACTATATTGGTGGTATATAAATAACAAAGTGAAAGCATTGAAAAATCTTTCCTTCTCTTAATTGCTTTAGAAATAATAAAAATTCAGGGAATTGGGAACATTTTAATTTCACTCACGCAATCCAGTTTTAATTTTAATTAAACCAAAAAATATTTTAAAAAGCCTATTAAATGCAAAGTACTATATGTGATGCTGACAAGAATGCAAAGCTATTACAGGGCTTTTGTGAGAGAAAAAGGGAAAATGAGAAAAATTTATGTAGGGGCTGTTTGTGAACTATATAAGAATATTTAAATATCATTCATAATTATTATTAGCATTATTATTAAACAACCATCCTGTGTACCAGAACTCATAGTCTAATAGGGAATATAGATTTCTAAAAATTAATATTAAGAAAGCTAGAATGAGTTTATGACCACATTTTATAGAAATTACGAGGGAAAACAAAGTTAATTTAATTTTGAAAAATCTGGAAGGACTTCTTCAAAGAGGTAACATATAAACTACTTTTTAGAAATCACCATAAAGAAAAGATATGCTAATGCTCTTAGTGTTTCTTTTATTTCTTGTTTTCATATCATTTTGTCAATATTAGTGTTTAAATGTAGCCAATAAAGAGTCACAGATAATTATTTTCTAAGTTAATTCTTTTAAAGATTTTATCTGTTTTTAGAGAGAGGGGAAGGGAGGGAGAAAGAGAAATATCAATGTGTAGTTGGCTCTTTCATGCCCCCAACCAGGGACCTTGCCCACAACCCAGGCATATGCCCTGACTGGGAATCGAACCAGCAACCTTCCGGTTCATAGGCCGGCACTCAATCCACTGACCCACACCAGCCAGGGCTCTAAGTTACTTTTTATAACTCTGCCAAGTTGTTTATCTTTGAAATATTCCTTTCCAAACAAGAAAGCCAGAATTTTAAGAATGTGTACTTGTGTTCATTCTGAAAATATTTCTAGACAGATATACATATGTGTATGCACAGCTGAATGTGTGTCTCTATCTGTCTATCCATCTATTTATCTCTTTGCAAAGCTGATCTCTCCACTAGAGAAGTATTTCAACCTATATGGGACATTATTCTTAAATGCTAGGTTCTCCCTTTGGTCTATCAAAGGCTGAGAAGATAGAAGCATCTGCCTATGATAATAGTTAATGTTTATTAAGTGCTCATTATTTTTAATCACTCTCTAGTTTATCTAATTCATATTAATAGCTTATAAGGTAAGTATAGTAATTATCACTTCCTTTTTATAAAGTAATTTGGCTGGGATTTGAACCCAAGATAAATGGCTCTAGTGCCTATGTTCTCCATCAAAACGCTATATTTCCTCCCTGCAAGTGGTGATTATTCTTAGATTTCTATTTTTCCTAGTGCTTTAATAATTGTCTAGATGTTGCTTAGCTACTTTGGGAAACTCAGTTTTCTGTCTTGTTCATTACTATACTATTTCAAAACAAAATAGATGCTTTCTGTGAAAGTAAATTTTCATAAAGTAAATCAAGTTTTGGAGTATCATAAAATCAGTGGCGTTTTCCTAGGGGAAAATAATCTCTCAGGAACTAATGATATAAGAAATGTTAAGGGGTCTTCTTTAAGAAGAAGAGGCAAAAAGTAAAATATGAATAATAAATGGCCATAAAAAAGTAATGATAAAGTTTTACAAAGAAGGAGGTTAAGATGGTAGCTAGCCCAGGTTCATTTGGAACCAACACATCATTTTTTAGTTACTGTCTTGAGATGGTGGCATACTTTTTCTTTGAAGTAGCTGTAGACTTGAGAATGTCTCCTGTCTCCACTTGCCCCCTCATCATTCCTACTGGGTCCTGGTTAATATACCATAAATATCCAAACATCACTGTACCCCTGATTACCTCCAGTTTTACAGTTCTCAGAATTTTTGTGCCTCTTCTTGGCATTTCTCAGGCATCTGTAATGTCTAATTCAATTGGACTGTTACCACACCTGTCAGCTATAATTGCTACTACATTCATTCATGTAGCAGATTTTTATTGATAACTGTGGTGGATTGAATAATTGTGCTCAATTCTGTTCCACTATGTTCAGTATGTAGCTCCCATCATTGGAATTGTTTGAAAGCCCCAGATGCTAAAATTTAGCCATGCCTTCCATATTTCAGGGAGTACAAAAGAGAAAGAGAGGAAAGAAAGCAAAAGAGGATGGGAAACAAATCTTCACTGGATTTTGCTAGTATCACATTTATTAGAATTTATTATCATAACTGGTGCAAAAGAGTCTTAAAATTTTAATCTATAAATACAATATGCATCGCTGTCCTGAATTAAATCAGTATTTTGCTATTACGCAAAAGGAAGAAAATAGATGTTGGAGAAAGCAAGTAACAATCTCTGCTCACCAAGCTCTCAGAAATTGAAGAGAAAATCAAGCTTCTATTATAGTTCTTGAACTTCCCAGGTTCACCCTTAATTTATCATAGAAGAGATGAATTTACCAATGCATCCCTTGAAGTGTCTGCTATAGGCAATGTAGGTCTCTATGGCTCTCAAAGGCTATTACAGTGTGCTGTAATTTTATTATTTCTTCACAATTCATGTTGTTTTCAAAATTCAGTCACCTCTCAAAGTCCTGTGAACTCTATGAGCACACAAGAGTTATTGAGTATTTACTCTGTTCCAGGCACTATACCAGAGAGTGGGGATAAAATGATAAATTCTTTTTGCCATCAAGTGAGCAGTCTTACAAAGGAGACAGTTTCAATCATGCTGTAGTAGTATTCTACAGCTTGTGCATTTCACAGTGAATATGAAATATATTCTGCCCAAAGGAGAATATTGTGGCAGGACAGTAAGAAGCTAGAGAAATTCCTTGACAAGTGGAATAAGGGAAACTGAGACAAAATAATTAAACAAAGCCAAACACTTTGAAAAATTTACAGCCAGCTAATGAATCACAAGGTTTTATCTTCCCTAACCACAAACACTTAGGAGCAAATGATGTATACACTCCAGACTATCCTGGGGCAGACTGTCCTCAGTTTGGTTCATATTCAATAAGGTTCTTTAAAAATAAAAATAACCAGGAAAATAACCCTGATCCCTCTATACAGACATTTTGGTTAATCAGCATATTGAAGAACGCACCTGAAAATCTAATGAATATTCTGTTAGGACCCTCCCCTGAGACTTTCTCTGGGAGTCCCTGGGCCAAAGAAAGATAAAAAGCCTCAAGACAAAGATCCAAGGATCACTGCTGGTAGAGCACACCCATACCTTGTTTCTCTCCTGTCTTCCTTCTAAGCTCTATGGGTCTCCATGGTGCTTGCAACCAGGGAAGCAGTGAACAGCGGGCAGCTGCAGCTAATCCCGGGCTCACCCACTGCACCTGTCTCCAAGGCTCCCTTTTTCTCTGACTTCTCCTGTTGCTTCTTCTACCCTAAGCCCTTCCTTTGTTTCACTGTCCCACTTTTAATAAACTTACTCTCAAAATCACCTGCACTCATGTTGTGAAATCTTTCCTACATGAAGTCAAGAACCCACACATTACCTGCGAGTGGATGCAAACCTGCTCCAGGCCCAGACCCCATCTTGTAAAAATATAATCAACTCTACTGTAGGGGGTTAAGAACAGGAGATATGGCAACTGGGTGTTGAGAATAAAAAGAGAGGAATTTAGAAATGAGGGAGTAATGGAGGCATTTTAAACAATGTAAACATGAACATATATTTGTTCTTATGTTTATGTGACATACTAGACCTTCTAGAGTGAAGATCTAGATAAATTTTGATAATACCCACCACCCAACAGAATATAGGTCAGTGTTTATCAAGTGCTTTTTTTCTCCAGTAAATAGGAGTGATCTAGTCTAGAGAATAGAGAGAATGGTCAAGAAATACGTCAGTGCTTCTCAAACTTTGGTTGGCATGAGAATCACTTGGGTACTTGTTCCTAGGTACCACCCTCAGAGTTTCTGCTTCAGTAGATCTCAATTGGGGGCCAGAAATCTAATTTTTCATATCCTCTACAGCTAATTCCCAATCCCATTGTGACTCAAATGTAGGTGGTCTACCGAGCAGAGATGTAGGTGGAAAAGAATTTGTGGGTACTTATATTCTGGTTCTTATCTACCACCTGCAGCTCACTGAATGTACCTTGAGGTACACCCCCTGTCAGCCATCAAAAAACTTTTTAATCAACCTTAACCTGTGCTACTCATACCTGTAAGTTAACTTTCAGCAAATATGCTGAGGAAAATAAATCTGCCCTCTGAGGCTTAACAGGTCTTCTTGATTCTTAAGTATTAGCATATTTTTCAAGTACTATGAAGCTGAAAATTGCTTAAAAATCTCCAGGATTAGTCATTTCTCTTTTAAGAAAAAGTTTCCAGTGGCACAATTTTTACCTTGAAAGATGACATTTTCCACCTAAGGCATTTTTTTTCTTCTATATTTTGTAATCATATATGAGAATTTATGCCAACTACTTTTTTAGCCATTGCATGAAACATTTCTAAACTGAGTTGAAAATAATTCCAACATGCCTTTAACATTCACTTACTCTAATTTAACTTCATTTGTCTCTCCCTTACTTACTCTTTATTTTCTGCAGCATTCCAACTGTTAACATTAAATCTAATTTTTGGATGTCAGCCCATGTCAAAGCAAGCTTTAATCCTTTTAATGATAACCTATCACCAGTTCAAGGCTGCTTTATATCATCAGATATAACTATGTTTCCAACCCTGCAGGCATGGAGTGTTATTATGTATATGCACACACCCTAGAGCTTCTCTATAAATATACTTGGTTTAGACTGGATTTTTTATATGGGGTGTGTAAGGACTGAACTCCATCCTAAGTGATTTGGTTGCAAAAATAGAAATAGACCTTGTTAGAAGGTGGTAAACCTACAAAAGTATCGGAAAGAACGTTGGCTATCATCTAGCACTACATCTTTATTTTTTTTATCTAAGAGAGATTAAAATATCATGATCAAAAGCATATGATTAATGACAGAGGTGTCGAAGCCAGAACCAGACAGGAAACCTTAAGATCCATAGTCTAACACTTGTTAATCGAGTTGTTTGTTAGTTACTTTCTTCTGTCTTTGAATGAAATGCAATTAAAGAAACCACTCTACTGTTTTGTTCCTTCCATTTAGACAATTTTTGACATTTGGGGGAGTGTAAAGAGTAACTGTGTCTTGGAAGTGTGGTATAATAGATTTGCATCTAATGCTTTTCAAACAGATACACCTCAAATTTAGAAAGCTGGTCAGTGAAACAGGTCATTGTCATTGACTAATCCTATGTATAGCAACTGGTAGTGTGAGAAACACTCACAATAAAAACCAGGACACAGGACTTGAGCAGCAAAGCAAGGCGTTTATTCACGAGTCTGCAGAGTCGGGCACACCATCAGCCAGGAGAATGTACACATGAAGTAGACAAAGAAAACTGGTTTTATAGTAATGCAATTAGCTCCCCCTCCCCTCTTTTTCTCCCCCGTTCTCCATTACTGGTTAATCCGGGTTCACAATCTGACCCAATTAACTACTTAACTCAGGGTGTGATTAAGTAAGGGTAATCTAGTTACAGGTTTATTTCCAACTTATTTGCAAAGTTATCCAGCTACATCTTCCCATTTCTCTGTGTTTGGTGACAACAACCTTCCTCCTTTTGATCCCAGAGATATGTGTGAGGAGCTGTGGAATGCCATTTCCTTGCCCCTTTTCCATGATTCATCTGCTAATTATCTCCTACTGGTTTGAGAGTCACTGGCTTGCTTCTTTATCCCTAACAATTCCCCCTGTCTCTTTTGGAAAATTGACTACTCAAACCTCTAATTTGTTCCTTCAAAACTCATGAGGATTTCTTGATTCTCAGCCTTCAGGAGGAGGAGATTATTTTGTTGGTAAATTACTGGAATCTGTTTAGTTAGTGCAGTCTCAGTTAATCTCTGAACTAAACCTCTGATGCAGGGAATAATACAGCAGCCTAAAGCAGTAAGGATGCCTGCTATTACTATGAGGGAGGGGAGACAAGAACTGACATGATCATTCCTTTCCAATTGCCAAACCAATTTTCTAACCATCCTGTTATAGGATTGTTGATGCCCGAGTTTTCTGCTAGTTCATGTGCCAGGGTGGTCACTCCTGTAGAGCCTTAGTGATAGTCCCATAAGGAACTGTATTATTGGGGATAAAAGTGCAACACTGTCCCCCGAGCATTACACATACACCTCCTTTTTCTGCTAGCATCATTTGCAGTGACATCCTATTCTCCCAGGTCATTCAACTGTTAGCATCTAACTGTTGAGCTATTTCTTCTATAACATCCCTGGTGTAATTAATAAACCTCTGCTGATTATAATAAATATAGTTTACCCAATCAACACTCTTATTAATTGTTGACCACCAGAAGAGGACTGACTCCAACCCTGCCACTATTTGATTCCTAGTCTTAAATTCTTCTGGAACTCCTTTAGGGACCCCAGTGGAATCAATATAGATGTGAGGGTTGAATGAGCCATCAGGGGCTGTTGACCTCTTTTTCATCACCATTTTATAGTCAAAACCCCTCCCATCTCCTTAGGGCCTAGGAAGAATCAAAGCCATTTGTATAACTAAGATATTAGCTACCAGCCAGAGCTATACAAAGGAATCTTGAAGGCTGGCCTCTTCCCCCACCCTCCAACTGCAGGCTCTGGGGAATTTGGGGGACCTTACTCTGTAACAATTCCCCTTCTCAGACTTAAGACCCTTTATAATCTTAAAAAGAACAATGGGCTAAGGTCTTGTGCTCCTCTAGCTGCTTCAAGCTGGACATGGCTGTCATCCTACCTACCCTTGGGTCTAGAAATCCCTAAGAGAGTGGGAGTTAGGAAGAGAGGATGGCCTTCCCACATGGGGAAGGATTTTGTAAAGTCCAGGTCAGTTTGCTGTCCCCAGGCAGTGGCATGCTCAGTTTCCAAAGGCTGGCACTGCTGAACAAACTGGCATCCTTGTTATTTTCTGGGGGCAACAGATTTGGCAACAGGGTTAAAAGTCATAATTAAAACTATAACCACTAGATGAAAACAGGCAGGGATTAATGTTTAATGTCCTCCATTAGGAAAACAAATTTGGCTTCTTTGTCAGAAGGTGTGCAAGGTATGTCACACCTGTTCAAAGCCCTTTTGCGTACTAAACTTAATTTGGGCTGAGGGGAATATTTTAGGATTTCCCCCTTCTCAGACCTCTGGGCCCTTTCTATCCAAGCTACCAGACAGAAAAAGAGAAACCAGTTTTAAAGTGAAGCCCACAGACTGCCCCACACTTTGCCAACCCAACCACTTAGTTCAGCCAAACCACTGAGTCTCAGGAGGTGGTGATGCAGATGGGCTTCTTAAGTGAGCTCCATATGTACAGACAATTACTCAGGTAATGATATTATAGGCTTATGCCCTATGCAAACAGAAGAAGAATATACATAATTCATACAGCATAACCCACAAACCTCTGAATCTGTAAGACTGTAGAGACATCCAGCCACAGAGCCTTTGCTGGAATGATGTTTAACTGTGGCAATTTGACAGGTCCTCCTTGCCTATAAATTGAACATTTTTGATGATTTTACAAACCTAGTTTTAACTTTAAATGAAAACAAACTTTTAAAGACAATTAGCTAGACTAATTTATAGTCTACCACTGAGCATTGTGATTTTCCTCAAATTATGATTTTTCTCCTTAAGATTACCCTCCTTGTTATTAAAGGGACTTAATTAAGTCCAGTTTTAAGTTATCCTGTTCATTTGCATAAACACAACAAGAGCAGCAATCGATTACATATAATCTTTTAATTCTGCCTTGCTGGAACTCACACAAAGAACCTTCAGGCTGACCATCAGTCTGCCCTCTGGGCACAGAAGCTGAGCCACACACCTGCCATCTGGCCTTGCTTGTAAAACCATGCTTTTTACAAGTCCTTCAGGTTTTCCATTGTGCCTTAAGGTTCCTCCTAGCCATCTATCAGGAGAGCAACCTTCGTTCCTTCCCTAGAAAGTTTTCCATGAACCGCACAACTAACCAGGGTATCAGGCTTTTTCCTCCTTGGCTTTAATTAGCCTTGAAAGTCAACTCCCATTCCTCAGGGTTTTCTGGCAACAACCAGAGCTTAGGAATGCCTCTTTCAGGCGTGACATCCCAGTCAAAGCCTCAGCAGACAAAAACCACCATTAGCAACTGGTCTTATTAGTTTTATGCAAAGGAACCTTATGTCATTTCTTACCTTTTTAGAATGCCAAATACTGGAGGGTTCAGGTAGGGAGAAAAATATAAAAGCATGAAGGAAAATCCTTGTCCTTCAAAACTGCATTTCCATGCATTATACTTCCATTACTAAAACCATAACATTTCTTTTCAAAACCTTTATAAACTTCTAACAAACCTTTCCATTTTCATGCCTTACACTTTCCCTGGTTCTCTTTCTTTCATATGAAGTTTTAACTTTCCCTGGAAAACCTCAATTTTTCCTTTCAGAGAATAAACAGAGCAATAGTTCAAAATACAGATAACTAGGCCCTCTCTCTCCAGTATGTCCACTGGTCTCCTAGAGAGATGTGCCATTGGCAGAGACATGTTCACTTGCCCAGACTGGAACACTTATCAGCCCTGGGTCTCAAAAGGAATTCTACCCGACCGGTTTACAGATGACCTTTCCTAGGTCCCACTGGTCAAAAACATATACGAAGAATTCCACAACAGAACAGACCAAAATACACTTTTATAAAATCAGAACACAAGCAGCTGAGGTTTCCTTTTCCCAGGTTAAAACTCCTATAACTGTTTCCTTTTTATCATTACAACTTTCCACAGACCTTCAGCAACATTCAAAAACTTTAAAAATACCCTTTACTTCTTTAGATTTAACCATAGCATGCTTCCGATCCTTGTTCTTTTACACACTGTGAAGGACTATACTCAAATTCAGTATTTGGCAGCTAGATTTGCAGAGATATCCTGCAGTTTTTTGAAGTTCCTGCTTTTCCTCCTCTCTTCTAATGTATACTTTCTGAGCTTTCCTGGAGAGTTTTTCAATTGTTCTATCTGGCCCATTCATCTACTTTCTGCAATTTCTTACAAGTATCTGGCTAGCTTCTACTACAACAGTGACTTTTAGGAGTCCCTGACCTACAGCATTCTCTGGATTTAGACTAGAATACTTCCTTATCTGATCCCTGAGCTTCTGTAGGAATGCTGATGGAGCTGTATCTCAAATGCCTTGGAGACATTCTGTGCTTGGGGAATGGACACCTTGATTCCCCTGACGATGAGGCTCCTAAGGTCTGTCATCTGAGCCCTATCCTCTGGCCTATTATCCCATTCAGGGTCTATACTGGGAAACTTTTGTTCAGCTGGAACAATTCCCTGACCAGGAGGATGTTCCCTTTCCTATATTCTCATAGTAGCCCGTCTGATCATTTGCCTCTCTTCCACACTGAAGATGTCTAGTATAGACATTAATTCCATCCACATGTATATATTGGGTCCAAGGAACTTACATAATTGTTCTGCCAATCCAAAGGGTTCCTCTACCAAGCGCTTCATATCGTGCTTGAAGTTTCTAACTTCAGTGCTTGTTAAAGGAGCGTCTGACATATCCAATTTGTCCTGAGCCCATGGAGACCTCCCAAAGGGGAAACATTGGCTGCTCTGAAGGAATGGGAAAGTTCTTCAGGTCTTGTTTACATTGTTCTAATTTTTTTCTTAATCTAGAGTAAGTTCCCACCAATGCTGTGGGTGTCGTGGGCACGGCCACCAGTTGGGCACCTGTTAGGTGTCCCTGGCCTGATTTTTCTGTACTGTCTGTTTGCGGTGTCTGTGGCCAGTTGGCCACCAGCTGGCCAGGCCCATAAGGTGACAGGAGACAGGACAGAGGGTCCCAGGCTTTATCTTCTTTTTCTTTTACAGGGAAGAGAACTGTAGACCTGCTGGTAGCTCTTAACCAGCAGAGAGCATATCCTTTCTCTTCCTTAGAAGCTGATGCCTGATCACTCACATATAAGATCAGGGCTTGACAAAACAAAGTTTCATCAGATCCAAATTGGGGCCAGAAAACAGATTGCCCCTTATTGGGTTCCTTTGGCCAAAGGAGATAGAAATATTTTACCATTTTTTGTTCTTTTCTTATTCTGTGTCTGGGAATCTTCTTCCCCAATGCTCTAACATTTTTTTAAATTATTTAGTTTACCTAGGCTTAGAATTTTTATTTCCCATCCTCAGTCGATTCCTGTGGCTGTGGCTGAATCTGGTTGTGTCCTCAACCCCCCATATGGGAAGTTTCTCACTCACACGCTGTATACTCAACCCTCCATACTAGAAGTTTTTTGTATATAGACCTTGAATACTTAACCCCCCTTACTGGAGATTTCTTGTATATGGAAATACCATAAGCTCACCCCCACCCCATACTGGAGATTTCTCACTCACAGCCCTTAGCCACACACACACATTCAATCTCTGAGGATGCCCAACCACCAAAGCAGTAATTAACCCAATCTTCTTACCTCGGCCCATGCACGAGGTTGCCTGGTTGCCGCGTGTTAGATTTTGCCTCCCCCCTGCGTCAGTTCTACTGCTGTCCCAACAAGAAGTCTCAGGTCCATTTCCAGATACTGTGAGGTGGGTGGACCCTGGGTCAAGTGGGCCACACAAAAGCAGGTAGGATGCGTCTTCCCACCTCAACTCAGAGCCCATTCCTGCACACAGGTGGAGGATCCTGGACAAGCCCCCAAATTGTGAGAAACGCTCACAACAAAACACCAGGACACAGGACATGAGCAGCAAAGTGAAGCGTTTATTCAGGAGTCTGCAGAGTCGGGCGCACCACCAGCCAGGAGAATGTACGCATGAAGTAGACAAAGAAAACTGGTTTATAGTAATGCAATTAGGTTCCCCTCCTCTTTCCTTCTCCCCCATTTCTCCATTACTGGTTAATCCAGATTCACAAGCTAACCTGATTAACTACTTAACTCAGGGTGTGATAAAGTAAGGGTAATCTAGTTATAGATCTATCTCCAACTTATTTGCAAAGTTATCCAGCTACATCTTCCCATTTCTCTGTGTTTGGTGACAACAATCTTTCTCCTTTTGATCCCAGAGATATGTGTGAAAAGCTGTGGAATGTCATTTCCTCGCCCCTTTTTCATGATTCATCTGTTAATTATCTCCTACTGGGTTGAGAGTCACTGGCTTGCTTCTTTATCCCTAACAGTAATAAAGTACAAGTGATGTTTAAAAATTATTATACTGGGGCATTTAGCTTTGTAACACTAATACACTGATGAAGAATTCTCTGTTAATGAGGAAGATCACCAAATGAAAATAGATATCATTGCCATTTTATTTTATGGCTCTTGGTGCAACATATTATAATTTTAGAAAGATTGTATCTTAATTAAATGAAAGAAATGATAAATATACTTTTAAATGAGGGTGGATAGACATAAGTAAAATACACAATTAAAAAGCCAATAATTGATGAAAAATAAAAACATAAAAAATTATTTTATTCATATCATGTACTTTAGCATGGAGGTTCAAAGAGTATGTCACAATAGTTTTCCTAGAGGAGCTCATGGCCTGCATTGGGAGGTGGGGGGAATCACCAAAAATGTTCAGTATAAATGCTCCAAGAAATTTAAGTTCAAAGGTCTTTGAAACCTTAAGGGGAGAGTAATTAATTTTGTTTTGGAAGTTGGAAAAGGCTTCAAAGAGGGTCGTCGTCGTCGTCGGCAGCCGTCCGTCTCGAGAGACGGTGGTGTAGCTTCTTAAGAGTCTATCTGCACCGCCGAGAATGGCTGCGCAGTCTGACTCGGGAGTGACACGGTATCTGTCTCCTCCCGTGTTGAATCGACATCTTGCGATGACGCTGGAGTGTCCTCTCCAGTGAAGCTGAAGCTACAGAGCCTGGGCAGGGTGATATGGAGGGTCTGCTGTTGCCCATGCAGCAGACCACCCCTCTCTTCGCAGCTGAAGGGTCCAAGGGAAAGACGGAGTCAATACAGCTTGGCTTCAGGTGTGCCGCAGGAGTTGCCGGTGTTGACTACAATGTCAAACCGCCTTAGGGACTCCGGCTCCGGATTTTCTGTCGGGGTTTACTCCCTTAGCCTTTCCCCTGAAGAGGTATGCCGCAAGGCAGCGGAGGTTTTTTGGAGTCAGAGTTTTCCTTCTCTGATGTGCCCTGACTGGAAGATCGAACCAGCGACACTTAGCTCGCAGGCCAACGCTCAATCCACTGAGCCAAACCAGCCAGGTATACAAAGAGGGTATAATGTTTGAAACAAGTGCAAGTTCAATTTAAAAGTGATTTTTAAAAGTATAAATACAGCAGCAAGGCATTTTTTTTTCTTTTCTGAACATTAAAAAGTATCTTTTGTTAGGCGAGTTTAAAATAATTATTTCTATGAAATAAACTTTTCACTTTTTATTTTGCCAACTTCAATAATAATGCCTTATTTTTATTTACTGTTTTGTCAGTCTTTCTGTTAAGCCTTTTTTATGCAGTTCATGATGATTTTCCTATGTCATTACTTGAAAACATCTGTCTACATTTTCCTCTAAAAGAGTTACTTTATATTCTTTTATATAATTCATATTTTCTTTGTTCTCCTTTCCCATTTATTTTATTCTCCTTTTCATAATATTTCAGTACTCAGGTAGCAAGCACTGGTAACAATAATGTATTTTGATATATTTTTCTTTTGTCTTCTTGTACACCTTTATTTACAAAGATAAAGATGCAAATTATAAATGCTATTATTTTCACTCACAAGAGTAGAAAAAATGGGGCTAAGGTATTTTCCAAAGGCACAGGGACACCTTGTGTTACATGCAGACACAAGATCCTAACCTCCTAGATCAGTGGTCTTTAGATCAATTATTTTAATATTTACAATGCTGCCGAGGATGTGTTATGGGACTCTCTCTGACAAGTTCTGAGAAATAGGTTCACAATTTGAGATCCTGAGAAGGAAGGAGTTAAAGGGAAGAAAATTGTGGGGGGTTAGATTGCTCTCAAAGGATTTGGAGCCTAGGCAGAGGATCTGAAGATGAAAGGAAAGATTTGATTCTGTGCTGAATTACAAGATTTAAGGAAATTAGAGTGTAATTTTGTTCAGCCATAGACAAGGATCCACAGCCTAGATTAGTAAAGTTCTCATAACTGTTATCTTTTAAAATAATCATTTAAAAGGTATTTCTAAAACTGGATCAGTTGTGGGCTATTTCCTTTAAATGCATGTGTAAGATGAAAAACTTGAAAAAGAACAGCAGTAGCAAAGAGTATATATTAAACATCAATTGCAAAGGGTGAAAACTAAAAGGCAAGTCATTGCATTATATTCATATTTTCTTCAGTCTCAGAAAGAAGGGAAGTACAATTTGGTATATTGGCCAAGTCAATTAGTATGATTGCTGTCCACTGGTTAGAGCTGTGACTCTTTAATACAGTTCCTCATGTTGTGGTGACCCCGAACCATAAAATTATTTTTGCTGCTACTTCATAACTGTAATGTTGCTACTGTTATGAATCGTAATGTAAATATCTGATATGCAGGATGTACTTTCATTGTTACAAATTGAACATAATTAAAGCATAGTGATTAATCACAAAAACAATATGTATTTTCCGATGGTCTTAGGTGACCCCTGTGAAAGGGTCATTCAACCCCAAAGGGGTCGCAACCAACAGGTTGAGAACCGCTGGGTTAGAGTTTCTAGGAACAATGTGCCCTGCTGCAAACAAAAGAAAACATGTTTTTTTCCTCAGTTACCAAGTAAATACCCCATTTATTTGATTTCCAAGTGAATACCTCTTTCCTACAGAGATATGCTCATCTGGTTAAAAATGGTGAATTGAATACTTACACTTGCCTCTGTGTCCTTCCAGAACCTCTCTCAAAGAGTAGTAGATTTGGGGGAAGGGTGTGGAATGCAGAGGGGAGAGAGAGGAGTGTAAACGCTCCAACACAAAGAGAGCAAGAAAGGAGAAGATAGTGGAACATGAAAGGCAGCTGACTGTGGTAATTGATTTAACAGAGGCAAGAAAGACGAATGATAAACCATCATCAGGAAAATCCAGAAACACATAATTTGCATTTCACAATCTGTAGATTCAGGAATTCATGACCCTGGTAATTCTGGATGTGAGAAACAGTTGGGGCTAAAAAGAAAAGATTGGTTGACAGTCTACTGAAGAAGTTTCCATTTACCTCTACTCCCTTCTGGAAGCTCACTTAGATGACAGCTTGAGTTTCTGTTAGATTTATTTTAAAGAATAAAGCACAAATGACCAAAACAAAAAGAAAATAAACAAAAAAATAAATGTTTTTGAACATACTTTCTCTTAGCATCTTTTCCTGGGTATTTTTATATTTTTATCTCTTATAAATAATGTATTCTTTAATTTTCATTTTCTAGCTGTTTGTTGCTGGTATACAAACATGCCACTGATTTTTGTAATTGGTAACTTTGCTATCTATGATTAATTATAAATATTTGGGTAGATTCCTTTGTGTTTTCCATTTTATACACAATCATATTATCTCTGAATAACAGTTTGCTTCCCAATTCTTATGGCTTTTTTTCTTTTTCTTTTAAAAATCTTACTGCACTATGATATTTAGTCAAATGTTGAATAGAAATAGTTATATAGGGAACAGCTATAATGGTTTACTATTGATTGTGTTTGCTGTAAGTTTTCTATACACACTGTTGTTCAGATTAAAGAAATTCCTTTTTATATTTTGTCCACTGATAATTTGCATTTAAATAATTATTAAGTGTTATCAAATGATTATTCTGCATCTATTAAAATCATTATATAATTTTTCTATTTTATGTTAATGTGATATGTTACTTAATACATTTTCTAATGTTAAATCAATTTGTATTACTAAAATATATCCCCTTTTAATGCATTGCTGAATTCAATTTTCACTTCTTTAGAAAGTTTTTTCTCCTGTGTTAAGATTGGCCTGTTTTTTTCCACCCTTATTTTACTCTTTACTTTTGATAACATAAGAAATTAAGTAAACTGAATTGGAAAGCCTTCCCTTTTATGTTGTTAATTGGAAATTTAGGTTTGGAGTTACCGGTCTTTTAAAAATATTTTGTTTAATTCCCCTGTGAAATCATCTGGTCCCGCTATTTAAGGGGAAAATTTGAACTACTGATAACTGTTCTAATTTTTATTTTTTTGATCAATTTTGAGTCATTTGATAAGTTTTTCAAGTATTTCGATCAATTCACCTAATTTTTCAATTGTGTTGACATTAAAGTTATTTATATTTCATTAGCATTTTGATCTCTGTTGCTTTTTTAGTTATGCTCTTATCATTCCTAATATATTTTGTTGTGTCTTTTGCTTCCTTAACCAATCCTGCTGAGGTCTGTCAATTTCATTAATTTTTTTTCAGAGAACCACTTTTAGTTTTGGTAAATCTATTATATCTTTGTTTTTTACTTCATATTTTTCTGCTCTTGTCTTTATGGTTTTATCCTTTTATATTTTCTTGGTTTATTTTACTCTTCTTTTTTCTAATGTCTTAAGATAAATATTTATGGAACTGACTTTGAGTTTTGCTTTTTTTCCTAATATTAATATGTTTGGCTTTAAATTTCCCTCAGGACTTTTGGCTACATTCCAGGAGTTTTGAAATGTATTTTTATTAATGTACAGCTGCTTCTGCAGATGTTATGTATGATGACTTTTGTTCATGGTTGCTTGTTTCCTCACATGTTAATTATTTTTGTTGTGATTTCATAATCCTTGGGTTTCTATCTGTAGGAATTCTTTGAGCCCTGCCTTTAAAGTGCATGTTTTCATAACAGTAGTACCTGAGGCATTATCAACCTATGATTCCTTTAAACTAAATGTATAGTTTACCTTTTTTTTTCCAAGTAATATAAATTAGAATGGTAAACCAATGTGAATATGGCTTGGGGTTAAGAAATCTCAAGGGAGACTTTTTCTTTCCTGCTCCATCTAGAGAGAAGGTTGAGACATATATCTTTCCTTCTGTGGGTCACATTTATTTTCTGATTCACCCACTGTAGATACTGCTCTTTAAGTGATACTGGTTTCACCCTGGTCTGGCCGCTGCTTTTGGCTTCTCTTTCCCAAACACATAGCCATTAAAACCCAGCTGAGGCCATTGTAATTGGTAATACCCACAGGGATGATGCCTAATCCTCACGGAATCATACTTCCTCATTGTTTGTCTCCTCTATTTCTGTTTCTTAACTTCCAGCTCATCTGTGCTCTGAGATAGATTTTTTAAAAAAACATTTAACTTTTTTAAATCCTGAAGGGATTTCTCTGCGCACATGTAGTCTGTCGTACTTCTATAAACAGAAGACCCACTTTATGATACTTCCTGTTGTAACTACAGAAAGCCCAGATCAGTTTACATTAAGGAGCTATAACTAGTAACTCCAGAAATATGGTGATTTTCTGTTTAGTTTGACTCACCAGATGAATTATATCATCAAAACCATCAATTATTTCTGTCTCTTCTCTCTGCTTTTCATAATGTCATCTTAAATCAAAATCCCTCTATCTCCCTGACACAGTCACAGAATGGTTGCCAGCTACTTGCAGAGCTACATACTTCATCATCCACATTGTGGTGGAGAATCAGTCCCTTCCCTAACTGTAAAGTGAGTTTCCTGAACTTTTCCCAATGGGCAACCACTACACCAAATCCTATAACCAGAGAAATAAAATGCTTTGATTGACTTAGTACTTGAAACATACCTGTTCCTTGTTTAATGACTAATTCCTTTATGAATCCCCTGATCCTAAAACTCATTAAATGGAAACATATTTATGTTAATTTTAAAAGAAGAATTATGATGCACTACAGCTCAACTCAGGATACCTGATGATTTTATGTAGCAATTAAAAAGGCAAACAAGTTTACATAGCTTTTAAAAATCCAATAACAAAAGTAAAAATGCAAGTTTATTCATAAATTAGGATATAATAAGGGTTTATTCTTTTCTGTACCATTTTTTAATTAGTTGTTCAACCTTTTGAAACTCTTGACCTTGCACTTCAACTGCACTTAAAAGTAAGTTTCAACATTGAAAAGTACTCTTAGGATAAAATAAGAGCTGAGCAAAAGAATTCTCTAAAACATATGGAAATAGTACATGTTCACAAAAAAGAGTTGTTGAAGCTGCAAACCCTTTATTCTTCTCATTTGGCATATATAAGCAAAATCAATTATTTGGGGTTTATCTAAACATTGCATACAATTCAAATTAGATCCATATGCTATTGTCTGACTACAAAAATGTATTGAGTAAATCGATGAGCATGTCTTTGCCTGTATCCATAATCTCAAAAATATTACTTGTTATTTTTATTTTTAAAATATATTTTATTATCTTTTATTATTCTGTTATTTGCTTCATCTGTTTTAGGGTAAAAAGGAAAAGATTCATGTAAGAAAAAGGGTGTTTGAATATGGTATGACTTTTCAAGACTTACAGTAAAAAGCAGAACATTGAATGGGAATAGGTCTGTACTGTGGCCAAGGAGATAGTGTTTACTCTGATTGACTAAGACTAATCAGGGCTTGTCCTTGGCCACCAACCTCATGGCCACTACACAAAGTAGGAGGAATAGGATGAATATCAATGAGACAATCACAATGACTTCTTTAGCCAGCTTTATTACATTTTCCCCTAAATCAACTTCAATCTACACTGAGATCCCACTCACATCAATGATGGGGCATTTAACATCTGTAATCATTGGGATTCCCTTTCTCTCTGTTCTATCATGCAGTCAACAAACCAAACCAAACCAAACCAAAACAAAACAAAACAGTAGAAGTGCTGGTTAGTAATGGTAGTTGCCAGTATTGACGCTGTTCCTTCTCCTTAATGATGTTATCAAGTATTATCTTCCAATATTCATCAAGCATTCAGATCTGGGTAGACTTAGGGGTGGACCCATCAGGCATTCACTCCGCCAACCCCCGGCCTGGCCTTTGCTCCCCAGGCCACCACAGACAATGCGCCGCATCCTTGTCTCACTCCTGCACTCTCTTCTGCTCTTTTTCTGACTCCTCTTGTTTACTGTCCTAAAATTTTTTGTCACATTCTTTCTAAAAAACAAAAACAAAAAATAAACTTTATTATGATAGGACTTGCATACTATACTATTCACCCATTTAAAGTGTATAGTTCAATGATTTTTAGTATATTCACGGAGTTGCCCAGTGATCACCATAATCAATTTTAGAATGTTTTTATCATTCCCAAAAGAAATCCCCTACCCATTGTCAGTCATTCCTCATGTTTCTTCAGCTCTTCCAATTTCTGAAGCCCTAGGCAATTATTGATCCACTGTCTGTAAGTGTACATTTTCCAATTTTGGACATTTCATATAAATAGAGACATAAAATATGTTGTCTTTTACATCTGGCTTCTTTAACTTATCAGGATTTGCATTTCACTCAAGGTATATGTTTATAACACAATAGTAGGTGGATGTCTTTTTATGTTTGACTGATATATGGATATACTACATTTTGCTTATTATTTCACTAGTGGATAGACATTTGAGTTGTTTCTAGTTTGAGGCTATTATTAATAGTGCTGATAAAAATTTTGCAAAAATGCCTTTGTGTGGAAAAACATTTTCATTTTTGTTGGATAAATTCCTAGGAGAATTAGTAAGTTATATGCTAAGTTTATGTTTAACTTTAAAGAAACTGCTATATGGCTTTCCAAAGTAGGTTTACTATTATATACTCTGGTCAACACACCCTGGCTGGTTTGGCTCAGTGGATTGAGCGTCGGCCTGCGAGCTAAGTGTCGCTGGTTCGATCTTCCAGTCAGGGCACATCAGAGAAGGAAAACTCTGACTCCAAAAAACCTCCGCTGCCTTGCGGCATACCTCTTCAGGGGAAAGGCTAAGGGAGTAAACCCCGACAGAAAATCCGGAGCCGGAGTCCCTAAGGCGGTTTGACGTTGTAGTCAACACCGGCAACTCCTGCGGCGCACCTGAAGCCAAGCTGCATTGACTCCGTCTTTCCCTTGGATCCTTCAGCTGCGAAGAGAGGGGGGGTCTGCTGCATGGGCAACAGCAGACCCTCCATATCACCCTGCCCAGGCTCTGTAGCTTCAGCTTCACTGGAGAGGACACCACAGCGTCATCGCAAGATGTCGATTCAACACGGGAGGAGACAGATACCGTGTCACTCCCGAGTTGGACTGCACAACCATTCTCGGCGGTGCAGATAGACTCTTAAGAAGCTACACCATCGTCTCTCGAGACGACAGCTGCCGCCGCCGACGACTCTGATCAACAAAGGTATAAAGGATCCAGTTTCTCCACATTCTCACCAATACTTATTATGTATCTTTTTTTTTTTAATTATAGCCCTCCTAATGAGTGTGTCATGGTATACATTAAATTTTTAAAATGTAATTAGTCAACTATATTTAAAATTTGAGACAAAAATATAGGCATCTGGCCTTTCTTTGAAATACTGGTCTCAGTACTGTAATGTGGCAATTGGCTGTGGAGTCACTATTCTCTTTAGACTGGCATGCTCTCTCCAATTTATTGGAGCCACATCTTATTTTATAAGCCTGACATTGAGGGTAAGTGTCAGTTCTCATCTTTCATGATAGATGTGTTTCTGGAGGTGAGAAATGTCCTATGTCTCCCTGTCTCTAGTCAAAGTGGAAAAACGAGGTACAGACTGATAGGGTAATATTACTGAAGAAAAGTAGGAGAAAGTAGAGTTCTTTGTTGAATTAGAGACTACTCTTACATGTTTAATATACAAAGTAGATATTTGTTAAAAGAATGCAATATAAGACATTCTTATGAACAAACCATACAAAGACAGTGTGTGATGGAAATTTTAATGAATGGAGAAAAATAATCGATATTTGGGTGAAGTTCTATTTTGAAGTAATGCAACCATGAAAAGTAGTTATCTATTAATATAAATGTAAAAAAGCTTATAAATAAATTTAAAATATATGTTTTGACCATTACATTCTTAGAAAAATTATTTCTTTGGCAATAAATAATCCACCACACTTTAAAATCAGTTTTCAGAATTAGAAATTATAGGAATTCCCAAATTGCTAAGTTGAGGATCCAATTCCATGTTTGTTCTCTACTTAAAATTTATTAGAATAAACTAATGTTCACATTGTCTCTCACAATTAATAGAATGAATATTAGAATGAATGGTTATCAAATAAAATCATATGGCCCTTTATGATACTGACAACTAAACATGATGGTGTTAGAAAATTAGATTTCCTCAAATGTCTTGAGAGTAGTTACTCTAAATATAAAACCAAACTATGTTTAGAAGTAACTACATTTGAGTACATCTGTTCTCCATTATGAAATGGAATAAAACTAAACATTGTTCCCAATTAAGGAATGTAAGGCCAAATTCTAGACTGTCCATTTCAAAGAGAAATATAAGACCTAATACACCTTGTACAGGGGGAAAAATGTTAGTTTTCTAATTTTAAATCAGATAAATTAGAATTCAAAAAATTGAAATTAATCTTTTTATTTTAATCTATAATCCAAAATATCTGTTTAGATTTTGCAATGATCTTTCAATTTAGTAAAAATGAAGAATGTTAATTCTATTTCTAGAAGTTAAATAGTCCTGTACTTGGGGTGCTGTACACATTACCAACTTGGTGTTACATTACCTACCTAGATTTTTTATTTTTTACTTTTGACTTTTAACACCCATGTAAAAGGAATGTGTTTTGGGATCCTTTCTATTTTTTCATGATACAGTCCAGATCATCAAGATGAGAAAATGCTTAGGAACTGTAAACAGATACTCAGAAACAGAGAATCTTCATTTGGTGCAGATAAGAGCACAGACTGTACTACAGGAAGCAGGTGGTCTGCTAGTGAAGAAGGGGGAAACCCAACATTCATTTTAGTCAGCAGTATAGAACCCCAGCATGAAAATGTTTGAGGCCAGTGGAGTAGGTACCTAAGGGTGGCAAGGCAGACATCTTGACTGTGTTTGTTTGGTTGCTGGTTGTGAGTAGCTCATGGGGGAAACTTAGTATAAGCACTTCTCTGACCACCTTGCACACTTAATTTCACAGCAGCCCCTCTCCTGGAGCAGCATGTGGAACTCGGCTTTTACAGGGTAGAGGGGGCAATACCTAGTTATAGCACAAGAGTGAAAATGCTTCCTGTTTTCTGTGCAGCTAATTTCATAGCACTGTTTACAGGGGAAAGGTCCCTGCTTCTGATCTCTACAGCAATTGGTCTCTGAAATACATACTTGATTACCCCTTTTATCTTGGTATGAAGAGCTTGCACTGGCATTTATTAAACATAAAGTTATTCATTCTGCTTTAAATCCAACAGTAGTGCTCAACTCCATAACCTCCTGTGGCAGTGGGTCTCACAGGTTGGCTAAATGTGGTACAAAGTAATAGTTTCTTCTCCTTGCTCTAAATTTATCATCCCTTAATTCCACCAGATGACATTTCATTCTTCACTGACATTATGGAACATTCAGTTCTTTGGCTGAGACTACAAACAAAACCCTCTGTCAGGCTCTCAGACACTAAATAATCACCACTTGCCATTTTTGCTTTACATTTGTTAACCTGGTTTGATTGACTGGCAGAAAATCTAAACTTCTTTCTAATTTGCTGTAAATGTATTCAAATGCTCCTCTCCTCCCCCAGTCTTTCTTGGGAATCATGTCAAGTGCATATTTATTCTTAGGTATACACATGAGGTGACCTATTTGGTAGGATTAGGATTAATTTGTGTGAATAGTGTACTGAGGTTTCTAGAAGAGTATCAAGTGCCTTGCAATGACAATGACGATGACTCACAATAAAGTATCTGTGGCCAGCACTTCATCCAGGAAGTAGGTGACAGGACACACATGATTTTAGAGCAATTGAATTGGTTCTATACCTGCTACCACCTCCATCCCCCTGCCAGTTCTACTCAATCTGATTTATGAAATTCTATCAAGTCTCAGTCCCTTTAATCCCTATTCCAATGAAAATACCTTCAAAGAAAAATGTTATTTAAGCTTCTGTCGGCCATTTTCTCCTGGGCACAAACTGTAATGATGTATGATGCCTCTTTTCCTGTAAACTAGTAAGCTTCAAATTGTGTCCTGCAGAATCCTGGAGGCCCAAGGGTGTGGGAGGGATCGGTTGCAGTGTAAGAAGAGATCAGATGCTCTGGGTTTCAACAGAGCAACTCTGCTGTGACCTGCTGTAGACAGCTTCTGTGTAAGATTTCATGTGATAAAAAAGTTGTACATTATTATTATTACTATCTTTACAACTCTGCTTGAAGTTCTCAAGTTAGACCCCTTCGCATAAAGCCAAGAGTGAACCTCCAATACTTTCATGTCATTTACCCAACTTAATGCTCTCACATTTCACTTTCTCTGGGTCAGTCCTTGCTCCTTACTGGGGCACTCTTCCCAGCACAAGACTTTGCTTCCCTCTTAGGTGATAGAGCTGCTCTCCTGCCTCCTATGTGATTCTCATTCTTGCTGCACTAGAAAGAAAAAAGAAGAAATGAGGCTAGGAAGAGAAACAAAGAATAGCTGTGCATGAACTTCCACTAATTTCTTCTTTTCTAAAATTTAATATTTGTAGAACATCATTATCCTTTGGAGCTTTGGAATGGATTCCACACAAATGGAAAGTATTTATTATAACCTAAAATCAAATACTTCCCAAGATCTAGAGAGTTGGAGCTAAATAAATATATATCAACATAACATAGTACTAGCTACTAGGACATGTGAAAAATTAATATATTTTGGAAAAGTAGAAAATTTGGCATAAATTGGAACAATTTTGTTATAATCAAACAAGAACATGAAGAGAGTAATTATCACCTGGAGAAGAAAAGATAATTTATTAGTGTTGAAAAAACTGATAAATCATTTAAAATATTGAGAGCTTTAATTCTATAAAACTTAAAATTTCTAAATATTTAAAAATAATTAAATTTAGATTTTGAAAAGTCAATAAACCGGGAAGCATTTTATATAAAATTTGACTAGGAATTAAATAATACATTCTATCAAGTCTGATTATAAACAAAATATACCAAACTTAATTTTAAAAAATCCAGGTATGAAATGAAAATACTCTCAGCAGGTGAAAGGAACAGGTGTCCACCATGGGGTGCATTCAGATTTTTAGAAATACATCAAGAAAAAACTCAAATGGACAGAGGATGTGAACTGATAACTCATAGAAGATGCATTATAAAGCAATAGAGGTAAGGAAAATATTCATATCTTATTTAAATGTAAAATTATACCAAGTAAAGCAAGAAACTTTTTTAATCATTAAAAGAATAGTACCCCTCAAAAAATAAGAAAAACTTGCCATATATGTAGCCAAAGGATTTGAAAGTAGGGACTCAAATACTGCACACCAGCATTCATAGCACCATTATTCACAATAGCAAAAGGTGGAAACAACCCAAATGTCCATTAACATCTATATACCACACAATATGTGGTATATAAATACAATGGAATATTATTCAGGCTTGAAAAGGAATAAAATTCTGATACATGCTAAAACATGGATGAAACTTAAAAACATTTTGCTAAGTGAATAAGGCAAAATATTTAAAAAATATTGTAACCCTGGCTGGTGTGGCTCAGTGGATTGAGTGTTGGCCTGTGAACCAAGTGTTGCTGGTTTGATTCCCAGTCAGGGCACATAACTAGGTTGCACGTCAGGTCCCCAGTTGGGGGCACGAGTGAGAGGCAACGACACAGTCATGTTTCTCCCCCTCTCTTTCTCTTTTCCCCTCTCTCTAAAAATAAATAAACAAGTTATTTTAAAAAAATAGTACAGTATTTCCTCACTTATCACTGGTATTACGTTCTAGACACCCCGCGATAGGTGAAAATCCACAAAGTAGGAACCTTACATTTATAAAGAAAAAATATTGTGTATCATTCCACTTGTATGAGATACCTAGGACAGGTTTTACACAAAGTAAAACAAAGGTTATCAGGGCTGAGGAGAGGAAGTAATGGTTACAGAGTTTGCGTGATGAAAAATTTTGCAGTGGATAATGGTAATGGCTGTACAATACTGTGAGTGTATTAAACACCATTGAATTGTACACTTAAAATGATTAAAAGGATAAATATTTTTATTTACTTGAACACAATCTTTTATAACATGAATAACTGCTTAAAGTTGTGTTTAACTAGTGCTTTTATACTGAGGGTGGAAATATAAATTTATACAACCCATTTTGGAAAAGAATATGATAGTTTTTATCAGAAACCCCTTAACTGTTCCTTTCTTTTGACTCTTAAGAATATAATCTTGAAGTAATAAGAAGCTACTTGCACGAACATGATCATAGCAGTATCAATAATTTTAAAATAGTAACAAACCTAAACATCCAAAAAGAAGGGAAATTTGTCACACAAAAACAATGAAACATTATGCAACCATTAAAAATTAGATAATGATTGAGACAGTGTCTATGATATATTAGCAAGTAAAAATATTACAAAATGGCAGTATGCTATAAGTATAATTTAGTTAAAATATTCATGTCAACAACATGTGTGAATGAAAATTTCTGTTGTAAATGGAGGGAATTGGGATGAGTGGTTTTTCTTTTAAATTTTAAAAAACTGTATTATTTTGCCTTAATAATAAAAGTAATAATATTTAACATCAAACATAATTAAATATATGAAACATTTTAAATGTATTTTGTTATGGAAGACAGAAGAAATACAATTATAAATACTTGTAGCAAAAATTATAAAGAAAACTAATCTTACTGCTTATTATCATTTCATCTGTAAAACAAAAGATAATTAAATTATTCCTACATATCAACTAGATTAATAATAGGTATCAACTTACAGAAACTTTGGATATAAAACTATACACATTCTTTTAAGGCTGGAAGGAGACCAGGGACTTATGTAATGTGGCTGTATTATGAAATGCTCATTTTAAAGCAATTGAAAAGAAAAATTATGAGGTGACGTGGAAAAGGTATTATACATGATATTGGCAAAAAAAAAAGAGAGAGAGAAGGATAGTAAAATAGAATATCTCAGGAAGATTCTAAGATGCAAAATATACAAAGCAGACACTTCTCACAAGTGGTAAAAAGGAATATCAATGTGCTAAACAGTCTCTGAATAATTAGAACAGTGGAGAAACTATGCATAGAAAGATTTTTTTATCATTAGGGGACTCCCAGTCAAGATGGCAGCATAATAGTTAAATATGGCTTGCTTACTCGCATAACCTCTTCAAAATTACAACTAAAATATAGAACAACCAGCACTCATAACCATCAGCAATCAAGTTGAACAGAAGTCTGACAAGTACAGAATTAAAGGAATCATATCCATCAAGACAGGTAGGAGGGAGGGAGATGCAGAACATGCTGGTCCCACATCCACATGTGGTAGATAAAAACTTGGAGAGATGTCGAGGGAACAAGGAGTCCCAGCCCCAAACCAGACCCCCAGCTCAGGGGTCCAGTGCCAGGAAGATAATTTCCTATAACTT
The DNA here is from genome assembly GCF_987537825.1 of Furipterus horrens. NCBI lineage: Eukaryota > Metazoa > Chordata > Mammalia > Chiroptera > Furipteridae > Furipterus > Furipterus horrens. The sequence continues at coordinate 124,925,877 of NW_028327176.1, forward strand.
CTGCCTGTAAAAACCAGTGGGAATTAAGTTAGTGGAAAAAACTTCTGGAGTCTCAAGCAGTTTCCCTTAAAGAACCCACATACAGATTTATTGTAACTTGCTCACTCTGAGCTCCAGCACCAGAGTAGTAGCTTGAAAGGCAATAGTGGCATACAGGTAGGAACTGAAGTGTCTGGTATCAAGGCAGGTGCTAGGGGACAGCTTCTTAGAGACAGAACAGTGACAGAACCCATGGTCTCTTTTCTGAGCCCTCTCCCCACAGAGCCACAGAGCTGGCAGGTGGGTGCCATATCTTGAGACTCCATCAACCTGGCTAACACTGTTTGTCCCACCCTGGAGATTCCCTGAGACTCTGTCCCACCCAACTTATGGGCCCACCCAAACTATTAACAGAGACTTCTCCATATGAATGGCAGTTCTTGGCTAATGCTTCACAATTTCCTAAATCCTATCAAACAAGCCATAGCTGGCCTTAGTGAGCCCCCATAACTCTTGCTAAGTGGCCCCAGGCCTGGCACTAGCAGCAGCCAGCCTAGATTCACAGTTTGGCCTTGCCTGGGAATCTCCAAGCCCAGCACAAGTAGCAGCCATCTCAGATTGTGTTATAGCAGGGCAGCCCCAGGCAGAGCACAGGTGGGATTGATCTTGGTCTGCACCACCTGGTAAACAGCAGAGCCTGCACACCCAGTAGACAGTTACAAATCACTTTAGAGCACCAACACCTTGCCCCTACACAGCTGATCCTCCACAGAGGGTGGAGGTTGGTGGTCAGTGAGCACAGCCAGTCCTTGCAGCTGACTGGCCTGGGTAAATCCTTCCCATTGACCTGTAAACAGCAATCAAGGCTCAACAACAAAAGGAGGGTATATTCAGCCCACATGGAGGGTGCACCTTGAATACACAGCTTGATTGATAAGGGAGGCTGTGCCACTGGGCCCTATAGGGCATCTAGTATATTAGGCTACACTATGAAGACAGCCAGTCGTAGCAGCTCTACCTAACACATAGCAACAAACACAGGGAGGCTGCCGAAATGTGGAGACAAAGAAACATGGCTCAAATGAAAGAATAAATCAAAACTCCAGAAAAAGAATTAAACAAAATGAAGATAAGCAATCTGTCAGATGAAGAGTTCAAAACACTAGTTATAAGGGTGCTCAAAGAACTTAAATTGAGGACCTCAACAGCATAAAACAGATCCAGTCAGAAATGAAGGATTCACTAACTGAAACAAAGAACAATTTACAGAGAAAAAACCAGAGTGAATGAAATCTAGAATCCAATGATTTGGAACATACGAAAGCGATATATATATATATATATATCAAGAAGAAGAAAAGAACCTCCCCCCACCCCCCCCCAAAAAAAGGATAGTGTAAGCAGCCTATGAGACAACTTCAAGGGTTCCAACATTCACATCATAGGTGCGCTGGAAGGAGAAAAGAAAAAGCAAGAAGTTGAAAATTTGTTGAAAAAATAATGAAAGAAAACTTCTGTAATTTGGTGAAGGAAATAGACACGCAAGTTCAGAAAGCACAGAATTCCAAACAAAATGGATGCAAAGAGGCCCACTCCAAGACACATCATAATTAAAATGCCAAAGGTTAAAGATAAAGAGAGACTCTTAAAAGCAGCAAGATAAAAGTAGTTAATTACTTATAGGGAAGTTCCCTTAAGACTATCTGCTGATTTCTCAAAGAAAGTTTGCAGGTTAGTAGGGATTGGCAAGATATATTCAAAAACATGAAAAGCAGAGACCTACAGCCAAGACTGCTCTACCCAACAAAGGCATCATTTAGAATCGAAGGGCAGATAAAGAATTTCTCAGACAAGAAAAAAATTAAAGGCATTCATCATCACCAAACTATTATTTTATGAAATGTTAAAGGGACTTATTTAAGAAAAATGTTGCCATTTGGGAAGGTGGTGTGGGGTAATGGGGGAAGAAATGAGGGGATTAAGAAGTATAAATAGGTAGTTACAGAATAGCCATGGGGATATAAAGTACAGTATAGAAAATGCAGTAGCCAAAGAATATTTATGCATGACCCATGGACATGAACAATGGTGTGAGGATTGCCTGAGGGATTGGGGAGTGCTGGGTAGAGGGAGACAAAGGTGGAAAAATTGTGACAACTGTAATACCATAATCAATAAAATACAATAAAAAAACTTTAAATGAGGAAATAATTTGAAATTATGAAAAGAAAGCTGAGAACAAAGGTACTAAAAACCTTCATAGTAAGGAAAGATAGATGGTCCTCAACTTACCATGGTTTGACTTAAGTTTTTGTTTTTGTTTTTTTTTTACTCTATGAGGGTGTGAAAGCAATATGCATTCAGTAGAAATCATTCTTTGATTTATTTTTTCCTGGACTAGTGATTTGTGGTATGATACTCTTTCGCGATGCTGGGCAACAGCAACAAGATGGTTTTGCCCAACTGTGGGCCAGTGTAAGTGTTCTGAGCACATTTAAGGTAGGCTGGGCTCAACTATGATGTTTGGTAGGTTAGACATGTTAAATGCATTTCCAGCTTACCATGGGTTTATCGAGGAGCATCTGTACTTCCTTTGTGTAACAGCAATCTTTCTGGTACACTTCCCAGGTTAGTAAAATCCTTGACTCTGGAGTAGCAATGGGGCTTTTAGAGATCATGTAATAAAGCTTTATGTATTTGGATACAGTAAAATCTAGAAAAAGGAACCACCAGGTAACATAGCAAGGGAGAACCAAGCCAGCCCAAGACACGGGCTCTGTGGGGCTCTGTGCAGCTTGTGCACTGCCTCTATGTTTCCATTTCTACAGTGACACCAAGAAGACAAGAGGCTGCAACACTGACCATGTGCCAATGCTCCTTTCCTTTAATGCCTCTGCTTTCTCCTAGGGCCTCTTTTTCCAGTTATCTTCAAAGCTATAAGTACCTCCATCCTTTGCCATAAAAGACTCTTTGGATACTCTACGTCAGTATTATTTAACATTAGCTATACATTGCTGTATTATTACTTAGGACATGGGGCTCCTCCCAGGGCAGTTCAATCATATAAGATATAACCACATGAAATAAGCAGTAAGGCAGGAGATAAGCTATTCAGGGCTAAATCAGAGGTCAACATACCACTCTAGAATCTGAAGACGTCAATATGGGTTGGATCTTTTAGGGAGGTGGGAAAGGAAAAATAAAACAGTGTTTGTGAAAGTAGGATCCAGGGAACATGGTAATTGAACCATTGGTCAAACTAGGTTTAAAATGTAAAACTGGAAGTCAGCATTTTAACAAGATCTCCCAGTGATTTTTGTGCATGCAAAAGCATGAGAACCTCTTCCAGACATTTAGGAGTCAGTGTAGAAAATGTCCTGAACCTGCAACGAGAAAGAACATGACATGTGCTGGAACTACCCACAGAGGCAGACCCTTCAGACAACACAATGTGGAAACTGATAGAAAAAGTTGACTCAGCAGGAAGCCATGAAGTAGAACAAAGTTTAACTGTTCAGATAGAAGAAAATAATGATTACATTTAACCTTGTCTTTATACTGATATGAAAACAAGGGAGCATGGGAGAAAAGAATACAGGGTTCTGTGAAATTCGAGTCAATATGACACATTTTATGGTGTTTTCTATAAATAAACAGGGTATCTTTTGAAATTTCTCTAAGCATAACTTTTTTAAAAGTTTTTAAAATTATTATTTTATTACAGTTGTTCCAATTTCTCCCTTTGCCCCTCTCTGCCCAGCCCACCTCCTGCTCCCACGGACAAGCCCCATGCTGTTGTCCATATTCATGGGTCATTTATACATGGTTTTTGAATTATCCCTTCTTTCCACCATTATCCTCCTCCCACCTCCTCTCTGGCAGCTGTCAGTCTGTTCCATTTTTCCATGTCTCTGGTTCTGTTTTTCTCATTACTTTTTTTGTTCATTAGAGTCTTCTTGTAAGTGAGATTATATGGTGTCTATCTTTCACTGATGGGCTTATTACTTAGCATGATAGTCCCTAGTTCCAACAATGCTGTCACAAAAGGTAGGAATTCCTTCTTTACTTCTGCTACATAGTAGTCTACTGTGCAAATGTACCACAGTTTTTTGATCCACTCATTCCTAAGGGCCCTTAGGCTTTTCAAGCAGTCGGATAATGTAAACAGTGCTGCTATGAACATAGGGGTGCATCGGTTCTTTTCAAGTGATGTTTCAGGATTCTTAGGGTATATTCCCAGCAGTGGAATTGCTGGGACAAAAGGTGGTCCCATATTTAGTTTTTTGAGAAAATTCTGTACTGTTTTCCACAGTGGCTGCACCAGTCTGCATTCCCACTAACAATGCACTAGAGTTCCCTTTTCTCTGCACCCTCACCAGTACTTTTTGTTTGTTGATTTATTAATGATGGCCATTTTGACCTCTGTGAGATGGTATCTCATTGTGTTTTTAATTTGCCTCTCTCTGGTGGCTATTGATGTTGAACATCTTTTCATATGTCTTTGGGCCATCTGAATGTCCTCTTGGAGAAGTGTCTATTCAGGTCCTTTGCTCATTTTTTAATTAGATTGTTTTCCTGGTGGTGAGTTCTATGAGTTATTTATATATTTTGGAGATTAAACCCTTGTCAGTGTATCATTAGCAAATATATTTTCTCATACAGTCAGTTCTCTTTTCATTTTGATGATGGTTGCTTTAGCTGTGCAGAAGCTTTTTTAATATGATGTAGTCCCATTTGTTTATTTTTTCCTCTTTCCTTTGCCCTAGGAGATACATTGGCAAAAATTTGCTACATGGGATATCTGAAATTTTACTGCCTATGTTTTTATCTCAGACTTTTATGGTATCATGACTTATGTTTAAGTCTTTTATCCATTTTATGTTTATTCTGGTATATGATGTAAGTTGGTGGTCTAGGTTCATTTTTTTTGCATGTACCAGTCCAATTCTCCCAACACCATTTTTTGAAGAGACTATTTTTACTCCATTGTATGCTCATGACCCCTTGCTCAAATATTAGTTGACTATAGAGACACAGGTTTATTTCTGGGCTTTCTATACTGTTCCATTGATCTGTGTGTTTTTTCACATGCCAGTACCAGGCTGTTTTGATTAGAGTGGACTTGTAGTATAGTTTGAGATCAAGTATTGTGATCCCTCCAACTCTGTTCTTTCTCAGGATTTTTGAGGCTATCTGGGGTCTTTTTTGGTTCCATATAAATTTTTGTAGTATGTGTTTTGGATCTGTGAAATATGCCATTGTTATTTTAATAGGAATTAAGTTGGCTCTAGAGTTTGCTTTGGGTAGTATGGCCATTTTAATGATGTTAATTCTTCCAAGCCATCAACATGGTCTATGCTTCCATTTATATGTATCTTCCTCAATTTCTTCCTTCAGTGTTCTATAATTTTGTGAATACAGGTCTTTGAATTCCTTGGTTAAATTTACTCCTAGGTACTATTTTTCTTGTTGCTATAGTAAATGGGATTTCTTTCCTAGTTTCTCTTTCTGATAGTTCATTGTTGGTGTACAAAAATGCCTTCAATTTCTAAATATTGACTTTATAGTCCCTATTTTTCCAAATTTACTTATTAGGCCAAGTAATTTCTTGGTGGAGACTGAGGGTTTTCTATGTATAATAACAAGTCATCTGCAAATAATGACAGTTTTACTTCTTCCTTTCTAATTTGGATGCCTTTTATTTCTTTTTCTTATCTGGTTGCTGTGGCTAGAACTTCCAGTACTGTGTTAAATTAGAGTGGTAAAAGTACAAATTCCTCTCTTGTTCCTATCTTAAGAGAAAGTACTTTAGTTTCTGTCTGTTGAGTATGATGTTGGCTGTAGGTTTCTTGTATATGGCTTTTATCATGTTGAGGTATGCTCCCTCTATTCCCACTTTGCTGGGTGTTTTCATCATAAATGGGTGCTGGGTTTTATCAAGTGCTTTTTTCAGCATCTATTGATATGGTCATGTAAATTTTGTTCTTCATTTTGTTTATGTGGTATATTATGTTTATTAATTTGTAAATATTATACCATTATTGCATCCCTGGGATAAACCCCACTTGGTCATGGTATATGATATATTTAATGTATTGGTGGATCTAGATTGCCAATATTTTGTTGAGGATTTTAGCATCTATGTTCATCAGAGGTTTTGGCCTATAGTTTTCTTTCTTTGTTGTGTCTTTAACTAGTTTTGGGATTAGGACAATACTGGCCTCATAAAAAGAGTTTGAGAGTATTCCCTCTTGAATTTTTTGGAACAATTGAGAAGAATAGGTGTTAGTTCTTCTTTTGAGGTTTGGTAAAATTCACCTGTGAAGTCATATGGTCCAGGGTTGTTGTGTGTTGGTAGATTTTTTTTTTTATTACTGCTTCAATTTCACTAACTGTTATTGGTCTATTGAGGCTTTCTGCTTCCTCTTGATTCAGTTTTGGAAGATTGTATGTTTATAGAAATTTACCTGTTTTGTCCAGGTTGTCCAGTTTCTTGGCATATAGTTGTTCATAGTAATTTCTTACAATCTTTTGTATTTCTGTGGTATTGGTTGTAATTTCTCTTCTTTTGTTTCTGATTTTATCTGGGTCCTCTTTTTCTCCTGGTGAGTCTCATTAAATGTTTGTCAACTTAGCTTATGTTTTCAAAGAACCAACTCCTGGATTCATTGATCCTTTGAATTGTTTTATTAGTCTCTATGTCATTTAATTCTCTAATTTTGATTATTTTCTTCCTTCTAATTGTTCTGGTCTTTGTTTGTTGTTCCTCTAGGTCTTGTAGATGTAGAGTTACATTTTTGTTTTTGTTTTTGAGGTTTTTCTATCTTCTTTAGGTAGGCTATAAACTTCCTTCTCAGTATTGCCTTGTTTGTGTCCCGTAGGTTTTGTGCTGTTGTGTATTCATTTTCATTTGTTTCCAGATACAAATGATTTCTTCTTTGATCTCATTGTTAATCCACTTATTACTTAATAACATGTTATTCAGTCTCCATGTATTTAAAGTTTTTGAGTATTTTCCTTGAGATTGGTTTCTAGCTTCAAATCATTGTGATCTGGGAAGATGCTTGATGTGATTTCAATGTTCTTGAATATGTTTGAGGCTTGGTTTGTGTTCTACTATGTGGCCTATCTTTGAAAATAACCCATGTGTGTTTGAAAAGAATGTTTATTTTGCTGCTTTGGGATGAAGTGCTCTGTATATATTAATAAGTCCATTTGATCTAGGGTGTCATTCAATTCCACAATATACTTCTTGATTCTTTGTTTGGAAGAGCTATTCATTGTTGACAGTGGGGTTAAAATCTCCTATGATGACTTTATTGCTGTTGATCTCTTTCTTAAAGTCCTCCTAGATTTTTCTTATACCATCAGTTGCTCCTCTGTTGGGTGCATATATATTTATAAAAGTTATATCCTCTTGTTGGATTATTCCCTTAAGTATTATGTAGTGACCTTTTTGTCTCTTGTTATGGCCTTTGTTTTGAAGTCTATTTTGTCTGATATAAGTATTGCTACGCCATCTTTTTTTTCATGTCTGTTTGCTTGGAATATTAATTTCCATCTCTTTGCTTTCTGCCTGTGTAGCTCTTTTGTTCTGAGGTGGGTCTCTTGTAGACAGCATATATGCAGGTCGTGTTTTCTTATCCATTTAGCTACTCTATATCTTTTGATTAGAACATTTAATCCATTTACATTTAAGGTTATTATTGATAGGTATTTATTCATTGTCATTTTTTCCCTTTGTTCCTGTGTTCACCTCTCTCTCTCTCTTTCTTAACCTTCTTCAAGGAGTCCCTTTAGCATCTCTTGCAATGCTAGTTTTGTGTAGATGTACTTTTAGCCTTTTTTTTTTCTCTTGAAAGCTCCTTATTTCACCTTTTGTTTTATATGAGAGCCTTGCTGGATAGAGTAGTCTTGGTTGTAGGTCTTTGCTTTTTATTTCTTGGAATATTTTGTGCCATCCTTTCTGGTTTGTAGTGTTTCTGTTGAGAGATCAGCTGATAGCCTTATTGGAGCTTCCTTGTATGTTGCTAGCTGTTTCTCCATTGCTGTCATTAAGATTCTCTCTTTGTATTTAAATTTTGCCATTTTATGATGTGTCTTGTAGTGGGCCTCTTTGGGTTCATCTTATTTTGGGCCTTCTGTGCTTCCTGAACTCGTGTGACTTTTTCCCTTATCAAGTTAGAAAAATTTTCTATCCCTTACTAATTTTCTTCTCCTTCTGGTATCTCTATGATGTGAATATTGTTATGTTTCATGTTATCCTGCAGCTCCCTTAAACTATCTTCTTTCATTTTGAGCCTTTTTTCATATTGCTGCTATGACTGGGTGTTTTTTTCTATCTTCTCTTCCAACTCACTGATTCTGTCCTCTGCTTCATCTAGCTTGATTTTAAGAATGCATCTAGTGTATTCTTCGTTTCAGATATTGTATTCTTTATTTCCTCCTGATTCTTATTCATAGTTTCTATGTCCTTTTTCATGCTGCTATAGTTCCCATTAAGTTCCTTTTAGCTCCCATAAATTTCCTTGTAGTTCTCACTGAATTCCTTGAGCATCTTTATAACTATTGTTTTGAACTCTGTGTCTGATAGATAGTATGTCTCAATTTCATTTAGCACTCTTTCTGGGGATTCCTCCTTTCCTTTAAATTGAGGGTTGTTTCTTTGTCTCCCCACTTTAGGTGTCTCTCCTTGTTTGTTTCTGCATATTAGATTTATCTCCTTTGACTCCTTGTTTTTGTGTGGTGGCCTTCTGTGCTAGGAGTCCTGTGGGCCTCAGTGGTGCAGTCTCTTTGATCTCCTGAGCTAGATGTTCTTGGAATGCCCTTTATGCCATTTACGTGGGCTCTCTATTTGTAATTGTGTTTTGGTTGTTGCTGGGTCATTCATTGGTGGGTCCTTCCCTTCAGCTAGCTGACTGAGATTCACACTGCCCACCATGTCTTATATGCTGTTGTATGGGTGCTGCCAGAACAAAGTAAAACAACCCAGGAAACAAAACCCTCACCAGCAAAAAACAAAACAAAAAAACGGAACCCTCAACCACAACTGCAATACCAACATCAAATGTGCAAATATTAATAAAGGTGGAAAGAAATTAAGAATATCATAAGAAAGGAAGAATAAATATGAGATGACTGATGGAAAGAAAAATGATTTTGAGAGGGTAGAGGGAGAAGGAATAATAAGAACAGGGACTAAAAACCAGACTATGAGAAGGAAAAATAAAATTTAAAACAAAAATAAGAAAGGACAAGAGGAATGAAAAATGGAGTTAGAGAGGGGAACAGTGAAATTTTAGGTTTGCAATACAAAAATGGTGAACATCTAGGAATAAAATAAAGAAATGCAACAATCACCACCATATGAATGACAAATGAGAAAAAATTAATAAAGGTGAAGAGAGAATAAGGATGTTATAAGAAAGGGAAAAAGAATGTAAGATGAGTAATGGAAAGAAAAATGGTTTTGAGAGGTTGGAGGGGGAGAAATAGTAAGAATGAGGAATAGAAGCAAGGTATAGAAAGGGGAAAAATAAAATTTAAAACGAGAATAAGAGGAAGGAAGAAGGCAAAGTAGAGTAAGAGAAAGAAATAAAATATGAGATTTGAAATAAAACTAAAATAAAATAAATAGTGAAATAATAGGAAGAAAATTGAAGAAAGAGAAAGAAATGTTAAAAAGCTATGCAGGAGAAAAAATAACGCAAATAATGAAGACTGAGGTGGAGTTCGTCTCAGCAGAGTCTAGTGTTTGCCACTACAGTTGTCCCTCTCTATGTTGTGGTTCACTTATTGAGGCCTCACTATATCGTGGGATTTTAAGAAATATATTTAATTATTTATCACAGATTTTTCACTATATTGCAGGATTTTGCAGTACTGTATACGCATGTTTTTAAAGTTATGTAGTTTTAAGAGTGTAGAATATGTTTAAGAACACAAGTAGTGTTTACAAAAGTGTGGAAAAGGTTAATAAGGGACTGGGAACAGTTTATAAGTGTGTGGGGAGGGTTTGTAAAGCCTTAAAATATATATAAATACTAAAATAAATGTAAGGTTCCTACTTTGTGAATTTTCACCTATTGCGGGAGGGTCTAGAATGTAATACCCATGATAAGTGAGGGAATACTGTATTTTATTTTTCTGGACCCCCCCACTGGTAATGTCAGATTGTGTCCCAGTCTAGCACTAGGCAGCCTATTTGAGGCTATAAGTGATCCATAGTCTGCGGCTGTCTCCTTCAGGCCTGGCTGGTTGTCATTGTTCTGCCCTGCTGGCTTTTCATGAGCAAAAGTTCCGGGAGTGGTTCATCTAATGTCTGAGGGCACTGCAAGTACCACCTCCACGTGACTCCAAAGGGGCCCTCTGGTGTGATCAGGAGGTTGGAATCCCTGGATAACACCGGGGGAGATACTGTTCAGTCTTCAGAAAGGATGGTGGGTTTCCCTGCCTCCCTCCCCACCACACGTCTTGGTCTGTCCCAGATTATTTCCAAAAACGTTTAGTTTCTGATGAATTAGCTGTCATTTTCATGTGGGGGCCAATCGGTGTAAAAGGGGCAGCTCTTTCCTGCTTGGCGCTGATGGGAGCTCTTTGTGAGAGCTGAGGCTGGGCAGGGTCCTTGTGGTGGCTGCCTCTCATTTCTGCTCGGCTGGTTTCAGTGGATCAGGGCCCAAGGAACCAGCATAGCTTGTAGTGTCTGATAAAAGTTCAGAAAGTGCCCTTTTGGAGCTTCTCCTTCTTTTCCCTGTGGATATGCACCCAGCAGGGGCCCCACTGTTCTGCAGAGCCTGCAATCCCACCGGTGGGGGCTGGGCATGCCTGCCTGTGAGGGGGCCTGCCTGGCTGCAACAAATCCCAGGCGTTCAGCTCCTGGCTGTCCAGTCCCCAGCCAACCGCTCTTGCGGGAGACTCAGACCCGAACTCTCCGTTTTGCACAGCCCCCTGTTTGCCAGCGACCTGGGTGGGGTCTCACAGTCACTTTGCCTTACCACCTTCTGTTCTTCCTGAGCAGCTGGACTCAGTGGGAACAAACTGCACTTTCACTCCGGTTTCTTCTTCGGCAGAGTTGCTGTGCATATGCCTAGCCACACTTCAAGTCCCCTTTTAAAAAGTCTCTATGGGGCACCCGCACTGCAGCACTGAGCCATGAACTGGCTCTCAGCATGCTCCACCTCCCCAAAAAGCCGAAAGCCTCCCTCAGTCAGGGCTGTCCACAGCCTGCCAGTGCCTCTGACACTTTTGGGAAATAGAGTTTCTCTCTGGACCTCTTGCGGTTGGTGCTGCAGCTATGGACCTGCTGCTCGCTGTGTGTGTGCAGCCTGAGTCCTCTAGACTTTGCATATCCTCCCAAGTCTCTCCTGGTTAAGGGGCAGGAGCCGCTAAGCTGTGTTTTCTGTCTGATCTCTCCCTTGCTGCAGGCAATTCACACAGGGCATTTCCCCCTGAACTTATAAAATTTCATCAGCATGTGGTCTCCTTTCACAAGGCTCCAACTAGGGACCAGGCCCACAACCCAGGCATGTGCCCTGACCAGGAATCAAACCAGTGACACTTTGGTTCTCAGGCTGATACTCAATGCACTGAGCACACCAGCCAGGGCTCCAAGCATAACTCTTAATTTAGATGATTCACTGTTAGAGAAAAAGAGTGCAATCAATTTAGTAACTGGACTTAGGATTTCCTGTTTTTGCCTTACACTAGGGTTTTAAAACATGATTTTCTTTTTCATCTTATAGGTAAGCTTACCAAGTTATACTGTAACATCTAGATATCTAATAGAAATGATTCAGTCTCATTTTTGCAATTCAACTGAAAAAATAATGAATTTGTAAGTTAGAATCAGTCATTATGACAGTTGGAGCCTATATGGGATCACTTCTGGGTAAAACTCCTGGGCTCTCTGATCTACAGCATGTAGGCTTTCCCAGGTAGAGTCTCTCATTAACCCCAAATCTCTTGGATGCGTTTGATTCTCTCCCTTCTCTCTAGTTGCTCTTCCGCTCAACACTGTGTGTGTGTGTGTGTGTGTGTGTGTGTGTGTGTGTGTGTGTGTGTGTGTATATATATATATGTAATCAGGATACAGTCTCCTTAGCCTTCTGGCTTTTCTTTGGCACAGAATTGAAAGATCACACATCCTTTTTATTTTAGGGTTTTGCTGCTAAATACTCTGAAACAGAGAGGGTAATAAAAACAATGGACCTTGGAGTGTTGAAAGCTTTAAGAAATCTTCAAAGGCTTTCATAGTAATTGTTCTTATCTTATCCTGGCCTGCAAATGGGGCTGGTCGCCCTTTCCTGCCTTTTTCATGAACACCCTGGTTTCATTATCCCGATGAAGTCTCTGTCTGATGCTGTCTGCATTTTTAGACATAGGGGAGGAGTTGGCATAATTCCTCCCTCTCCCCTTCTTCACAGGTAAAATTCTCACTCATATGGGACTCTCTTTCTAAGCAGATGTCCTAAAGACTCAGGGGTGAGATAATAGGTGGGAACTCAGAGGGCGTTCTGTCCCCCTAGGTACATCTCCAGGCAGCTTCCCCACCAGCCTTCAGTTCCTGTGTCCCCGGGGTTTACATAAGAAAGTGTGAATTAGGTGAAACCTCAACATTGGTTATCTATCCTTTGTAACATGATAGAAATTTCTAATTACCTTAGAGCTCATACAACTCATTCTGATAATGAAGAAAAACAATTTTGTCTTCTCTGAGGATGATATCCATTCGCTTAAATTGGGCCTTTCTGTTGTCCTGGGTTCATCTTCTTTAGTCACCTGCCTCAGAGTCTCACCTGGTGTCTGAAATGCTGACCCTGTAACAGTTCCCCAGGCTTCCTCTTTAATCACACAAATAGCTCCTAAAACTCTAGTCTGGGGCTATAAGGAAGACAAATGGCAATTTAGGCCTGCAGTTCTCTTCCCCTAGAATTCCTACAACAGCCTCTTTCAATTAGCACCTCACTGAAGGCTTCACCACTCTATTTGTGCACAGTGAATACCGTCTTATTTCGTGTAGAATGGGTTTGGTTGTGTGGCAGGAATATTAATGTTTCTGTTGTCATTCATTAATTGGAAACCTCATATTTATTTCCCCCCAGGGAGAGGGTGATGGGGGGCACCTGCCCAGAGCTTTATGCAGGGAGTAGAAAGCAACCACTGCAAATGTGAGAAGCTGTTTTGTGCTGCTATACATATCTTGTTTTTCTAATTCTGCTACACATAGTTATTAAGTGCACACATCTTCACATTTCCAAAGAAATTGTGCTTTTTATAAGTACTGCATATATGGAACAAAAAAAAGCATAGTGGTGCTCTAGAACAGAGGTAGGGAAGAAAGAAATCCTGAAGCATATTTTGCCCATTTCAGGACATATCCTCATCCTAAAAGATGACAAATATTTCTATCAGTCTAGCCAGAAATCTGCAGGAAATTATAATAGTAATGATAATATGAACTTGGAATGCCAAAAGTTAAAATTTAGAGATACGTGTCTTTTATTAATGAAAGTTGACTTAGAGATATGCAATCAGTATAGATTTTAAAAAGTTGTATATGTATATTCAGGGAAATAACCTAATTTGAAAATTTAAAGTGCCTTTCACTTTAAGATTCATACAATTTTTTAAAGTTTCACCAGAACACGAGATATTTGTCCTGTTAGTTGCAACCTTGATTAAGGAGACTATTTGAGACCTTTAGATTTCCATTCTAGTGAACTAGATTTTTTCTCTACTAGTCTTCTTTTTCCATAAAGAGAGATAAGTAAATTTAAATATTCAAACAATTCCATTTTTGTCTTTACATGTGGTGGGATTTAATACAGTACTATATTAAAGGTCACATGATTCTTAAAATTGTGGTGAAATACATATAAATTTTACTGTCATGACCATTTTTAACTATATAGTTTAATAGTGTGAAGAATATTCACATTGGTGTACAACCAACCTCCAGACCACTCATCTTGCAAAACTAAAGCTCTGTAACAACTCCCTTAAAAATCTCTCCCTCCCATCTCCCCCCAGTCCCTGGCTACCACCATTCTATTTTCTATCTCTGTGAGTTTGACTATTCTAACTACTTCATATAAGTGTAATCATACAGTTCAAATAAGTTTAATAAACTATAAATAATATACTTAATTATAAACCAGATCTCCTAACCATAGTATAACCCAGTGATTTTCAACTGGTGTGCCACAAGAATTTTAAAACATGCAATACCTGACTATTTAGTTAGGGGCACTGACCTCTTTTCACTTAAATTGTCAAATAAAAAAATGACAACAGCCAACACAACAATAGCCATCAGTGTGAATGAAGCAAAATTATACCTTTTTTTTTTTCAAATTGGCAAAAATATAGTTTTTGCTGTGAGGCAGAATTTCAGTAGTTTGTTTATGGTGCCATGAGATGAAAAAGGTTGGAAATCACTGGTACAACCAATATAATGTAAATTCTGTAAGGTGGGAATTTACCTGGAGTTTGCCTGTTAACTACTGAATGGAGGCTTTTTAAAATGAAATTTTAAAGCAGCCCCAAGGACTTCTGAGAAAAGTAAAGAAAGAGTTAATTTTTTTTTTTTCATTGTGAAAATGGATAAATGGCTCTAGGCAAAGCCAACTTCTTTGATGGTAAAATGCCTTTGGTAGAACACTTGCCCCCAAAAAAATCCCCTGAAAAAAAATAAGTTTCTATGCTTATAAAATTTCTGGAAATCTGCATAATATATATATATCTTTTGGATAGTCAGATAGCATATTAATATACTAAAAGTTCTAAGAAGTTTTGAACTTATTTTTTTCTGTGTTTGACCCAGTGTTTCAAAAACTTACTTGACTAAAGAATCCTTTTGTCTCCTCATGAAACTTACAAACACTGTGAAGGAAAAAACACAGCCCCTAAAACATGAGATGACTTCAGTTATGTTTCAGCACTGGAAGACTGTTTTTAGACTTGGAGTCTTGATTTGACACACAGCCACACTGCTTTATTCCACATTTTCATACTTACTTTTAGTAAGAGATTCTTTTTAGAGAGAGATTGCTGTATGCCTCATAAATGCTGTCACCAAGACACTCATTACTGTAAATGTCAAGTTGATTAAACTTTCATTTGAAAGAATGGTAAAGCAAGTCTGACAATACACATTTTTCTTAGCTTGGGGTTTGAAGTGATGGCATAAACCCCAGGGGGCAGTTCTGTGATTCTCCATGCTAAAATAAAAACTTTTCAGCTATTATGTTTCCACTGTATGTGAGCTATAAGCCCAAATCACATGGTGAGAGGAACAAATGGCTCTGCTGCGAACTGCTTTTAAAGTACTAGTATAAGAACAGCAAAGACAGGTAAATGAGAACATTTCTATGTACATGCAACATTAATATTGCATTGAAAATCTGAGCCTGTATAGGCTCTATTTAGAGATACAAACAGCGATTCCAGAATAGATTTCATAAAATACAAGAAGAATCATTGTTACTACACAGAAGTCCCTGAAATCATGTACAGAACTGAAGTGGTAAAGCTCGGGTAATAACTAGGGAATAACTGATTTTCCACTGAAGATATTTTGTAAATTATTTCAAGGCTCTATAGGCAATTTTAACACCTTGTAAGCTGTCGTTATGATCCATTTACAATAAGCAATTTCTCTCAGAATATTTGGCAATGCATAAATTAACTCCTTCCTTCTGATAGCTATTTTCCCCAACTATGACTGAATAGTTGTACACATCTCACCTCTCACCGAGTTTAAGCTCCGTGAGGGTAGCAGTGATATTTTTTACATCAATTTGGTGTGCCCATCAGAACCTGGCCTGGTATTTAGTGAATTTTTAATACACTTTGTGGTAATTAAATGGTGTAACTGGCTCTATTCAGTGTATACTCAACATTTTCTAAGGAAAGAACCTTATTTGCCTACTGATTATTATTGAAGAAAAACCTAAGACTAAATTCTCTCATTTGAAAGTGACGATATCCACAAATTAAGGGCTCACACATTTGATACTCTTGATTTGATCTGATTCCTTAAAGATAAAGCATTAAAACATGTGGACTTATCCATGGGCAAGTGAAAGAAACATAAAGGAGAAATGGCACATTTGGGTAAAATGTACTGTCATTAAATATTGAATTTAGAATGTTTCTTGCATTTCTATCAACAACGTCTCTCATAAAATCAAAGTGAAATTCTTACTGCTCAGATGGCTTACTGTCCCTTCATGCTTGACTATCCAGTTACAGTAACTCCTCAGTAAGAGCTCCCTGTTGTTAAGAATTGCTACTCCCTATAAGAGGCTTCTGCTGTTCTTGACTGGCACAGTACCTGGCACAGAGCAAACCCTCTAGAATTGTTTAAGGAATGAATGAAGAACAAAAAAACTAACACCTTGTATTTGTATAGTTTGTTTAACTTTGGAACATTGTTGTCACACACATTACTTACTTTCATTTAATTCATTCATTTTTGCATTTGGTAAATACTAGTGGAATATATAGCAATTGCCAGACAGTGGGTATTAATCATTCAAATTAAGTCATAGTTCTTTCACTCAGAGGATACAAAATCCTTTGGGGACAATATCCTAGCCAAGGGAAATTAGAAGTTTTGAGATAAGTGTCAAAATTTGTTTTACCTTAACAAATATTAGAAGTAGCAGTTACTGTAACTTTTAAGCCTTACAACAACCCCATTAGTTTGGCAGAAATTATTGCTGGCAGACCATGGTTCCCGTAAGTTGAGAGACTTGTCTGCGGTTTTATAACTAAGTAAGAGACAATTGGGACTGGAACTTGTGCCTTTTTCTTGTAAGCCTGTTTACCCTGTTCCCTGCAGCTGATCAATATAGGAGCTACTCCCTTTTTGCTTCGGGTAAGTTCGAGTTAGAGGTGAGCTCAGAACTGACAAGGCTTTGAGACACAAAGTGCCGGACTATTCAGAGAAGGAATACTGGTAATGAAAAGGGAAAAAAAAAACGACAAGTGGGACTTGGAATAGAAGCATAAAGCCAAGAGACTGGGAGAGCGGTTTCTTTGACTATAGTAGAAAGTGGAGGACAACATTGGGAAAGAGTTTGGGTGGTCTGGAGGCTGACACACAGACTCCTGTGTGCTAGAATAAGTGACGTGTGTGTGTGTGTGTGTGTGTGTGTGTGTGTGTGTGTGTGAGAGAGAGAGAGAGAGAGAGAGAGAGAGAGAGAGAGACTGAGAGGAGAGTAGAAGGATTGTTAGATGGGGGTGTAAAATTACAAATTGCAGTGGTAGCAAAAATACAATTTGGTGCTTCCCCTGGATGGTATTTATGTTTGTGTAGAGTTATCTTTCTATAACATATTCTTCCTACCTCCTGACATCCAGTCAAACCCAATTCAAAGCAGAATACAGTGAAAAAAAGAAACTATTGAAGATATGAATCTGAAACTCTTGATAGAGTTGCAGAAACCAGCCTATCTTGAGTATGTTCAACTACCCATCAGTTATTTGGGGATTTCTAAAGCAGAAAAACTTCCCTGTAAAGAAGAGCACACTTATCCTTCATTTCTATGGCTTGTTTTATAAAATGTAGATGAGCAATAACTATTAATAAAAAAATATTTAGCATTTTTCAATTTATGTTTCTGTCTCTCTCCCAGTCCTTCTCCCCAGTATCTCCTCCCACCTCAGCGAAGAACCTCATAAATATGGCAACTTAAATTTTTCTATATTATATTATCTCTTAGGCCTGATATGGAGAGTTTCCCTAAGTTTATGCTGAATAAATTTGATTTTGCTTTGATTCTATAAATTACCATATTACTCAGCTCTTAGTATATGGTGTTTTATTTTACATTAAATTAATATAAATTGCATTGTGTACTGTAAGGCTATTATATATATTAACATAAAAATGAAAAATTGTCAATAAAATTCTTCATGTGAATAAAATACGCATAGGGCACTGGAAGTATGGGTTCTTATGCTGAAAGGATTCAAATTGTGTCATACTTCGCATAATTTAAAAGCATAACAAATAGAAAACAAAGTGAAGATGAAACAAAATAATACAATTTGAAGCTTAGATTTTATAGATTGAACTTCTGGAAAGTCTTAATATCCTACAAATATTTGAATTCTTATTTTGCAAATGATTCCTTTGTGGTCTGTGAATCTGAATTAAGCTTTATTGAAGATGGATTCTGTTGTGGCCCCTTTGTGAAAATTAGCTATATGCTGCTGCTCAGATAAAATCTACTTAATTCAAAAAAATTAAGTAAAAATATTGTTGATTAAATATCAAAGCAAAAATTATTTTGCTTAATTAACAGAACATAAATTTGATATCTGAATAAAGTTATAAACTATAAAAATGGTGAAATGCTTAGTGTACACAGCTGACTCCTAATAAAATGGATTTGACTTTTTAAACTTTTTTTTCACCTGCAGGCTGGTAGGTCCTACCTACCAATTCAAGAGTAGGTCAGTCCATTGATTGGACTGACTTATCAAAATTAAAAATGCGACTTTCTCATAATGAACAAATGCTTACTGCATTGATGTAGTCAAATCAATATGGTGAATTTCTTGGCATGTCAAGAACTAGAAATGTTTGAGATGAAGCAGTGAGATAATGTAAAAAGAACTCTGGACTGGGCATCTTGGCTTATTCTATTTCTTTTCTTCCAGCATAGAAATGTACTTAAAACTCTTCCATAAATATAACAAAAAATGTTTTGACTCCTATATTCTGTTCTAAGTACTGCCGTATTATCCTCTTTGTCACTCTTTAGTAGTCTGCTAGGGCTACCATAACCAAATACCACAGACTGGGTGGCTTAAACAACAAAGTTATTTTCTCCCAGTTCTGGAGGCTAGAAATCCAAAATGAAGGTGTTGACAGGTTTGGTTTCCTCTGAGGCCTCTCACCTTGCCTTGCAGATGGCTGCCTTCTTGCTGTGTCTTCACATGTTTGTCCTATATCTGTGTCTATGTCCTGATCTCCTCTTCTAATAAGTCCACCGGTCATTAGATTAGGGCCAACCAATGACCTCATTTAACTTTAATCACCCATGAAAGATCATGTCTCCAAATATACGGTAATCACATTCTGGGATACGGGGGACTAGGACTTCAGTGCATGAATTTGGGGGGATGCAGTTGAGCCCATAATACACTCAAGTGCTTTTTTTTGTACATTCCCTTAAAAATTTATTTTATTGATATATAATTGACATAATTTTTTGTTAGTGGCAGGTATACAGTGTAATAATTTTATATTTGTACACATTGCAAAATGATCATCACAATAAGTCTGCTTATTATCTATCACCATATGTAGTTAAGACCCTGGCTGGTTTGGCTCAGTGGATTGAGCGTCGGCCTGCGAGCTAAGTGTCGCTGGTTCGATCTTCCAGTCAGGGCACATCAGAGAAGGAAAACTCTGATTCCAAAAAACCTCCGCTGCCTTGCGGCATACCTCTTCAGGGGAAAGGCTAAGGGAGTAAACCCCGACAGAAAATCCGGAGCCGGAGTCCCTAAGGCGGTTTGACGTTGTAGTCAACACCGGCAACTCCTGCGGCGCACCTGAACCCAAGCTGTATCGACTCCGTCTTTCCCTTGGACCCTTCAGCTGCGAAGAGAGGGGGGGTCTGCTGCATGGGCAACAGCAGACCCTCCATATCACCCTGCCCAGGCTCTGTAGCTTCAGCTTCACTGGAGAGGACACTCCAGCGCCATCGCAAGATGTCGATTCAACACGGGAGGAGACAGATACCGTGTCACTCCCGAGTCGGACTGCACAGCCATTCTCGGCGGTGCAGATAGACTCTTAAGAAGCTACACCATCGTCTCTCGAGACGGACGGCTGCCGACGATGTAGTTAAAAAATTTTTTTGTGATGAAAACTTTTAAGCTCAAATACATGATACAGTATTATTAACTATAGTCACCATGTTGTATATTACATCCCTATGACTTAACTTATTTATAACTGAAATTTGTATCTTTTGGCCCCCACTTTGCCCATTTTGTATCTCTCCCCCAACCACCAGTCTGTCTGTTCTCTGAATCCATGAGATCAGGTATTTTTTTAAGATTCCACGTGTGAGATCATATGGTATTTGTGTTTCTCTATTTGACTTCTTTCACTTAGCATAATGCTCTCATAAGGTCCATATACGTTATTGCAAATGATAAGACTTTATTCTTTTTTTAAGGCTAAATAATATTCCTGTGTGTGTGTGTGCATGTGTAACACAACTTCTTTATCCATTTATCTGTCATTGGACACTTAGGTTGTTTCCATGCCTTGGCTATTGTATATAATGCTGCTATGAACATGGAGCTGCAGATATCTTTCTTTTTAAAAATATTTAATCTTTATTGTATTTTTTTCATTACCATTTAGACTCCTTATACACTCCACCCTCCCAGCAATCACCACACTGTTGTCCATGACCATAAGTCCTTTTTCCTTTATGCTCAGTCCCTCCACCCATTACCTTTCCTCCCCACTCCTTAGCTGACTTCCTGTTCTCCATCTCTGAGTCTGCCCCCATTTTTCTTATTAGTTCAGTTTGAAGTTAACATTTTTGTTTCTTTTGCATTTATTCTCAGAAGTAGAATTGCTGGGCCATATGGTAATTATATTTTTAATATTTTGAGGAAATTCCATAGTGTTTTCTGTAGTGGCTATACCAACTTACAATCCCACCAACAGTGTTATAGAGTCCCCTTTTCTCCACATCCACAACAGCATTTGTTATCTCATCTTTTTAATGACAGACAATCTGTTTTCACTGTGGCTTCTGTAAAATCTAAGCTTCAAATTATATTACTTTGTTTCATTTTGGCTTTGATTTCTGTTTGTTTTGCTTTTAAATTATGCAAAGTGTGACACATATACTTTGAATATCTTCAGCATAAGAAACCACACTTCTAGTGCCCAATGTATATTCTATTCACATGAAGAATTTTGTCACTTTCATTTTTTATTTATTACTATATATGTAACAGCTTTACAATGCACAATGAAATAATTTATGTTAACTTAATGTAAAATAAAACACCATATACTTAGAACTGAATACTATGTAGCTTATAGAACCAAACTGAACCAAATTTATTCAGCATAAACTTAGCTACACAACATCAACATCAATTTACCTAGGAAAAGTCTCCACATCAGGTCTAAAAGATAATATAACGTAGAAAATTTTAAGTTGCCATATTTATCAGATTCTTCATGAGAAGGGGGCATGAGGTGATATCTCATTGTGGTTTTGATTTGCATTTCCCTGATGATTTGTAATGTTGAGAATCTTTTCATGTCTTTTCATGTACTCGTTGGCCATCTGTATTTCTTCTTTGGAAAAGTGTCTATTCATGTCCTCTGCCAATTTTTAATTGGGTTGTTTGTTTTTTTATGTAAAGTTGTCTGTGTTTTAGAATATAATTTGAACATTAACCCCTTATTAGATAAATGATTTGAAAGTGTTTTCTTCCATTTAGTAGGTTGCCTTTTCATTTTTTTAATAGTTTCTTTTGCTGTGCAGAAGCTGTTTAATTTAATGTAATTCAACTTACTGATTTTTGCTTTTGTTGCTTTTGTTTTGGGTGTCAGATCCCAAAAGTCATCAACAAAACTGATGATAAGGAACTTACTGCTTATATGCTTTTAGGAGTTTTATGGTTTCAGGTCTTAAAGTCAAGTCTTTAATCCATTTGAGCTGCTATTGGTGTACCATTGCCTAAGAGGACCATCAGAAGTGTTTAGTGCTCTGAAATTAACAAATGCAAATAGGGACACTTAATTGCTTGAAACCTGCTCAAAAACTCTTAGCGCTTCCTGAAAGGCCCCATACTTGCATTTGTAGGCTTAGTGGTGGAACCATTAAGAAATAGGAAAAAAAAAGATGTGTCTGTAGGCCAAAGGGGAAAAAAGCCAATTAAAGCAAAACAAAATACGCCATACCATGTATCTATGGGTATATGTACATACAGATGTGAACATGTATGTATACTTCTGGAGGAAGCATATAAATGCTTTACAATTGTCTTTATTGTTAAAAATCAAGAAGCAGAGATTGACAAACGAAGGTTCATTTTTAAATGAGGGAAAATAACTCTGAAAGGAGCTCTAGTGGTGAATTCAGCAAAGTATTGATATCGAATATTTTTGCTCTAAATCTAATGCTTGCTATTTAAAAAATCCTTACTTAGAGAATAATGGCAAGCTCAACACTTCACAAAATATAATTTTTGATAATAATTGCTGAGATGTGTATCTTTAGTTGTCATGAGAATATAAGAAATGTAAAATATGATCTTATGAAAAGCACACACTAAGCTAACTATAGTAATAGCAACTAATGCTAAACACAACATGAAGATAATGAAAACCTGATATAATAAAGTCCAGAAGAGTCAATATGATCTGTATAAACTAGTTATCTCCTTCATTATCTTTCCTCTGTTTTGGAATTCACCCTGGGTCTCTCTGTCTCCAGAAATTCCCATTGAATGAGTTCCGGAAAATGACACTAAATAGGAACTTATCTGACAGGCTTGATTGTAAGTATAGGGCTCAGTAGAGATGAAGCAGGGGGTCCCCAAAGACTACCTCTAGGTTTGGGGATTGGATAGAAGAACTCACAGAAATCAGCGTATATTTGTCTTATGGCTCTGATTTATTACAGCAAAAGGATACAAAGCAAAATCACCAAAGGAAAAAGGCCCATGGGGCAAAGTCTGGAGGAAACCAGATGCAAGCTTCCAGGAGTCCTCTCCCAGTGGAGACATACAGGACATGCTTAATTACTCCAGCAACAAGGTGTAATAACACATATGAAATGTGTTCTAGAGAAGCTTGTCAGAAAATCAAGCCCCAGTGTTTTTATTGGACACTGGTCATGTAAGCACCATCTGCTTAGAAAGTAACAAAATTCCAGACTCCCAGAAAGAAAGCAGTGTTCAGTATCCATGACATTGGTCATACAAACAACTTAGCCCCAGTAAACCACCCTTATCAGTTGGGAATTGTGGAAATACTCCCCAAATCCAAATTTCCAGATACAAGACAAGGTCCAACCTTAGAAGCATGTCTTTCTATAAGGCTAGCAGTTTCAGACCTGCTATGTTAACCATTTCCTGCACAGATACAAAAGCAGAGGTCTGCTTTGTGGAGACTGGCTGGCTGAGTGCTTCTCTGAAGTTAACACACAATAAGAAATCACATGTAAAGGACCCCAGCAAGGTCTTTTTAAACATGTCATTTTGCTTACCATTGTGTCCCTGATTCACACTTTTAGCCCCTATTTTGTTGAATAAATAAATGAAGGCTGCTTTTGTTCCCTTTCCTGCCTTTTTTGCCCTGCAGAAACAGGATGAGAGTTTTCCCAAGAAAAGCATATTGAAACTCAGAGAGGGTTAACATTTAACATAGTAACAACACAGAGGGATTGTAAAGCTACAGGGTCACTTTTCTGGCATGTCTGATAAATTGACTCTAGTGTCAACTCCTGGAGAGATATTCCCCTCCTGGTCTGGACAGTGGCCTCATCCTTGAGATTACTGTGGAGAGGTAAATATGGGTCCCAAAGGAGTTATGCTCCTCTGACTGTTCAATTAAATAGCTCTGCTTAGATTCTAATGTTGCTTGAGAACCCTATCTCACTATTTTGTAGTTACACTTATCCAGTTTCCACTTTGAGCTAAATAGAACACAAGCAAAGTGTCTTTTCAGGTGATAAAAGAAGACTTTCCTGTTTTATACCTTGAGTTCTTGAGGATAACAGACACGAACTCAGCTGCCTCTGAAGTCATGTGCATTAAAAAAAAACAACATTTTTTAAAGTTCATTTCCTTGTTTTAAGGACAAACTTTCACATCTGCTGTTCTACCAAAAGCCTTTGATTGAAGCAGGCCCAACTCACTCTTCCTTCTCCATCCTCCACTAGAAACTCCAGTATTTCTGCTCAGGTGACTGCAAAGTTTGGCACCTGGATAGAGCTTCATGCATTACTTTGCCAAATGCTGCCACTGGAATTTTACAGCAGAAAGGTGTTCCTAGAGTTTATTATTAATATAAACATCTTTCAATTCTTCATGTCCTCTTCAATCAAAAGAGGAAGTATTTCATTTGCCACCAATTTTATTTATTTCCTTTTCCAGTATGTAGTAAAGAAAACTGCAACAGCAGGAATAGGCTCATTTGGGGCAACAGGACTCAGGAACTTGATGCTGCAGTAACTCAGACTTTTACCTATACTTCTAAATTTTTCATTTCTCTTTCTACCCACAGCATTATTTGTTAGAATAATGAAGGCTCCCCCTCTTTCTCAGTTACCCGTGTTATCTTAAAATAAATGAGCAGTGGTCTCTCGTTATTTTATGGTTTTCTTGAATGAGTACCTTACTAAGTAGCCAGTGTGAGCATGAAGTCGTACAGATCAGCAGTACTTTGTGCATAGGTGAAAGTAAGAAGCTGTCCTGGAAAACAGAGAAAGGGGTGATCTTTGCCTTGAGCTACACAGTTACCTATTTATCCTCGCTTCTTCTCTTGCAATGAGGCTCTCCCTCTCTCTCTCTTACCCTTTTGAACCATTCCCTGTGGCATACAGAAGCTGTTAAAAACTTGCTAATTGTGTTCCCTTCATTTGTTCTCACTGTGATATTTTTTCTGCTAAGTGAATCAAATCTGGTCTGATTTGGGTAGTTATATATGTTCACTCCCTCATATCTTGACTATTTGAACAGTTTCTTAACTGTTCTTCCTTTTCATTCATCAATCAGCTCTGATAGTATTGTTACTTGCAGAAAAAATTTCCCACTGCCCTCAGGATAAGTCCAAGTGCCTTAGTCTGGCATTAACAGTTCATTTATTTATGTATTTATGTATGTATATATGTATGTGTGTATATGTTTTTATCTCACACTTGATTAGTTAATTTACTGGCATGTTCATTTTTTTCATTAAAATATTTGATCGTCTATTTTGAGTATTTGATCTGACAGAAAAGAAAGACATTTGTCCTGTCACCAGAAGACTTGGAGTCAAGTTGGGGAATTTAATAAGTGCTAGGATGGAAATGTGCACACAATACTATGCATTAAATAATTAATGGTAATTTAATTCACTTGGTCCACAAATATTTATCAAGCACCAAGGATAATGAAAGCAATGGACAAACACATAAAATATCTAAATCAAAGAGGAAAATCATGGAAAGTTTCTCAGAGATACTAATGCTTTAATTCAGTCATTCTGAACTTCCTGTGCACCCAGGCTGTCTGCCAGTCACTGTCAGAATGCTTCTGGCAAAATGCACAGCATGATTCTGTTCACTCCATTTTCTCATCTGGAATACTTTCTTGTTATAAAATACCTCTGATCCTTTCAGGCCTAATTCTAAATGTACCTCTTCATCCCTGCGATTTCCCCAGACCCAAGGAATACATTACCTTCCTTCCTTCCTTCCTTCCTTCCTTCCTTCCTTCCTTCCTTCCTTCCTTCCTTCCTTTCTCTCTCTCTCTTTTCTTTCTTTCTTTCTTTTTTTTTCTCTTTCTTTCTTTTTCTTTCTTTCTTTCTTTCTTTCTTTCTTTCTTTCTTTCTTTCTTTCTTTCTTTCTTTCTTTCTTTCTTCCTTCCTTCCTTCCTTCCTTCCTTCCTTCCTTCCTTCCTTCCTTCCTTTCTTTCTTTCTTTCTTTTTGATTGAAGCATAGTTGATATGCAATATTTTATTAATTTCAGGTGTACAACATAGTGATTCAACATTTATATACCTTATAAAGTGATCATGATGATGTCTAGCAACTATCCATCACCTTATAAAGATTATTATGATATAGTGACTGTATTCCCTATGCTATACATTACATCCCTGTGACAAATTTATTTTATACCTGGGAGTTTGTACCTCATAATCACCTTCAACTTTTTCACCAATCCCCCAACCTACTCCTCTATGACAACCATCAAATTGTTTTCCATATCAATGAGTCTTTTCTGTTTTGTTTTGTTTTTGTTTATTTGTTTTGTTTTTTAGATTTAACATGTACATAAAATCATAAAGCATTTGTCTTTCTCTGTTTGATTATTTCACTTGGGATAATACTCTCTAGGCCCATTCATTTTGTTGTAAATGTCGGTTTCATTCTTTTTTTTTTTAATTTTGGCTGTATATATAATCAATCACATCTGTATTCATTCATCTATTGGTGAATACTTAGGTTGCTTTTATATCTTGGCCATTGTAAATAATGCTGCAATGAACATAGGGGTGCATATATCTTTTCAAATTTGTATTTTTGTTTCTTTGGATAAATACCAGAAGTGGGATTTCTTGGTCGTATGGTAGTTCTGTTTTTAATTTTTTGAGGAATTTATGTAATGTTTTCCATAGTTGCTACACCAATTTACAATCCCATCAACAGGGTAAGAGGGTTGTCATTTCTCCACATCCTTCCCAATACTTGTTATTTTTTGTCTTTTTTGTAATAGCTGCTTTGATAGGTGTGAGGTGATATTTCATTGTTATTTTGGTTACCATTTCTCTGATGATTAATGATGTTGAGCATCTCTTTAGGTGTCCGTTAGCCATCTATATGTCTTCTTTAAAAAATGTCTGTTCATGTCCTCTGTTCATTTTTAATTGGATTTTTAATGTTGAGTTATATGAGTTTTTACTGTATTTTGGATATTAACCCCTTATTGGATATGTGATTTGCAAATATTTTCTCCCATTAAGTAGGTTCTCCTTTTCATTTGTTGATGGTGTTCCGTGCAAAGCTTTTCAGTTTGATGTAGTTGCACTTCGTTATTTTTGCTTGTTTTGCCCTTACCTGAGGAGACATATTCAAAAGAACTATTCCTAAGACTAATATCAAAGAATTTACTGCCTATTTTTCTTCTAGTTTTGTGGTTTCAGGCCTCATATTTGAGATTTTAACCTATTTTGTGTATAGTATAAGAAAGTGATACAATTTCATTTTTTGCATGTAGCTGTACAGTTTCCCCAACACCATTTATTGAACAAATTGTCTTTTCCCCATTGTATATTCTTGTCTTCTTCATCATAGATTAATTGATCATATAAATGTTGGTTTGTTTATTTATGCAGTCCCTATTCTGTTCTATTGATTTGTATGTCTGTCTTTGTACCAGTACCATATTCCTTTAATTACCTTAGCTTTGAAATATAGTGTGAAATCTGAAAGTGTAATGCCTCCATCTTTGTTCTTTCTCAAGATTGCTTTGACAGCTCAGGGTCTTTTGTGGTTTCACACAAATTTTAGAATTACTTGTTCTAAGTCTATGAGAAATGTCTTTGGTATTTTAATAGAGATTGTATTAAATGTGTAGGTTGCTTTGGGTATTATGGACATTTTAACAATATTAATTCTTCCAAACCATGACTATGGCATATATTTCCATTTATTTGCATCATTCTAATTTCTTTCATCAATGTTTTATAGTTTTCAGATTACAAGTTTGTTCACTGTCTTAGTTAAATTTATTCTTAGGCATTTTCTCATTTTTATTTTTCAGGTAGAGTTTACAATCAGTATTATTTTGCATTAGTTTCAGGTGTCAATCACATACTTTACAATGTGTTCCCTGATATTTCCAATACCCACCTGGCACCATACATAGTTATTACAATATTATTGACTATATTTCATATGCTTCATATCACATCCCCGTGACTATTGTGTAACTACTAATTTGTACTTCTTAGTCCCGTCACCTTTTTGAGACAGCCCCCTAACCCCTCTCCCCTCTAGCAACCAACAGTCTGTTATAGTTATTGGGTTGGCCAAAAAGTCCATTATGATTTTTCCATACAATGGCTCTAGTAGTGCTTAGTTGTACTGAACTTCATTCAAAACAATATTGTTATATTGTATTGTGACAGCTCTCTTATCAGCACGCATTTAAAAAACACTTATCAGACTTCCAGTCAAGATGGAGGCCTAGACTGACATGCTCTGTCTCCCTCCACAACTAAGAAGGAACACAACTTCCTCAAAACCAGAAATAACCAGGAGTTCCAGAAAATAAAGCTACATGGAAGTCCAACGTATGAAGTTATAAACAAGTGGTGTTCATTCAGACGGGAAGGAGGGATGAAGCTGAGCGGAGAGGTCAAGCTGTGCTAGCGACGGCAGCTGCAACAGTGGCAGCTGGACGACGGTAAGCACAGATGCCCATATTTAAAAAGAGGTGAGAAATGCCTGGGGAGCACCCTCAGCTGCAGACCAGACCCATCAGTTCGTGATTCCAATGCCGGGGAAGGCAGACCCCCGTTGCCTCAGACTATGAAGGCCAGAGTGTGTGGGGATGGAGGAAGAAGCTCCTGGTCTCTCACCAGAGAGTAAACAGCAAGAATCCATCTTGGACCCCTGCTCCCCTCCCACACACACAAAATGCCACAGTGTGTTGAGAAGGGTCACCCAGTAGTGATGAGTGCACAAAGCTCCACCCCCTAAGCGTAGGAGGTGTGACAGCCCTGCCCAGAAAGCCAAGGTAAACACAAAACTGTCAGGATGGCACAGATCATGTTAGAGATCCTGGTGATGTAGCTGACCAGACAGCAAATATCTGATCTAACAGATCAGCAGATAGGAAATCTTTCCAAGGCAGTTTAGAGCTTTGGTTATAAGAAAACTTACAGACCTCACAGCAGATATTAAACAATACAGGAAAGGAATGAAGGCTAGTCCTGCTGAAATGAATGAAAACACATCCAAAACAAGTGGTGAGGGAAGGAAAACCAGGAATCAAATCAACAAATCAGAACATAGGGAAGGAACAAATAGTCAACCACAGCAGAAAGAAAAAATGAAAAGTGAGGAAAATGAGGAGAGGATCAGAAATTTATGGGACAACTATAAGCGGGCCAACATCCCAATTATACTGTTGCCAGAAGAAGAAGAACCAGAAATCGAAAAATTATGTGAAAAAATAATGAAGCAGAACCTCCCTAACTTGGGGAAAGAAATAGAATTATAGGTCCAGGAAGCATAGAGAATTCCAAAAAAACTGGACCCAGGGAGAACCACACCAAGACACATTATCATCAAAATGTCAAAAATTAAGGATAAAGAGAGAATCTTAAAAGCAGCAAGAGAGACGAAGAGAATTATATACAAAGGGGTCCCAATTAGACTATCAGCTGATTTCTCAAGAGAAACTCTGCAGGCAAGAAGGGGCTGGCAAGAAATATTCAAAGTAATGAAAAGCAAAAACCTACAACCACGATTACTCTATCCAGCGAAGCTGTCATTCAGAATAGAAGGGCAGAGAAAGTGCTTCCAGGTCAAAGTAAAACTGAAGGAGTTCATCAGATCCAAACCACTGTTATATGAAATGTTAAAGGGATTTGTTTAGGACAAAGAGGATTAAAACTATGAATATTAAAATGAAAACTGTATCACAACAACCAACAACAGAAGCTAGGGAATTGAAACAAAGGCATGCTCAGTAGGCAACGAGAGTGAAAAAAGAATTATAGATATGGGGAACATATTGGGGGAGGTCAGCTGGGAGAGCAAAGGGGGGAAAGGGAGGGAGATGGTACAGGAATTAAGAAGCATAGTAGGAGGGAGTGGAGTAGACAGGAAGATGAGAAGAACTATATACACAACCAGTGGAAATGGACTAAGGGGGGACAACTGGAGGGAGGGGAGTCACTGGGTGGAAGGGAACAAAGGGCAAAGAAATTTGGACAACTGTAACAGCATAATCAATAAAGCATATTAAAAAACGCTTATCAAAATTGGTGAATTTTTGTGCAGTCATTTTCATATCAAGGATGGAAGAAAATGTGCAACATTTTTTCATGTATTATGGTTCATTACTTCAAGAAAGGTAAAAATGCATCTGAAATGCAAAAAAAAAACTATGTGCAGTATATGGAGAAGGTGCTGTGACTGATCGAATGTGTCAAAAGTGGTTTGTGAAATTTCTTGGTACTGTTGACATTTTGGCCAAATAATTCTTTGCTCCAGGGCTGTCTCATGCATTCGAAGATGTTTAGCAGCATCCCTGGCTTCTCCCACTAGAAGCCAGATAGCTGACATACTCAAAATACCCAAATTAATAAAGTTATTGGTGAAAATAAAAAATGTGTCTTATTTTACAGAAAAAAACCATACAGACTTTTTGGCCAGTCCAATATGTTTGAGTCTGTTTCTATTTTGTTTATTCATTTTGCTCTTTAGATTTCACATCTAAGTGAAATCATACGTATTTGTCTTTATCTAACTTATTTTAATTAGCATGATACCCTCCAGGTCCAGCCATTCTGTTGCAAAGAGTAAGATTTAATTATTTTTTATGCCTGAGTAATATTGCATTGTATGCAAGGGGAGACGCCCCAAAAAACAGAATTATCTTCTGCATGGCGGGGCCCCTTTAGTCCAGGCTAGGTGAATGTTCTAGGGACCTATCTGTATCAGTGCACCAACTAGCATTGCTGTGAGAAGCTGCATTTGCTTCAGTGAATTTTTTTTTAAGACTCTTTTCATGCATTTGCCCATTTCATGATGGGTGATTTATGGCACACCTGCCCACACCATCCAGAGTGTTCAGAAGCTTTTGACCAAAACCAGCATGACCCTTATGCACCACCCTCCCTATTAACCCAATCTTGCCCCAGTGACTTTCCCTAGATGAAAAGCATCCTCAAAGGGAAGCAGTTTTGCCAATGTGGAAGAGGTGAAACAAAAAAACAGCGGAAGCACTAAAAGGCATCAAAATCGATGAGTTCAAAAACTGTTTTCCGCACTGGAAAAAAATGTCTCAATAGGAGTGTTGCATCAATTGGAGAGGACTCTGAAGGTGACTGAAGTTTAAACATGTAAGACTAAATACACAATTTTTTATAAATTCCGAGGTTTTTTGGGGGGTCCCCCCTTGTATATGTACCACCACTCTTTTATCCGCTTATCTATTGATAAAATTTAGATTGGTCACATATCTTGACTATTGTAAATAACACCACAGTGAACATAGGGGTATGTATATTCTTTGGGGTTTCTTCAGATATTTACCCAAAAGTAAAAAAGTTATGTCATGAGGAAGTTCCATTATTAATTTTTTGAGGATTCTCCATACTGCTTTCCACAATGGCTGCACCAGTCTACATTTCCACCAGCAGCTCTCAAGAGTTCCCTTTTCTCCACATCCTCACCAACACTTGTTTATTGATTTATTGATAATGGCCATTTTTACAGGTGTGAGGTGATAATCTCATTGTGGTTTTAATTTGCATCTTTCTAATGATTAGTGATGTTGAGCATCTTTTGAAATATCTACTGGTCTTCTATATTTTCTTTTAGGAGAAGTGTCTATTTAGGTCCTCTGCACATTTTTAAATTGGATCATCTTTCGTTATTGAGTTGTATGAGTTCTTTATAAATTTTGGATATTAACCCCTTATCGGTTGTGTCATTGGTGACTATTTTCTCCCATTTAGTAGGTTGTCTTATCATTTTGTTGAATTGTTTCCTTTGCTGGGCAAAACCTTTTTTACTTTGATGCAGTCATATTTGCTTATTTTTTCTTTTCCCTTTCCTGAGGAGATATATCAGAAAAAATATTGCTACAAGAAATGTCCCAGATTTTACTGCCTATGTTTTTATCTCTGGATTTTATGGTTTCAAGTCTTACACTTAAGTCTTTAATCCATTTTGAGTTTATTCTTGTACATGGTGTAAGAAGGTGGTCTAGATTCATTTTTTGTATGAATCTGTCTACTTTTCTTATCACCATTTATTAAAGAGACTCTCTATACTCTATTGTATGCTGTTGCCTTCTTTGTCAAATATTAATTGATTATATAGGCATGGCTTTATTTCTAGACTCTCTATTTTGTTCTATTGATCTATATGTCTACTCTTATGCCAGTACCATGCTGTTTTGATTACTAGGTACTTGTAGTATAGTTTGTTATCTGGTGGCATGATACTTCCAATTTTGTTATTTCTCAGGATCACTGAGGCTGTTCAGGGTCTTTTGTGATTCCATGTAAATTTTTGGATTATTTGGTCTAGTTCTGTAAAATAAGTGGCAGTGGTATTTTGGAAGGAATTGTGTTGAATCTATAGATTGCTTTGGGTAGTATGGACATTTTAATGATGTTAATTTTTTCTATTCATGAGCACATGAAAAGAAGCTTTTATTTATTTGTATCTTCTTCAGTTTTCAGCTTCAGTGTCTTAAAATTTTCCAAGTACAGGCTTTGCACATACTTCATTAAATTTATTGTCAGGTAATTTATTTATTTTTATACAATTGTAAGTGAGAATGTTTTCTTCTTAAATTAAATTTATTGGGGTGATATTGGTTAGTAAAATTATATAGGTTTCAACTGTACAATTCTGTAATATATCATTTGTATATTGCATTTGTGCCCAGCAATCAAAATCAAATCTTCTGTCACCATATATTTCACCTCCTTTACCTTTTCTTATTCCCCCAATCCCCCTTCCCTCTGGTGACCACCACACTGTTGTCTGTGTCTATGAGGTTTTGTTTGTTTTTCTTGTTGGTTTGTTTGTTGCTTTCAGTTTTATATAGTGAGATTGTTTTCCTAAATTCCCTTTTCTGATAGCTCATTATTGTTATATAAAAACACAAACAATATCTGAATATTTATTTTGTGTCCTGCTATTTTAATGAGTTCATTTATCAGTTCTAATAGTTTTTTAGTGGAATCTTTAGGGTCCTCTATGTACAGTATCATGTCATCTGTAAATAATGACAATTTTAATTCTCCAATTCGGATACTTTGTATTTCTTCTTTTTGTCTGATTGCTGTGGCTAGGACTTCCAGTACCATGTTAAATCAGAGTGATGAAAGTGAACATCCCTGTCTTGTTACTGATTTTAAGGGAAAAATTTTTAGCTTTTCACCATTGAGGATGATGTTGGCTGTGTGTTTGTCATATATGGCCTTTATTATGTCGAGGTAGATTCCCTCCATTCTCACTTTGCTGAGAATTTTTATCATAAATGGGTGCTCAGTTTTGTCAAATGCTTTTCCTGCATCTATTGATATGATTACATTTTTATCCTTCCTTTTGTTTATGTGGTTTACCACATTCATTGATTTGCAAATATTGTACCAATAATGCATCCCAGGAATAAATCCTACTTGATCATGGTGTATGATCTTTTTTAATGTATTGCTGAATTCAGTTTGCTAATATTTTGTTGGTTAGTTTTACATCTATACTCATCACGAAGATTGGGGTATAATTTTATTTCTTTGTAGTATCTTTATCTGATTTTCAAATGATGATAATGCAGGCCTTGCAAAATGAACTTGAGAGTCTTCTCTCCTCTTGAATTTTTTGGAATAGTTTGTGAAGGACAGGCATTAGTTATTCTTTGAATGTTTGGTAAATTCACCTGAGAAGACATTTCCAGGACTTTTGTTTGTTGGGAGTATTTTTTATTACTGCTTCATTTTCATTCATTGTAATATATCTGTTCACTGAATTTTGGGATTGTGGGATAGTATGTTTCTAAGAATTTATCCATTTCTCCCAGACTGTCCAATTTTTTTGACATATAGTTGTTCATAATATTTTATTATAATCCTTTTAATTTCCATGGTGTCAATTGTTACTTCTATTTCATTTCTGATTTTATTTATTTTGGTCCTCTTTTTTTTTTTTCTAGATAAATGTGATTAAAGGTTTATCAATCTTGTTGATCTTTTCAAAAAGCCAGCTCTTGGTTTCATGGATCTTTGGTATTTTTTTGAGACTCTATTTTTTATTTCTTCTCTGATTGTTATTTATTTCCTTCCTTCTCCTTGCTTTGGGCTTTGTTTGTTGTTCTTTTTTTCCCTTTATGTATAAGGTTAGGTTGTTCCTTTGAGATTTTTCTTATTTCTTGAAGTACACTTATATTGCTATGAATTTCCCTGTTAGGACTGCTTCTGCTGTTTCACGTAGATTTGGGGTTGTTGTGTATTTATTTTTATTTGTCTCAAGGTATGTCTTGATTTCATCCTTGATCTCATTGTTGACTCATTCATTGTTTAATAATATGTTATTTAACCTCCATGTGTTTGTGTGTATTTCAGGTTTTTTCTTGTGATTCATTTCTAGTGTCATAGCAAAATGGTCAGAGAAGATGCTTGATATGATTTCAGTCTTCTTAAATTTAGTAAGATTTGTTTTGCATCCTAACAAGTGGTCTATTCTGGAAAATGTTGTATGTGCACTTCAAAAGAATATATATTCTGCTGCTTTGGGGTAAAATGCTCTAAAATGTCAGTTAAACCTATCTGGTCTCATGTGTCATTTAAGGCTGCTGTTTCCTTGTTAGTTCCTTAAACTATCCTCCTTTCTATTTTTTATTTTTGTTGTTCTGATTGACCTTCCAGGCCACTGATCCTTTCTCCTGCATCATCAAATCTGCTGTTGATTTCTTCTACTGTAGTTTTCATCTAATTATTGTAGTCTTCAGCTCTGATGGGTTTTCATTATATTGACCCAGTCTTTTCTCAAGTTCGGTGGGCATCTTTATGGCCATTACTTTCAATTTATTATCTGGTAGGCTGCTTATCTCCATTTCATTTAGTTTTTTTTTCCTGGAGTTTTGTGTGTGTCTCTCTCTCTCTGTTTTTTTTTTTTTTTTTTTTTTTTTTTAACATATTGCTTTATCTCCTCATTTTATATAACTCTATGTTTGTTTTTAAATATTTGGTAGATTCGCTATGTCTCCTAGTCTTAAAAGAGTGGCCTTATGTACAAGGTGTCCTGTGGGCCAAGTGGCACAATCCACCCTAGTCACCAAGGTCAGGTGACCCAGGGATGTCCCCTGTGTGAGCTGTGAGTACCTGCCTGTTGTGGCAAGGCTGCAATTGTTGCATATGCCTTGGTGGGTTTTATTACCTTTCTGAATTCCTACAATATGCTGTGTTTTCTCATGGCACAGTTTTTAATATATTTTAAATGAATAGGCAAAGTAACAAAAACAATTTAAATTAGTGATATGTAAAATAAAAAGTGGAAGATCATCTTTACCCTGACTCTCCTTTTTTTAACATTTTAATTAAATTTATTGAGGTGATATTGGTTAATAAAATGATTTATGTTTCAAGTATGCAGTTCTATACTACATTATCTGCATATTGCACTGTATATTTACCCACATGAATTCCCTTCCATCCCCGTATATTTGACCTCCTTTATCTTTTGGTACCTTCCTATCCCCTTTCCCTCAGGTAACTACTATACTGTTGTCTTGTCTATGAGTTTTGTTTGTTTTTCTTGTTTGTTCATTTGTTGCTTTCAGTTTTATATCCCACATATGAGTGAAATCATACAGTTTTTTTTCCTCTTTTCACCAATTTATTTCATTTAGAATGATGTGCTCAAGATCGATCCATGTTTACTCAGACTCTATCTATATCTCATTCCTGTCTCCAGAAGGATATCCTGTTGGTAAGCTGATGTGTGTCTACCAGGAACTTTTTTTTGACGTTTACATACACATGTAGACATGTGAACACAGACACACATGAACAGTAATAGCAATTAATGTTTTTAATAAATAAAATACTCTGCATCATTTTAGAATTATTTACTTGGATAGTTGTTCCTGTCAGTACATAAAAATGTAATTTGTTCTTTTCAATATAATGTGTAGGTGACCACTTATTTTCTGACATATCATTGTTAAGAACAAATCTGTCATGGGCATTTAGTATGTTTATGTATGTATGTAAGTACTTTTATGAATAAATTGATAGATATAAAATTCCTGTATCAAAGCATGTGCATATTTAAAATTTTGACAAGTTCTTCCTAAATGTCCTTCAAACAGAGTATCCCAGTTTAAACTCCCACAAATATTTCTCAGACCCTCATTTAATGACATTTTACACATGTTTGATCTCCCCTAGTGGATGAGAATGGAATCTCCTTGGGATAGGGACTATGTTTTTTACATTTTAGCATCCCCAGTGGCTTCTGGTGCAGAGCAGTGCTTGGTGCATAATTCAGGCTTGGTTAATATTAGTGGAAACTAATGAACTGTAGGAGAAACACTAGGTTTCTCCTGGAGGCAAAGATAGGGCTGGGTTATTTGGCCTTTGCGGAAAATTGCTGATCTGGTCTCCATAGATTAAGATCCTATTTCCTGTACCCAACTAAGTGCTCAGTTTTTAGTAATGGCATGGTCTAGCTAGATCTGTTCTTATCAAGAAGATCTTAGAAAAGATTTTCTAAGGAGTTAAATGAAAGTTCTGAGAGTAAAGCCTCCTGGTCTGAGGCAGGAAATATTTAATAAAAAGGCCTGGAGCTCTAGAGTCTCCTTTTGTCAGTGTCAGAATGTGGCCAGAAATCCCAAGTCTATAAGAATTGAGCTGGGAAGCCCAAACAGGAAATAGCACCTGATGCCTAATTGCTTTAATAATGTACAATATTTGTATTCTTTAAGGTAGAGATCTGAATGAAACCCCAATTCCATGACCTTTGGCATTCTATTAAAATACTTGCTCTTTCTAAAAGTCCCTTTGCTCTTCTCTAAAGTGGAAAGAACAATCCTAACTGGGTTATTTTGAGAATTAAGATTTGGTGAAAGAAACTAGCACAATGTCCACTAGATAGTAAGAGCCTTCTGGTAGTTAGCAGAGCACAGAAAAGGACTACGTGTGCTGACTGATGCACAGGACTCACTTAGGAACATTGTTTTTGAAGATCTGCTTTTGGATAGTTTATCCATTTTCTAGTTAGTTTATCCATTTTATACATGAGTTTCCAAGCTACTTCCTCAGAAAAATCTAGTCATGTAACTATTTTTTACTTCTCTGTTTTTATATTTGTTAGTTCCTTTTCAACAGTTAAGGACAAAGTTTAGTTTTTCATTCAGAAATCCCATATGGATGCCATGCCCAAAGCAATGAAAAGGAGCAGATGTAGCATTTGAGATGTATAATGTCAATCTGTGTTCTAGATGGGAGTCACATATCAGGAGATGCTGAGCCTTCAGGAAGGAGGGCAGTAAGCACTGAGAGTCAGCTTGTGTTTCTCGGTTAAGCCATTCACAAAGAATTTAAAATGGCACAGTGGAGACTGCTAAAGCAAAGGGTATGTGAATGTCTCTGAAAGAGTAACATATCTTATTTTGTCACCTTTATTCATGTTATTGTTTTGTTTTTTCCCTTCATTTCTACCTGTCCAAGTTCCCTTTATCATTTAAGTCCCTTTGCAAAGCTCCCTCATATGCTTTATAGCATTCTTCCTGTGTGGCATTTTTTATTTTATGGTTTCTTGTTGATTTGTCTGTTTCCCCCACTCCCAAAGACCATAAGCACCTCGAAGTTATCATTTTCATTTTTCATTCTCTCTTTTCCATGCCCTGAGATTTATACAATACCTTTTACTAAGTACTTGTCCAGCAATAATTTTTTAACAAACAAATAAATGAAAAGAAAGAGAAATGCAGGCTCAGTAATAGTGACTAGATTTGTAGCTAGTAAAAGGATTCTCCCAAAGATTGTTGAAGGTTTTTAAGACCCAATCCTTTTATAGGGTAATTCTCAGAAGTTAAAACATGACTCTTACAAACTGAGAATAAACGTGTGTCAAGGGCTTTATTCAATTTGCTAATTAATGTTGAAACCAGCAAAATGGTAAAGCTGATTCTAAAAAGATTTAAGAGACAGAGATTATGTAGTCTTTTAATATAAGAAAGGTAGAATAAAATTGCTGTTTGGATACAAAATTGGTTAATGTTCTTATTAGCTTTAACCTTTGGAATGTTCTTTTCTGCTGGATAGATATCATTTGCATCCCTGCAGGGCACAAATATACAAGGAAATGGAATGTCACAGAATTAAGTCCCTAATTAATAGTAAAAAGAAGAAAAGTTAAATGATTGTATATTTTCCTAGAGCATTAAATAATCCATGGATAGGTCTGGTAAACAATGGCTTGGAATGCCTTGGAAGGACAAGCAGTCATCCTCTAGATCTTATTTCCAGACCGAGGGTACTTCTTCTATCCCAATGTTCAGTTCTTTTCACCCTATGCTATTTTTCTGTAACAGTTTCCTCCATACCTATGGCTTGTCAATGACTCTGGAACTTATAACTTTAGTCTAGGTCTTTCTTTGTAGCTCCAAACTTATTTTTTAAACTCTCTCCTGATCAGCTATATGACTCTGGGAAGATTACTTAACCTCTCTGTGCTGCCGTTTTCTCCTCTGCAAAATGGCATTAATACCAGCACCTACCATACAGGGTTACTACAAAGAGTAAATTAATTCATATGTACAAAGTGTTTGGAAGAGCACCTGACATGTAACATGATTATAAGTACTTGCTGTTAATATTCTCAACACCTCTATTTGGATGACTCAGTGGTATCCATACTGCACGTCTGAAATCAACCTTATCCCATTCTGCCCAAACCTACTCTACCTCCAGTGTTTCCTGTCACAGTCAAGAGCACCACTATTTATATGGTTATAAAAACGAGACACTAAAGGTCATCCTTTATATCTCTTTTCCTTACTTCTCATATCTAAGCTATGATAAATCCTGTCTATTTTATTCCTAAGTACATCTTGAATCCATCAGTTTCTCCCCATCTCTACTGCTGGCACCCTAGTCCCAACTACCTTCACCTCTTGCCTGAATTACTACTGAATAATCTCCCCATAAACTCACTTGCCTCTTACAAACCACTCTCCACACTGAGAATGAAGATCATACTATGCTATTTCTCTGCTTTGAAAACATTCAAAGCTTTCAATTGCTCTCTCTGTAAAGACCCAGCTTATAAACTGGACCTTGTCTCATGCAACTTTTTTCAGTATCTGTGCTCCAGCAATGCTGGACTTCATTCATTTCCTGAGGTAAAACCTCAAAATATTAAAAATAGAACTACCATATAACCTAGCAATCCCATTCTTGGGAGGGCATTCCTGTACTAAGGGGGCAATTTTGTAATAGATGATGACTAACTTTCCCCTCAATTCTAAGCTGTGGGGATTAAATGAATTGGTGGTGGTGGGAACCATATGCGGATGAACATGAGGTAACAGAATGAATTATTCAGCAGATAGTCACTCTACTCCCTCTCCTTCTTGGGATAGAGGACAACTCTTTAGTCCCATATGCTTGGCCATATGACTTGCTTTGGCCAATGAAATGTTGGAGGACATGGCTCAAAAAAAGTCTTTAAATGTGCTTGCTCAATTTGGCTTGGCTCTGGAGCCCCTGTGGTCCACTGTGAGGTGGTCCTGGTAGCCACTGCCCCTTCAGTCTAGGCTTTAGAATCCATCCATGTGGAGCAATCCTGAAGCAGCCCAAAGCCTGCAGCCAAACACAGCTGTCTCCAACTTAGATCAGCAGACCCCAGCTGATGCTCAGGTCGATGAGGGTAAGAATAAAAGGGGGTGGTTATTGTGCAGCATTCTTACGACAAAAGCTGGCTAACTAATACCTGGTTCTTCCTAAATTGAGGCACTCCCAACTTACACTCATGATGTTGGGTCCTTTACAGGTAGTGGTTCTCCTTGTCACCCTCCTGCCTTCAGATTCCACCTTGTGTGGTTGTATGGAGGCAGAGAAGGAAGGTGAATGAGTGCGCAAGAGTTGACATTCTGGCCCTGTTTACACTTAACACAGACTTGAGGCTAAGGCCTTCAGGGAACAACCAGGTTATTTTTTCTCCTCCATGTCCTGGCAACAACAGGAGATACTATACTATACTATAGTATAGTGAGTGGTCTTTGTGGTCTCCCGGTATAGTTTATTTTAACACCATTATTGCTCTATTCTTACTGAGATAATAACACTTGGGAAAATCTACCTGAGAATGGAAGGGGCTTCTTCCTTTTAGGACCCCAAGTTTTGAGTCAATGTTATATGGTTCTCTGAGGAACTCATTCAGAAAGGTTTTAATAGGAAGGCAAAAAACACTTCTGCCCTCATTCTGCCTAAGATTTTAGCAAGGAGAAACCAGCCTGTGCTTCTAAGAGGCAGCACTGGGCATGACGATCAAGTTGAGAGAGACTGGATCCTGGGCTGGGTAGAAGGGCAGAAAGCAGGCACAAAACAGGAGGGACAGACCCAGAGAGGTTCCTAAAGGTAATGACTGGTGCTTTCTCTAAGTTGTCTGTGGCCTCTCCACGAGTGTATGGTCCTTTAAAATTCTTCTCCTTTAAAGCCTCAAATTCTGAAATTGCTTATGCCAGCTTTCCGTAGTAACTGTTTCATTTCTGGGTTCCGTATGGTATATGAAAGCAGAAGAGGAAAGAAAGGGTGGATGTGAATGGCAATACAAGAAACAGTTCTTACATTTGGAGAGAGAGAACAATAGTAACTCTCAAATCTGCAGAACTCCAGCCTGATTTTTAGCCCTGCCTATCTGATTTTTTCCCCCTGAGGTCCAGAATACAAAAATACTTCAATGAAAGAGATAAGACAACACATACATGAGTAAATAAGCATGTTAAGTTATTGGGAAGTGAGGGAAAGAACAATTTATGTGCATAAGGAAGATAGAAAAGAGATGAAGAGAAATAGTGTGTGCCAGACACCGACGCCAGGTATTTGACATATGGTACCTTGTTCAATTCTCACACTCATCCTTTATTAACCATTTTGATATTTAAGTTAATAAGGAAACTGAGATAAAGAAAATTCCAGTAACTTGCTCAAGATCCCATAGCTGGTAGGTTGGAGAATTGGAGGGAGAGTTCAGCTAGAACTGGGATTAGAACCCATGTCTATCTCTAGAAAGTGGGAGAAAAGATGAGTATTATTCAGACTTAACCCTACACACAGATATTTAAATGTTGCGTAATCTATGAGAGAGAGAAAAAAAAAAGGCCCTGTACACCAAAATGGTTCCTTTACTCACTTATCCTGATGCCTAAATTTCCACTATATATTTCTCTATCATGGGCCTGAATCCATGATTGTTCAGCCTGGCAGGTATATGGCAGTGTGCCTTGGAGATACTCAGTCCAGGAGAATCATGGTATGTTGTTCAAGAACAGTGGCTTCATGCCAAAATTTGAGTGAAAAAGTTATAGAAAAATAAACAATGTTTTATAAAATGCAAATTGGAACTGAGTTTAAAAGCTTAAATGTGAGAAATGTTATATTTGTTTTGTGCTACAATCCCAGAACCCCAGCATATGAATTGTTTCTGTGGTAAAGGCCACTTTGTTGAAAAAGTTTGAGGAGGGCTGGTTGAAAGCATCCTGTCCCTAGGAAGCCTCTGGGAAAACAAAAAGCTGTTGACTGGCAGGGGTGAAGGGACATTTATATTCCCTGCCAAATATGAGTACTTAAGGACAAATTTATTAGCTTAGATTCACCTGGCACAGAGAAAACGCCTGAAGTAATGAGACCTCAGAAGCATAGATTTGGTTGAATTCTGGGAGTACAGATAACATTTCTGTTGAGCAACAGTGGGAAGGTATCTTAGTTTGACATCAGCATATTATATGTGAAGGGCAGGGTTAATAAATAGGTCATTTTTCCCACTGTCAACCATTTATCCTCTAACCTACACCCCTGTTAGAGAACCTTCCCAGGCTCCCTCAGAAGAATGCTGAGACCTGTTAATTAGGGGAGCGAACCACGTACAATCTCTTTCCTTCCCAGTCACAGGTGACTTAGCTATAGGCAGATACTAGACTGAAGGAAATGCATTTGGAATGTATTTATGTGCATGAAAAAAGCCAGAAATCCTTTTATTCAGGAATGTGGAAGTTGGTGAAAGATCCGACTTTAGTCAATGTGAACTGAAGAAGGTATTAAAGCCAGAGATAATGGTGGCCACATGCATACTAAAGCTGTGAATGCCAGTCTGCCAAAAGGGAGAAGACAAAACCAGATGTTCAGAGCAAGGCAATCAGGAAGACATACAGCTCTGGAGAGAGATAAGTAGAGACTTCAGTTTCTGAGTTCTAGCCTTTCATGAAACCTGGCTGTTTTGTGAACTACCTTCATACCTTTCCCATAAATTTCTCTCTTTGCTTAAGCTGGCCAAAGAGGATTTCATCCTTTGCCACTAAAGTTCTCTAGCAAAGACAGAGGGGCATAATAAAAAACCAGCTTTACCTGAGTGTGGAGTAACTATGTAATTTATCGTCCTAACTGATGCTCTTAGGGTGCTGTTAATAATTATACCAACACAACAAGAAAACCAGGATGTATGGCCGTCCTTTCTATGTCATCAGGAAGGAAAATGAAATGTTCGCTGCTCCTGTTTCCCAGATACTGTTAGCTGCTTTAAATCTAAGTTATCTCATCCAATTGTCACAACAATCCTATTAAGACCTCTGTCAGACCAGGAACTGGAGCTGGAGATTCAACACACAGGAAACTGGTGGAAGAGCCAGGATAGAAACCCAGGTCTAACTGACCACAGCTTCTGTGCTCTGTGCTCTTCTCGGGGACAATCTTGCCTAGGCTCAAGCTGTATTAGTCCTTAGTCCTCTAATCAACTCTGGGGTATGTGAGAGCAATGATCAGTGAGGAATAACACATGCAATCACACTAATCTCTCAGAAAACCCACGCCTACCCTATTGACATAAGGACAATGTCTAACCTTGTTCTTGTTTGAAACGCCTCTCAGCTGAAAAAGCACAATGCAACAAACTCTCCACTAGCAAAGAAGGAAATTGAAGCAATTTTGAGACAATTTAGGATAAGCCTCATTTTTACCTGAGTTATCTGAGCAGTACAGGACATACAAGATTAAGAGTCAGAATTTTTCAGATAATTGTTTGTTTTCCTGGTCTACAGGGTTTTAATGCCGAGGCTTTCTTTTCTGAGCATGTATTGTACTCACCAACAGTGAACATGCACCAATTTCTAGGTAAGAGCTGTGTGGCAAAAGAAGTGATGGGGAAGTAGAACCTGATATTCTATTAAGACTAGGGTGAAAAGTCTCCTCATTAGAAGTCTAATGTGATCCCAATTTTTTTTTCTATTGAAATGCCAAATACAATAGGAAAATAATTAGTTCCAAGTTCTATATCCCTTTTCTTATCAGGCACTTCTAGCCCCCCAGAACTAACCCAGTCACTGGGATTTGCTAACCATTGTGGGGACTGTTCTGAGTTCTGAGTCAGAAAAAGGGGC
The DNA here is from genome assembly GCF_987537825.1 of Furipterus horrens. NCBI lineage: Eukaryota > Metazoa > Chordata > Mammalia > Chiroptera > Furipteridae > Furipterus > Furipterus horrens. The sequence goes on from NW_028327176.1 coordinate 124,968,969, forward strand.
TAATTACTGAAACTTGCACCCACCTGCCAGAATAGTAATTACATCCTAATTCAAGGTGACATGACCTAGATAGGAATCGAGCTTTCCTACTGCGTTGATCTAGATTGAAGAAGACGCTTCACCACTGGACTGAGAGGCAGGGCGTTCTATTCTGTTAAGAGTCCCAGCTGTTTTTCCTGACACTACTTTTAGAACCACTGATGAGTCTGTCCTTGCCTGATTTCCTCCTGACATATGTTCCCAGTGTCATCCCCAACCTTGTGAGGACAGGGGAGCGAGCTTTGGGCTGAAGAACTCTTAGAACCATAGGGTACTATGCATTTTGTGGTCCAAGGTCCAACCTTACAAACTACAATTCTGATAATCTATGGCTGAGACCAGGTAAAAAAAATCGTTGGCATTTCACAAGTTATTTGGAAGCCAGAAAAACACGTTTGACACAAGGCAAGCCTTATTGAACCTTGTAAAGTGGAAATGTGAATTTTTTTACTTTAATAATAATTTAATTGAAAAAAAAATCTCTTTAAAGCAAAAAAGAAGCATAAAACATGATTGGTTTTGAAGAACTTTATTGATTATATTTTGAAGCACTCTTGGTACTGTATCACAGCTACAGAGTATTTTACTGGTCTTTTTTTTTTAATGCATATGGTATTTATTTGGTCACCAAAGTTAAGGGATTAAGTGCTTTCTTCTTGTACTGATTTAAACCCTTGAGGATTATTCAAGTGCTCATATTATTTTCCTTCCTCCTTCTGCACCCAACTCCCAATTGAGAGGAGCAATTTTTTTAAATTACCCAGATGCATACCTGCAATGTATGTCTGTACACAGAATCTTTTAGGGGTGTGCAGTGAAAGACAACTGGTAATCTACAGAGGAATAGATGAATAGCTCTGGTCGGTGCTAAATAACCAGACAGCATCATTCACTGTAGCAACATATAAAATAACCAAATAGGGAACAGAGTGACGTAAAACAGCAGTTGAACTCAGAGGTGAGTGAACATAAAGCACAGCTCATGACTCGGAAATGAATCCCATCAGCTGATACATGATTAATCACTTCTTATTATCTTAGCAATATTTTTATGGTTTTTTTCTCTACTAACCCACTTTTCTTAATTATGTCTTATGGGCCTCAAATAAAAACTGTCTTTTTAGTTGAAGATGAAATAATACCTTCCATACAGAAAAATCATTAAATAGTTTTTTTCTGAGAACTTTGAATTAATTTTATTTTCTGGGAAATATTGTGTTTAATCTAGTTTTTCTTTCTGGTGGTCAGAATGCAAATGTTACAGAAATGTTTTTCTTTTGTTCCAGTTTTCTGCCCTAATATACAACTTTGACCTTAAATTTTGATAAAAATCATATTAATAGAAATGACTGTTCTTTAAGAACAAAAGAGTATTTTATTTATTAGTTACAAAGATACAGTTAATAAAGTATCAGTTGTCCTGGAGTACCTGTATTTGTTTAGAAGTCATGTAGTGATTGTCTGAAAGTGTGCTGTCAGTGCATTTTCCTGGATCTTAAAGTTATTCTTTTTGTTCACTAGTTATACATAATGCCTCAAAATTAACATTTTGGTCATAGAACTGAACTGATACTTTGTTGGGAGAAATAAATAATTACAGCAAAAATATGGTTATAAATATATAGTTATTTTAGGAATTAAAGACAGGCTCAAGTTGAGGTTGAGGAGTTTTAACAGTAGTCCTTTAAGTTTTTATTATAGCCTTTGACTATCAATTTGCTACACCTATTTATAACCTGGTCTTTCTTCAGTCATTAACAACTGGCCTGAAACTCACTTTTGCCCTGGGAATTTTAGCCAAGCAGGAGTGGTTATCTTCAATACCTTTTAAAAGAATCATGACTGAAAAAACACTTTGCAAATCTTCTGAAAAACAAAGGTTGTCAAATAAATTGGCTAATATTCTATTCTATTAGATTCCTGGTATCAGGTATAGACATCTATTAAGATCAAAGAATGCAGCCAGTTCCCTGAGTACTATCTCTTTCTGCAGCTGTGGTTCGGCAAAGGCCTTGGAGATCCTGTAGCCAAGAAGGCCACATGTCTTCAGTAGGTACTTGCTTCCTTAGTAGCAGCTAAATAATATCAGATCCAGTATCACACAGAAGCCTGAATTCAGCCTTCTTCCTTCATTCAGACACATTGTCTAGTATGGTCACTGTACTAGGGAACCCTAACATCAAGGTTTCAGTCACTCATTGAAATACTGCTTCCTAAATTACCACCTCTGTTTTGCTGGCCAGGCACATGGGCAGGCATGTGCCCATGCTTAACTTCTCTGGGCTAGGAAGTTGCTAAGAAAAAGTAGAGCCAGCAGTTGCAAACTCCAGGTCCTAAGGCTTCTAAGAAAAAATGTGTTTGACAGCACCACACATTTTCTGTCTCATTGGTTTCTATTATTAATTTTTTTAATGCATACATTATTCTAAGTCAGACAAGGCAATTTTCCATCAGGACAGAGATAGAGTATTTCTAAGAAAGCAGACAAAACTAAAATTTAAACTTCAGTAAGGAAATACAACTTGAGTTCTAGTAAAAAACTACAGATGCTTCCAGTAAGCTTGGCTAGGAGCCTGGGTTCAAGAAGCCAGAGTGTGGGTCCAAGCTCAGGGAAGAGGGAGGGAGACTTTCACTAGAGGCTGAGACTGATAAGGCTTGTCCAGCCAAAGATGTGTGCCAAGGGTGGCTCTGGGAAAGGATGGCTCAAAGAAGAAATGATTTAAACGTCAAGAGCTGGCTTCCTAGTCCCAGGAGGTGGAGTGTCATGTACACAGATGCACAGGCCTTTGAGAGTGGAGCATGCTTCCCAATGCTACACACTAAGAAACTGAGGTCCAAGAAGGACAGCTACTTTTATCAAGATCAATTACATGGTGGGGGTGGGGTAAAGCAAACAGGCAAGGGGTAGGCTGGGATTTTTTTTTTTAATCTCTCTTTTGTCCCGTATATGATATATTCCAGTGTGCAAATATTATTGTACACTGTGAGAATCCAGGCCTTCACAGTGCACAGTAGCAGACCACACACACAGAGGAAAATACACCTATTCCCTGAAGACAGTAGGAAAAGAACATTAGTGCTGAAGCTGTTCAAATAGCTATTGAGAATAGCAAGTTCAGATTGCTATTCTGCTTTGACTGCTGTGTCTCGGTAGAGAAAAGTTCAGTTAAAGAGCAAAACAAAAATATTTCAAACCTGATATTTGGAAATAGACTCTTGCAGGACAATATTTACCTGGTTCAAAAGACAATCCAAAGTAGAATCATCCACTCATAAACAAGGCCCAAAACGGTTAAAGAAGCCAGCACTGTTTTGTTAAGAATTGCTAAAATAGTAGGTTTAAAAGTCATGGAAGGGTTGGGAACATTTATCATCTGTCTAGTTTACTTAACTAGTGCCAAAAACACAGGCAAGGAAATATCTAATGCTCAGAGAAGGATTGTTATAGAATATAGTTTGGGTTCAGAGACCAAACAAGTATTGGAGAACTCTTTCTTCAATCAGAGGTTCTGTAAAAGTGAGCTGAGGATAAGAGAAGGTCTGCAGTGGTAGCTATAGCCTACCTACACACAGGACATGGTCCCAGCTTCTAGGGTGCAGAGTGACTCAATAGAAGGCCAAAAGAAGAGGAATTTAACCTGCTTTTCAATGATTTAAAAAACTTAAATATTATAAGCTAAGAGATTGTCTTTCATAAATCACGAAGTTATATATGTTTCTTGCTATTTCCAGGTTAACAACTCTTTAAACTGTTATGCATTCTAGACCCACTAACGTCAACATATGGCAAAAAAGAGAGAGGGAAGGTTTAAGTCACCCTGCCCTACTTTCCCCTCAGTGTTGAAGATTAATCTCTTCTTTGACCTCAACAGGGCAGTGTTTTGACCCTTAATGTCTGCGGTAGACAAAATGATGGCTCCTCACCGATGTTCAGATCCTAATGTTCAGAACCTGTGAATATGCTACCTTATATGCAAAAGGGACTTGGCACAGGTGATAAGGTTAAGGATTTTTTTTTTTTTTTTTAAACTATAAACTAATGAAACTATCTATAAAGTTTATTTTCTTTTTCTTTTTTTTTTAAAGTATATTTTATTGATTATGTTGTTACAGTAGTTCCAATTTTTTTTTTCCCCTTTACTCCCCTCCACCCAGTATCTCCCTCCCCCAGCATCCCCCCCCAAGTCCATACCCATGGTTCGTAAAAAATAACTATCCCTCCCTCTCAGATATTAAGACCCTTTGTAATCTTGTAAAGGACAATGGGCGAAGGTCTCAAGCTCCTCTAGCTGCTTCAAGCTGGACATGGTCGTCGTCCTACCTACCCTTGGGTCCAGAAATCCCTAATAACAGTGGGGGTGTGGAGGGGAGGGTGGCCTTCCCACATGGGGAAGGATCATGCAGACTCCAGGTCAGTTGGCTGTCTCCGGACAACGGTGTGCTTGGTTTAGCAGGCTGGTGTCCTTGTTGTGTTCTGGGGGCAACAGATTTGGCAAAAAGGGTTAAAAGACATCATTCAATCCATAACTACTAGATGACAAAAGGCAGGGATTAATTTTTCAATGTTCCACATTAGGAGAAAAAAAAAAAAAAGAAAAGGGCTTCTTTGGAGGAAGGTGTGCTAGGCACATCTCTCCTGTCCAAAACCCTTTTGCCCATTTTATTTAGTTTGGGCTGAGGGAAATAGTTTATGTTTCCCCCCTCTCAGACCTCTGGGCCCTTTCTGTCCAAGCCATTAGGATAGAAAAGAGAATTCAGTTTTAAAGTGAAGCCCACAGACCACCCCATTCTTCACCAACTCAGCCATTTAGTTCAGCCAAACTGTTGAGTCGCCGGAGGCAGCGCTGCAGAGAGGATTAAGTGAGGCTTATGCGTACAGACAATCACTCAGGTAATGCGGTCATAGGCTTATGCCCTTTGAAAACAGAAAACACATGTTAATTTATGTAACATAACCAACAAAAAAGTCTCTAAATCTGTAAGACTGTCTTATTGGGAAGACATACAGTTGCAAGGCACTTGACATTCTACTTGCCTGCAACTTGAATCTCTTTGGTGATATCACAGATATGGTTTAATTTTCAAGTGAAACCATTTTTTAAATGAGAAGAAACTTTTAAGACGGTTAGCTGCCCTACTTTACAGTCTGCCACTGATCATTGTGATTTTCCTTGAATACTGATTTTTCTCCCTAAGTTTACTCTCCTTGTCTTTAAAGGGACTACATTAAGTCCATTTTTAATTTATCCTGTTCATTTGCATAAGCATAACAAGAGCAGCAAATGATCACTTATGATCTTTAGTTCTGTTTTGCTGGAACTTACCCAAGGAACATTTAGGGTGGCCCTCAGTCTGCTCTTCAGTGCACAGAAGCTGGGCCACATACCTGGCATTCATCCTTGTCTGTACACACCTGTCCTTTCCAAGTCTTTCTGGTTTTCCATTGTGTCTTAAGGTCCCTTCTAGCCATCTTTCAGGAAAACAACCTTCGTTCCTTCCCTGGAGAGATTGCTGTGGACCGCACAACCAACCATGGCAGCAGGCCTTTTATTTCGCGGGCTTTTATTACCTTTGAAAGTCATTCCCAGTTCCTTAGGGCTTTTTGGTAACAACATGAGCCCAAGCATGTCTCCTTTAGGCTTGACATTCCAGTCAAAGGCTTGGTCAGAAAAAGGAACCTCTATTAACAACTGGTCTTATTAGGTCTATGCAAAGAAACTTAAGTCATTACTTACTTGTTTAGAATGCCAAACTCTGGAGAGATCAAATAGGGAGAAAAATATACAACGTGAAGGAAAATCTTTGTCCTAATATTCACTGAACTGGCATTTCCATTCTTCATATTTTCATTTTCCCCCACTAAAAAAAATTTTTTTGTTTGTTTTTCCATTACAGTTGTCTCACTTTTTTTTTTTTTCCCCTCTTGCTTCCCTGTATCCTGCCCCTCCCTTCCCCCACATTCAGTCCCCACTCAGTTGCCCATGTCTGTGGGTCATTTATACATGTTCTTTGATTTTACACTTCCCCTTCTTACCCCCTTTTCTCCCTCCCCCCTCCCCCCTTGTTACTGTTAGTCTACTCCTTGTTTACATACCTCTGGTTCAATTTTGCTCATTTGTTTGTGTTGTTCATTAGTTTCCTGTAATAGGTGACAGCATAACGTATTTTTCTTTCGTTGCCTGGCTTATTTCGCTAAGCATAATTCTCTCTAGTTCCATCCATGTTGTTGCAAATGGTAGAAGTTCCTTCTTTCTTTCTGCTACATAGAACTCCATTGTGTAAATGTACCACAGTTTTTTGATCCACTCATCTACAGATGGGCATTTAGGTTGTTTCCAGCACTTGGCTATTGTAAATAGTGCTGCTATGAACATTGGAGTGCATAGGTTCTTTTGAATTGGTGTTTCAGGATTTTTCGGATATAATCCCAGTAATGGAATTGCTGGTTCAAAAGGCAGTTCCATTTTTAGTTTTTTGAGGAAATTCCAAACTGTTTTCCATAGTGGCTGCACCAGTCTGCATTCCCACCAGCAATGCACCAGGGTTCCCGTTTCTCCGCATCCTCTCCAGCACAAGTTGTTTGTTGATTTGTTGATTATGGCCATTCTGACTGGTGTGAGGTGGTATCTCATTGTGGTTTTTATTTGCATCTCTCTGATGGCTAGTGATGTTGAGCATATTTTCATATGTCTATGGGCCCTCCGTATGTCTTCTTTGGAGAAGTGTTTGTTCAGGTCCTTTGCCCATTTTTTAATTGGGTTGTCTGTCTTCTTGGTGTTGAGTCGTATGAGTTCTTTATATATTTTGGAGATCAATCCCTTGTCTGAGATGTCATTGGCGAATATATTTTCCCATATGGTTGGTTTCCTTTTCATCTTGCTGATGTTTTCTTTAGCTGAGCAGAAACTTTTTAGTTTGATGTAGTCCCATTTGTTTATTCTTTCCTTTATTTCCCTTGCCTTAGGAGATATATCAGTGAAAATGTTGCTACGTGGGATATCTGAAATTTTCCTGCCTATTTTTTCCTCTAGGACTTTTATGGTATCACGGCTTACATTTAAGTCTTTGATCCATTTTGAGTTTATTCTGGTGTATGGTGTAAGTTGGTGGTCTAGTTTCATTTTTCTGCATGTCCCTGTCCAGTTCTCCCAACACCATTTGTTGAAGAGGCTCTTTTCACTCCATTTGATGTTCTTTCCCCCTTTGTCAAATATTAGTTGACCATATGAACCTGGGTTTATTTCTGGGCTCTCTATTCTGTTCCATTGATCTATATGTCTGTTTTTATGCCAGTACCAGACTGTTTTGATTACCGTGGCCTTGTAGTATAGTTTGATATCAGGTATTGTGATTCCTCCTACTGTGTTCTTCTTCCTCAAAATTGCTGTGGCTATTCGGGCTCTTTTTTGGTTCCATATAAATTTTTGAAGTATTTGTTCTAGGTCTGTGAAATATGTTGCTGGTATTTTAATAGGGATTGCATTGAATCTATAAATTGCTTTGGGTAGTATGGACATTTTAATGATGTTGATTCTTCCCATCCATGAGCATGGTATATGCTTCCATTTATTTGTATCTTCTTTAATTTCTTTCTTCAATGTTACGTAGTTTTCTGAGTACAGGTCTTTTACCTCCTTGGTTAAGTTTATTCCTAGGTATTTTATTTTTCTTGTTGCTATGGTAAATTGAATTTTTCTTTCAGTTTCTATCTCTGAGTTTTTATTGTTGGTGTATAAAAATGCCTTTGATTTCTTAATATTGACTTTGTATCCTGCTATTTTGCCGAATTCACTTATTAGGTCGAGTAGTTTTTTTGTGGAGTCTATAGGGTTTTCTATGTACACTATCATGTCATCTGCAAATAATGACAGTTTTACTTCCTCTTTTCCAATTTGGATGCCTTTTATTTCTCTTTCTTGTCTGATTGCGGTGGCTAGAACTTCCAAGACTATGTTGAATAGGAGTGGGGAGAGCGGACATCCTTGTCTTGTTCCTGATCTCAGGGGGAATGCTCTCAGTTTTTGCCCATTGAGTATGATGTTGGCTTCAGGTTTCTCATAGATGGCCTTTATTATGTTGAGGTATGCTCCCTCTATTCCCATTTTGCTGAGAGTTTTTATCATAAATGGGTGTTGTACTTTATCAAATGCTTTTTCTGCATCTATTGATATTATCATGTGGTTTTTGTCTTTTATTTTGTTTATGTGGTGTATTACGTTTATTGATTTACGAATGTTAAACCATCCTTGCATCCCTGGGATGAATCCTACTTGATCGTGGTGTATGATCTTTCTAATGTGTTGCTGGATCCGGTTTGCCAATATTTTGTTGAGGATTTTAGCATCTATATTCATCAGCGATATTGGCCTGTAGTTTTCTTTCTTTGTTGTGTCTTGACCTGGTTTTGGAATTAGGGTTATACTGGCTTCATAGAATGAGTTTGGCAGTCTTCCCTCTTCTTGTATCTTTTGGAATAGTCTGAGAAGGATAGGAGTTAGTTCTTTCCTAAATGTTTTGTAGAATTCACTTGTGAAGCCATCCGGTCCAGGGCTTTTGTGTGCTGGGAGTTTTTTGATTACTGCTTCAATTTCACTAGCTGTTATTGGTCTATTCAGACTTTCTGCTTCTTCTTGATTCAGTTTGGGAAGACTATAGGTTTCCAGGAATCTGTCCATTTCCTCTAGGTTGTCAAATTTCTTGCCATACAGTTGTTCATAATAATTTCTTATAATCCTTTGTATTTCTGTGGTATCAGTTGTGATTTCTCCTCTTTCATTTCTGATTTTATTTATTTGGGTCCTCTCTCTTTTTTTCTTGATGAGCCTGCTTAAAGGCTTGTCAATTTTGTTTATTTTTTCAAAGAACCAGCTCCTACTTTTGTTGATCTTTTGAATTGTTAGTTTAGACTCTATGTCATTTAATTCTGCTCTGATCTTGATGATTTCCTTCCTTCTACTTGATCTGGGCTTTGCTTGTTGTTCTTCCTCTAGATCTTGTAGCTGTAGGGTTAAATTTTTTATTAGATATTCCTCTAGCTTTTTTAGGTAGGCCTGTATTGCTATGAACTTTCCTCTTAGGACTGCTTTCGCTGTATCCCATAGGTTTTGGGTTGTTGTGTGTTCATTATCATTAGTTTCCAGAAACTTTTTGATTTCTTCCTTGATGTCATTGTTAACCCATTCATTATTTAATAGCATGTTATTCATTCTCCATGAGTTTGAATGTTTTTGAGTTTTTTCCTTGAGGTTGATTTCCAATTTTAAGCCATTGTGATCTGAGAAGATGCTTGATATAATTTCAATTTTCTTGAATTTGTTAAGGCTTGTTTTGTGTCCTACCATGTGGTCTATCTTTGAAAATGTTCCATGTGCACTTGAGAAGTATGTATATTTTGCTTCTTTGGGGTGAAAACTTCTATATATATCGACTAAGTCCATTTGATCTAGAGTGTTGTTCAGTGCCTCCATATCTTTGGTGTTTCTTTGCTTCGAAGATCTGTCCATTGTTGACAATGGGGTGTTAAAGTCCCCTACTATGAGTGTGTTGTTGTCTATATCTTTCTTGGAGTCTTTCAAAAGTTTCCTTACATATTTGGGTGCTCCTAAGTTTGGTGCATATATATTTATAAGGGTTATATCTTCTTGATGGATTTTTCCCTTAAGTATTATGAAATGCCCTTCTTTGTCTCTTTTTATGGACTTTGCTGTGAAATCTGTTTTGTCTGATATAAGTATTGCTACCCCAGCTTTTTTTTCATGTCCATTTGCTTGGAATACATTTTTCCATCCCTTTACTTTCAGTCTGTGTAGATCTTTTGTTCTAAGGTGGGTCTCTTGTAGACAGCATATATGTGGGTCATTCTTTCTAATCCATTCAGCTACCCTATGTCTTTTAATTGGAGCGTTTAATCCATTTACATTTAAGGTTATTACCGATAAGTACTTATTCATTGTCATTTTTCCCCTTTGTATTCGTGTTCTTCTCTGTCTCTCTCTGTTTCTTTATCTTCTTAGAGCAGACCTTTTAGCATCTCTTGCATTGCTGGTTTGGTGGAGATGTATTCTTTTAGCCTTCTTTTGTCTTGGAAGCTCCTTATTTCACCCTCCATTTTGAATGAGAGCTTTGCTGGGTATAGTATTCTAGGTTGTAGGCCTTTGTTTTTCATTGCTTGGAATACTTTTTGCCATTCCCTTCTGGCTTGTAGTGTTTCTGCTGAGAAATCTGATGATAGCCTTATTGGAGTACCCTTGTATGTTATTAGTTGTTTTTCTCTTGCTGCTTTTAGGATCCTCTCTTTGTCTTTGAATGTTGCCATTTTAATTATGATGTGTCTTGAGGTGGGCCTGTTGGGGTTCATCTTCATTGGGACCCTCTGTGCTTCCTGGACTTGCGTGACTCTTTCTCTCGTCATGTTAGGAAAGTTTTCTGTCATTAGTTTTTCAAAGAGGTTTTCTATCCCTTGCTCTTCTTCTTCTCCTTCTGGAATTCCTATGATACGGATATTATTACGTTTCATGTTGTCCTGCAGCTGTCTTAGAACCTCTTCAGTCTTGTTCAGTCTTTTTTCATTTTGTTGCATTGTCTGGGAGTTTTTGTGTAGGTTGTCCTCCAGCTCGCTGATCCGATCTTCTGCTTCCTCTAGCCTGCTTTTAATTCCTTCTACTGTGTTCTTCAATTCAGAGATCGTATTTTTCATTTCCTCCTGGCTCTTATTGATAGCTTCTATGTCCTTTTTCATGCTCACGTAATTTTCTGTGAGTTCCTTGTAGTTTTTCTGGAGTTCTTTGAAGTTTCCGCTGAGCTCATTCAGCTTCTCCATAATCCATGTTTTGAATTCCATATCTGATAGTTCGCTCCCCTCTATTTCATTTAGCACTCTTTCTGGGGATTCTACCTTTCCTTTTGATGGGAGGTTGTTTCTCTGTCTCCCCATTTTTTTGACTCCTATTGTTTGTTGGTGCTTCTTGGAATGATCTGCACTTCCTGGATCTGCCTCTGGTGGCGTCAGATCATGTACCAGTCTGGGCCTAGGCAGCCTGTTGGAGACTTCCAGGGATCTACTGCTGTTGTCTGTCTTCTTTGATTGTTAATCTATTCAATCTGTGATTAGCTGTCAGGCTTAAGGACTGTGGGTGTGGCAGCTTAATTCCTGTAGGCAGGGCTTTTGCTTCCCCTCAGGCTGACGCCACTTGTAGGGGAATGGTCTACCCGCAGTACTGGGGATGAGTCAGCACTGGGACCCAGTCAGCTGCTCCTCCAGTTCTCCCCTCAAAGCCACCGTGCCAAATTCTCCCCAAGTGTCTCCAGTCCTCTCTGCCTTCCCTCTGCTTGAGCCCAGGGTAAGTGGTGGCCAAAATATTTTCGTATGTGATCCACTTAAGAGCTCTTTTTCTCCTGCTGTTTCTCTCCAGCTAGCAAGAAAGCCTGTGGCTTTTCGCTTTTCACAGCTGATACTATTTTACTTTCCACTCTGTCGCTGTAGGCTGGGAAGCCCAGCTGGGGGTTTAGACCCTGCCCTTCTCAGGGGGAATCCCCGGCTGCTGAGCTGTTTCTCAGTCCCTTCAGCAGCCACCCGTGTGAGCCCAGCCAGCCCTTCCGCGTCTCCGCACTCCCTACCGGTCACGTTGTGATGTAGCGGCCTTTTCTGTCTCTCCGTGGTTATAAGACTTCTTTCCAGCTAGTGTTCCGTTGGTTATTCCAGATGTTTTCTCCAAAATTAAGTTGTAAATCCAGACTGGTCCTGGGAGGAGGTTAGTGTAGCTTCCACTTACTCCTCCGCCATCTTGGATCTCCCCAAGGATTTTTTGATGGGTAGATTATACTGGATTATCCAGCTGGACCCAGTTTAAATACAAGGGCCAGTATAAGGAGAAGAGGAAGATAGGAAAGTCACAGAAAGAGATGTGAAAGTGGAAGCAGAGATTAGAGTGATGCGATCACTGGGTCAGAATATTGAAGAGGCCACAAACCAATGAACATGGGCAGCTTCTAGAAGCTGGACAAGGCAGGGAAATGGATTCTCCCCCACAGCTTCTAGAAGGAATGCAACTATGCCAATAAATACCTTAATTATACCCCATAAGACACCTCCCCCTTTTTTTAACTTCTAGAACTGTAAGAGAAAATGTTTGTGTTGTTTTAAACCACTAAGGTTGTGGTAATTTCTAACAGCAGCCATAGAAAATGAATTCAATGCCTCACCACATGTCTGTAAACAGAAGACAATCATAGCGGAGTTCTCAGCACCTCTGGTTGGTGCCTGAAAGTTATAGCTCTAAAGGTACCAAGAAGTTGGGTGCTGACCACTGAGGCTTCATTCAGAGCCCAGGATGCAGCCATTTCCTCCTGAGCTTCAATGACTTTGGCCTGGATTCTGTGGGACACTCTGCTTTTGAAATTGTGGCTCTCAGGAGTTGCACAGATGAGTTCACCTTCCTAATTTCCTCACACTACACCTCTATCCCCTTGGCATCAATGGTATCATCCAGAGCACGTGGCATGTTGTATGCAATTTCTTCTCTGTCAGAATGGACCCAAGGAAGTTTCTTGGTTCTAAAATAGGGATTTTGAGTCAGCATTGGTGGTATTTGTCACAGTGACATCCTAAACATGGTGAAAGAGCACATCATTTGTATAAATTGCCACTGAATCCTTGGTAAGTTTCTCCTCAGATGGAATAGCCAATGTAATTGTTCTCATAGCCACTTTGACCAAGCTATCTTTCATGGCAAGATAAAGAATAAACCAGGTTCTTTGTCTCTTCCTTCTAAAATATGGCCCAATCTAAGGATTGTGAATCGTTTATATTCTTTTAGGATATTTATGCATGTCCGTATGCATTTGGGGAAAGTTATGACTGGTTGAAATCTACCTTCAAGATTCCAAGCCTCTCTTGGGCTCTCCTTTAAGGAGTTGAAGGAAGCTAGATTTGAATGTTCTCATTATGACACTGTCAGCAATCAGAGCCCATGTCACTGTTTTCATTTTGCTGGAGCTGTAGCAGCTGAAGAACTCATTGGTATTTTTAAAAAGCTCTCTGGATGGTTTTGGCATGCAGTCAAAGTAACATGTCACCATTCCAAGCACTTTTTGCATTAAGAGTTTTACAATATATATTTAAATCCTCAAAACATCTCTATGAGTAAAGCACCATTAATATCTCTATTTCACTGAAGAAAAATCAAAACATGAAAAGGTTACGTAATGTGCCCAAGATCGCATGGTAAGCAAGGGACAAAACTAGGATTCAAACCCAGACTCCAGGAGCCTGAAACATATGGCTTCCTATTGCCTGGTGCGGAGTTCAGTCCTAAGCACACAGCAGAATCCTGTTACTCAACAAATGCTTGTTGAATTACTAATAGGTTTTCAGTTAAAATATTGTGAACTATTTGTGAAATAGGTTTTTAATTAAAGTGTTGATTGGTGTTGGTCCAGTATTTTTCATTTACAAAATGCTTTCACACTGTTTTGTTTACATGTTCATTTGTGAAATTGTTTTTCTTTAGACCTTAACTTTTTATCTTTAACTCTTTAAAAAGTCTAGAGTTAAAAAAAACAAAATACTAAGAAAAAAAATAGTAGCATTTTCCTCCCCAAATCCATGAAAAAAAAAATCATCTTTCTTGGGGGGTGTTCCTATGTTCTATAATTCTTAGGTATTTAAGTTCCAAAATTATGGTTTTATTTAAACAGCTATATTTTTTATATTAAGAAAATTTTTTTAAATAGCCCAGAGCTAAATTAATCTGAGAAGATTAATGTATATACATTTGATTTGATTCTACTCCTAAAATACCGATTTGCCCAAAAAAGGCTTCATTTTTGTAAGGCTTCACTTACAGTGTAGCAAAAATATACATTTCATCCTCAGAATCTTTAAAATAGCACCAGTGTCACCTGCTTTATTATTTAAAGATAGAAGGAAAAGAATTTGTTTCTCATTCTATGTAAATCTGAAACTCCCTTTAATATTAGTGAAAATAAGGAGGGAAGAAAGGAGACTGATTCTCTTAAAGTTAGAGCAATTTGTTACATGATGGCATTTTTTCTGTAAAAACATAAGAAACTCAGGAGACACAAAAGCTGGTTTTGCTACAAACTGCCTGTGCACTAAAATAAGAATGGAAAGTGAAGAAAAAGTAGAACAGTAATTGCAAATTGTCTTTTATACTGGGGTTGAAAGCACTTTGCTGTACAATAATTTTAATAAAGAAATCCCCCTAGCCTTTTCCCTGGTCAGTCTGAACATAATTCAAGCATTTTACACATTGTTCCTTGGGTTTATAGCTTCATGGTTTCAAATTATGTCTATTATCCTGCCAAGACTTAGATTAGTGTACTGTAGTTAAAAATTAGACTCCAAAGCAACTAGAAATTCATGTTTTTCCTGTTTCAAAACAAAATTCTATTTACAGTCAACCTATCATTATATTAATTTTTAAATTCAGCAAGTCATTAGTAGAATTATAGACCGCTCTGGTATTTTCTTCTCCAAATTCTCAATTAAATATCTTTAGACATTAGTTCCTAGCCTGTGGAATGTAGGTCTCTGAGGCAACAGGATTTTAATGCAGGGAGTTCTCAGCTTTCCAGATGTCTAGTCACTGGACAGCTAAGATATCATACACATAATTGCACTACCATCTTCCAAATATTTGTAGATGTCAATGTGATATGTACAACTCCAATTCATTTAAAAGTCTGTAGTTGAGTAACTATAACTTTTTCATGATATATCTTCTCAGTCACTAAAGAATTTTTTGGGGGGAGGGCTGGTGCTACATAATATTTCTTAAAGATAGGCCTTTATGATTAAAAACTAGCACAGATACATAACTAGTGAAAATAGCTGCATCAGTAGTCATCTCTTTTATTAAAATTATCTAAAAACAGCAGGAAGAGCCCACCCAACAAATTATCAGAAGATCTATGTGCTTCTCTTAGCTCACAGTGATAGCCCTGGGCAAGTAACTCCAAATATTTCAAGCCTCAAATGTATTGCCAGAGAATTTGAACAATATACTTTAAACTCTATTATGTTGGCAGATCAGAGGGCTGGGGCTCCTTTATAAATCAAATGTGCACAGGCCCAATATTCCCTTGAAAGGTACGTGTTCTTCCACTGGGCAGTTGGGATCAGATCCTTATGTTCACTGCAAGCAAGGCCTTTTCTGGCATTTCATTTGGAATCACCCTACACATCTGGAGTCATTGGCAAGGAACAAGAAGGGCTGTGAGAGAGGATCAAATATAAGTGAACTATGTTGTTCAGCAAAATGACCAACCAATAACACTGGCTAAAAGCCAGCCAAGAGCATGCTGAAGGCAGTGGAGAGCTAGGGTGTTTCCTTGTGTTACAACCAATCTCTCTCATTGGGATCACTGCTACCATTGGTGTATAATTTATCTAGTCAGCAACTGTTCTAAGTTCTTTGCCATCATTAGGTGACAGAAGATGAAGAACCAACATTGTGAGAAGTTAGGTGGCCTTGAGGTCATCAGGAGGGGAATGGTAAACTCAGTATGGAATTTGGATTTAAACTTAAAGCCTGTGCTTTAGCAGATACTGGTAGCAAGACCCAGCCCTGGTTTGAGATGTGAAGTGGGCAAAGTTCTCTCCTTTTTTTTCTGCTATTTACTCAATGAATGGTTCAAGGCACCACAGCCAGTATAACTTAGTGGCTCAAAGTGAAGGCTTTGGAGTCACACAGCTGAATTCAGACCTTTATTCTGCTACTTGCTAACAATGTTGTATTGTGCTATTTATTAAACCTATCAAAAACTGTCACATAAGGTTCTTATGATGGACTCACATAGTACCATCATTAATTTGATGAATTTTAACTGAAAATACACTGCCAGCAGTCTGGGTACGGGGATTGGCAACACAGAGTTCTCTCCTCTAGGAGATTACATTTTAGTTTGGGAGTGTGATATTGTGATTTATTATAAGAAATACATATTTGGTCTTCATCCAGTTTCTGGCGGAGCTCCTAAAACTCTTGGAATTTCCTAAGTAATGAGAGCCATAAATATGTCTTTTGTTATGTTAATGAGGTGACTTTGGAAAACACCTAAGAATGGGGGATGGTTGCCAGTGGAACCAATGATTGGATTGGGGCTTGGAACTTGCAGTCCTCCCTCCCTAACCCCTGCTTGGGGAGGGAAGAGGGGCTGGAGATCTCCATCATCAGTGGTCAATGACTTAATCAATTGTGCCTCAGTAATGAAACCTCCATAAAAACCCAATGGAAGGGGTACAGGGAGCTTCTTGATAGATGGATGAGTGGAGGTGCTAGGACAGTGGTGCACCTGGAGAGGGCACGCAAGCCCCACAGCCTTCCCACACACCTTGCCCTACGCATCGCTTTCATATGTGTTCATCTGTATCCTTTATCATATCCTTTTACAATAAACTGGTAAATGTAAACAAGTGTTTTCCTCTGTTCTTTGAGCTGTCTTAGCAAATAATAGAATTCAAGGGGGAGGAGGTCATAGGAATCTCTGACTCATAGTCAAATGGCCAGAAGTTGTGCGTAACCTGGGGACCTACTACTTATTGCCATCAGAAGTGTGTGTGGCAGGGTGGGGGGCGAGGGGGGACAGACTAATCCTGTGAGATCTGATGCATCTCCAGGTAGTGTCAAAATTGAGTTAGTGTGTAGGAACAACCAGCTGGTGTCACAAAGGATTGCTTGGTGGGGTGGAGGGAGCAAAGCCCCACACATTTGGTGACTGGAATTGTCAGAAGTGAAGAGTTCTGTGTAAAACTAAAGGAGACATACAGGAGAGAAAAACTATGGGTTTTTCTATACAAGGAGCCAGGTAACAAAAGATAAAACACACACACACACACACACACACACACATACACACACACACACACACACACACACACATATATATACATATATACATATATATATATAATATAATTAAGCAGTGGTGCATGCTATGAAGAAATATAAAGGATGGTCAAAGGAATGAGAATGATAGAGTGACAGGAACGCTAGTGTAGATAAGGTTGTAATATACATTAATGTCAAACTCTTTAACACCAGATCCAACAGATCGAAGGACTCAGTAAACTATCATCTATTGTCTGTTATTTTCATTAGTCCCCTTATACTGACCCAGTTGTTTGGGCAGCTCCCTATCAGTGGAAGAAGCAGAAGGAATGATTTCAATGTGTGGCATTTCAGATCCTAAGGGAGGCAGCTAAGGCAGTGGAATGGCCCTCCCCTTAGGTGCGGATCTCCTCTGTACAGTTGGGGCTACGTTTTCTTCTCTTCTTAGTGAGGGAATGCTGAGTAAATACATCTAATTAGTCACATCTGGAAGTTAAAAATGCTTGCTATTAAGCAACATAAAGGCCCTGCTGTTCTTTCCTGACCAGAGTTTAGGGCAGGGTCAGTCCCAAAGTTGAATCTCTGAGAGCAAGTAGTGGGTCTCAATTTTTTTCTTTCCAGAAAGCATTGAGCTCCTTTTGTAAATTGGTTCAACAGATGCTACAAAGTTGGGCCCTCATGGATCCCTAAAGTTTCTGTTTTATTTTTCCCCCAGGAAAAGTGTTTATTGCTATTCATTTACATAATGGAGGGGACATCACTTATACTGACTTTTCCCAAAAATGATCATCCAAGATGACTTTCTGCCAGTACCTATATAGAAAAAGAGTTGCTCTCACTAAAACATAATAATAAAAATAATCTATTCCAGCCCTGACCAGGGTGGCTCAGATGGATGGGTGTCATCCTGCAAAGCAAAAGGTCATGGGTTTGATTCCAGGTCAGGGCACTTGCCTAGGTTGTGGGCCAGGTTCCCCAGTCAGGATGCATGAGAGAAGCAACCGATTGATGTTTCTCTCTCACATCCATGTTTCTCTCTCTCGCTTTCTCTCTCCTTTCCCCTCTCCCTAAAAGTAAAGAAATAAAATCTTTTTCAAAATGTATTCCATAAAACCTCTACTAAGCATTAAGTCTCAGCCTTAAGAACTTTGGTATTATACCTTAGACGTGTTTGGTTCTAGTTGCTGGTTCTATCATTTCTAGCTTTGGGAATGTAGCAAGTTATTTAACCTGTGAACTATGTTGTCTTCACCTGTGAAACAGACAACACTGCCTCATCAATGGAAGACACTAACTTACACAGGACAAAAGAGGTGATAATTAGGATTCTGAAATAATGAATAAAAAACAAACAAAACTAGCCTTGGGTGGGGTCTGGCCTTTAGGAGATTGGATGCAGGCGCCAGGATGCTGGTAGGACTCTACCTCACATCTCAGCTCCTCTGAGTACAGACTCTTGAACAACATGGGTTTGAACTGCGCCGGTCCATTTATGTGTGGGTATCTTTTCCATAGATATAGTTCCTCTTCTTATGATTTTCTTGATAACATTTGCTTTTCTCTAGCTTACTTGATGGTAAGAATAACAGTATGTAATATATAGAACACAAAAAATACATGTTAATAGACTATTTATGCTATCAGTCAACAGTAGGCTATTAGTAGTTAAGTTTTTGGAGAGTCAAAAGTTATATGTGGATTTTTTATTGTTTGAGGCAAACATCCATAACCCCTCAATTGTTCAAGGGTCAACTGTATTAGCTTATATGTTCAGACATCTTTGTTAGCTAGGGACATGGCCTGCTGACCTTTGAAGGTAACATTTTCACAGAACTTAATCACATAGATAAGGAAGTCTCTTTCCTGTTCATTCCAGCTGAAAAATTCAAGGGGAGAACACTAAGGGGGCTTCATTTGGGTCTCACATGTGTTTTCTGGGCCAGTCACTGTGACCAGGTTAACAGGTCATTCTGAGTCACAAGACCTCCCTTGTGATCAAGGATACAAGAAATCCTGAGCTGATAAGTCCTCACTTGAACTGCGAGGTTGGAATCGGGGTGGCACAGTTCCCTAAAAAACAGGGAAGGCTATTACCATAGATAGAGCAGAGAACACCACATTAATTATTCCACTTAGTCTGTTAATCCTAACAAGTTCCTTGTGAGAATTCAACTCAAGGCTGTTCAGTGGAGAAGCATTTTGTATTGGGATTAGGCTCTCAACTCAATGTTAGGAGAAAACTCTGCTTAGTCCAGCCTACTGAGCACCACCAGATTTAATTCTAGCACTAGAATGAATTACTAGTTCTTCAGTAGAGAACGTGGGGGAAATCTGAATATGTTTACATGAAGAAAATGCTTCTCTTGAAACATCAGGATCATCGCGTACATAGATGCTCACAATATAAGAGGTATTTGGGAACTGAGACTAACCAAGGGAGAGGGGCTCCTCCATACTTTATTAAGCCCATCCCAGGTAGAATCGCTGCAGAAGTGTTTACTTATTCATTAAATGATGGCTGATATCAATGAAATTATTAAATGAATACATATGTATATTTTAATAGATGTAAGTTTTAATAAATGTACATACAGGGATGGGCAAAAGCAGGTTTATAATTGTTTATGTAGTAAATAAAACAATAATTAATAGGTAATAATACAAGAATAAACTCTGTGCTTTGCATATTCACAACTTTGAACTTACTTTCGTCCACCCTTGTATCTTTTATATAAATATACACACATAATTTAATACATTTTTTCTCTCTCTTCCCTCCCTGACTCATACCTTTGAATACAAGTACGCAGTAGTACACAGCGGTATATTACTGTTTGAGAAAACACCGAGCATGGTGTCTAAAACTTATCAGGTGCACCATAAATGTCAGTTGACTCAGAAGCTAAATCTCTCTCCCTCCTAAAGGATGACTTTTGCTTATACAGCTGTCTTTTCTGTTCCTTGCAGCTTTCTCTGGGATTGGTGGAGCTGTTTCAAAGATAATCAGAGAAGCTCTCAAAATTCTGAGTGTCAGAAAAATAGGAAAAGAATCTGTTGGCCTGGGTCTACTCATGTTTTGTCAGATCCTCACTCTAAATCTGCTCTTATTTCTCTGCAATTGGGTCTTTTCTCAAACTAAAATTTCAGTTATTACTGGTGACATCTCCCACATTTCATGCACATACATATTATTTACTTGAATGAAAGTTAAGACGTGTCCAACATTCCATCCTTTGGGAGAGAAAGCACTCCAATACAATGTGCATTTCCTGTTTGTACTGAATTAAGATTCAGACAGCTTCAGAACAGAATACAGTGTGATATAACCATTGTGCCTAAAAGCGCACCTGTGAACATACTTAGTCCGGAGTCTTTGAAGAAAAGTTAAAACTAATATGTACAGGAAAATAATATATATTTAATACAAGAAGGAATCTTATTATCAGCAATTAGTAGACTACTAATTTTGCTAGGAACATGTGGGACCTAATTTGTCCATGAGAGAATCTTCACTAGCTGTGCTTTTTCCAGGGGCATTTAGTTATCATTATTTTCAGGTATTTTTACATATTTGGGTTGTTAGTCTGAGCATTTTCAGGAGAGCTTGGGGACTTAATGAAATAAAGTGATATGTTTTTAAAACCATTTTGTGGGAGGTGAGGATTCACTTGCAAAGTAATGAATATAGCACATTCCACTTAAATACTTTACCAGACTCTCTTGTTTCATGCCTGAATCAAGGTTTTTCAGTACATGGCAAGGGAAAAACAGCATTAAGACATGTTTAACTCCTCCTAAACTGATAGAAATGAACATTGATACTTCAGGAACTGTGCTAGGGTCTAGCACATTGAATTTTGCTTCTAGGTCATAAACAACCTTGGGAGGATACGTTTGAGTACAGTGGTAAGGGTGGGAACTGGATAGTCCCAAGTTAAAAGTGAGCAGGAAATGAGGAAGAGGACATTCTAAATGTAGTCCTTTTTTCAATTGGCTTGATTTTTTTAAGGGAAGGTGTTAATATGGCCTGTAATTCACCTTAAAATACTTCAGCAAACATCTGTGCAAATATGGGTTTTAGTTTGGTTTCATCTAGACCCTAAGGCAGGCAGTTATTCTTATTGGAAATACATATTCTGATGCTGGTTACTGGTAGCATTTAATCAAAATGCCAAACTTCAGAAGTAGCTACAGATGCCTTAGCTATCTTTCATCTCTAACGTCAGAGGTTGTGATAGTAGTGAATGTCAGAAGTGGATTTACACTTGTGAAATTCCAGGTATTAGGGAAGTGTAGATTACTTAGAAATGCTTTGTTTAGAGGCATTCTCACCTTTGTAAGGACAAGATATAAGAACACGATAAAGCTCCTTAGGCTTAATTTTTCTGTGGCCTCAGGTCCAAGCTAAAGAATGGAATAGGTCCCAGAGGAGGAAGGAGCTGGAAGAGATGAAATCCAGAATGGAAGTGGCCAGATGCCTGATGGTAGGACTTGAAGCCTGTGGTTCCCCTTAAGCCTTTCTAAGTTTTACTGATTAGTAGCTTTTGTCCTCTCTCCGCATGCCTGGGGAAGTGCCTGGTTTCTGGATATTCATAGCCACCTCCTCCCCTTTTTTTTCTCCAAATTTCAGCTTTTTCTCTGAAGCAGATTCAGAAAGACTATAAAACTTAATGGACTTTATGTTTCTGGTGCATAAGTAAAACTTATCTAGAGTAGAGCTTAAAAATTATTCCTATTTATAATTATTAATTATGTATAACCATATGTATTTTATGGTTGGCATGCAGATGTTTTTAGAGTAGTATTTGTTTGGTAAATGTGAACCTTTACATTAGATATTCTCTTTCTTAAAATGATAACATAACAAACTTAAGGAGTAAAAGAGGATGACAGTTAACCCAAAAGAGGTCAGCTACAGTGTCAGTACTAAGCTAGAGCTGACAGTAAGGTCAATGAGCTCAGATAGACTGTGATAAAATTAACAGTATGCAATGACATTTCACTGGGAACTTGACACTAAAATTTTGCCTACTTTGTTGTTCCCATTATATTAACCCTAAACTGACTTTTTCTAAAACACCTATTCAGAGGTGACTCAAAGAACTACTCAACATACACCATGAACGGGGAATAAATGGTTTTTTTTTTTCTGCATTTGTACAGTTGTTTAAAGGTATTCTAAGGAGCAGTACAGGGGTGGGCAAAAGTAGATTTACAGTGTGAGTACATGGCACACAATGTTTATTCTTGTATTATTACTTCTTAGTTATTGTATTACTTTTTGTATTACAACTGTAAATGTACTTCTGTCCACCCCTTCTTGTTTCATGAAGCAGGACTGCTCAAGAGAAGTACTACTTCCTATCTAAACAGTAAAATCAAGTTATGCCACTAAGTAAACTACATAAAATGGATGCTTTTTTTTTTTTTTTTTTAGAGCTGGATGATTAAATTCACATTTTTAAGAGAGACTAGACAGTCAAGAAATGGATTTCCTTACAGTCCAACAACAT
Source organism: Furipterus horrens (assembly GCF_987537825.1). Taxonomy (NCBI): domain Eukaryota; kingdom Metazoa; phylum Chordata; class Mammalia; order Chiroptera; family Furipteridae; genus Furipterus; species Furipterus horrens. Next base: position 124,991,371 of record NW_028327176.1, read on the forward strand.
CACTGTGGTTATTAGTACCCTGACCCAGTCTGATCACACTGAATGGTACATATCATAAGCAAAACACAGGGTGCTGAAAGCATAACACAAGCCCTAGAGGAAGGGAATGATCAGTAAAATGATCTCCATGAACACTCCTGTTTGGTTGCAAAGAGTCTTCCAATGTGGAGAAAAAGGCAGAGCCAGTGCTTAAAAAGCCAAGAGCTCTTAGTCTAGGGAATCACAGAACAAAGGGGATCTGGGGAATCCCTACTTGGAGTAAAACAAGAGTATGAAGTTCCATGCTATGTGCCATTCCATGTGGCACTAAATTCATAGGCATTAATTTTTTTAAAAAAATGTTTTTTAAGCATGGGAAATAAATATTTAGTAAATTACAGTTAAAAATGGAAATATGTTAGCTACATAACCAACACCTTTTGGATTTAGACATTATCTACTCAATGGGAGATTACGAATATATTACGACTTTATCATTTTAGAACTAAATATTTAGTCAAATGACATTTTTCAGAATTATATGTAACAGAACACTCCACTGTTGTATATTGATCCTTTCTTCAGCCTCCTCTGACAGAGGAGACTTCCAGGCATTACCTCAGGGGCCAGAAGTGGCATAGCGTGATGCACAGACCCATTCCAGTCTGCTGATCATTAGTGGTCTGCAAGGAAACAAACACACAGATTAAAAGTTCACATTTAGAAACCTTAATAGCCATTTGACATAGTAATTTTGTACCTGTTAAACCTAATAATAAAAGATTGGGTGTCTACTTTTGTATATGTTTTTCATTCTTATTTAATTTTTCTAGTAATTCATTTTTATGCCTAGACAGATTTTACCACATAAAAACAGTTCCATACATAAATGTTCTTTTGCAAATTAAAAAAAAACACTGAAGACACTACAGGTCATTTGAGAAGCAATGGTATAGACCATAACTGAGCCATAATTATTTTAAGAGGGCATGGTACCATGTCCTCGTGGTAAGCAAGGTGCGCATAATGCCGAAGAGGTTGCACCACTCCAAGATGAAGGGTCGCCCACGCATCAACACCAGTTGTGCCAGCAACCCAGTTAAGACCCAGCAATTCATCAACAAGATGGAAGATGCACTCGGCGAGGGAGTGGCGGCAGATGACATTATCGAATCCAATTGGCCACGTCTCCGCGACGCCATATACAACTCCGCCATTATTGCTTATGGGAAGAAAGAGCGGAAGAACGCTGACTGGTACGAGGCTCACTGGGAAGAAATGGAACCCGTGATCGAGGCTAAGAGGAAGGCCCTACTGGCTTACAAGGTCACGCCCACTCCCAGTACACTTCAAGCTCTACGGGCTGCCAGGAACAAAGTCCAGAAGACCGCCCGCCACTGTGCCAACACCTATTGGCTAAACCTGTGCAGAAGCATTCAGGAAGCCGCCGATATAGGCAACGCACGAGGAATGTATGAGGGTATCAAGAAGGCAACAGGCCCAATCCCCTCCAAGATCGCCCCCCTTAAGTCCAAGACAGGTGAGGTCATCACTGACCAGGAACAGCAAATGCGGCAGTGAACCAAGCACTACCTCGAGCTGTACGCAACGAAGAACACCGTAACAGACACTGCTCTTAAAGCCATCCCAGACCTACCAGTCATGGAGGAGCTAGACACCCCACCTACTGCGGCAGAGCTCGGCAAAGCCATCGACCACCTTGCTTGCGGGAAAGCACCAGGAAGCGATGGAATCCCTCCAGAAATCCTAAAGAGCGGGAAACCAGTCCTGCTACAGCCGCTCCACCATCTACTCTGTCTCTGCTGGAAGGAGGGTTACATCCCCCAGGATATGAGAGACGCCAACATTATCACCATGTACAAGAACAAAGGAGACCGCAGTGACTGCAACAACTACCGGGGCATCTCTCTCCTCAGCGTCGTCGGCAAAGTATTCGCCCGGGTCGCTCTTGCCCGCCTGCAGACCCTTGCTTCCCGCGTCTACCCAGAGTCCCAGTGTGGCTTCAGAGCTGGCCGATCAACAGTGGACATGATCTTCTCCCTACGCCAGCTGCAGGAGAAGTGTCATGAGCAGCATAAACCACTCTACCTCGCCTTTATTGACCTCACGAAGGCGTTTGATCTGGTCAGTCGAAGCGGACTCTTCAGCTTGCTACGGAAGATTGGCTGTCCACCACATCTGCTTGCTGTGGTCATGTCCTTTCACGACAACATGCACAGCACGGTGTCCTACAACGGCGCAACCTCTGAGGCCTTCCCAGTCAGCAGCGGAGTAAAGCAGGGCTGCGTCCTCGCGCCTACGCTGTTCGGAATCTTCTTCTCCATGCTCCTCCAATACGCCTTTAAGGACTGCAGCGAGGGTGTCTTCATTCACACCAGATCCGATGGCAAGCTCTACAACCTGGCCCGTCTACGAGCCAAGAACAAAGTCAAAGAGGTGCTCATCCGTGAGATGCTCTTCGCCGACGACGCAGCTTTGACATCACACTCCGAAGAGGGACTCCAGCAGCTAGTCACTTGCCTTTCCCACGCATGCAAGGAGTTCGGACTAGCCATCAGCCTGACGAAGACGAATGTTATGGCTCAAGGCACGGGGACTCCCCCATGCATCACCATCGACGGATACACCCTGGAGGTTGTCAACAACTTCACTTACCTCGGGTCCACCATCTCGAGCTCTCTGTCAGTCGACTTGGAGGTCAACCGGAGAATCGCCAGGGCAGCCACAGTTATGGCCAGACTGAACCGGCGAGCGTGGAACAATTCCAGCCTCACTGAGAAAACCAGACTGCGCATCTACCAAGCCTGCGTACTCAGCACTCTCCTCTATGGCAGCGAGACGTGGACCACCTACGCAAGGCACGAAAGGAAACTCAACAGCTTCCACATGAGGTGCCTGTGACGCGTCCTGCATGTCGCCTGGCAGGATAAGGTCCCCAACACCGAGGTGCTGAAGCGAGCCAATATGAGCAGTTTGCATGCAGTTCTTAGCGAGAGACGCCTCAGGTGGCTCGGCCATGTCAAAAGAATGGATGCAGGCCGTATCCCCAAAGACCTCCTCTACGGCGAGCTAGCAGAAGGCCAGAGGATGACAGGGCGCCCAAAACTGCGGTTCAAAGACATCTGCAAAAAGGACATGACACAATGCTCCATCAATCTCAACACATGGGAAGTTCAAGCAGACGACCGCCTAGCCTGGAGGCTCGCGGTCAGGCAAGGTACGTCACGCGCGGAGGCTGCGCGCAACGAGGAGGCGGCCCAGAAAAGATCGAGGCGGAAGCAGCGTCAACAGCAGCAACAACGGCCATCTGCCTTCACCTGTACCAAGTGCGGCAGGGATTGTCACTCCCGAATCGGACTGCACAGCCATTCTCGGCGGTGCAGATAGACTCTCAAGAAGCTACGCCATCGTCTCTCGAGACGGACGGCTGCCGACGACGAATTATTTTAAGAAATAGATATTAAAGTCCAAGCTCCATAGCTCTGCTAATAAGATTTTTTTTGGATTGAAAAAAGACATGTTGGCATTTGAGATTCTTTAAGCTCCTCACTCAGAATACTCAGGCTTGAGCCCTCCATGACAAGGAAGCGTCTTATAAAAATTTTGTGAGCTGGTCACTGACTAATCCTAAATTCCAGAGTCAAAAATCTATGTCTTCTCTTGGTTACCTACCTCTGCCAAACTCCCTTTAATCTCTTTTGTCTTCTGATCCCTATTCCATAAAATCATAGCAGTGTGCCTGATTCAGAGAAACCACATGTGGATTTTATTTTTTTCAGATACACTATTCAGCTTTGCATTATTTGTAAGCATTAAAAAGCCAAACGCACAGATAACTAGATGGTGGAAATTTCAAGACTCACTCATAGTTAGCTTTGTAAAACATTTATATGCCTTTAAAAAACTGTTCTTCCAAACTGATTTATGTAAAGTTAATGTGAGAAGCCAGGGTGAGACTTTTTTAAATTTGAGTCTGGATTTTTATTTTATTGATCTCCTAAGTGGGTTTCTATCGGATGGTAATTGAGAGTTGACTGTACTTACAGACCTCTCTCTTGAAAGATACTATAACTAAAGATGGGATGTGGCTTCAGTCAGGTTAAGTTCCAATTCGTGAGGGACCAAGCCTTAATGAATCCCTTTAATCAGGGTAACAAGCAAACAATTTAGAAAAAAAGTTACATCTCTACCTATATCAATTTGCCATAAAATAATTAAACTGGAAATGGCTAGCAAAGACTTTTCTAAGCAAACACTAGTATAGAAACTTTAAGGAAAAGAATCGTAGCTTTGATTTTAACAAAACAATTACCAAAACCTCCACTCTCAATAAAAATTGAAAGAAAACATAAATTAGAAAAAACATATGTGACATGGTGACCTAAAAGAAAATAAGGAGATAAACATTTATCAGACACATTTGGAAATGCAAAAGCTATAAAGGCTAGACATATTTTACTGCATGAAAACATTACCATACATAAAGCCAAACAGGTCAATAATCAACAAGCAGGATAAAATGTTGGTAACATATGTGATTAATAATAATAATAGCAAACACATAATATTTATTATGTACCAGATGCTGTTTTAAGGCACATTACATGTACTAACTCATTTAATCCTCACAAGGATTAATAGTATCTGATGAGGTAGGTAATATTATTATTCAATTTTACAGGTAAGGAAACTGAGACACAGAGAGATAAGACAGCAAGACAAAGACAAGATGGAATGCAGAGCCATGAAGTGTGGCTCTAGAGTCCATGCTCTCAATTACCATGCTATGCTACCTCCTCAAGTCAGGACTGACTCAGTGAAGTACATCAGTTAGGACCATCAAAAACAAAGTTTGAGAAGCTGGATGGAGGGAGAGGAGGAAGGGAGTAAGGGAGGAAAAGAGGAGGTAAAGAAACTATAATTTAAGAAGGAAATGAGAACAAGAGAATGGGCATTTCACAAGTTTTTAAAACATTAAGTGTAATATAATCTTTTGTATGAAGTATTTTGTGTATAGAGTTGAAGGAAAAGATAGTCAAGAAAAATCTAGTGGTGACTGCCTCTGGTGATTTTCTTTTTACATCCATCACTCATCTTTCCTCTGTTGCTTGAATACTTGATTTTATTTATAAAAAAAGTTTCAGAATGTTAATACTGTATGCGATGTTAGCAGTGGTGTACTTAATGGCATGGAGGTGAGAGTATAAACTAAACAACTTCTCAAGGTCAATTTGATGGTATTTAATGAAAAACTCTAGAATTTCCTATGCTGTTCAACCCAGAAATACTACTTGTTTTCATGACATTAAGTCAAAATGGGTCTTTATTCATCCAGATAAAAATTTTATTTTTCACTCATTACCACAGTGCTGGAGTGCAATGAGAATTACTAAAGTATACGAAATGTGACCACATTTAAACAACTGCAGACCACGCTAGCTTTTCCCTCTCCTGGCTCTCCTCCCATTTCTGAGACAAGGCTCTAAGGAAGCTGGTGTGTAGTCCCTCTGCATTCCCATTTTTCAGCATTGACTGGAGGCAGATGCTGAGGAGCCCTGGTGGAAATAAAACAAAATAAGCCTAGCTCAGCTCCCTGAGTCACTGTGTGCAGAACCCTCCACCAAGCAGAAACACCTGCATTAGACTGTTAAGTGAGCAAGAAATGAACTTCTGTTTTGATTGAGTTATTATACATATTTTGATCTATTTATTTTTCCAGCTTAATTCACCATTTAAATCCAATTTTTAAAACTGTACTGACTTGGCCACTTATTTAAACTTTGCGACGGATCTGAGGAACATGCTTTCTTGTCATCATGGTCACCTTCTATGACCATGGGTTCAGACAAGGCACATTGTGACAGAGGAGCTCTGTCTCTGGGAGAGCTTGGTCTCAGCTCCCTGGTATACCTCATGGTGATGAACTTGCAAAATACTGGAATTCTCCAGTGCACCTGCTGATACTCAAATTCTTCCTTCTTAGCTGGCTAGTTCTTGTTCAGCCAGCTGATGATCTTACTTAATCTTCAAGAATCTTCTTTTGCCCTCCATCATTGTTTTTGCCTTAAATTTTCCCACTTTCCACTTTGTTCTTCGTGAAGACAGTAGATTCACATGAGTTCTCAGGAGATAACCATGTTTCTCGGCTTCTCGTTTTTCTGCTTTGAACTTCTCAGCCTTCTGGATCATGTAATCAATACCTTTTTAAACCAATGTATCTTTCCACATGGTGATTTAAGGTTGTCCTTTTGCCCACAGTAGCCACCTTGAAGATGCTGTGGACATCGATGACCATGGCTGCTTTCCTCTGAGGACCATATGGCACGCAGGGAGATGCCAGGCAGGTTGCAATCTTTGGCTATTTCCTCTCATATTAATGTGTCTGATGCTGACAGCAACCAGTATCTATCTAGGTAGTGAAAGTCTGTATCTGGTGGTGGAAATGGGGATATCGCATATGATTAGAACAGCTGAGACTTCAGTGACTAACTGAATAAGCAGAGAAATAAGTATGACATCCAAGTAGGACATATGAATGTGTCCAGATTTCATCAGCACCATAGCCTCACCCTCACTGGGGCGGGGGGTGAGCTGGGGGGTGGGGAATTCATTCCTGGCTCTTATAAAAGTCTTGCAAGAGAACAACTTATGTGTCTCATAATAATGAAACTATTAAAACAATGTTTAAGAAAAATATTTAATAACACAGAAAAATGTTTATGATAACTATTTTAATGAACAAAAAGCAGGTTATAAAAGCAAGTACATTATAAAGCTATATTTGTAGATAAAATATATATTAATTCATTCAGCAACTATTAAGCCCTACTACATATGCACCAGGTATTGTAGATATTGGTATTCATGTTTGTGTGTGTGCTATAGCAGATTTTAATTTTCTTATTTTATATTCTCCAATTTATCTACAATAAATATGTATCAATTTTCTAACAAAATATTACTATTAAAATGAAAATTTTTGAATGATAAGAAATGGCTAGCACCATAGCAATAAGGTTGTATAAAATAAACTGACAACACATAAGTTATTTTGGCCCTATGTTCCACAATGACTCACCAGATACACCCTAAACTGTTTATTTTATTTTTTCTGTTTCCCTGTTAAAAGGAGCAGATGCAATTCGCGTCACATGCATCTCGTGGAACCATGCCAACCATTTTCTTAGCAACCAAACTCCTGTCTTCTGCACTATGCATGATTAACTAAAACAGCCTGTTGACGACTTAAAATAAACCTGCCTTTTTCCGTTTAGTATTTTATCAAATGAATGTAATTTCATTTGCTGATGAATTTAGTTCGGCTTCTAGGGAATTTTTCTCTTCTTCATGGGGAGGCTGAAGAATCAGAACTGTCATGCCAAAGAAAGAAAAGCAAGCCTAGGGAGAAAAAAATAGTCTGATGTTTACATGGGTAAAGTAAAAGTATTTTCAGTTTCACTCCTACCCACCTGTTTTGTTTTTTTTTTTTAATGGGGTAGAATGTTGATTTAAATTTAAATTCTATTCTACTTTTGCATTATGATGCTTTTTAGGGTGCTTGATTAAAAGTTAATTTAAATGACTGCTCTGATGATTACTATTGTCATTATGCTTGAGCTCTTGCCTTATTTTTGTTTATTTCTAGCTGTTGAATATGCCCTAAAATTTACTTAGACTCATCTCACAGGATAGTAGACCCTGTTGTGGGCTTTAGAAGAAAGGAGATCGGACAGTATGTAATCTGACAAGGGCTGGGAGGGTTTATATTTTCAGAAATGAGTGTCAATATTTTTTTAGGGGAGATGACTCTGCAACTTAGAATAAATTGGTGTTCTTTTGGTGAATATAAAATATATCTCTGTGTTTCTGTGCACATGAAGACTTTTGTATCCAAGGGTTATAGGAATATTTGCTAAATAGGAAAACTTTAAAGTGTCTTTAAAGACTAACAGCTTAAAAACAAAGCCATCTATGCAGGTAAAGCAGGATCTGACTGAAAGTAATATAGTCTGAGCAGGTCCTCCATTATCTTCCACTTGCATTTGAAAACAGACGGTGAAAACCTGCATTAATGGCAAATTGCGACACTGTTTAAACTTCTACTTTATTTCCACCAAAGCAAATTCTTAAATGTTAATCATTATTAAGCAATCAGGTTGATGCCCTAGCTGCACAGTTGTACATTTTACTCTGCAGAATAAAGAAAGACACAATAAATATATAACATGTTCCTGGTTAATCCGCTTTTTCTGATCCCTGCTCTATTTATTTTTTGAAAACTAAATAATCCTGATTTGTCTTTTGCATTAGATATAACCCTTGTAACATTGAATTGATGGAGAGTTTACATTAAACATTGTAAAATATCTGCCCTTCAATTTTATTCTTCTCTTGCTATAACCTTGAATCCTGATGCTGGTCAGTTACTTTGGGAAAATGACATTCTCTTTTAGGTCAGTGTTTGAAAGAGTTAATACATTTTTAAAGCTGTCCAACTTAGTTTCCAAGTTAAGAAAATCTGACTCAAATGCGTCACCCTGTGAATTTGAGGCTAGTCCTGCTGGTGGCTTTACCTCTCTGTTGTGAGAAGACTTGATGACTAGTACTGTCCTCTATGTCTAGTCTGCAGAGAGGGTCCCAAAAACCACCCTGAGAGCTTCCTATGATCCATTGCTCATAGGGGCAGGTGCTTTAGAGTTTTATGAATACACAGTAATTGGGCTGAGGGAATCAGGAGATGAAATTGGGGAAAAATTCCAGAATCTGTCATGCCACAACAGCCTGTGGAAAATTTGAGCACCTTGGCTTCCCTTCTTCTTATTCTTTCTGTAACTTCCTTTTCTCAGATGAATAGACATCAAGGTTGATCATGCTTAGCCTGTGATTGACTTGAACTAGTCATTCCATTATATTTTGGTTTTTTTTTTTTAATAGAACACTATAAAACCTGCATTTGGGAGTACTTTTGCTGTCAGTATACTTGGTGTATATTCATCTCTTTCTATTGAATAGTCATTTACTTTATTCCAAAAGATCTGTACTTCTTAGAAGCTTTTTCTGTTCTTCAAGTAAAATTACATTTTAATTTTAGAACTCAATAAAAATAAAACAATATCAGTAATCCTTTATCAGGGCATGATTTTAGTTGTTATGCTGGGTACTATCAATGAATTAACTCTTACATTGTCCATAGGAAGTAGAGTCAAGTATTTTTGGTGCTCTATAATCAAGGGAAAGAGAACCCACTACACTCTTGTTAAGAATAGATTAAATGTCTTACTTAATTATGCTGTGGTAAAGAACCTCTCTGAGGCAATGACCAATGTGACCTGTCTTGGCAAAGATGTCCCTGGCCTCTGCTCCCTGAGAAAGTCCACCAGGAAGGCCTTAGTCATAGAATGTAAAAAAAAAAACAGTGTCCAAGTGTCCCTAATGATACATCAGCCTCCAGCCTTCCCAAATAATTATATCCTCACAATTGGGAATTATTATTTTCCAAATCCCATGGTCTTAAAAATTATAGTACCTTTTAGAATATTACATCTTTGCAGTGAGGTGAGTCCTTTGAAAATAAAGGATATAAACTCCTTGTTATATAGTAAGATGAAATATAGTTAAGTTTTAATCCAGTCACTAGAGCAACTGAAATCTGCTTGAAGATCATGGGAGTTAAATTTCCAGGATAAGATGAAGAGCTAAAGTATAGAGATTTGGAAGTATAATATTGGAAGTTGTCAGCATAATTTGGGAGTAGTTCTTTCTAGATCAATGGATGGAGTAAATAAGAACATCTTTTTTATAGAATTTATTGGGTTAACATTGGTTAATAAAATTATATATGCTTCAAGTGTACAAGTCTATAATACATGATATGTATATTATATTGTGTGTTCATTTTTTATAAGAAAAAGTAATGTCTTAAAAGAAACAAGAATATTGTATTTGGAATTGTAAATAAGACCATCGTTGGCTTATTATTCTAGGATGTGGTTCCATATGTTTGCATATTGGGACTATCTTGGGGAAATGCTTTATTATAAAATTTGCTTCATGAAGTTAGATGAGATCTTTATTGAGAGTACTCATATGAGTGTGAAACAGAACAGGCAATTCTTTCTTGGATCTACAGTGATATGGCTGCCTCATAGAAACATAAAAGGGTGAGGTTGCCTGCTACTTGCAGAAATAGAGAGTAAGTATATATATACACATATATGTGTGTGTGCGTATCCACATACATACATATGCGTACATATAAAGTTCTTAGTGCCAAATATAGTAAAATGAAAAAGTACTTCAACTATTAGGAAAAGATACTCATCCAATGTAGGGTCAAATGTGCACTAAGTTAATAGCTACTAGCCATATGCAGTTATTTAAATTTAAGTATAAATTATATTAAATTTAAAATTTATCTCCTCAGTTGTACTAACACATCTCAAGTGTACAATAGCTGCATGTGGCTAGTGAATACCATATCAGGCAGCACAATTATAGAATTAGTATGTCATTATGAAAAGTTTTATTAGACAGAGCTGGCTGGTCCAGAACTTAGGGAGATACTTAAAAAAAAGTTTTTTAAATTGATTTTAGAGAGACAGGAAGGCGGGGAGGAGGGGGATTAATTTGTTGTTCCACTTATATATGCATTCATTGGTTGAGTCTCATTTGTGCCCTGACCAGAGATTGAACCCACAACCTTGGCATATTGGGACAGTGCTCTAACCCACTGAGCCACCTGGTCAGGGCAGGGAGATACTTTTAAAAAATAAAGTTAATTAGAGCTTTTAAATCTTATCCTTTCAATAAAGTCTTCTCTGAACCAGCTATTTTATTATGCTATCCACATAGCAATTCAATTTCCAATTAGAAGTTGATGAAGTTCTTTCATTTACTACAGTATCATTTGTACCACATTATTCAACTGCGTTAAGAAGTTAAATTATCTCACAAGAGATAACCAAAGACAGGAGAATCAACTCAGCATTCTAGAAAAAATAAATACATGAGGGTGTGTGTGTGTGTGTTGACTGAAAACCAGACTTGAGGACAATGTGTTCCTACATTCTAAAGTGAAATGCTGGACATATCCTGCTTGTTTTTGCAGTATTGCCATGAAGAAGCCAGTCAAGTCCAGTGACCATAATGTACTGCTGGCCTACATAAAGCAATCATTATGGAGGATTCTTTCAAGGAATTCCTAGGAGCATAGCATGACCAGTAGCTATTGAAGCTTCTGTTTGAAAGTGGCATGATGCTCACATTTCCTTGGCCAAATCAAAATCTGATGTTAATGGGGTAGAAAAGTATAGTCTCCTCACAGAAAGTAGCAGCAAATATTGAGGACAGTAATACAGCTTACCACGAGGCCTTTTGCTAATGGAAAAATAAACAGCTGACTCACTCTCTTCTTTGTATCCTGTTACAACGTAGCTGGTTGCCTAGGTAGTAGTCTTATCCCTGACTAGAAGAGTGATTCTCACATTTAAAACATCCGATGTATTATATTTGGTTCTTCAATAAGCCACTGTGGTTTCTGGAGTCTGTTAACAGCTTCCAACTAGACTTGGCTCAACTGGTTGTTTTGGTACGTAATCTGAATCTGTAGAATAAATACAAAACAGAGAAAGCTTGCTCATAACTCTACCCATTTAATTGCAGAGAACCTCACCTAAAGCAAAAAGTCTGATACTAAACTTTTTGAATAGAAGGTGTTGTCTATGGCCATGGGGATAAGAACAAGAGTAACTACCCCTGGAAACCTTCATAATATGATGTGTTTGTTTTTCTTTACCAGGATATTTAAGAGAAAGATGTATAGTGGTCACTTTATTCTATATATACAAGCACAGCCTGAAACTTACGTTTTAGAAGAAACTTGTGTTAATAAACACAGCACCCAAAAAATGATTCCTATGGGACTAGTGTTTTATCCCCATTTTGCAAAAGAGCCAACAAAAGAGAGAGAAATTAAACAATTTGCTCAGGGTCTTGCAACTCTCAGGAGCCAGATCTGGGATTCAAACTCTAGTCTTCCTGATGCAGATTTACCTGTAGATCTGCCGAGCATCCTATTACTCATATTGATAAGTAGCTTTTGTCTTGTGATATTACAGCATTTGCCAGGCCCTTTGTCAAGGCATCACCTACATTATCTCATTTATTTTTACAATCACCTGTGAATTAAGTATGATTTCTTCCTATTTCATGACTAAGGAAGAAGTTTAGGGAGATAAATATTGTGTGCAAATGACACTACTAAGTGTGGAGGCAGAATCTGAAAGCAAGTCTAACTCTAAAGTCACTGTTCATAATCTGCTTACTAACATCTACTGTTAGTGCTTCTCTGCAATGCTTAGCATCTGCATCCAAAACTCAGGGTGCCCTGAAGAGGAGAGAGACAATAAACCAAAGGTGATAATAGGTTTTAAAAAAGGCAAGTAAAAAAGAAATAATTACTTAAGAAATAATGTATGGGATTAGATTATGGTGTAGGTTTATGTCAGAATTAAGAATATTAAAATAAGAATAAGAAAAAAAAATCACTTAATCATGAAATAAAAAAGGACTCCTACCTCTGAAGCTCAATGACTAATTTTGCTTTTCAGACCTAATTTTTGTCTTAAGCATGCTTATTTTGACTCTAATCCAGCTGGAGCAAGCTTACAATTAAAGGGGCATTTACAAAGGTGAATGTTTTTCATACTGATTAGATCGGAATGTCTAGGACAGAGAAAGGCCCTTGGGATCTGGGCACATCCAATGCCTTCATCACACGAGAGAAACAGGCAGCTGAAACCAGTCTTGGTGGGAGACAATCTGAGTCACAGGCATTTGTAGATAAAAAGCCAAGGTAGAAGCCAGGGAGACAAGTTCCCTGGGACACATTTATTCCTAGGAGCTCTGTGTTCAGTATGTTTTCATCAGTGACCATTAAGAGACAGCAGGGAAAAAATGAATAAAGGATTATTAGAATGACTGAATCACATAACAATTGTGTGGGGCTCAAGCACATCTAGTACTAAAATATGGGATATTTTGTTTTTATTGCGTTTTTTCCCTTACCATTTAGTCCCCTTATACCCTCTCCCCCCAGCAATCAACACACTGTTGTCCATGTCCATGATTCCTTTTTTCTTTTTGCTCAATCCCTCCACCACCTACTATCCCTGCCCTCCCCCCTTAGCTATCATCCTGCTGTCTATGAGTTTGTCTCTATTTTGCTTGTTAGTTCAGTTTGTTCATTAGATTCCACATATGAGTGAAATCATATGGTATTTGTCTTTGACTGGCTAATTTCACTTAGCATGATCTTCTCAAGGTCCATCCATACTGCTGCAAATGGTAAAACTTCTTTTTTATGGCTGAGTAATATTCCATTGTGTAAATGTCCCATAGTTGTTTTATCCACTCATCTATGGATGGACACTTGGGCTGCTTCTATATCTTGGTGATTGTAAGTAATGCTGCAATGAATATAGGGCCACTTATATTCTTTTGAATTAGTGTTTTGAGGTCCTTTGAATATATTCTGAAAAGTGCTGTTTCCAGGAACTGATTATTGTATACAGTGCTGCTATGAACACAGGGGTGTATAAGTTCTTTTAAACTGGGGTTTCAGGATTCTTCGAGTATAATCCTAGCAGTGGAATCACTGTTTCAAAAGGAAGTTCTATTTTTAGTTTTATGAGGAAATTCCATACTGTTTTCCACAGTGGCTGCACCAGCCTGCATTTCCGACAGTGCACTAGGATTTCCTTTTTTCCACATCCTCACCAGCACTTGTTTGTTGATTTGTTGATGATGGCCATTCTGACTGCCGTAAAGTGGTATCTCATTGTGGTTTTTATTTGCATCTTTCTCTGAGGGCTAGTGATGTTGAGCATTCTTTCATATGCCTATGGACCCTCTGCATAGCCTCCTTGGGAAGTGTTTGTTCAGGTCCTTTGCCCATTTTTTAATTGGGCTGTCTGTCTTCCTGGTGTTGAGATGTGTAAGTTCTTTATATATTTTGGAGATCGATCCCTTGTCTAAGGTATCATTGGCAAATATGTTTTCCCATATGGTTGGTTTCCTTTTCATCTTGCTAATGTTTTCTTTTGCTGAGCAGAAACTCTTTGGTTTGATGTAGTTTCACTTGTTTATTTTTTCCTTTATTTCCCTTGCCTTAGGAGATGTAGCAGTGAAAATACTGTTACATGGGATATCTGAAATTTTCCTGCCTATGTTTTCCTCTAGGATTTTTATGATGTCATGTCTTACATTTAAGTCTTTGATCCATCTTGAGTTCATTCTGATGTGTGGTGTAAGTTGGTGGTCTAGTTTCATGTTTTTTGCACGTCCCTGTCCAGTTCTCCCAGCACCATTTGTTGAAGAGGCTCTTCTCACTGCATTTTATGTTCTTTCCCCCTTTGTTGAATATTAGTTGATCATATAGACCAGGGCTTATTTCTGGGCTCTCCATTCTGTTCCATTGATCTATATGTCTGTTCTTATGCCAGTACCAGGCTGTTATGATTATAATGGCTTTGTAGTATAGTTTGGTGTCAGGTAATGTGATTCCTCCTATTGCGTTCTTCTGTCTCAAGATTCCTGTAGCTATTCGGGGTCTTTTTTGGTTCCATGTGAATTTTTGAAGTATTTTTCTAGATCTGTGAAATATGTCAGTGGTATTTTAATAGGGATTGCTTTGAATCTATAAATTGCTTTGGGTAGTATGGGCATTTTAGTGATGTTGATTCTTCCCATCCATGAGCATGGTATATGCTTCCATTTATTTGTATCTTCCTTAATTTCTTTCTTCAGTGTTATGTAGTTTTCTGAGTCAGGTCTTTTATCTCTTTGGTTAAATTTATTCCTAGGTACTTTATTTTTCTTGTTGTTACAGTAAATGAGATTTTTTTCCTAGTTTCTATCTCTGATATTTTATTGTTGGTGTACAGAAATGCCTTTGATTTCTGAATATTGACTTTATACCCTGCTATTTTGCCAAATTCCCTTATTATGTCGAGTAGTTTTTTTCGTGGAGTCTATAGTGTTTTCTATGTACATTATCATGTCATCTGCAAATAATGACAGTTTTATTTCATGTTTTTCAATTTGGATGCCTTTTATTGCTTTTTCTTGTCTGATTCTGTGGCTAGAAATTTCAATACTATGTTGAATAGGAGTGGAGAGAGTGGACATCGTCTTGTTCCTGATCTCAGGGGGAATGCTGTCAGTTTTTGTCCTTTGAGTATGATGTTGGCTTCGGGTTTCTCTTATATGGCCTTTATTATGTTGAGGTATGTTCCCTCTATTCCCAGTTTGCTGAGTGTTGTCATCATAAATGGGTGTTGTACTTTATCAAATGCCTTTTCAACATCTATTGATATGATCATGTGGTTTTTGTCTTTCATTTTGTTTTAGTGGTGTATTACGTTTATTGATTTGCAAATATTAAACCATCCTTGCATTCCTGGGATGAATCCCACTTGATCATGGTGTATGATCTTTTAATGTGTTGCTGTATCCGGTTTGCTAATATTTTGTTGAGGATTTTAGCATCTATCTTCATCAGTAATATTGGCCTGTAGTTTTCTTTCTTTGTTGTGTGTTGACCTGGTTTTAGAATTAGGGTAATGTTGGCTTCATAGAAAGAGTTTGGGATTTATCCCTCTTCTTGGATTTTTCTGGAGTAGTTTGAGAAGGGTAGGTGTTAGTTCTCTCCCTAAAAGTTTCATAAAATTTGCCTATGAAGTCATCTGGTCCAGGGCATTTGTGTGCCGGGAGTTTTTTTGATTACTGCTTCAGTTTCACTCTTTGTTGTTGGTCTGTTCAGGCTTTCTGCTTCTTTTTTTTTTTTAATATGTTTTATTGTTTATGCTATTACAGTTGTCCCAATTTCTTTTCCCTTTGTTCTCCTCCATCCAGTGACCCCCTCCCTCCAGTTGTCCTCCCCTTAGTCCATGCTTATTGGTTGTGTGTATAGTTCTTCTCAACATCTTCCTATCTACTCCACTCCCTCCTACTATGCTTCTTAATTCCTGTACCATCTCCCTCTTTTTCCCCACTTCCCCTTCCCCACTACCTCGCCCCAATATGTTCCCCATACCTATAATTCTTTTCTCACTTTCGTTGCCTACTTAGTCTGCCTTGGTTTGGATTCCCTAGCTTCAGTTGTTGGTTGTTGGTTGTTGCAATACAGTTTTCATTTTAATGTTCATAGTTTTGATCCTCTTTCCCCTAAACAAGTCCCTTTAATATTTCATATAGCACTGGTTTGGATCTGATGAACTCCTTCAGTTTTACTTTGACCTGGAAGCACTTTCTCTGCCCTTATATCCTGAATGACAGCTTCGCTGGATAGAGTAATCGTGGTTGTAGGTTTTTGCTTTTCATTACTTTGAATATTTCTTGCCAGCCCCTTCTTGCCTGCAGAGTTTCTTTTGAGAAATCAGCTGATAGTCTTATTGGGGCCCCTTTGTTTGTAATTCTCTTCTTTCTTGCTCCTTTTAAGATTCTCTCTTTATCCTTAATTTTTGACATTTTGATGATAATGTGTCTTGGTGTGGTTCTCCCTGGGTCCAGTTTTTTTGGAACTCTCTGTGCTTCCTGGACCTGTAAGTCTATTTTTCCCCAAGTTAGGGAAGTTCTGCTTCATTATTTTTTTCACATAATTTTTCAGTTTCTAGTTCTTCTTCTTCACCTTCTGGCGGCCCTGTGATTCAGATGTTGGCCTGCTTATAGCTGTGCGTTAAGTTTCTGAGCCTCTTCTCTTTTTCCTCACTTCTTGTTTTTTTCTTTCTTCCCTGGTTGACTGTTTATTCCTTCCCTATGTTCCGATTTGTTGATTTGATCCCTGGCTTTTCTTCTTCACCACTTGTTTTGTACATGTTTTCATTCATTTTGGCAATACTAGCCTTTATTTCTTCCCCAACTTTTTAAAGATCTGCTGTTAGGTCTATAAGCTTTCTTATAACCACAGCTCGGAACTGATCCTCAGAAAGAGTATCTATCTGCTGGTCTGATAGGTCATATATTTGCTGTCTGGTCAGCTGTATGATTGGGATCTCTATCAAGATCCTGCTACCCTGACAGTTTTGTGTTTACCTTTGCTTCCTGGGCAAGGCTATCACACCTCCTACGGTATAGGGGCAGAGCCCTATGAACTCATTGCTACCGAGAAACCCTTCTCACCACACTGTGGCACTTTGTGTGGGGGTAGGGTCCAATATGGATTCCTGCTGTTCACTCTCCTCTGAGGGACCAGGAACCAACTCCTCCATCCCTACACCCTTCAGCCCTCACAGTCCGAGGCAATGGGGGTCTGCATTCCCCAGTGTTGGGATCACAAACTGATGGGTCTGGTCTGCAGCTAGGGGTGCTCCCCAGGTGCTTCTCACCTCTCCTTACATATGGGTGTCTGTGCTTACTGCTGTCCCACTGCTGTCACCACAACTGCTGCCACCAGAACAGCTTGACCTCTCCGCTCTGGCTTTGCCCCTCCTACCTGTCCAGATGCGCACTACTTGTTTATAACTTCATACATGGGACTTCCATGTAGCTTTACTTTCTGGAACTTCTGGTTATTTCTGAGTTTGTGGTAGTTTTAGTCCTTCTTAGTTGTGGAAGGAGACAGAGCATGTCAGTCTAGGCCTCCATCTTGACCAGAATTCGGGAAAAGCTTCTTAACCTCAGTCTTGGCAATGATTATTTTTTGATATGACATCAAAAGCACAGGTAACAAGGAAAATCAACTAATGAGATTGCATCTAACTGCAGGTTTCAGTACAGCAAAAAATATCAACAAAATAAAAAGGCAGTCTGTGGATGGATTGGGAGAAAATATTTTCAAACTAATTATGTGATAAGAGTTTAATATCAAAAACATATAAGAAATAGTAGTTAATAGCAAACATAACCAAACAATCCAATTTGAAAATGAATAGAGGGTTTGAATAGACATTTTTCCAAAGAAGACACACAAATAGGCAACAAGTATAATATATGAAAATGTACCAAATATCACTAATCAAGTGAAAATCAAAACCATAATGAGATATAATCTCACACCTGTTAGAATGGCTATTATCAAAAAGGCAAGAGATAAATGCTGGGGAGAATGTAAAGAAAAGGGAGCCATGGTGCACTGTTGGTGGGACTATAAATTAGCACAGTGAATATGAAAAATAGTGTAGTGCATAACAGTTCCTCAGAAGAAATAAAATAAAAACAGAGCTAACATATGATCCAGCAATTCCACTCTGGGTATATACCCAAAGGAAATTAAATCACTATCTTGAAGAGATATTGCTGCCTTATGTTCACTGTTAGTAGACTAACAATAAAAAGGGGGGAGGGGAGGGAGAGAAGGGAGTAAGAAGGGGAAGGGTCTAGTCAAAGAACAGGTATAAATGACCCATGGACATGGACAACTGAGTGGGGACTGAAAGTGGGAGAAGGGGTGGGCAGGGTGTGGGGAAGCAATAGGGAAAAAAGTGGAACAACTACAATAGAAAAACAAAAACTTTTAGTGGAGGGAAAAAAATGAAAGCAAATTAAATTAATAACTGAGTCAGCAAATCCTCCCCTCACCCCCAAAATCCCTCACATGTAGGAAAGTAAACAAAAGAAAATGTAAAGTATGGAAAGGCAATTTTAGTGAATATTAGAAAGACAAGGATTTTCCTTCACACTGTATGTTTTTCTCCCTACCTGATCCCTCCAGAATTTGGCATTCCAAAGAAGTAAGTAATGACATAAGGTTCCTTCATAAAACTAATAAGACAAGTTGTTAATAGAGGTTTTGTTGACCATGACTTTGGCTGTAATGTCATGCCTAAAGGAGGCATGCTTGGGCCCTGGTTGTTACCAGAAAGCCCTGAAGAACTGGGATTGACTTTCAAATTTAATAAAAGCTCATGAGAAAAAAGTCCCGGTACCTTGGTTGGTTGTGCAATCCATGGCAATCTTTCCAGGGAAGGAACAAAGATTGCTTTCCTTAAAGATGGCTATAAGGGACCTTAAGGCACAATGGAAAACCCAAAGGACATGGAAAAGACAGGTGTTTACAGGGAAGGCTGAATGGCAGGTATGTGGCTCAGCTTATGTGCCCTGAAGGGCAAACTGAAAGTCACCCTAAAGGTTCCTTCTGTAAGTTCCAGCAAAGCAGATGTACAGATCACATGTGATCATTTGCTGCTCTTGTTGAGTTTATGCTAATGAACAGGATAAATTAAAACTGGACCTAATGCAGTCCTTTTAATGACAAGGAGGGTAATCTTAAGGAGAAAAACCACAATTCAAGGAAAATCACAATGCTCAGTGGTAGACTATAAAGTAGTGCAGCTAACTGTTTTTAATGTTGATCCTCATTTAAAGTTTGTTTTCATTTGAAAGTTAAACTAGATCTGTGACATCATCAAAGATGCTTAATTTACAAGCAAGAAGAATGTCAAATGCTTTGCAACTGGATATCTTTCCAATAAGACTGTCTTGCAGACTTAGAGACTGGTTTGTGGGTTGTGTTGCATAAATTAACGTGTGTGTTCTGTTTTCACAAGGCATAAGCCTATGATCTCATTATCTGAGTGACTGTCTGCACATATAGGCCTCACTTAATCCTGTCTGCATCACTGCCTCCTGAGACTCAATAGTTTGGCTGAATTAAGTGGTTGGGTTGTTGAAGTATGGGATGGTCTATGGGCTTCACTTTAAAACTGGTTTCTCTTTTCTATCCTAATGGCTTGGACAGAAAGGGCCCAGAGTTCTGAGAAGGGGGAAACCTAAAATCTTCCCCTCAGCCCAAACTAAGTATAGTGGGCAAAAGGGTTTTGGACAAGTGCGACATGCCTTGCACATCTTCCTCCAAAGAAACCCTTTTTGTCCCCAATGTGGAACATTGAAAAGTTAATCCCTGCCTTTTGTCATCTAGTGGTTACGGATTGAATGATGCCTTTTAACCCTGTTGCCTAATCTGTTACCCCCAGAATACAACAAGAATTCCAGCCTGTTAAACCAAGCACACCATTGTCCTGGGACAGCCAACTGACCTGGAGTCTGAAAGATCCTACTCCATGTGGGAAGGCCACCCTCCCCTCCACACCCCTACTCTTATTAGGGATTTCTGAACCCAAGGGTAGGTAGGACGACAACCATGTCCAGCTTGAAGCAGCTAGAGGAGCACGAGACCTTCGCCCATTGTCCTTTATAAGAAAAAAAAAATCAAAAGAAATAAAATAAAACAGAGCTAACATATGATCCAGAAATTCTACTCTGGGTATATACCTAAAGGAAATTAAGTCACTATCTTTAAGAGATATTGCTGCCTCATGTTCACTGCAGATTATTTACAATAGCTAAGACATGGAAACCACCTAAGTGACCATCAACAGGTGAATGGATAGAAAAACATGTGATATATATTTTATGTATATAGGAATAAAGTGAAATATTATTCATTAAAAGAAGAAAATCCTGCCATTTGCAACAACATGAATGACCTTGAAGGCGTTATGCTAAGTGACATCAGTCACACAGAGAAATACACATACTCTATGATCTCATATATGTGAAATCTAAAAACACCAAACTCACAGAAACAGAGAGTAGAATGTTGGTTACCAGGGTTTGACGGGCAGGGAGAAATGTAGAGAGGTTGGTCAAAGGGCATAAGCTTTCAGTTACAAGATAAATGAGTTCCAGAAAACAGCATGGTGACTATACTAAATTGTATATTTGAAAGCTGCTGTGAGAGTAGAGTTTTAATAATCTCACCATAACAAGAAAATGGTAATTATGTGAAGTAAATTTCATCTTCACTAAACTTACTGTGTTAACTACATTTTGCAGTATATGTGTATCAAACAATCACATAATACAATTTAAATTTACACAGTGTTATACTCACATGTCAATTATATCTCAATAAAGGTGGAAAGAAGATATGAAGAATTCTGGAAAATATTCACCCTCATTTATTACTTAAAATTAGAGTGTCAAGTACTGAATGGAAGGGTTTTCTCTCTAATCCTTATTCTTCTCTTTATTTCAAACTTGGAGCCTGAATATAAAACTTGGTATTCTGTACCTAATGATGAAGCTACAGATGAATTAGGTCATTAAGAATATCCCCTCTTGTATGTGCTACAAGTTTATATGAAGAATGACCCAAACATAGATTCTCATAGGTATTTAGAAGAGAATTTAAAACTAAAGGGAAAACACAGTAATTTTGTCTCACCACAAACAAATCAATCTGTAATTTGTGTTCTGAGACTTCCCTAAAGAGATTTAGAAAATTAAGACTTGGAAGCCCTTAATTAGGATGAAGAAGACTCAGTGATGGTAGATGGAGATGCTGATGAGTTCCAGAAGGGCTCTCTGAATTGAACACGTTAGGTAGGCAGTGCAATGGAGCATCTAAATCAGTGTGGAACATTTTGTTACCAAACACTTCAATCATGCTCAAAGCTTCCCTGAAGTGTCTCCTCATGTGCCCTGATCTCTGGTGTCTGTCTCTTCTGGAGTAGTTTTGGGTGCATTCAGTGGAGGAATGGCCCTGCTTTCCCCCAATGAAACTAAAGAGGGCATGTCCAGTACAACACCTTCCAGAGCTTGCACTGAACTTTGTCAGCAGGGTGGCTTCTATAACCATCATAAACATGCCAGGCATCCCTCAAGTGTCCAAGTTTTCCTGCTGCAGCTAAGTGGTTTACATACCATCCTTTTTGTTTGAAATAGCCTCCTCTGTTCTCTACACCTAAATCTCTTCTGTTCTTTAAAAGGGAGCTTGAACTTCACCTCTTTCAGGTGAGTATTTCCGTGTTAGCCTCAAATTTAAGAAAACAAAAATTCAGTTGTGAATCCCTAGATTGCTTGATATTGCCACTCCCTGGATACTGAAAACAATATTAATAAGGAGCCTTCCATTAAAATGGAGCAATGGTGAGGCACATGTGAGATCTTGTTGATTTGGAATTTAGAAAAGCAAATGTCTAAGATAACACAGGAAAGTAGGATTCCACACCTGGGCTTTTTAATGGTAAAATCATCAAATAAAGGACTGCATTTAGGAAACTTAAAATAGTGTTACTAGTAAATGGAAATCTAAAAGTAAGGTTGAGCCCTCGCCGGTGTGCCTCAGTTGGTTGGAGCATCATCCCATAGACTGAAGCTCACTGGTTCGATTCCCAGTCAGGGCACGTACCCAGGTTGTGGGTTCAATCTCTGATTGGGGTACATACAAGGAGGCAGCCAATTGATGTTTCTCTCTCACATTGATGTTTCTCTCTCCCCCCGCTCTCTCCCTTCCTCTCTCTTTCTAAAAGAAATTTAAAAAATGTACTCAAATGAGGATAAAAAAATAAAGAAAAATAAAATAAAAGTAAGGTTGAATGGGTATATGTGGGAAACAGTATGTGAGAATAAGAATTAAGATTTCAGCAAAGTGACAAAGGAAAGAGATACAGGTAACCCCATATAACATCATTGTTAGGTTCCTAACAAATGCCACGTTATGCGAATCTGTGTTACGTGAAACAAAGGACTAGTACAAAAAGGGGGATAGATTCCAAAAATTTTAAAAACATACTATTATATTTTTATAATTAAGAGAAATATCTTCATTAAAGAAATTTTCATCAAAAGTATTACAGATTAATATGAATTCAGTAATGTTTTCTTTGTCATTACTACTAAGCTTCATTAACCGAATGTGTTTTCTTTTTGACAAGATAGCCTCATCCTCTGCACTTTCTTCAGCATTATCTTGATTTCTATGCTCTACTTTTTGCAAAAAATCTGTTTTTTTGATTGCTTGCTTTTAGATGAGAGATCTTTATAAATTCCGTTTTATGGTGCCAAGCACTTTTGAAGTTCTCTCTTAAACTTTGTGCTCCTTTCAGTGCAAGTATCTTCATTTAAGAAATATGACTAACTGTTCAGCTAAATCTAAGCCTTTCTTTATGCTTTTTAGAGTAAACTGTTTAACTTCTTTGTTTTCATCAGTGCTATCATCCCCTGAGTTATCTTGGCACATTCCAGATATCATTTCCACCAAAATTGCTTCATTAGTTTCTTCTTCTACAGCAATTCCTGGGTATCTTCTATAGTTGTATCGTGTTAGAGCAAAACCGTGTTACAGAAGTACCGTGTTATACAAGGGGTTTCCCCAATTCTCTAACCGTGTTAGAGCAAAACCATGTTATAGAAGTACTGTGTTATACAGGGGATTCCTGTGATGATCTGGATACTTCAGGAGAAATACAACAAAACACCTAACTTTTTTGTGTGTGTGTAATGGAAAATAAACAAAGTTTCAGTTCCTGGGAAATATTAACAAATTTTATCCTATGTTTGGATATTCTCTCTGCAAACTTCCTAAAATTATCTATGAATATTACCAATGTTTCTAATTTTATTTCTCCTGCTACTGTTATTTTATATTATTCTATAGGCATTCTACTTTCCTGACTAGAGGGAATAATTTTACTTAAATATTAACATTAGTCATTTGAACGTAGTATTTCATGAACATTTTTATCCCTCTTTTTCTAAGACCATACATTACTCATATTCTGTTTCCTGCATTGACATTTTTCATGCTGTTTACAATAATTTTCAGTAGGAAAGAAAAAGCTTAAATGTATACAGTGATGCTTCCACCAAATGGAATTTTCAGACATTTGTTTCTTGAATCTGTTGCTACCATGTAAAAATAGGAATGTTATGCTCAGGAAAATAAGCAGTGTAGAAGAAGGACATATTTTACCATTATGGGTATGTTTAAATTTCCCAAAATATTTTTTAATTTTTTAAAATTTTCAGTTTTACAAGAAAATATTTGTGCATTCAAAATTTCTTCCTATTTATTGTCATTGTTTTTCTTCATTGTTCCTTGATGTCAGTTCACCTAAATATACAATTTCAGCTTGTTTTCAGGTGGGATTCTGGAGAGATAGCAACATTAGACAGGTTTATTTCGCTGTGTGATGAACAGAACTACAGAAAGCAAGCAAATGCTGTTAGCAGAAGCCAGGAGGAAATCTTTAAAAGCATAAAGAGCTATGTCCCACACAGTAAAGACACAAAGAAGTTGCATTTTAGAAATACCTCTCTCCACGGAGATATGGATGGCAGGTAGTAGAGTCAACAACAGTGCTTATGGAGGATCAGTGCCACAGGGTGCAGGTGAGAAAGCCAAGCATTGCAAGCTGCCTGCTTCCTCTGGCTGATGGGGAGGACAGCACCCCTACCCTCAAGCTGTTCCTGCAGCTTGGAAACTGCAAAGCTAGCTTTGAGGAAGAAAAAAATTTTTTAAGCTGAGTAGAGACAGCTCCTTTAGTGCATGGGTATCCTGGTCATCAGATGCAAAGACAAGTTGATATTTTTTAAAGAGAGAGAGACTTCCAGGCAAGATGGAGGCATAGGTAGACACACTTCACCTCCTCGTGCAACTATAGAAAGAATTAAAACAAGATCTCAAAAACAACAACCAGAACCATCAGAAAATCGAGCTTCATGAAAGTCTGACAACTAAGGATTTAAAGAACCACATTCATTCAGCCGGTTAGGAGGGGCAGAGTTATGGGAATGGTGTGGAGAGGTGGTGTGGCTTGGACAAGTGGCAGCTGTGGCAGCAGAGGAACAGACAATCCCACCCTCATGTGTGCTCAATGAAAATCGGGAGGGACACCCTTGGAGCAAGCAATCCCAGGCCCAGGCCAGACTACAGAGCCCAGGATTCCATCACCAGGAAAATAAACCATTACCTCCTGCTGTAAAATCCAGTTGGGGTTGGGGCAGTGGAAGAAACTGCTGGATTTTCACCACTTGAAGGGCCCACGTGGTCTTAGAATGTATGCAAACCCCAACAGTGACTGGAAGGGCATCAATCACATACAGGAGGTGGATGAAGTGACTAGAAATATGGCAAATGCCGCGAAAATTACCAGATGCCAAGTAGGGCATTGTCCCTTCTCCGAACCTCCCACCACAAAGAAAGCCACAAAGTGGTGAAATGGGTGGCCCCACCCTGGTGATTATATGACTTCACCACACCCAATTTATAGGTGCCTTTGCTACATAGGTCACACTACTAAGGGAATAAAAGCAGCTCTACCTAATACATAGAAACAAACACAGGCAGGCTTCCAAAATGAGGAGGCACAGAACAAAACTCTAGGAAAAGAACTAAAGAACTAAAAATGGAGATAGGCAATCTATCAGTTACAGAGTTCAAATACAGGTGATATGGAGACTTCCAGCCAAGATGGAGGCCTAGACAGACACGGGTGTATCTTCCTCCACAACTAAGAAGGAATACAACTACCTCAAAACTAGAGACAACCAGAAGTTCCAGAAAATAGAGCTACATGGAAGTCTAACAAATAAAGATATAAAGAAGAAATACTCATCCAGACAGGTAGGAGGGGCAGAGCCATTAGGTGAGGAAATGGTATGGTGGTGGTAGCAGCGGCAGCAGCGATAGGCCAGCAGAAAGAGCTGTTATACGTTTTAAAAAGTAGGAAGGGACACCTGGGGAGCACTCCCAGCTCCAGACCAGATCTCACAGCTACGGTTCCAGCACCAGAGAAAATAAAGTATCATTGCTTCTGACTGTGAAAACCATCAGGGGTTGGGGCAGGGGAAGAAACTGCCAGTCTCTCAGCAGAGTCTGCTTGTTTGAAGAGTTCCCATGGTCCTAGAACACCCACAAACCCACCCGCTCTGGAAATGATGTCCAGGGCAACAGCTAGAGGGGCACCAGTCCCATATGGGAAGTGGGAGAAGTGCCTGGAAAATGGGTAAGTGCTGAGCAAGCAGCATTGTTCCCTCTCAGAACCCTCCTGCACAGACAGCACCACAACGTGGTGAAATGGGTCACCATATACAGGTGAATATCTAAGGCTCTGCCCCTTACAATATAACAGGTGAGACAGCTCTACCTAAGACACAGAGGCAAACAAACAAGGGAACCTGTCAAGATGAGGAGACAGAGAAGTATGGCCCAAAAGAGGGAACAGATCAAGTTTTCGGTGATAGAAATAAGTGACGAGGAGGTAGCCAACCTCGCAGATATAAAGTTCAAAACAGTGGTGTTAAAGATGCTCACAGACTTGACAGATATGCTTAAGTACGGCAAACATATAAGGGAAGATGTGAAGGCTATACTTAATGAAACAAAGTAAAATACAGGAGTATGTGCTTACCGCTGTCCTGCCACTGTCACTGATGCTGCCATGGACAACAGAGCTTGATCTCTCCTCCCCAGCTTCGCCCCTCCCTACTTGTCCAGATGAGCACCACTTTTTTATAACTTCGTATGTTGGACTTCCATTTATTTTCTGGAACTTTTGGTTATTGCTGGTTTTGCCATAGTTGTATTCCTTCTTAGTTGTGGAGGGAAATGGAGCGTGTCAGTCTAGGCCTTTGTCTTGTCCAGAAGTCTCCTGTGTTTGTTTGCTTCTGTGTCGCAGGCTGTCCCTCATCAAACGTTTAAGGGGTGGAGCCTTAGGTATTGGTCAGTAATGGGCGACCTGTTCCACCACGTTGTGGCGCTGTATGCGGGGGAGGGGTCTGAGAAGGAACACTGCTCTTTGCCCAGCACTCACCCCTTTTCCAGGCAATTCTCCCACTTCCGCACCAGACTGGCGCCTCTCTGGCTGCTGCCCTGGCCGTCATTCCCAGAGTGGGCAGGTCCGCAGATGTTCTAGGACTGTGAGGGCCCTTTAAACAAGCGGACTCTGCTGAGAGACTGGCAGTTTCTGCCTCTGTCTCAACCCCCACTGGTTTGCAGAGTAAAAAGCAACGAGGCTTGATTTTCCCTGGAGCTGGGACAGTGAGCTGCTCTCGTGAGGAGCTGGGAACGCTCCCCAGGTGTCCCTCCTGAGTTTTTAAAATGTGTAACTGCGCTTTCTGCTGGCCTGTTGCTGTTGCCGCTGCTGCCGCCACCACAGTGTCCTCTCCGCCTGGGTTCTGCCCCTCCTACTTGTCTGGATGAGTATTTCTTCTTTATATCCTTGTTTGCTGGACTTCCATGCACTTTGATTTTTCTGGAACTTCTTGTTGTTTCTAGTTTTGAGGTAGTTGTATTCCTTCTTAGTTGTGGAGGGAGACAGCATGTCTGTCTATGCCTCCATCTTGGCCGGTTCTTTTTTTTCTTTTTTTTAAGTATATTTTATTGCTTATGTTGTTATAGTAGTTCCAATTTTTTCCCCTTTGCTCCCCTCTGCCCAGTACCACCCTTCCCTCCAACAATCCCACCCCCTTTAGTTCATGTCCAAGGGTCATGCATACAAGTCTTTGAATTCACCCTTTCCTATATTATTCTTAACTTCCCCTGTCTATTTTGTACCAACTGATTATGCTTCTTAATCCCTGCAGCATATCCCCATTTCTCCCCCTTCCCCCTCCCAGCTGACAACCCTCCAAATCATCCCCGTACCTATGATTCTGTTCCTATTCTGGTTTGCTTAGTTGGATTTTGTTTTATTTTTTAGATTTAGTTGTTGATAGTTGTGAGTTTGTTGTCATTTTAGTGTTCATTGTCTTGATCTTCTTTTTCTTAAGTCTCTCTGACATTTCATATAATGGCTTGGTGATGATGAACTCCTTTAGCTTTATCTTGTCTGGAAAGCACTTCATCTCCCCTTCCATTCCAAATGATAGCTTTGCTGGATAAAGTAGTCCTGGTTGCAGGTTGCCTTTCATCACATTGAATACTGCTTGCCAGTCCCTTCCTGCCTACAAAGTGTCCTCTGAGAAATCAGCTGTAATCCTATAGGCACCTCCCTGTAGACAACTCTTCACCTCTCTCTTGCTGCCTCCAGGACCCTGTCTTTATCTTTCACCTTTGGCATCTCAATCATGATGTGTCCTGGTGTGGTCACCTCTGGATCCTGTTTGCCTGGGACCTTCTATGCTTCCCGGACCTGTATGTTCATTTCCTTCACAAAATTTGGGAAGTTTTCCTCATTTTTTCAATTCTTACTTCTTCATTCTGCACTGATTGACTGTTCTTTTCTTCCTTATGTTACACATCATTGATTTGAACCACAGTTTTCTTCCCATCACCATTGGTTTTGTGTGGACTTTCCTTTGTTTCACTTAGCATAGCCTTCAGGTCTTCTCTTATGCATTTGCCATACTCAAGCATATCTGTCAAGGCTGTGAGCATCTTTATCACATGTGTTTTGAATTCTATGTCTATTAGGTTGTTTATTTCCTCATCTGTTAGGTTGGCTATCTCCTTATCACTTAGTTCTCCCACTGGACCCTTGATCCTTTCCCCATTTTGAAGCATACTTCTCTGTCTCCTCATTCTGACAGGTTCCTGTGTTTGTTTGCCTTTGTGTCCCAGGTAGAGCTGTTGCTCCTGTTACATTGTAAGGGGCGAAGTCTTAGGGATTTGTCAGTGCAGGGCAACCTGTTTCACCGCATTCTGGCACTGTATGTGGTGGAGGGGTCTGAGAGGGAACAATGCCACCTGCCCAGCACTCGCCCCTTTTCCAGGCACCCTCCCACTTCCACACTGGACTAGCGCCCCTCTAGCTTCTGACCTGGCCATTGTTCCCAGAGTGGGTGGGTCTGCAGAGGTTCTAGGACCATGGGGGCCCTTTAAACAAATGGGCTCTGCTGAGACCTGCAGTTTCTGCCTCCACCCCGACCCCCACTGGTCTGCACAGTCAGAAGCAATGAGACTTGATTTTCCCCAGGTGTGCCTCCCAAGTTTTTAAAATGTGTGACTGTGATTTTTGCCAGCCTGCCACCGCTGCTGCTACTACCGCTGTGTTGCCACCACATCGCATCCTCTCTGCCTTGGCTCTGCCCCTCCTACCTGTCTGGATGAGTATTTCTTCTTTATATCTTTGTTTGCTGGACTTCCATGCAGTTTGGTTTTCTGGAACTTCTTGTTGTTTCTAGTTTTGAGGTAGTTGTATTCCTTCTTAGCTGTGGAGGGAAATGCAGTGTGTCTGTCTACACCTCCATGTTGGCTGGAAGTAGTTGTCCTTAATTTTTAAGTCATACCTACTGAAGTATATATGGGAATAAAATTATGTAGGGCTGTGATTTGCCTCTTTAACAAAAATAAAAAGGATTGATAAAGTAGGGTTGGAAACTTTAAAAATTTTTTGAATCTAGGTAGTTTTTTCTTTTTACTATTCTCTCAATTTCTGTCTTGTTTAAAATTGAAATAGAAGACATTTTTATATGGATCAAAATTCTGATGTAATGGGAAGCCAAGCTATTTGTTAATTTGACAGTTACGTTTCCATAAGAAAATTTTTTGCTGATTAGTGGTTCGTATATTTTTCTGATTTGTTTGGTTGTTTGGTATAAGGTATTTTTGTTGTTGTCATTTTGTATTTTTGCTTTGGTTTTCTTTTTTATGCCTACTCAGTTGAAGTTTCAAATCATAAGCTTCAAGAAATAATTAAGGCAACAAATGTGAAATTCAAGGCTACATAAGGTGTATCAGACTGAATATAGAAACTCTCACATGTACTTGATTACCAAATATGTACTTCTGAGCCTCCATTTCTCCTCTCTACCCCATCCAGATCCAGACCGGAGAATGTAAAATCTAAAGAAGCAGACAGGGCTGACTCATAACAAAAGTTCTACCCGAACTTGCAAAGTTCAAAGCACCTGTGTGCTCTACACTGTGCTCTTCCTGTGTCATTGATGCTGCTGAGTTTGGTTACTTTCTCTATCCCTGTGTGGTTCCATTCCTGTGTACAACTTAAGATTTTAG
Source organism: Furipterus horrens (assembly GCF_987537825.1). Lineage (NCBI taxonomy): Eukaryota > Metazoa > Chordata > Mammalia > Chiroptera > Furipteridae > Furipterus > Furipterus horrens. The sequence continues at coordinate 125,021,108 of NW_028327176.1, forward strand.
ATAAAGACTGGAATTTAAATGTGTTAGGAAAGAAAGCACCTGGTTTAAATATGAGTCTGGAAAATCTGTCATGGGTGCTAAGGTCCTACTAATGACAATGATGATGCTAAGAGAAGTTCATCATATGGCTGCGAGGATCCTCTGGCAACTGATAAAAACAGAGGAACAGTAAACAACCCCTGCTATCTCTCTATCTCACACTGATAAAACGGTGAATAAAGGCACTTGGCTTATGTCCATGAAGAGCACAGAGAACTTCATCTTTCCAAGTGCTTTCATGAAATGTTCAAGGCTTATTCTTCTGGTCCTGTTGTTTTATTTCTTAACACCTGAAAAACCAACAAGCAGCCACAGGCTCATTTCTCAAAATTGGGTGAAAGGATTCTGACTATGAACCACGATCACAATGCAATGCTCAATTTCTGTTTTCAACGTGATCCACTAAGTTTTACTTTCTACTTACACAATTTTCATTTTGTGTATACTTTTAAAAGTCTGAACGTGCTATTCTTGCTATGATTTACAGTGGTAATATTTATCTTAAAAGTCAGTGTTATGCACTGTTGCAGTACCTAGTGGTCAAGGGCACGCAAGTAATTCCAGCAGACAGAATGTGGGACGGTCGGAGGCCTGCCGCTCTCTCAGGCAGGATCAGCACTGAGCAGTGCAAGCACCTTCCTTTTATTGGATTTTGCAGATATGCTAATCAACAGGGAGGGTCCAGGAATGAGCTCACAGGCACATTCCAGGAATTATTACAATGTACTTGAAACTTACAACAGAGGAAGCTTAAAGGATTAACTGAAGAGAACAGCTTCCTGATAAACAAGTCTATATAGCATCTATAGATTCAAAAACAGAAATCCAATCACTTATTCTTTTAAGGCTATGGAACGGATGCACTGTTCCTTAAACACTAACAGAAAGCAATCAAGGTTAAACACCATTTGTGCTTAGTTTTGTTTGATTTCCTTATCAACATCAGGGAAGAAGGAGTACTCAGCAAGACTTTTTTTAAGTCACAGGATGTCTTTAAGATCCTGAGGCCTGAACAGTCAGAGACTATCAGCACCAGCGAGTCCAGCTCGCTGCTCAGATCATTGAAAGCCTGGACCGAGAGGCATGTAAACATACCTCAAATCAGAAGTCTTGATTTCCAGCATCAATGCACACTATAGGTTAATAAGCTTTAGAGAACTATTAGATTGAATTACAGAGATTGCCATTTGTATACTTTAAAAAAGGCCAAATATTGGACATTTTATGTTACAACTTAGCAGTGATCTTTCTTACAAATTTTTCTGTCTGGTACTTTTCATGACTGTATTTTTCAGTTTTACCGCATGCAGTTCCTAACAGTCATGGCCTGTGGGGCACGTGCTGATTTCCTGTATATCATCAGTGTTCCTGAGCTGTGAGGCCAGAGCTGCAGGAACCAAGACCTGCATTTTGTCACCTGTCAGATGGGAAGCACTGAACGGAGTTCCCTAAGATTTTCAGTGAACTCCTCCTAGCTCATGTTTTCCAATTGTATTCTCTTTCTTTGTGTTTGAGAAAGATCTAATAGCCACAGAGAATGCCAAGGCTATTAATTCCTTAGGAGATTTCCTACCTCACACTTAAAATTCTTGTCATCATAGGCCATGTTTCTCAAAATGGTACAAATGTACATGTCATCATAAACCAGAAGACACTTGGTAAACATGGCCAACTGTACTCAATGATGACTCATTTAAATCACCAATTTCTTGTATTAAAGGAAGTGAAGATAGTATGGAGTAAAATGCAAAAGTCACAAGAATTTTTAAGAGGAAATGTAATACTTGAAACATGGGGCAGGAGTTCACTACCTCCTGCCTTTAGAAGGACTTCAGCAGAAGTTAGAGACTCTGAGTTAGGAAAAGCACTGATATGACAGCAAAACCTACCACTGAGAGCTTCACTGTCAGATTAGCACATAATAGGATCTGTAGTCCTTTGTGGAATGAGTGAGGTTGTACATAATGATGACAACAATGACAATACAAGAAAGCTTCATTTATTGAGTTCTTACAATGGGCCAGGCAAAGTTGTACTACTTTTTTTAAAACTGTAAACAAATTCCTTAGAAATCAGTGACAGTTTTTTGTCTCTAATGATGAAAATGTCAATTCACCTTTGGAGCTGGCTTCCTTTTGGGGAGGAAAAAAGTTCTGAAAGAGCCCACTGTGTGATATAAGTGTAAAAGAAAAAGCCACCAGGGACTGAGAGGAGGACATAACTGGGTCTCTGAGGGGTCTAGCTCCAGGCTCTGTGGGCAGACGAGGTCCCATAGCCCTCTCCAGGCCTTGCAGAGGTCTGACTTGGACCTCTCTACTTTCAGGTTCAGAGTTGTCAGAGTGGCCTAATCAGCTTCAAAAGTCCTGGTGGAGGCCAGATGGCCAGAGAGGGTAATTACAGCTTGCCAGAAGGGAGCAAAGTGCACTGGTGACCCTGATTCGATGCCAGGGCCTTAATGAGCTGAGCAGGACACTAATTCTGGACCCAGTGCACGGCCTCTACAAGAACCTCTTTGAACCAGTATGCCCTGGCACTGTGGGTGTGTCCTGGGTGGAAATGACTGAGGGTGCATTAGAAACAGCTGGTTCCTAAAGGATTTGAAGTCCAGGTCTATCTGTTGTGGAAAACCCATGGCTGAGTCTGTGCTGGAAGAGGTATCTCTCGTCGCTCCCCAAAGAGTTCTGCACAGATCAAGGGCAGAATTAATAAATGCAGTGAATTGCTCTGTCCACCTAACCTGCTGTCAGGGAGTGAGGGAGTGGGAGGATGGCTGGTGGTGGTGATGAGGGGTGGTGAGGGTCAGGGAGGCAGGTCACAGATGGAAACACATCCCAACAACTTCTGACATGGAGTAATGAGAAATACCACTCATCTACTTCTCTAAATAATATTATTTTCTCACCTCACTGTACTATAAATACTTCTGTGTACATGAACTCATTGGGCCCATTGAGCACCAGTCATTACTGGCAATCTCGACTGCTCCCTTTCTTCCAGAAAGAGCAGATAATCTCTTCTTTTCAAATGTTTGACCCTGGCCTACAGCGTTTTTGAGGTGCTTTAAAAATATAAATTTTATATTAAGTAGTTCATGATGATAACCATTCTTTCCTGATACGGGGTTTATGTATGCAAGTGTATGTTTGGGAGAGGAAGGGATTTCATTGAAATAGTCAAGAAAAATCTTAAAGAGATTTGTCTATTCTTATACAAGCCAGTAATAACCTAAAATGTTTACCCCTTCAAATATATATGTATACATATGTATCTATGTAAGTATACTAAAGTCTATGTTTAATAATATGCCTAGCAGTATAATGTTATTTTTTTCTGATTATCTGATATTGCTTTAAAATGAATATGTAACCACAACTTCAGCTGAGTAGTTTTTTTAAGACCCTTTGGCCCTGGACGTTTCTCTCTATTCAAGGATTGCTGCCTAAAACTGTCATTTAAATAACAATAGCCCTTCTGTTTCTTGTTGAAAAGAACATTTTATTAAAGTGCTAGCTACTTCTCTTGGAGTTTAGAAATAAATTTACCTTATACTAATCATGAATAATCAGGATTCTCTCCCTCTCTCTGTTCCTTTTACCTGCAAAAATCTTTATAAAAGAACATCTTGCTTAGAAAAAAATACAGATTCCATAACTGTCACTGGGAGGGTGGAAATACATTCAAGTGTTGAGAGCAGCATCCTTTTACAGAGAAGCCCTTATTTTTTGATCCCTGCATGTCTTTGAAGACCATCACAGTGCCTGGCCCACAGAAAGTCCTCACAACTGATAAATTGTCCCATTTTGAACATGACCCCATCTGAATAGATTTTGTTTTAGAATTCATTTAGGTGCAAGTGACAGAAAAACCCAACTCATACTGACTTAAGCAAGGAATGAATTTTTGGCTCATGTAATTAAAATACTGAAAACCACATCTGTGCTCTGTCTCTGTTTCTGTCCCTCCCTTCCCCCTACACTGCCTCTTTCCCCATCTCCCTAACATCTCATCTCCATTTTGCTTTTAGATATTTTCTCCATTTAGTAACTTGAGCCATTCCTCGTCAAGATATAACAGAACCCACGGGCTGCTCCGATTGAAACAGAAGCCACGGGCTGTTCAGTTATTAGGGGCCTGATTGCCCGCCACCAGAAGCATAACTCCCAATACCAGAGTTTAGTGAAAAGATAAAGAATTATTTATTTAATAGCTATATAGATTTAGATTTTTTGCAGATTTTTCTGTTAAGTCTTATTTTCCTTAAAACACCCACGAACACATAGTTCTGCCTCCCCCTACCAAACCAGGCGAGTTTTAGAAAAGTCAGAGATACAGTTTTTCTACTTCCCAGACACAGTTCAGTTTTACCGGCAGCTGCCAATCATTCGATCCTGATTGGGGAGGTTTTGCCTGTGTTGTGGTGCCCTCCAGCTCTTAATACAGAACCACATGTAGTTCCCAGCCTCCTTGTAAATTGCATGGAGTTCTCCCTTTCCTTTCAAAGCCGCATGGTGTGCCCCTCGTAAAATGTCTGCCACCTATTTTTAAATCCCTGACTGCATCCTATGACGGATGCAGTGAGCATGGTAACCAGTTCTGACCATTCACAGAACCTTGTATAGGTTCTGTGTGCTCTCATACCATTCCATGCTTCAAAACCCGTCCATCTTCTTGGGGCCTTGGAAGAACCAAACCATTTGCATAACAAAGACACTAGCCACTAGCCACAGGCATGTGAAGGCATCTTAAAAGCTGTTTCCTTTCCCCATCCCCCAGTCCGGAGGCTGTGGGAATTTTTGGAGACCCCCTTTCTGTAACAAAGATAATCTTCTTTTCCTAACAGTTCTATAAAATAACCCAGATTTAGTTTCATTGGATCAGTTTGGAGCATGTGCCATTCCTGAACAGATCATGGTGGCAAAAGGAATTTGATACTCTGGCCAACCTGGATCTCAGGCCCAGCTATGGGGCTGTTAGATAAGAATGGAAAAGTAGTGGGTCTCCAAGGAAACTATAGGTTACTTTACTAGGCAAAAGACAAATGGATACCTGGCAAACAAAAACAACTGATCCCACTATAAATATTAAAACCAACTGTTTTTTTTTTTTCTTTTACAACAGGCAAGCAAATGTTTATGCCTTTCCCAAGTTCAGAAATAATTATAATCATTCCTCCATTTCCAAAAGACATAACACTGTATAGAAGAGGGAAACACAAGAGAAGTGGGAGTCTAGCCAAGCAGACTTCATGTGCACACCCAGCCTTTCTTCTTAAAATTGACAAGCCCCTGAAAGTTCACAGCTCTGATATTCGGCCCACATTACACATTTCAGCACCTTATTGTTTGTTTTAACTTCCTGGGTTGGTAATATTAATGCCAAAAGGACCATCTGGGAAAACTTTTTTTTCCTGTCTCATGTGAATTTATTATGGATAAGCAAAAATGCTAATTATTTAAGCAAAAATGTTTTTATTATGGAGCTGCAATAATGTGTTTAATGAGGACTTACATCACGGTACTATCCACTTTTAGTCCCAGACAAACATAAGCAGATTGGTTTGTAATCATGAGGAAGTGTGGAGATCATTGCTAGAAATATCTTTTAGAATGTGCCCCAAATATTAATCTTTGTTATAACATAAGAAAAAGCAAAAACCCCAGGAAATTCTTTCAAATGATCTTTCATTAGATTATAAAATTTTTAAAAATATTTTTAGATTGAGAAAGACACAGATTTGCAATAATAACTGGATTTTTTTAAAGTAATTATTGAAAATAATGGATTGACATAATTAAATCAAATGAGTTCTGGTCATTACTGAAAATAAAACACCTGGATTCAATAAGTCTTAAAACATTTAAGCATTTACTAAAGCACAGAGAGATGGGGTAAAATGTGTAAATTTGAATTCTTATCCAATTTAAAAGTCACAAAAATAGGAATCAAAGTAACTAGTCACAAAATACTCTTGGCTTCCTGGGCAGAAATGAGTGCATCAACACTACAGGTTGTGGCAGTGTGGTACATATTACTTGTTAAGGAAAACCAGTTAAAGGACTTGATTATCAAATACAAGACAATGAAAAGCAGCGCTCTTCACACTGGGTTATGCACATGTCAGAGTTCATGGAGACTGGCCCTAGGAGACCTGGACTGTGTGACTTTAAAGGATCCAGATCCTCACCTTCCATATGAACTCATCCCTAAACCCCATCTGCCTTGCAGGTGCTCCTGTCCTGCCTCTCACCATTTCACAAACCTCTTCTCTTGGATCCAACCATGTTGCATTCTCGTAGGGTAGGAAAATCTCTTATCAAATCAAAGGGACTATTAAACATATAAAATATTGCCAGAGAAAAAGAAAAATTTATCAGTAAGAAATACTGAAGGCTTAGATGCCTTATTTCATCCAAGGGACAAACTTATGAAATAATTTTTTCATCTAAAGTGTTTAGTGATTATCTCATAATTAGAATATTTACCTGTGAGAAGAATGCTAGGGTAAGTTCCAGTCAGCTAAGAACTGTGTTCTCTCTGCATGTTTATGAGTCTTAGTACGGAAAAGGACCTTGGTGATTTGTGTTATTCAGCTGTGTCTTGGCCTGTGTCTCCAGCTGCATATTTTGTATGGTTTCAAGAAACAGATAAAAATATCCATGTTTATGTGCATCTTCAGTTTTTTTCAAAAATTATTGTATAAGAGAAATCTATGTTGTTGTTTTTAGATGGACACACATCTCCTGCTCAGTATCAATTATCAGTCATTCTGTTGATTTATGTCCTTAACATTGCTGTGCTGTAGATAATTCACTTAACTGCAATCATTAATGTTCTTTTTGTAAACTCTACAAATACTGGGGACATCAAACCTTCTCTTTTCTTTGCTGTTAATTCCCAGTGGAGTAAACTGCTCTCTTCAAAGTACTGAAGAATGTCTAGCCAGGCCTCGGTATATGACAGTGTATTCTCAGAATGCAGTCTGGGCTGTAGTACCCTGAACTTTAGAAAGTCATTTTTAATTAGGATTAGTTCCTTCTATTCAGATATTGATATTTTAATACTGTCAATGTGTAGTCATAAACGTCATAATTTTCAACAATGAAATGAAATTACTAAGCAATCCATATGTAAGAAATCTCAGCTCTCTTTCTTTACAGCCATCTGTCATACCTTTTTAAGGCCCTTCAAGTCAACCTAGAATATTGAAGTTGGCATAAAATATGTCTTTGAACCTGTGAGGGAAGGTGAGGAAAAAATTTTGCAATTTCCAGTTTTATGTTTTTATAAGGTTTTGACCAAATTCAGCTCCATAAACAAGATGCCTCCATTAGAAAGTATAACAGATGTAAATAAACAGTTAATTGTTTAAGTCTCGATATGTCTTCAAGGTATATTCATTAGAAACTGAGAAATGGAAAGTTTCTTATTTTGCCTGGAAAAGTACTGGGTTATAGTCTCAGAATCCCATCCAGGTTAGCATTTTTTTTTTTTTTTGGATATTTTCATATTTTATCCAACTATTATTATCATAGTTGCATTAAATCACCTGGAATAGGTTTGGTACTTTGTACTTACCAACTTCTGAGAGACATATACAGTGAAGAAAACTATCATTTTAACATTGCTGACATTTTCAGACTCAACATAACTAATACTTCCCATCAAAGACAGAATGCAGAGTATTTTCTGATAAAACAAAGTGTTCTAGGACAGAGAGGTGTAGGGACAGCTTGTAGTCTCAAGTGATGGTTAGAAGTATTTGATGCTGCTGCCCCCAGCTAACCATTCAATTTTCCAGCAAGTTGCACCACCATCTGTGCCATGGCCTGGGGGGTGCACAGAGCCCAGTTTCTCAGTCAACAAAGTCAGTGACAAATGTGGTGTCTAGGTTAGTTAGCTTGGGCTGCCATCACAAAATACCATTGACTGAGTGGCTTAAACAACAGAAATTTATTTCTCACAGTCTGGAGACTGGAAAGTTCAAAATCAAGGTTCTGGCTAATTTGGTTTATGATGAGGCCTCTCTTCCAGGCCTGCAGATGGCCACCTTCTCACTTTATCCTCACATGGCCTTCCTTCTGTGCTCATGTGAAGGGAGAATTCTTTGGGTGTCTCTTCGTATAAGGACACTAATTTTGTTGGATCAGTGTCTACCCATATGACCTCATGTAAGCTCTATTAATTTCTTAGAGCTCCTCTCTCCAAATTGAGCCACATTGGGAGTTAAAGCTTCAACATACGAATCTAGCGGCAGGGGGAACACAGACATTCTGTCCAAAACACATGGGAAATGATAATTAGGTACACACCAAATACATGCAAAAAAAGAGAAATTGAGCAGTCCTACATAACAAACCACTACAATACTTATTGACTTAAAACAACAATTTAATGCTCATATCTGTTGTTCAGAAATTCACATAGTACTCAGAAGGAAAAGTTCAGTTCTGCAAAATGTGGTGTTAGCTGAAGGATCCATGATAGCTTCCTTCACAGGTCATCTTTATCTGGTTGATTAAAATGACTGGGAGCTGCCTGTGCCTCTTTTTCTGTCTCTCTCATTGGCTCCAGGGTCTTTTTGTCTCCCCATGGCTTCTCTTTACATGGATTCTTTAGATTGCTGCTGGTTTCCCTGTGATTGAAACCTATATCACTTTGGAAAGCCTGGGCTTAGAAATTCCATGTTATCATTTCTGCTGCATTCAATTTGTCAAAAGAAGTCTCAAATCTAGTGTAGATTCAAGGAGACAGACCTGCCTTCCTGGCCAAAGAAATGAAATATGTACACAGGGGTGAGAGTATTTGTACTGGGACTAGTTGCAGACAAATCTACCAGCCCACTTTCAGGCTATAATAGTTCACATCCCACCCTGGCTGGTGTGGCTCAGTGGATTGAGTATCAGACTGCGAGCCAGGTGTCGCTGATTCAATTCCCAGTCAGAGCACATAACTAGGTTGCACGTCAGGTCCCCAGTTGGGGGCGCAAGTGAGAGGCAACCACACAGTGATGTTTCTCTCCCTCTCTTTCTCTTTTCCCCTCTCTCTAATAATAAATAAATAAACAAATAATTTTTTTTTTAAGTTCACATCCCTTCTTCCTAATGCAAATCATAATCAACTCCTTCAAAGACTCCTAAAGTTTCATCCAATTCTGAATTAGTTTCTCTGCCGATTGATCTACATTGGTCTATGATCTACATTAATATATATTATATTTTAATTTATTTTTGAAAATAGTTTTTTAATTACATAATTTTATAAGTAACAAATATGAGAAAATAACTTACAGCTCATGAATATTTTTAAAAACTATAAATGTTGTTCTAGTATAGATGTTTAATTTTGTAGTCACCATTCAATCATTGTATAATATAGGCATCCCTCATTTTATTGCAGTTCATTTTATTGTAGATGTTGCTTTTTTTTTTTAAAGTCAAGACCCTCCATCAACAAAAAGATTACAAATTGATTTATTGTAATACATACTTTATTAAAGTGATCTGGAACCAAATCCCCATTATCTCTGAGGAATGACTGTGTACTGCTTTCTGCAATGATAGGAAGGTTCTATATGTACATTGTCTGATGCTGTTGCAACTACGCACATTTGAATATTGAGCACTTGAGATGTGTTTATGTGACCGAGGAATTTTTTTTTAATTTTATTTTTATTTTAAATATTATTTCATTTTGATTCATTTAAATTTTGTTAAATGTGACTAGTGGCTATTATATTGAGCAGTGCAGATCAAACAAGTCCTTTTATTAAAAAGACTTGAAAGAGAACATACTTTATTGTCCACTGCTGGACTGAATGAGTCAAGGCAATGACCCATGGCCACATGGTGAGAAACATATGGCATACATGCACATTAGGAGAATAGTTCAAGAAAGGCTTAGTAAATGTACTGTTCATAAATGTGAGCAAGGTGTAGTGAAACCTTAAAAGACAGTGCAATACCCCCAGGAAAGTAATGGGAAAGTTGTTGCCCTTTCAGGGCCTAAAAGGATAAGAAAAGGGACAGTTTACCAGAATGCAGAAGGAGATCTTCAAAGGAGAGAGGATCACCTTGAACGGAGAGATAACTTTTCAGGGAAGGAACTAGGAGAATTCATATCCTTGTCTTCCTGTCATCTCCTGCCAAGGGATCTTCATTGGTCAAATCCAACTGGAAGCAGGAAGACAAGAAAGCACCTTGGTGTAGCCTATACAGATTAGCCCCCAGATAGAAAGTAGGGTAGCAGAGGATGGCATCAATGTAGGAGGATTACTAGAAGATAACCAATACATAACAATTAAAGTAAAATAATTGTGTATTAAAAATTGCTACATTTATGGCAACTAACTCAGATGGTAAAAGAATTGAATGACATTGCCATAATTAGACTCTTTATATTTCACTTAACTTATTTATGTGAACAAGATTCTTTGAGTGCGAACTCTGTCTCATTTTAGCAGTAAGTAATTTATCCAAAGGTGCATGAACTGAGTGGAAGGGAAAGCCCATCCATCTCAAATGTTTTTTAAAAATATTATTAGAATTATCAAATGTTTAATATATTTAGATATTTAAATCAATGTTGAATTATAATTATAATTTAATCCATAGAAAAGTTTTCAACATCAAGAGCATATAGGCAAATACTTTTTTAACTTAACGTATATATAGTTGACCCTTGAACAAAATGAGTTTTAACTGCATAGTCTATTTATATGCGTATATTTTCCAAAAAATATACTGTTTTCCATCCATAGTTGGGAGTCTGCAAATGCACAAGGCTGATTGTATGCATTTATCTATGCCACTTTATACAGGGGACTTGTGCATCTGTGCATTTTGGTATTTGTGGGGTCCTGAAACCAATCCGCTACAGACACTGCCAGACAATTTAAGATGTTGGAGAGTCAGAAACTTTTTGCAGATTTTTCACTGCAGGGATCAGTGCCCAAACCCCAGGATTATTCAGATTCAACTGTATATTCAGAGAGAAATTATATAGCAATAAAAGACTTTTAAGCAGAAATAATTACAGAAAACTTCCTAAATCTGGGAAAGGAAGTGAATGTCAATATACATGAAGCCTAAAAAACTTCAAGTAGATTGACTATAAAGAAGGCCTCACCAAGAAACGTGAAAATCAAATTGACAAAAGTCAATAGGTAGCCCTGGCTGCTGTGGCTCAGTGGATTGAATGTCAGCCTGTGAACCACATGTCACTGGTTCGAGTCCCAGTCAGGGCACATGACTAGGTTGCATGTCAGGTCCCCAGTTGGGGGCGTGAGAGGCAACCACACAGTGATGTTTCTCTCCCTCTCTTTCTCCTTTCCCCTCTCTCTAAAAACAAGCAAACAAACAAATTACTTTAAAAAAAAAAAGTCAATAGCAAAGCAAGAATTTTGAAATCGGTAAGAGAATAGCAACTTATCACAAACAAGAGAATTCCCTCTCCTGCTCCTGTAAACTATCAGCAGATTTTCTGGGGAGTGATCAGAATGTCCTGGAATTGGATGATGGTGATGATCATACCACATTGTCAATGTACTGAAAGCCACTGAACTGTATATTTTTCCAGTTTTATTAATTAATGACATACATCACTGTATAAGTTTAAGGTGTACAACATGATGGTTTGATTTACATATTTTGGGAAGTGATTACCATAATAGATTTAATTAACATCCATCATCTCATATAGATACAATAAAAGAGAAAATTTTTGTCCTTGTGATGAGAATTTATAGGATTTATTCTCTTAACTTTCTGACATATTATACATCAGTGTTAATTATAGTCATTAGGTTGTATATTACATTCCTAATGTTTATTTTTTAACTTGAAGTTTGTACCTTTTGACCACCCTTCTCCGATTCTCCCTGACCCCATTTTCTGCCTCTGATAACCACAAATCAGATCACCTTTTCTAAGGTTTTTTTTTAAGAGTCCATATACAAGTGAGATCATAGAGTATTTGTCCTTCTCTGACTTATTCCACTTAGTATTATGTCTTCAAAGTCCATCCATGTTGTCTCAATGGCAAGATTTTTTCTTATTTTTTGTGGCTGAATAATATTTCATTTTATATATATTTATAATTCATTATATATATATGTGTGTGTGTGTATATATATATATATATATATATATATATACATATATCCTGGCTGGTTTGGCTCAGTGGATTGAGCGTCGGCCTGCGAGCTAAGTGTCGCTGGTTCGATCTTCCAGTCAGGGCACATCAGAGAAGGAAAACTCTGACTCCAAAAAACCTCCGCTGCCTTGCGGCATACCTCTTCAGGGGAAAGGCTAAGGGAGTAAACCCCGACAGAAAATCCGGAGCCGGAGTCCCTAAGGCGGTTCGACGTTGTAGTCAACACCGGCAACTCCTGCGGCGCACCTGAAGCCAAGCTGTATTGACTCCGTCTTTCCCTTGGACCCTTCAGCTGCGAAGAGAGGGGGGGTCTGCTGCATGGGCAACAGCAGACCCTCCATATCACCCTGCCCAGGCTCTGTAGCTTCAGCTTCACTGGAGAGGACACTCCAGCGTCATCACAAGATGTCGATTCAACACGGGAGGAGACAGATACCGTGTCACTCCCGAGTTGGACTGCACAGCCATTCTCGGCGGTGCAGATAGACTCTTAAGAAGCTACACCATCGTCTCTCGAGACGGACGGCTGCCGACGACGACGATACATATATCAACTTCTTTGTAAGTTTATCTGTCAGTAGACAATTTAAGTTGCTTCCCTGTCTTGCCTATTAGAAATAATGCTGCTATGAACATGGGGGTGCAGTTGTTTTTTTCAAGGTAGTGTTTTTTTTCCTTTGAATATATTCTCAGAAGTGGAATTGCTGGATCATTATGGTAATTCTACTTTTAATATTTCAAGGAACCTCCATACTATTGTTTATAATGGCTAAAGCAATTTATAATCCCACCAACAATGCACAAGGGTTTCCTTTTCTTCGCTTCCACACCAGTTTTTGTTGTCTCTGATCTTTTTGATGATGGTCAATCTATTAGGTGTGAGGTTATAGCTCTAACGGCTAGTGATGTTGAGTATATTTTCACGTATTTCATGTACTTGTTGGCCATTCATATATCTTCTTTAGAGAAATGTCTTTTCAGGTCCTTTGTCCATTTTTAAATTGGATTATTTGTTTTTTTGCTACTGACTTGCATGATTTCTTTATAAATTTTCAGATATATAGTTTGCAAATATTTTTTCCCATTTCATAACTTGTCTTTTCAATTTGTTGATGGTTTCTGTTATTGTGCAAAAGCTTTTTAGTTTGATGTAGTTCCACTTCTTTATTTTTGTTTTTGTTGCTTATTATGCTTTAGGTGTGATTTCCAAAAAATCATTGCAAAGACCCGTGTCAACGCCTTTTTTCTATGTTTTCTTCTAGGAGATTCATGGTTTTAGGTCTTATATTTAAGTCTTGAATCCAACTTAATTTTTGTGAGTGGTGTAAGATAAGGGTCAAGTTTTGTTCTTTTGCATGTAAATATCTGATTTTCCCAGCAGTATTCATTGCATCAACTGTCTTTTCTCCTTTGAATATTTTTGACATTTTTTTTTTCTCAACTGTTACTCGACTGTATATGCTTGGGTTAATTTCTGGGCTCTTGTTTCTGTTCCATTGTTCTGTTTGTCTATTTTTATATAACACTGTGTCAGCACCGATTACTCTGGCTTTTTAATATAGCTTGAAATCAGGAAGTGTGATCCCTCCTGCTTTATTCTTGTTTCTTAGAACTTCTTTAGCTATTGGGATATTTTTGTGGTTCCATATAAATTTTAGAAGTTTTTCTATTTCTGTAAAATATGCCATTGGAATCTTGATAGGGACTTTATTGCATCTATGGATGGCTTTCGGAATATTGACAATATTAATTCTTCTAATCTGTGAACATGGGATACCTTTCTATTTTTTATTTTTATTTTTTGTCTTCCTTGATTTTTTTTAATCAATGTTTTATAGTTTTCAGAGTAGAGCCCTTTCACTTTCCTGGTTAAGTTTATTCCTGAGTATTTGTTTATTTTTTATATTATTCTCAACAGAATTATTTTCTTTGTTTTTCAGGTACAGTAGTCCCTCTCTGTATCGCGGTTCACTTATTGCGGCCTCATTGTATCATGGGATTTTAAAAAATATTATATTTAATTATTTATCACAGATTTTTCACTATATCATGAGATTTTGTGGTACTGTATACATATGTTGTTAAAGTTATGTAGGTTTAAGAGTGTAGGATATGTTTAAGAACATAAATAGTGTTTATAAAAGTGTGGAAAAGGTTAATAAGGGAGTGGGAAAGGTTAATAAGGAACTGGGAATGGTTTATAAGTGTGTGAGAAGGATTTATAAAGCCTTAAAATACATATAGACATAAAATAAATGTAAGGTTCCTACTTCGTGGATTTTCACCTATCGCGGGGTGGGGGGGGTCTAGAATGTAATTCCTGTGATAAGTGAGGGACTACTTTAATTTACCATTGCTATATAGAAACACTACTGACTTTTGTAGGTTAATTTTGTATCCTTCAACTTTACTGAATTCATTGATTAGATCTAACACTTTTGGGGTGGATTCTTTAGAATTCTTTTTTAATTTTTTTAATTAATTTATTTTATTTTTTCTTTTTTATTTTTTTATTTTTGGTTTTTCAATTACAGTTGTCCCATTTTCCCCCAATTTCTCTCCCCCACCCAACCCACCCCCTCTCCTGCAATCATATCCCTCCCCGTTGTCCATGTCCATGAGTCATTTATATGGGTTCTTTGACTAAACCCTTCCCTTACTTATCCCCCTTCTCTCCCGCTCCCCTCCCCCCTATTGACTGCTATTCTGCTCTTTGTTCTATTTAGTTCCTTTGTTTGTGTTGTTCTTTAGTTTCCTGTATTAGGTGATATCATATGTTATTTTTCTTTCTTTGCCTGACTTATTTCACTAAGCATAATTCTCTCTAGTTCCATCCATGTTGTTGCAAATGGCAGGAGTTCCTTCTTTCTTCCTGCTACATAGAATTCCATTGTGTAAATGTACCATAGTTTTTTGATCCACTCATCTACAGATGGGCACTTAGGTTGTTTCCAGCACTTAGCTATTGTAAACAGTGCTGCAATGAACATAGGGGTGCATAAGTTCTTTTGAATTGGTGTTTCAAGATTCTTCGGGTATAAATCCTAGTAGTGGAGTAGCTGGTTCAAATGGCAGTTCCATTTTTAGTTTTTTGAGGTAATTCCATACTGTTCTCCATAGTGGCTGCACCAGTCTGCATTCCCACCAACAGTGCAGTAGGGTTCCCGTTTCTCCACATCCTCGCCAGCACTTGTTGTTTGTTGATTTGTTGATGATGGCCATTCTGACTGGTGTAAAATGGTATCTCATTGTGGTTTTTATTTGAATCTCCCTGATGGCTAATGATGTTGAGCATTTTTTCATGTGTCTATGGACCTTCTGTATGTCCTCTTCGGAGAAGTGTTTGTTCAGGTCCTTTGCCCATTTTTTAATTGGTTTGTTTGTTTTCTTGATGTTGAGTCATATAAGCTCTTTATATATTTTGGAAATCAGTCCCCTGTCTGTGATGTCATTGGCAAATATGTTTTCCCATATGGTTGGTTTCCTTTTCATCTTGCTGATATTTTCTTTTGCTCAGCAGAAACTCTTTAGTTTGATGTAATCCCATTTATTTATTTTTTCCTTTATTTCTCTTGCTTTAGGAGATGTATCCGTGAAGAGATTGTTACGTGAGATATCTGATATTTTCTTGCCTATGTTTTCCTCTAGGACTTTTATGGTGTCACGGCTTACATTTAAGTCTTTAATCCATCTTGAGTTTATTCTCGTGTGTGGTGTAAGTTGGTGGTCTAGTTTCATTTTTTTGCAAGTCCCTATCCAGTTCTCCCAGCACCATTTGTTAAAGAGGCTCTTCTCACTCCATTTTATGTTCCTTCCTCCTTTATCAAATATTAGTTGACCATAGAGGCCTGGGTTTATATCTGGACTCTCTATTCTGTTCCACTGACCTATATGTCTGTTCTTATGCCAGTACCAGACTGTTTTGATTACAGTGGCTTTGTAGTATTGTTTGATATCTGGTGTTGTGATTCCTCCTGCTGTGTTCTTCTGTTTCAAGATTGCTTTTGCTATTCGGGGTCTTTTTGGTTCCATATGAATTTATGGAGTATTTGTTCTAGGTCTGTGAAATATGTCATTGGTATTTTAATAGGGATTACATTGAATCTGTAAATTGCTTTGGGTAGTATGGCCATTTTGATGATGTTGATTCTTCCCATCCAAGAACATGGTATTTCCTTCCATTTATTTGTATCTTCCTTAATTTCTTTCTTCAATGTTATGTAATTTTCAGAGTACAGGTCTTTTATCTCTTTGGTTAAGTTTACTCCTAGGTACTTTATTTTTCTTGTTGCTATAGTAAATGGTATTTTCTTTTTTGTCTCTGTCTCTGCTATTTTATTGTTGGTGTACAGAAATGCCTTAGATTTCTATATATTTATTTTGTACCCTGCGATTTTGCCAAATTCACTTATTATATCGAGTAGTCTTTTAGTGGAGTTTATAGGGTTTTCTAGGTATACTATCATGTCATCTGCATATAATGAAAGTTTTACTTCCTCTTTCCCAATTTGGATGTCTTTTATTTCTGTTTCTTGTCTGATTGCTGTGGCTAAGACTTCCAACACTATGTTGAAAAGGAATGGAGAGAGTGGACAACCTTGTCTAGTTCCTGAGTTCAGGGGGAATGCTTTCAGTTTTTGTCCATTGAGTATGATGTTGGCCTCAGGCTTCTCATATACAGCCTTAATTATGTTAAGGTATGCTCCCTCTATTCCCATTTTGCTGAGTGTTTTCATCATAATTGGGTGTTGTACTTTATCAAATGCTTTTTCTGCATCTATTGATATGATCATGTGATTTTTATCTTTCATTTTGTTTAGGTGATGTATTATATTTATTGATTTGCGAATATTAAACCATCCTTGCATCCCTGTAATGAAGCCCACTTGATCATGATGTATGATCTTTTTGATGTATTGCTGGATCCTGTTTGCCAATATTTTATTGAGGATTTTAGCATCTATGTTCATCAGTGATATTGGCCTGTAGTTTTCTTTCTTTGTGGTGTCTTGACCTGGTTTGGGGATTAGGATAATACTGGCTTCATAGAAAAAGTTTGGGATTTTCCCCTCTTCTTGGATTTTTTGGAACAGTTTGAGGAGGATAGGAGTTAGTTCTTCCCTGAATGTTTTGCAGAATTTGCCTGTGAAGCCATCCGGTCCAGGGCTTTTGTGTGCAGGGAGATTTCTGATTACTGTTTCAATTTTCTTCTTTGTTATTGGTCTGTTGAGACTTTCCACTTCTTCTTGATTCAGTTTTGGGAGGTTGTATGTTTCTAGGAATTTGTCCATTTGTTCTAGATTGTCAAATTTCTTGTCATATAGTTGTCTGTAGTAATTTCTAACTATCATTTGTATTTCTGTGGTATCAGTCGTGATTTCTCCTCTTTCATTTCTGATTTTATTTGGGTCTTCTCTCTTTTTTTCTTGATTAGACTGGCTAGAGGCTTGTCGATTTTGTTTATTTTTTCGAAGAACCAGCTCCTAGTTTTGTTGACCTTTTGGATTGTTTGTTTAGTCTCTATGTCATTTAGTTCTGCTCTGATCTTGATGATTTCATTCCTTCTTCTTGCCCTAGGCTTTGTTTGTTGTTGTTCTAGTTCTTGTAGCTTTACGATTAGGTTTTTTATTTGAGATTCTTATATCCTTTTCAGATATGCCTGTATTGCTATGAACTTCCCTCTCAGGACTGCTTTTGCTGTGTCCCACTGGTTTTGGGCTGTTGTGTGCTCATTATCATTAGTTTCTAGAAATTTCTTGATTTCTTATTTGATGTCATTGTTAACCCATTCATTATTTAATAGCATGTTATTCAATCTCCATGAGTTTGGGTGTCTTTGATTTTTTTCTCTGAGGTTGATTTCTAGTTTCAAGGCATTGTGATCTGAAAAGATGCTTGATATGATTTCAATTTTCTTGAATTTGTTGAGGCTTGTTTTGTGTCCTATCATGTGGTCTATCTTTGAAAATGTCCCATGTGCATTTGAAAAGAATGTATATTTTGCTTCTTTGGGGTGGAAAGTTCTATATATATATCGGTTAAGTCCATGTGGTTTAGTGTGTTGTTCAATGCCTGTATATCCTTGGTGTTTCTTTGCTTTGATGATCTATTCTTGATAATGGAGTGTTGAAGTCCCCTACTATGAGTGTGTTGTTGTTGATATCCTCTTTGTGGTCTTCTACCATCTGCTTTATGTATTTGGGTGTTCCTATGTTGGGTGCATATATGTTTATCAAAGTCATATCTTCTTGATGGATTGTTCCTTTAAGTATTATGAAATGTCCTTTCTGTCTCTTTTTATTGCCCTTGCTTTGAAATCCATTTTGTCTGTTATGAGGACTGCTACCCCGGCTTTTTTTTCTGGTCCGTTTGCTTGGAATATTTTTTTATATCCCTTTACTTTCAGTCTGTGTAAATCTTTTGTTTTCAGGTGTGTTTCTTGTAGACAGCAAATATGTGGGTCCTGTTTTCTTATCCATTCCGTTACCCTATGTCTTTTAATTGGGGCATTTAATCCATTTACATTTAAGGTTATTATTGACGTGTATTTATTCATTGCCCTTTGTACCTCTGTTCCTCTCCTCTCTTGTTATTTTCTTCTTTTTTCTTAGAACACTCCCTTTAGCATCTCTTGCAATGCTGGTTTGGTGGAGATGTATTCTTTCAGTCTTCCTCTGTCTGAGAAACTCCTTATTTCACCTTCTATTTTGAATGAGAGCCTTGTTGGGTAGAGTATTCTTGGTTGTAGGCCTTTGTTTTTCATTGCTTGAAATATTTTTGACCATTCCCTTCTGGCTTGTAATGTTTCTGTTGAGAAATCAATTGATAGCCTTATCGTAGCTCCCTTGTATGTTATTTGCTGTTTTTCTCTTGCTGCTTTTAGGATTCTCTCTTTGTCTTGAAATGTTGCCATTTTAATTATGATGTGCCTTGGAGTGGGTTTTTGGGGGTTCCTCTTCATTGGAACTCTCTGTGCTTCCTGAACTTGTATAACTTTTTCTCTCATCAGGTTTGGAAAATTTTCTGTCACTATTTCTCCTATCAGTTTTTCAATTCCATGGTCCTTTTCTTCTCCCTCTCTAATTCCTATGATCCTGATATTATTTCTTCTCATGCTATCCTGTAATTCCCTTACATCTTGTTCATATTTTTTCAATCTTTTTTCATTTTGCTGTATTGTTTGGGAGTTTTTCTCTACATTATCTTCTAACTCACTAATCCAATCCTCTGCTTCGTTTAGTCTGCTTTTGACTGATTCTACTGCGTTTTTCAGTTCAGAGATTGAATTCTTCGGTTCTTCCTGGTTCTTGTTAACAGTTTCTATGTCTTTTTTTATGCTGGTGTAGTTCTCTGCAAGTTCCCTGTAATTTTCTTGGAGCTGTTGGTAACTTCCTTGGAGGTTGTCATAGTTGATTTTAAGGATGTCGAGTATATTGAGCTTCTTTACCACCATTGTTTTGAATTCCATGTCTGACATTTGGGCTATGTCTATTTCATCTATCTCTCTTTCTGAGGATTCCTCTTTTCTCTTCATTGAGGGGTTCTTTTTGCGTCTTACCATGTTGGATTCTTTTTGTTTTTATTTATTTATTTATTTATTTATTTTGGGGGGGTGGTCTGCTTTGACTTCCCTCCTTTGTGGTGTGAGATTCTTTATTGGAGATCTGGGGGTTTCAGTGGTGAAGTCTCTTTGATATCCTGAGCCTGATGTTATTGAGTTACCCTTTATGTCATTTGTTTATGCTGTTTGGTTATATTTCAGATGTTCTTTGGTAGGATCTTACTTCTGGCTTGTTGGTTGAGAGTCACTCTATCCACTTTGTCTTGAGTTCTTTTGTGGATATGCTGTTAAAAACATAAACACACAGCCCAGGCAGGAGACCCACACCCTCAAAAAGTATCCCCCACTCTCTATCCCACTATTGTCAGCCAATGAGCCCGTATTAATATAAATGTAAAGAGATTAGAGCTTTTATACTATAAGAAGAATAGATAAGAGTTGTTTTGGGAGAGGAAAAATATAATTTTTGATAGAGGGGGTGATAGATTAATAATAGTTGAGACTGTGCAAGCCAGTAGGTAATATTTACATTCTATGTTAATAAAAATAGAAGAAAAGGATGGAAAAATGCATAATATAGTAAGAAAGTGGGATTGTATTGTATTGGGTTTATATAGTAATTATATTCTATTATTTAGAGTGATAGGGGGCTGAACTAGACACACAAACAACGATTAAAGAGAAAGGATGAGAAGGAGAGGTTATATGTAACACGTTAGAGATAAAGTTTGTTTTTCTTTTTGGAAGGGGAGGAAACCCCCCCCAAAAAAAAACCCAAGAAAAGAGAAGAAAGAAAAGAATAAAGAAAGAAAGAAAGAAAAGGAAGAAGAGAGAAAAAAAATTGAAAAAAAAAAAAAAAGGGATGTTTTTACTCCATTTTAGCCTTGATGTGTCGCCTTCTTTTTCTGCGTCCACAGCTGGTCTAGTGTGGCAGTTCAGAGGTTCTTGTTTCTTGCAGCAATGGTGTGCGCCCGCGGTTTCCGCAATGGTGTGCGCCGGCGGTTGCCTGCACCACGCACTCCCACTGTTCCGGCGCCACAGCTGCCTGCCTTCCCTCACCCGTCTGGGTGGGCACGAACAGAGCCTGAGCTAGTGGTCTGCTTGCTGGCCTGGGGCCCGGCGCCCACGGGAGCTGTCTAGGGGTATCTGCGCACGGTCCTCTGCGTGTTCAGTGGGCCCTCCCTGTGCCCGTTGGGGCACTGATCTTATGTCTGTTGGGGAGTGTCCAAGGGACGCCTGGACTCATGGCCCCGTGCACCTGGGCCAGTGAGTGAGAGCACTTCCCTATGCGCACCCCCACAACCCAAGGGTAGGGTTGGGGAGTGGGTGAGCATGCCACTGCGCCTGCGCTCCTCAAGAATGGCCTACCACCCCCAAATTTTCCTCCCCTCTCCACCATCCACTAGAGAAAAATATAAAGGAGAATTATGTTCTCACTTGCCCAGCAGCACGCTGTCTCCTGTCCTTCAGCACCTAGGCCACCTGGTCGAGTCCTGTCTCTGCCAGCGGGCAGAGATCCGCTCTCCTCCCAACTCCGCTCTGGGGCAGCCTGTGGTCGCCAAAAAGCCTTTGTGTACTTCCAGCCGCAGCTCGGGCAGCCGCCCCAGTCAGGAATCCCGTTTCGTCCCCTTTTCCTCCACTATCCTCACTAAACAGGTTGTTCCCAGATGGATTTTCTCTAATCCATCAGTGCCATGGCTCGACTCCTGCCAGTGTCCAGCTGCTCACTGAGATGTTCTGTCTGCATTTAGCCCAAACTG
This sequence comes from Furipterus horrens, assembly GCF_987537825.1. Classification (NCBI taxonomy): domain Eukaryota; kingdom Metazoa; phylum Chordata; class Mammalia; order Chiroptera; family Furipteridae; genus Furipterus; species Furipterus horrens. The sequence continues at coordinate 125,042,618 of NW_028327176.1, forward strand.
CAGATGGGTCTCAGAAGCCTGAAACCGCAGCCTCTCCTCACTCCTCCGCCATCTTCCCTCTCTAGAATTCTTTTTTTAATATTTTTAAATTTTATTTTTAAGTTATAGTTGACATACAGTATTTTATATTAGTTTTAGATGTACAACATAGTGCTTAGACAGTTATATAACTTAAGAGTAATCACCCAATAAGTCTAGTAACCAACTGGTACCACACATAGTTATTACGATTTTATTGACTGTATTCCTTGTGCTCTACTTACATCCCCATGAGTATTTTTTAATTGATTCTCAGAAAGAGAAAGAGGTGAGAGGAGAGAGAGAGAGAGGGAGATTGAAAGAGAGAAAGGAAGGAAGGGAGGGAGAGAGAGAGATGTTTCATTTATTTATGCATTCATTGGATGATTCTTGTATGTGCCCTGACTGGGGATCCAATCCAGAACCTTGGTATATGAGGATGATACTCCAACCAACTGAGCTGCCCAGTCAGGGCTCCCTGTGACTATTTTCATAACTGGAAGTTTTTACTTCTTAATCCCTTTCACCTTTATCAGCCATCTCTCACCCTTCTTCCCATCTGGCAACAATCAATTTGTTCTCTGTCGTCTATGAGTTTGTTTATGTTGTTTGCTTATTTTGTTTTTTTAATTCCACATATAAGTAAAATTATATGGTATTTATATTTCACTTAGCATAATACCTTCTAGGTCCACCCATGTTGTTGCAAATGGCAAGATTTCATTCTTTTTTGTGGCTTAGTAACATTCCATTGTATATCTGTACCACATCTTCTTTATCCATTTGTGTATCTATGAACACTTAGGTTTCTTCCATATCTTGGCAATTATAGATAATGCTGCAATGACAGGATTTTCTATATATAAAATCATGTCACCTGCAAATAGAGGCAATTTTACTTCTTCCTTTTCAATACTAATGCACTTTTTTCTTGCCTGATTACTCTGGCAAGATCTTCCAATACCGTGTTGAATAATAGCAGTGAAAGTGGGCACCCTTGTCGTTTCTGATTATAGAGGAAAAACTTTCAACCTTTAACCATTGAAGACTTATCATATATGGCCTTTATTATTCTTAAGATATATTCCTTATGTGTCTAATTTATTGTTTTTATCAAACAAATGTTGAATTTTGTCAAATGCATTTTGTATCTATTGATATTTTATTTTCATTAATGTGATGAATCATGTTAATTTATTTGTATATGTTAACCATCATTGCATCCCAAAGATAAATCCCATTTGATCATGAATAATTTTTTTAAATTTTTTATTGTTATTCTATTACAGGTATCCCATTTTTTCCTCCTTTTCCCTACTCTGCCTATCTCACCCCCGACTCCCACAGTCAATTCCCACACTGTTGTCCACGTCCGTGGGTCATTCATAAATGCTCTTTAACTAGTCCTTTCCCCTTCTTTCCACCATTATCCTCCTCCCACGTTCCCTCTGGACACTGTCAGTCTGTTCCATGTTTTCATGCCTGTGGTTCTATTTTGTTTGTTAGCTTATTTTGTTCATTAGATTCCTCTTATTGGTGAGATCATATGGTATTTGTCTTCACCAACTGGCTTATTTCACTAAGCATAACACTCTCTAGTTCCATCCACGCTGTTGCAAAACATAGGAATTGCTTCTTTCTGCTCCATAGTGTTCCACTGTGTAAATGTATCACTGTTTTTGATCCACACATTTACTTGTGGGCACTTAGTCTGTTTCCAGCACTTGATTATTGTCAATAGTGCTGCTATGAACACAGGGACGCATAAATTATTTTGAGTTGGTAATTCAGGATTCTTAGGGTTTATTCCCAGCAGTGAAATCACTAGGTCAAAAGGCAGTTCCTTTTTTTTTTTTTTTTTTGAGGAAATTCCATACTGTTTTCCACAGTGGCTGCACCGGTCTGCATTCCGACCCAACAGTGCACTAGGGTTCCATTTTCTCCACATCCTCGCCAGCACCTGTTGTTTGTTGATTTGTTAATGGTGACTATTCTGACCCCTGTGAGGTAATATCTCATTGTGGTTTTAATTTGCATCTCTCTAATGGCTAGTGATGTTGAGCATCCTTTAATATGTCTATGGCCATCTGTATGTCATCCTTGGAGAGGTGTCTGTTCAGGTCCTTTGCCCATTTTTAATTGGATTGTTTGTCTGCCTGGTGTTGAATTGTATGTGTTCTTTATATATTTTGGAGAGGATACCCTTGTCCGATGTATCACTGGCAAATATGTTCTCTCATATGGTAGGTTCCCTTTTCACATTGATGATGGTTGAATAATCCTTTTATCATGATGCTGAATTAGTTTGCTAGTGTTTTGCTGAGAATTTTTGCACTTATATTCTCCAGGGCCATTGACTTGTAGTTTTCTTTTCTCTCAGTGTCCTTCTCTGGCTTTGGTATCAGGATAATGCTGACCTTGCAAAATGAATGTGGAAGTGTTCCCTCCTCTTCAGTGTTTCAAAAGAAATTGAGAAGGGTTGGTGTTAATTGTTCTTTAAATATCTGGGTAAAATTCACCAGTGAAGCTATCTGGTCCTGAGCTTTTCTTCTTTGGGAGATTTTTGATTAGTGATTCAATATCCTAAATAGTAATTGGTCTATTCAGATTTTTTATTTCTTTGTAATTCCGTATTGACCGTTTTATGTTTTTAGAAAATTATCCATTTCTTATACTTTGTCTAACACGCCAAACAAGCTACATGAATCCTGGAAAACATGGATAAAGAAAAAGGGAGAGAGATTGTTTTTCTCACATTCTGAATACAATTTGGGAATAATTTTCCTTCCTTTTTCCAAGCCTGTCTTGTGTGCTGTCTAAAGAACTTTATAGCATCTACTGAAGACCAATAATTTGAAAAACACATTCCATATTTTAGTTAGGAGATTTTCCTTGCAGTTGAGTAGGTAAGGCAGGATGCAAGGGGACTTTACATATTTTTGCATAGGTCAGCTTTTATATTTTATTTTCAGAAGCCAACAAAGTTTTAATTTCACCTCCTCTGTTTTATGGTGAATAAATAAAGGAAAATTGTTTTGATAAAGGGACTTAATGGGAAAATTTAATATATTACTTCTTTGCAGATAACTCCAACTTACTAATTTAGGGAAACTGTTTACCAATTCCTTTCTCTGAATAGTTTCTTTAGCTTGTAAGATTGTGATAATAAAGAACATAAAATCAACACTTTTTTCCCATCCAGTACTGCTATAAATTGTGTGTGAAGTTTTCTGTGTACTGAGCCAGGCTAAAAACTGAAAATCTTTATTACTAATATGGAAGATGGTAGAGCACTTCTGGCTGAAAAACAAGAGAGCACCTTTCTTAGAGTGCTTAATGTGCCTTTTAAACACTAATGGGATTATACTTGTTTCCAAAATAAATTTTAATTGGCAAAGACTGATTGTGAATAATAAATGAACTTGGTTTTATTGACAAATGTTATTAATTCCAGCTTAAATGCTTCATATGGTGGTTCTCTTTCCTTAGAGTGAGGGAGCTGTAGCCTAGTTCTGAGAGATGAGAGGTGTTATATAGCAGGAAGTCTTAGCTACTACTCTTCCCTCTGAAATTCAAATGAAAATAATTATGCCATTTTGAATACATGTTTGACTACTCAGATTTAAGGAAGGTGTGTGTAAGTACTATGCAGCCAGCCATTCATTAAATGCTTCCTTGGAATCTTTAATTATATGATTATCCCATGAGTACTTACACAATTTCTTCATGAAAAATATAAACTTTTAAATAGTATGATTTTAATAATATGAGATAGAAATAAACAGTTATTTGGAAGTAAATATACCTAAATGTTAATAGTGGAATTTTGGGTTATTATTATTATTTTTCCTTGTGCACTTTCCTGTATTTATGAATGATTTACAGTAAGCAAATATTACTTTTTTTAACTTGAAAAGTTCCAAAAAATCACTAATACATAGCTTCCTCGCTCCCCATTCTTGTAATATACTGGAAGGATAACATTTTATTCATTAAAAACTGGCTATAATAGGGAGTTTTCTTGGCTTCCCCAAAATGTCTATCTTCTCTCATCTTTTCTCTTCACTCTCTTATTAGTGATCTCAGTCGATGGCATAGCTTCAACCACGGAATCTAACCAGATAAACACCTCAGTCCTAGGTATCAGTTTTGTCTTGACCTTCAGTTCTAGTCCTGCAATACTGACCACCTGCCAGACAGCTCCATATGGAAGTCTTGTTAGCATACTAAATATGCCCCCAAACAAACTCATGATTTTTCCTCTCGTTCAACTATCCTCCTGCTGTCTCTGTTCCTGTTAATGACACCACTTTTTCTAGGTCATTAAAAAGTTATTTCTCACTGTTATCTTTACTCTCCCTTATCTTTCAAGTACAAACAGGTGTCATCATGTTCTGTCTTAATAATGTTATTCACATTTAATTGTTCCTTTTCTTCCCCTCTGGTGATATCCTAATTATACTTCAGCATTGTACAGTATTCCCTCACTTATCGCGGGTATTACATTCTAGACGCCCACCGTCCACCCCGTGATAAGTGAATATCCGCGAAGTAGAAACCTTACATTTATTTTAGTATTTATATATATTTTAAGGCTTTATAAATCCTTTCCACACACTTATAAACCATTCCCAGTACCTTATTAACCTTTTCCACACTTTTATAAACACTACTTATGTGCTTAAACATATTCTACACTCTTAAACCTACGTAACTTTAACAACATGCGTATACAGTACCACAAAATCCCACAACATAGCAAAAAATCCGTGATAAATAATTAAATATAATATTTTTTAAATTCCCGCAAGACAGTGAGGTCACGATAAGTGAACCACGATACAGAGAGGGACTGCTGTACTTACAAAGTACTGCATACTTCTTCCTCACAACAGCCCTGTGATATAGGTACTCTTCTTATTATCTCGATTTTATAGTAACTTACCCAAGGTTACAGAGTTTATAAGCAGAGCTGGATTTGAACCCAGGCAGTCTGAGGCCAGAGATTGCACATATACCTTTCAGTCACACAGCCTCTAGTGCAGTACTGACAACAATAGCTTCTCATTAGTTCTCACTACATCCCTATGTTACTATTGTTCCTATTGTAGAGAGATAAAAAAAATAATTAAGGCTCAAAGGGGGTTAGAAAAGAAATACCTCATGAGCTAAGTCTGCTACTCACCCACCTATTTCCATCAAGGGAGCCATTGATTAGGACACAAGTAATGGCTCCTGTTAGTGAAAATTCCAAATGTTCCATTGTAAAGAAGAATATATACATGGCTGTTGAAACGAGTGTGAAGAAGTGAAAATGGAAGTTTGGGCTCAAATAGTGGAGGCAGTAAGATAAAAATAAATAGATGATAGATAGATAGGTAGATATATAGATAAATAGAAAGGACTATCAAATCCTCCCACCAGTAGATAGACCCTGCAAAGAGAAAAATCACCTTTAGTTTTTACAAAGTGCAAAAAACTAGGCTTGACAGAGCTATGCTGTTGATTTCTCTTCTGTAACGGTGTCCCATGGTATATGTTATCAGTTCAACAATATATATATAAAGTAATAAAGTGAAAAAAAGAGGATTTTTAGTAAGTGTAGTGGAGGCAAGAGGCAGATTGAGTGTCCTTTAGCTATTAACCCTGAGAATGATGGTTTGGAGAGTCCCAGCCTTGAGACCTCTTGGGCTGAGATGGCTCATTTATATTGATCTTCTACTGTGGGCTAGAGTGATGGTTTTGATCTCCTCCCTCTCCTCTCCCTTTCTCTCCCAGATCCTTCTTTCTCCAAATCCTTTTGTCAAAGAAAGTCTTTATCAAGAGGCTCAATGTGAACAATGGATTTAAAACAGGGCTGCTCTGCTAGAGATGGAGTAGGAGCTAGAAGCCCTCCTATTTGCTCCTCCCCTTTATCACTCCCCTTCCCTGCACCTGAGGAATTGTGCATTGACCAATTTTTTAGAGTCATGTGAGCAGTGTGTACATGTGTGGGCATGCATGCTTATTTAGAGGTAGGGTGGAGAGAAAAGTAATTCTATTGTTCATAAAAATGTAACATGCTCAAACCATTCTGGGTTCCCTATAACTTGGACTGAATTGTAATCTACAAATACTTGTTCAGTGCTTGCTAAGCTGCTTTTATAATGTAAAGTCAGAGAGATGTATGGAACATTCCCTACTCCACCCCCCAATTACATAATCTAATTATGAGGCCAAGACTGTCACTTTCTTGAGAGTGAGTCCAAATTTTTAGATTTCAGTTTTGATCTCTTGCCGAAACTTCAGCTCTAATTCTCTGTCTGCCTCCTAGACAGTGTCTACTTGCTGGTCTCCCTCTCAGCTCAACCCCACATATATAAACCTGAAACTATGCTCTTTCTCAGGGAACTCAGGAAGCTCACAACATCAACTTCGGAGCTGTCTAGTAAAAGAATAATACCTCTGGGGAATAGTGGGAGGCAATGGGGAACATCGAAGTAACAAATGTAACACAAATAATTGGGAGAGCTCTGAGTTTCTACTAAATGTGTGAAGCCCCTTGTGTATAAGGTCTAGATGGGTCCTGGAGGGAATATATAACTATTATCTTTCCTGGTCTCAGTTCCCTGATGCCTCTTATCTTGTGAGCATCTCTTTATGTTAATGTGATTATAGTATTTAAAAAACAGGTATTTTATATAGAAATGGCCTTTAATTGCAAGTCAACACCTGCAGTTTAGCCAAAGAAATAGAAATCTGTTCCAAAAAATGGAAGAAAAAACTTGGTCATGATGGATATTCTAAAAGGAGAGACTATATACACAAAAACGTACTTACTATAATTTTTGGACGATGACTAGGATTTCTGAGAAAAATACTTCACTCATCTTGTGTGCTTATTTTAAAATGAACCCCTGCATACACTGTGACTTTATTGTATTTGGTTTTCTGTAGAGACAGACCAAGGAGGCTGTAGACTGTTGAACAATGTAAGGGAGCAGTCCTAAGAAGACAGCTGTCTGAAGTCAGACTGGCAGTCTGCAAGAGGGGTGTGCTTCCCTTCCCCACTCAGGCTGGGACAGACTGCTGCATTTGGAGGGAGGTTGAATCTAAAGGCTTCCAAAGCACCTTATAAGTATGTAAATACAAGTTCATTTGGAGGTCAGAGAGATGTGAAGTTAAAATTAGGAGTTTTAGCAGAGGGACTTTCCTAATGGAGGAAGTTATTGCTTTTAAGAACTGCTAGGTTTTAGAAATGGAATGAGGAAAAGGCACCTTTCTGGGTAGGAGAAACACTATGTCAAAGGTGTGGAAGAGGCTGGGCAGGTGCAGGGGAATGAGGAGGGAAGCTGATGTTGATGGAGGGAACAGGGTTTGAGGCACTGGTGAGCTTAGCAGAATCCTGACAGCTGTTCATATATTATCTGGTAAACCTGACAGTTGCCTAAGGACATGTGAACGTCCAAGCAGCTCAGAAGTGAAAGGAGGTATAAAAGCTCTATGTTACATTAAAGCTTCTTCCCAGTGCTGAAGAACTCGGGTTCTCCTAATCGCAACGGTGAGGCTACCATCACAACTCCCAGTAGATCCAAGGCAAGGCACCTTGCTTTTTTAGCTGTTTCTTTTCTATATTGAGATGAAGGGGCAGCAAGGCAATCCTCTAAACATCCGACTAAAGTCAGGACATGACATTTTAGGAACTTTCACTTCACTACAGAGGTGAAAAGGAACTTTTAAAAAGATTATAAAGATCCTTTTGTTAGTGAACAAACAAGTACAAATACAGCATGAGACTGAAGGAACGGAAGCACTGGTAGCAAGCCTGACATGAAATTGTTTTTAAAGGGCTTTTAAGTGACTGTCCATTTTGTAACTCCACTATTATAATTATTATAAATTATACATTTATATAGAACATATAAAAGCACTACAAGGTGTTTTGCAGTAGTGTGCATCTTGGAGTGATGGTGTGTCCTCTGGGTTGCCAATGAGCAATCTCTGACGTCACCAGCCCCACCTGAGCTCCAGGGATAGGGCTGTGCATGTTATGGCAGGTAGCCAAAGAAGTATTATGGTGGCCCCATCAGCGATTCAAAAGCAGTGATGGTTCTAGGTCATTTTCCTGTTTCTATGTTTTGGTATTATTGAGTTATGACTATGTAACCTATCATTTTATTTTATTCCTTGAATCTATATGAAGAAAAGGGAGGAAAACAAGCAAAAATAAATACATGCAGAAAAATTGGGAGTGGAACAAATTATGTTTCAATTAATTTGTACTTTGGTAATAAAGAGACCTCATGTCCATAAATATCATTAACCTAGAAAAGGTGAAGTCCCAGACAGTCCACTACTGCCATCCAGTTGTCTGGGTGGGAGGAAAATGCTAATTGTGGGCACAGAGGGCTAATCACAACACTGTCATTTGGATAATGAGAATCACCAGTAGGATAAAATATTAGCAAATTATGCTCTTTCTAAAAAACAGACAAAAGACTTCTGTGGCTCAGATCCTTGTGATACTCTGTGTTGTTTCTATTCCATTTACCTTCTGCTAAAGACTATTATCTCTGCCAGAACCCTACCAGTTTATAACTGATCTTAAATTTATTTCCAATAAATTTCCGAAGACATTGCAGTTTCTCCCTCTCTTTTTAATGTTTTACAGGTAGGATTTGGTTTGGATGAGATGAGAGGAAGGGGACACTCAAGCCTAAGTAAAGACAGTCTATTCATGTAGGAGGGCGACCACAGTGGGAACAGCCAGGCTGGAGCAGGTGATTGCTCCTGGGGAGGAAAGAAGGGAAGGTTAAGGGGAAATATTTTGGTCGGGCCATCTTACATAGTCATGGGCATCCTGGGTTGTAGAGTGGTGAAGTGGTGGCCAAAGGGGAGGTGTGGAGGAGAAGGTGGCATCGCCCACAGGTGGGTCATTATGAGGAACAATGGAGGGAACTGGGCTGCTGCTGAGCGTGAGGTTCTAAGACTACCCTTACTTCTGTTGCCAAGTGCAAGTTTGGGGGTCCCTAACTTTTCAGTAATTCTCTAGAAGTAATTCTCTAGAATTATTCACAGAACTCACTGAGAGCTGTTATACTCATGGTGATGGTTCATTACGTGAAACAAAACAGATTGAAATGAGCCAAGGGAAGACATGCATGGGGCAGAGTCCGAGAGAGTTCTAAACACGGAGCTTCCGATTGTTCTCCCTCAGTGGAAAGTAAACAGCATTAAGTTTTCTGGTAACAGTGTGAGACAATTCCCACAGTGTTGCCATCCTGGAAAGCTTGCCCAAACCTGGATGCCCAGAGAGTTTATGAGGGCTCTGTTACCTAGAGCCGATTGGCCACCCACATTGCTGACCTCAGTCTCCACTCCCTCAGAAGGTCTAGCTGGTGTGACCAGGCACAAAGCCCCCACCCGAAATCACATTGTTACACTCTTATCAGGCTCAACATTCTAATGGTTTACGGGTCTCCTTTCAAGGACCAAGGGTAAAAGCTACCTTTGGGTAAGGTTATTCTCTACTACACATCAAGGTAACACAGTTTTGCCCCCTTTTTTTTCTCCTTCTCATTCCTGTGCCTTCTTTCTTCCTTCCCCAAGACAGAAAAAAAGTCTATGTCCTGAATGCCCTCTTCTCAGCCACCATCAATTCAGGCTGCAGTCATAGCGACTGAGCCCTAAGAAATGAGAACAGGGTCAGAGCATGTCTTCATGCTCTGCTTGACAGACTCCACAGAGTGCACTGGGCATATCTCATGGTGCCAGGTCCCTGGAGATGTTATTTACCAAGACGACTTCTTCTCACTTGGAAAATTACAACAAATATAAGTCACCTCAGAGCCCAAGGACTAAAAGTTTGACTTCAAGGACTGTCCCACTTTACTAGGGATGGAGTATGTTGAAGACTTATTCTGAGCCCACATATTCTCAAACAATGAGTTTTCTAAAAATTATTTAATTGTCTCAAGAAAGAGACTATGTTTTCAAGTAAGGCTGCCTCAAGGCTTTAGAAAAGTTTCTTTTAAAGCCTCCCCTGGTGGTTTATTGTTTCACTTGAGATTTTTATTTATTTTTTGCCAGTGTGTTTCCTTTAGTGAATGCTTAGCCAAAGACACCTTCTCAAATAATGAGATGTTTTATTCCTAGGGATTTTGCCACTTTCAGTCATAGCTCATCTTTAGCCTATCATAATCATCTTTAGAGATTTCTATAAGGATTACCTGTTTCAAAAATTTCTTTTAATTCTTTGGACTTTATTTGAAAATAAAATATTTCCCACAAGCACTTGTCTAAATCATATAGCATAACAATAAAAGGGTTTGAATTGACAAAAATCATTATTTGCAAAAAGAAACTCTTTCAAATGTACTCTTACTCCCTCCTTCTCCCCCCATATCTGCTGTTTGATCTTGGGCCCAAAAACCCTTTTGAATTAAGTGTTTGCTTCTAGTGTGCTTATCTCAGAATTGTGAGGTAAACAGCATTATTTTAATATAATGCAATTTGTGTCTATGCAGTCATGTGTAGTACTCTAATTTGTGTTGAAATGTTATTTGAAATCAGTAATATCCTATATTTTAAAAATAACCTAGGGTTTTCTCCTGCATTTCAAAAGTCACTGTTATATTTTCATATTTTCATTAACATTGATTATACTACCATACTAGTGTTCTGCTTTATATATTTTAATTAAGTGTTTTATATTTTGTACATGGACCCTGAGGCAATTTTAACATGAAGGGGACAATTTTATAAATGGAAACACACACATACACACACACACACACACACACACACACAATAAATGGTGTGTTCCCTGAAGCACAGAACATTTAAAAGGCAGAATTCCTGCCTCAAAATGTTTTCAGGCAAAGTAAAATTATAAAGAAAATTAGATGCTTTTAAAATGTTAAGAGGGAGTTAGTTCTCTTATTCTGTTTGATTTTCAGTTTGCTTGATGCAGTCATGGAAGCTTTTCTCCTTAAAGATGAGCCCATTTTTGCTGAGGAGAAAGTATAAAGGTTTATTACATGGTTACTTATAATCATTAAAATTGGAGACAATGTAAATGTACAAAAATAGAGACCTGGTTACATAATTATGGGGCTTTGACACCAGGTCTCAAACCTTTAATGAGATAGAAGAATATTTACTCTATGTTAAGTGAAAAGAATCAGATTATTACATAGTATACTCAAAATAATACTTTATGAAGAAAAATTACCTAGAATATGAAAAAATAATATATGTAAATATGCATAGAAGACATTAAAATGCTATTTACACCAGGTTAGTAGTGGTTCTCTCTGCATGAACTAGGCTCAATATGGAAGATCATAAGTCATTAAATCTTAAAGTTGAAAGACTTTGAGACTACTTAATTCAGTTTCTCATTAATTCCCCAGATAACTCATTCCATTCATAGATGGATCCAAATACTTGGGAGTTCTTTCTCAAATGGAACTCCTGTCTGCCTCCCTGAACATTCCACTAGCTGGTGCTGTCTCTGTCCTTAGAAGTTTGGAATAAATCCAATTCCTTACACATCACTGCTCATCAGCTATTTAAAGACTGCCCCCTCTTCCTAAATCTTCTGTTCCTCTCTGTAACATTCCTAGAGTATTCATTCTTTCCTTGTGATTTCCTGACTCCTCCCATGGCCCTGCCACATTTATTTGAGAAAGTCCCTGAGTTGTTGGCATTTACCTTCAAAATGGGTTACCTAGGGTAGACTCCGTGTTCCTAGTGTTCTCACTTAGCCAGCCAGTCAGCCAGCACCGAATGGCACATTTGCTCCTTTGATCTCTAACCAGCAAACGTCATTGTTCATATCACCTCAAAGTCAACTCAAATTCTTTCTGAGAATTCCTACATGAGCAATTATCAAAGGCCAGCTTCTGCAATTTGAATTGACCCTATTCTTTTTTTTTCTTTTATTATTTGGTTTTTCAATTACAGTTGTCCCATTTTTCTCCCATTGCTCCCCCCCACCCAGCCCACCCTTCTCCCGCAATCATATCCCTCCCCGCTGTCCATGTCCATGAGTCATCCATACACGTTCCTTGACCCTATTCTTGAATCCACAACAGAATTGAAACAACTATAGCAACCTGTGATTCAGCTTATAGCCTTTCTATTAATCTTCACTAAGACATATCATCTTTGTTTTACTCTATACCAAGGTCTATCAAACTCATTTTGAATCTTGATTCTGTCCAGTAATATATTACCTCTTTTTCAGTTTTTTCCTTCACGTAATGATAAGTAAGGCTTCTTTACCTTTACTCGTTTCTGAAAACCATTTTTAAGGGAAAGGACTAGAAGTCTCTGACATCCCAAACCTGCTTTTCACAGAGAACTTCATATTATAGTATCATTGGACATCCCCTCCCACTCATTTCCCTCAACTCTGGGGTAAGCAGGACAAGTGTCCCCAAGGAAAGAGAAGGCAACTACCTACAGACACAGTCAGTGGCTGGGGAAGAACTCAGCCCTGAATTTCTTACATTCATGTTCTAGTGCTTTTCCCATCGCCAGGCAGAGGGAAAAAGAATATAAAGGCAAAAAGTGAAGGCAGAAACTAAAAAGAGGATTTTCCCAAAAGAAAGAAAAGGTAGTGAAAGAACTAAGTAGCTGGTATCAATCAGTGTTTACACACAACTGACAAGCTGAGAGTCCAAAAACAGAGTGACGGTAGAGCTCTGCCTATTTACCCCTGTAAATGCCATCCATATCTGGCCAATTTATTTTGAATGTGGCTTCCAGACAATCTTGGATGGGGAAGTCAAGCTCTGGGGAGAATCGGTCAGCTGTGCATTTCAGACACACTAGTCACTATCGTTACATAGTGTCTTACGTAGTAGAGCTCAGGATCCACACTTACAAGGTGAAGGAGCTTAACTCAACTTGGTGACATTCAAGTCTTTCTCCATTCAATATTTTTGATAGGGAGGTAAGTTGATGCATCATCAAAGAGTATTTTATGATTTTTTTCTTGTTGTTCAAGGTAATGTGTGAAACACAGATTTGATATTTCCAGAGCCTCTCTCTCAGGTTCATCAATTCTTTCATTTATCTCATGCTGACTCCCCACTTTTTCTGTCCTCTTCAGGCACTGTTTATGCCCACTTGACATGCCCTCTGCCTCTGCATGTTTCTTGCTTTCCTGGGAAAATCACTGTGATCTTCCCTCATGGCTAGGATCAGATGTAGAAACCTCCCAGCTTGGAGTCACATGCTATGCAACTGTGAATTCTGCTACTCACAGTCAAGCGATCCACCCCATCACTTAATTTTTCATAGCCTCAGTCTACTCATATAAAATGGGGATGATTCTCACAGGACTATTGTGAGACTATGTGAAGGAGAGCATGTAAAATATTAAATATATATTGTCTGACACATAGAAAACACACAAATAGATATAGCAGAAAAATCTTCACACATCTCTGTATCTTCACCCTCTCTTCTCAGGGAGAGAAGGGCCTTTCTTTTTTTCTGAGGCTATCACAGCTCCATTTCTATCTGTTACTGGCTTAGTATATGAAGAGAAATTACAGGTTCATAGAGGGAAAGCAGAGTTCAGCAGCCCAGCAGTGCCGTGAAGAATCACATTCTGTCTCTTCTCTCTGCTCTTTCTGACGTCAACTTCAGCTTAAGGCCAGAGCTCCCAAGATTACAAAATGGCTATAGTAGCTCCAGGGCCAAATGCTTCATTTTTCACATTCAAGCAGAGAATGAGGGTTGTTTCCAGAACTTCTTTCAGAAGAGCAAAAAGCTTCTTTTTCAAAAGCCCAAAGAAAATTCCTCTCATACCTCACTGGTCTAAACAGGAAGAAATGCCTTCCCTAAATTAGTAACTGTGGTTAGGTGATAAGTTCATGCTATTTTAGACTTGAATCCATGCTCTATATCTAAAAACAGAATGGAGTGAAATTTCCCCAATGCATATAGGGTTTGGGGTAACCGGGCAACATTGTCCAATTATACATTTCCAGGAGGCACAATTCATAATGGATTTCTGTTCTGGAACTGTGCTCTATGCCATTCCATTACAGTATTCTTTGGAGTTATTCAGCTGGTGGTCTTGGACCTGAAAATTGGTGCTTAGGGTAGTTACCACAAAAGGGGATATCATATATTAGTTAGATCATCCCAAAGTCCACTCTACCATGTGACTTTGAGTCCATCTTTTCCTTCTTACTATGGAATTTTTCCTGTTAACTTATCCTTTTTCTTGAATTAGCAAGAGCTCTCTTTGTATGTGGTCACTTGCTTATGCTCATTCTTCTTCACCCAAAATCAAAAACAAAAAGTAAAATCAAATTAAATTAAAATTTAACATCCAAAGCTCCCTTAGCTTACCACCGCAGTGACTGAAAGCCCAGTGTATCTTCATTGTCTTGACTTGGAAATCTAGCTTCTGACCCAGCCACTCTACTGAATTTGCTCTCCCAGAGTTTTTCTCTCTGTAAACCAATCCAAATGTCATTTTTCAGTTCCAGCTTCTCTGATCATCACATCTTTCTCCTTGAAACTTTCTCCTCCTTTGTATCCATTTATTTGATCAGTATTTATTGTCCACCTGCCATGCACTGCACACTGGGATAGATGCTGAGAATGCAGACATTGAATGAACCAAGCCTTGCTCTCAAGGAGGCCAGAAGGGCAGTGCAAAGACAGCCAGTGAAACAACGGGAGAAATGGCGCAGGCATATGAGAAGATAGAGCATGTAAATCTACTAGGAGTCAGGGAAGCTTCAAAGAAGCAATTATTGGACTGTTTTTTTTTTTTTTTGGTTTTTCAATTACAGTTGTCCCCTTTTCTCCCAATTTCTCTCCCCCACCCAACCCACCCCCTCTCCCACAATCATATCCCTCCCCATTGAATTGGACTGTTTTTAAGAAAAAGTAAGGAGTTTATCCACTGGAAAATGTCAAAGGCATAATGAACAGCATGGTGCCATCAAGGAACTCCAGGTGGCTTGGTATGGGGAGATGATGATAGAAGATGTGGAAAAGGGGCAGGAGATAAAGCTGTTTAAGAAGGCAGAGGCAGGGTCAGTCAAGGGTTTGGACAATGTGACATAGACCATGGACAGCCACTGGAGAATTCTAAGTCATTTAATAGTGTGATCAGATGTATATTTTAGAAAGATCATTCTGGTGGAATGGTACCAGACGGAACAGGCAGGCAGGCAGAGGCCCGGAAGCTGAAGGATTAAGAGTGCTAAAGAATTTGGATAAAAATGCTGGTGTTTCTGGACTACAACTAGGGTGGTATGTATAAAAAGGGGAGAATAAATTTAAAAGATATTTAAAAATAAAAATCTATAGCATTTAGTGTGAAGTAGGAAGAAAGAATCAGTAAAAAACGGTAAAACCACGTGGGAAGAGAAATGCAATAGTATCAAATAGAGCAGAGAGGTCAGTCAAGAAAAGGACACAGAATATCCCTAGTTTCTTCTTGCTTCTGTAACCCAGTTATCACTCCTAATTGGGCTCCTAAGCCCTGGTCCTCAGCAGAGGTGCTTACCAGCTGATGGAGTGAAACTGACATCTCTACTGTCCGCTGAAGCAGACATCTCTACATTCTCCCCTTCACAACACCATCTAATCTCATGGCTTCCGCAGTTACAGCTATGTCATCAGGCCCAAATCTGCATATCTGAGGCTGACTTCTTTCTCAAATTTCAATGCCGATTTCAGTTGCTTCCCCAGTGGCCATCTTACATGTCCATGTATGCATCTCTAACTAATTGAATTCATCATCCTCTCTCCAAACTTATTTCTTCTCCTCTGTTTCCTAATCTGCTGATGAGACTGCTATCCATTTCTGTCAACTTTGCATCCTTATTAGTTCATTCATTCACCCATCAAATATTGTTGAGCACCTAATTATGCCTTGACTCTGTCTATGTGCTGTGGGTATAGCAATGACCTAGACTAAGTCCTGCCCATGTAGACCTTCTAGTGAGGAAATACATATTGTATTAAATCAGAAAAGTGCAATGACTTAAAATGAAAAAGGATAGAGAAACTACAATTGACAAAGCATTCATTCCACATTCCATCACTTGGTAAAGGATTTCACTTCACTTTAAATGTCTTTGGCATTCATCCTCACCCCTCTATTCCCACACTGTCCAAGTTCTGCCTTCAGTGTCCCTCATTAGACAAATAGCAATAGTGCTTTAGTTTACCCCAATTCACTTAAAAAAATGTAGTGAGTCATAACCACATGCATTAGACTTGATACAGATTCTTAAACTAAAATTTCTGCAATTTAGAGTTATAAAATAAACACCCAAACCACTTAAATGCAAAACAAATTTAATAAATTCAACAAAGAAATTCTACCTAACTAGGCATGGAAATTCACAGAATGGGTGGATCACTTCTGAAGGAGATTCAGTGGAGTTGGTGGTATCAAAATTCCACTTGAAGGGTGGATTGGACTCTTATTGCATTTGAGGAGGGCAGATGGGAAGGAAAATGCATTCCAAGTGGGAGACACTGGATGAGTAAAGGGAGGAATATGGAAAAGCATGAATGTCCAGATAAAAGTGGGCAGTACCATTCCTGGGAGCTTAGGTTACTGGTAGAGGAAGCTGCAGCTCAGAAGATAGACTGCAACCATTCTGGGGAGAGTCTTAAAGGCTGGGCTGACAAATTTATATTTGATTCATCAAACAATGAAATCCAACTTTTTCTCTTATCTTTGGTATATATATGAACTTTTTCTTTGTTAGTCTATCAATTTATAAAACACTTGTAAGACTACTACCTACCACTATCCTAGAATATTAGTAATTTAGTAAGAAACTGCACAAGGTACATGTGTTAGAATAGTACCTTATGATATGAAAGCTAAGCAAACCCTGGTAAGTGGTAACATAAATGTATTTATATCTAAAAACTTATGTTGCTGAGCTTTGGAATATTTTAGGTCTCCCATTATTTTGAAATTGATGAAGATTGTAGTGAGACAGCTTATAAATTTTTATTTCTGTTAACTCAGAGGATTAAAAAGCAAGTTCTCTCTTATGACCTTTATGAAAATTCTGTGAATTCACAAAGGCTATGAAACACAAGAAGTTGGAAAAAGAAATTTTAGTAGGCTATCTCCAGACCTGAATGGATTTCTGAATAAAAATACTATAAATATGGTTTCTTCCAAAAACATCTTAATAGTTATTTCCAAAATTGGACATTAGTTTCCAAAGAGGTGCTAATTTGTCTTTCTAAACAGAAGACTAAATTGTTTAATTTATGTTTTGCACCATCTTACAAAAGGAAATTCTCACTGAGAGAATTTTCAAAAGTAAAGAAACAAGTTGAAGTTCCCAGTACAGAACTATGTGTTGCATCGATGACTTGTCCTAACAATCAGCATTCTGGTGCAGCTTCTCAATTATTCTGTACCATGTACAATTTCTTCAAAGTATAGATTTGATCATGAGTATAGTACTAATACTCTACCTTGTGAGTTGATCTGAAGCCCAATAGGACTTCAAAATTGGCTAACATAACCAAGGAAACAAAGAAAGGTTTCCATGATTTCAGAGAATCAATAGTGCCCTCTAAAGGAAATCCATGTGAAGTACATTCAATAGCCAGGTTTAATTCAGCATTTATTCTGCCAAACTGTTACTTAATTGTAACTCACAAAATGGATTCAAAATTATAAAAGGAATGCAGACCAGCCCTCATCATAAGTATCTTAGGTGGCTGCCCACATCAGCTCTAGTCTGACAAAGCAAAAAGACTATTCTCTAGTGCCAGCTGCTTCTCCTCAGCATGAACTGTTTGGTGTCACCATCTTTGTGGAAAGTTCCTGCAAATGGAAAAGGTGATGATTTCTGTGGTGAGGCTTGGACACCCTGCCTGAGAGATGGGAAATTCAGAAAGTGTGCTGTACTGAAGGAAAAATGTGTTGAATTTAATTAGGTCTGAGGAGGCCTCGTCAGTTTTTTGTTCAGGGCCAACACTGAAAACCGGCATATTGGGTAGGCTGCCTGGTTAGCTAAATTAGAAGAGGAGAGGCAGGGTGGGCTGACTGAAATATGTGTAAATTAAAAGAAAAAAGTGATATGAAACAGTTATGGATTTTTATTTGTCCATCTAATTTTGTGGTTTATTCTTACATTTTTCCATTTTGTATAATACACAGAGAATTATTCACAAATTGCTTGACAATATTAAAAGAAGTATTGGGCAAAACTTTATATTGTTATTATTGATTAGAACTGGGATAAATCTCAGAGACTAATATCTGCCTTGGAGACATAAAAAGTCAATAAATACAGATGACTGTTAATCCCAGATATAAATTGCTGCTGCAGAGTTATTATTGTCAAAAAGCCCTGGCTGCTGTGGCTCAGTGGATTGAGCATTGGCCTGTGAGCTAAGTGTCGTTGGTTCGATTCCCAGTCAGGGCATATGGCTAGCTTGCACATCAGGTCCCCAGTTGGGGGCGCAAGTGAGAGGCAACCACACAGTGATGTTTCTCTCCCTCTCTTTCTCCTTTCCCCTCTCTCTAAAAATAAACAAACAAACAAATTTAAAAAATTTTAAAAAAGGGATGGTGAAGAATGCAGTTTAAAATATTTCATTTCTTCTGTTACCAAAATTATACATATGGACCACTGTGTACATTCTTAAGGCCCTTCCTTCAGAGTTCAGACCAGTTTTATCAAACAATAAAGATCACAGGTTAGGTTGACACTTAGCATGTGTATCTGTAGCATATATAACACCTTACTGTGCACATTAAAATATTAAACTTCACCTGAGACTCTCACTCTGTGAGATCAGCAGGGCAACTATTATAATAGCAGAGTAAGAAAAATATCTCATGAAGCATGAGTAGGATTCTGTGGAGAAATGAATTTTCCAATATCCTCTTTTCTGCTTATTGATTGGAATGTTTAAACACTTGATGATACATAGTAGGTGATTCATCAGCCACAGTTAGCAAAGCTGTTCCCCAGCTTTTGGGACAATCCAGGTTAAATGGCACATTTCAGAAGAGACAGCTGTGGCTAGCAGAAGAAAGTGATAGTACTGCACCATCTTAATTAGATATGACACATTAGTCTGAAGAAATCTGAGAGTTATGGCAAATGGAGTCACTCTTAGCAGGTTCATCAAACTACAACCAAAGCTAAGAGGTGCGTTGTCAGAGCAGAGGTGTGTAGGAGCTGCTGGAAGCCATTACCTCAGTTATATCAACATATAGACTCCCAGGCCTCCTAGGATGCATTTTGAACTTCACAGGCTCTAGTTAAAAATTCATTTAGGTTTCCCTTCCAAATGGCTCTCGGTAAGGACAGATCCCAGGAGGTATAGATTCCTTTAAATCTCCAGGGCAAGAGCTAACGCAAAAGCCTTCCTCCTATGATTTATTGTTTTTAGCAAAGAGGCTATTTTAAAGTAGGTGCCAAAGAATACTTCTAAGGAGTTTCTCAGCAGCACAGCATGGCACAGTGGCTGGCTGGACAGGAATGTACTGCTCCACGGTCTGATTACCCTGTCTCATTGGGCAGTCTTCTCCCAGCACTTTCCGAATTCTCTTCTGGAACCAAGCAAGACCCCGTTGCTGGAAAAAAAATGGCTCTTGATGGCGATTGCTGCTCATGGGAGCTTCTGGATGAATGAGCAAGAACGTTTCTAGCTTGGGCAACACTGAAATAGCCTCGGTACAAGAGAGGGCCAGAAGCTGTCTGCCTTCAGTGCATCGGCCACTGAGCAGAAACTTGGAGGTGAGCGTCAGTAACCTGGAAGAGGAGGTTGTCGTGTTTCTACTGTCCCCATAAGCACTGAGTCTTAATCACTGTCACAGCCCAACTCTATTTGTCCTGTTTATTATTATATTGCTCTGTATGGCTTTCGGTACTTGGACACATACACATTTGAAATACATAGTAACTCCACAAAGTAAGCAGAGCAAGTGCTATTACCCCTACACCACTCAGGGAGAAATTGAATGATTGGGCCCACGGGCACTCTGCTAGCTAACAACCCTTGCCCCCTCCCTGTAAGCCAATGCTTCCTGCTTGTAGCATTTATCCACTCTCCTTTTGGTTCTGTGCCACATGTCAATGGGACAATCTGATAAAATAACTAACACCAATGAGAGGAGGCCAGAAGTACTTCCCTTTGGTCTCTCCTCTCCAACATCTTTCTGGAGACAATATCTTAAAATGTTCACTGTCTTGGTAAGAACTTTAGGCTGGAAAAAAAACAAGAGAATTTTCTTGTGCTTTTAGGGTTGAGGACAAACAGTGAGTAAAAGATGTGACTCTTTTAATGTGTCTCATATAGCATGTTCCAGAACATACCCACAGAGCTTTTGGCCATTCAGGAACACTGGCTAAGGTCACAGGATTCTGCTGTCAAGGCTGGTGCTGGGAGACAGGGCTTGGGTCCTACAGTAGTTACATGAAGGAACTTGACCAGTGTGTATGAAACCTCTGCCAGAACATTGTAGATATTCAATAATAGAGTCATTCAGCAGGTTTCTTATGAATAATCAGACAATTACTCTCACAAATTTTATTTCTGTTTTACTTGATTTGAGCATTATTTTGATGTCCAAAACAGCAGCAACAATTTGGGGAACAGTTTTGAAGTGCTGTGAGAAAGGACGAGGAAAGAAGAGGAGACAGGGGTCAATGAGACTGTTTACCTAAATGAGCCTTGGTCCAGAATATTCATGGCAAGCAGAATTACTTACTAGGTCTTCTGATAAAGAGAAAGAAAGAAATACTAAGGACTGTTTCTGGAGCCTTACCCACTATATGTCAATCACCGGAGCATGTGACTTCCATTAGACTAGCTCACTCAAGTAGTCTAAGATTCTACCAATCACAAAACTGTCATTTTCCTGAGCTCCCAAAACTGCAAAGCTAAAAATGACATTCTCCAGATTTGTTCATACCTAGGGTTCCGGATATAATGAGGTGAAGTCTGTCTATCTTCAGTTGGGGGCACGTTTTCTGCTGGTAAACAAGACTATGAAGACCTTCAGCTGCTGCAGGGGCAGCAGGAAGCAGACTCTGTGCTCCAGTGTCCAGCTATTGTGATAATGGTGGCTTTCCAATTCTCACTTTTAATTTCCTGAATTGAGAGCTGTGCTAACACGTGCCTGAAGTTGGGTGGCACTTAGCATATGTGCCTGTAGTATGTGCAACAACTTACTCTGCATATTAAAATATTATGTAATTATACTTGTTATATTTGGGAAATATATTTTCCAGACTCACTATTTGGGAAATGCTAATTGACCTCAATTTGAGGGAAAATGGTAACTATTCTTAAAGTAGTTTAGTATTTTACAGTAACTAAACTAAGGAAATATTTGATACACTAAAAAAATCAAAATTTAAAAAGCAGACAGGATATAGAAGAAAAATCAGCAAGCAGTAAAACCAATAAAATAGTTAAAGTCTAAAAAATTGTTACTATGGTTATTAAACTTAATATGCATATTAAGCAAAAGTCTTGAAAGGGAAGTTAAGTAAAATAATAATAAAACTTTACAATCCTATAATATTTCAACAAAACAGTAAGAAGTGGGAAAGGAGGAATGAAGAAAGTATGCTAATTTTTATATTCTACATTGAGGGAGGTCGACAGTTTTGGATTTATTCTTAACACTGAAAGAAAAAATTAGGGAATAAATAACTGAATGAATGAATGAATACATACATACATATTTAATGCTAAGGTCATATAACAGTATTAAGATTAATAGCTTTCAAGTCAATAGAGAAAAAGAAGGAAAGCCTTATGGAGAAAAAAATCAATAAATTCTAATATTAGATGACAAATATAAAATAAAATGCAGTAGTGACAACTGTAATTAGAAAAATCAAAAATACTTATTCTGGCTTTTAAGGAAATCCAACTCTATGACATAATATGTAGAGATGTCAAATTATAATGTTGTACACCTGAAACTTAATGTTACAAACCAATGTTACCTCAACAAAAATAAAATAAATATATACACAAAGCAACATGAAAAAGTTCAATTATATGCTCTTTATACACAGTCTATCAAAAATAAAATCATATAGAAAACACAAAACAAATCAAGGGTTGGGCAAAGAGATAAGAAATGCAAGCGAAAGAGAAGTAGGAGGTCTTGATATCAACACCAAAATATAGTTCAAGATATAAGAAAGTAATTGGGGGAAAAAAGAAATTTTAATGTTGCTAAAATTACAGCACAATGACAAAGGGGAGAGATAGCATTTCTCCCTCTCTGGGTGCCTGCCTCCCTGAAAGAGAAACACACCACCTCTCACAATTGTTAAGGCCTGAGCCTCCAGAAGTACTTTCCCCTCAGTTCTCATATGTTTCTTCCACAGAGATGACTTATTTGATGAATGAAATCAGAAAAGGACCATTGTGCATTCATGGATTTTTCCCTTTGGCATGCTCTTTTAAAGGCATGTGCTTAAAAGCACAATGAGTTACATGTGGAAACCTCCCTGGAACATAGAATGGTACCATTCACATGTGGTGTTGAAGTAATTCAGCCCCTCGCCAACCAAGCCACTACAATGAACAGTCAACTAGGGTGCTTGCTGTGCAGACACAGTTGCTTCCTGATATGATCCCAAGCATACACTTTCAACCTCAGTGTTGCCCCTACCCTCACTATATAGACATTCTGGGACTACTGCCTTTTCCCATCCTAGCTACTCCATTTATTACTAAATAAAGTGAGTAATAGAAGACCTATTTTAGCTAGAAATCCATGTTAAATCTTCCAATTCTGTTTAGTATGCAACAAAGCTAACATTTTATCTGAATCTGATTTCTGAGAATCTTTCTTAATTAGTTTATAAACTGGAGAGGAGAGAGCTGTAATTACACCGTCCAAACCTCCCAAATGAGGGCCATTAACTTTAATGAAAATACATTAAAGCAATATATAAGAAGAAATTGACAAAACCACGTTCTAGAAAAGAGATGTAAACACTCTCTTTCAATCCTTAGCGGAAAAAAAGGGAAAATAATACAACAGTAGAGAATTTTAACAAAAAATAAGAATTTGAATGAAAAGATATTGAAATTTTTGTTCTACATAGAGGGTACACATTCTTTTTATATATTCATGGAAAAATCTATAAAATTTGATCATATACTTAGCCCAAATAGAATCTCCATAAAGTTCAAAAAATGATAGTTCTACATCCCATATCCTCTGACTATAAAAATAAAAGTGGAAATTAAGATGATAAAACAACAGTAAAATTAAAGTGGATTAAAAATCTTAAGTAATTTTAAACTCCTGGTCAATGAGACAATTAACATCACAGGTTTCAGAAATTAAATTATATCAGTTGCCTCTTGTGTGCATCACATTCTTCTTGGTCTCACCTCTGACTCCATCTGTATCTGTGGCAAATATTTACACATAGGTTTCAACTGATTTTGTGCAGACAGCAGTGCACCTCTAGGGTGAATCATACTCAGCACTCATGGTTTCTCAACTAGGAAGTATGGGGAAGTTAAGATCGTCAACCAATGTGGGGTTTTGTTGTTGTTGTTTTTGTTTTTTCATTTAGGGGTCTTCATTTATTTCCACAAATGTGAAGTCCTTCATCTAACAGAGGAGAAGACTGAGACCCAGAGAATATCGTGAATGGGACCTCACTCCCAAATGGCTTGGGAGTATTTGGGTCTTGAGACACATATTCCTGTTAACACCTATCCTCCATTTCTTCTTTTGTCTCTTGGGGAGACAATTCTATGACATGTTGAGTAGAGTTGCCAGAATGTCACTATGGGATCAAGGACCATTTTCCCACAGTGACCATCAATCTAATAATGTATACACATGTTGGACTTCTCTCCTTTCCCTATTTCACTCCGCCTGGTTTCTCACTCCTGTTCCCTCATATCACTTCCCGGATGAACACTTATACACAGTCCCTTGTCTCAGACTCACCTTTCCCTTTCCCAAGAACACAGAGTAAGTCAGGCAAATTCACCCTCTGGAAGATATCTGGAGCCCATTTCACCAGTCAGAACCCCACTGTGGTAGAATGAATTTCAGGTAACTGACAGATAAACGGATTGCCTATGAACACTGAATATATTTAACTAAAGAATTAATTAAGACTGAAACAAATGCAGACTAGGTTGTCAGAACAGACTGTAAATGTTTTATATCCCGATATTATGGAAATCATAAAATTAATAAAACTTGGGAAGAAAAGGGAGAGAGAAATAAGAGCTACGTGGGTATATACATTACTTCATCTGTAATAGTTTAGAGTTAAAAGATGTCATGTAAAGCTGATGACCCAAGAAGTAGAAATATAATATTTGATAATATAAAGAGTAAGAAAGATAATATTATCAACTAAAATAACACTGCTGGGTAGGGTATTAAAGGATACTGTCCAAAGTAGTAGAGGACTAACAGTATTAAACACTAGAAAAAAACCCACAAACCTTTCTTAATATCAACAAAAAATACACACACTCAGGCACATGCACGTGCAAAGAAAACAAAAGACTACAGTGAAAAACATTTTAAAAACTACCAAAACATAGTATATAAAACCATCCAATTAAAGATCAAGCTTATCAGAATATCAATAAATGTAAAAAGTTACTTAATTTATGTGTTGAAAGATTTTCAGACTTGATCAAAAAACAATACCCAACTATGCTTTATATAAGAGACATATCTAAAACAAAATGATTCAGAAATGATCACAATAAATATTAGGTAAGCACCTCCCAAAATATAAATAGGATAAGATCTTAATATCAAAGAATGTAAAATTCAGGTCAAAAAGTAGAAAAATAAAAAATAAAAATAAGAACTTTCTTAAACCTATTGGGCACAATTCACAGTGAGTGTATAATTAGGAATCTTATGCAGCAATAATACTCCAGAAAATTTTATGAAGCAAAAATAATAGAACCTACAAAGAGAAATAAAAACATTCTGTAGATGTAATTCACCACATTATTACACTAGAGGCACAATCATATAATTCTATCTGTTGTCAGCAAAAAAAAAAAAAAATTTGGAAAACAATCGAACAATTCTTGATTACCAATAGCCAAATAAAACAGGAAAAGATTATTTGCTTAACATGATAAATACGTCTCAGTTCAAAAGTCATCATGATGCTTAAGGGGGAAAAAATAGAGATATTCCCACCAAAAATTTTGTACAAAACAACTATGACCACTATCACTACTATCCCGTAACAGTGTGTTGGAGAAAGAAGCCAATGAAGTTAGCCAAGAGAAAAACATTGGATATATGTGAACTGGAAATGCAGAGCTAAAACTGTTGTTACTGAAATAATTACAAAACTGGAAAACTCAGAAAATAGCATTTCCAGCCCTGGCTGGTGTAGTACATGCATAGGTTGTGGGTTCAGTCCCCGGTCAAGGCACATACAGGTGGCAACCAGTCAATGTCTGTCTGTCCATCTCTTTCTCGCTCTCTCTTTTCCCCTTTCATCCCCCACCCTTCCTCTCTCTCTAAAAGCAGTGAAAAAATGTCCTCAGGTAAGGAAAAATATAAAGCTTTTCTATATACACATAGTAATCAGATAAAATATATGATGAAAGTAAAGTTACTATTTACAATAGCAACAAAATGATTAAAAACCTAGGAATGAACTTAACAAAAAATGTGTAAGACCTATACAAAAACAGTAACAACAAAACTTTTAAGCATTTCTAAAGGATACAGAAGAGCTGAATAAATGAAAACACATGATTCTCATATAAGTTGGCCAAAAGTTATAAAATTGTTGATTAAATATTATTTTAATAAAAACACCAAAAACTAGATGACTTGATTCTAAATTTTATAAGGCCAAAAGAAATATATATCAAGGAAAATTCTGATGATAAGGGCGTGGAGGGCCTAGTGCCAGTAGATATTAAAATATATTTTATAGTTTCAAAAATTAAAATAGTGTAATATTGACACATGAACAGACAGACAACCAAAAGGAACAGGATAGAAATTTCAGAAATGGATCTAAATACATAAAATATATAAGTATAACATCTATAGAAAGTGAAACTAAAAAATCATTAGATGAACGTAAACAAGAATGTTTTTTATCACTTTATAGTGATACAAAATAAATGGCATGTATTTTCCATAGAAAAAAAAGTAGGCATGGTGAAAAGAAGAGACACAAGTAGAATCAAAAGACAAGGGGCCAATTGGGGCAGGTTAGTTTCCAAGGCATATCAATGATAACAAGCGAATCTTTGTAATATATAGATATATCCTAGAAATAAAGATTAGCAACCCAATAGTAAGGTAGAAAAAGAATTTTTCAGTTCAAGAATGTTCAGAATAGTTTAGAAATGTGGGTGGCTCTTAAACACAATTCCACACTTAGCGAGGTAATTGCAAATTAAAACTATATTGAGATATCTATCAGAAGGGCAAAATAGGAATTTATATTGCTGATGAGGATCTAAATTGGTTAAAACCAGGGAGTATAATATTGTAGTATATGTCAAAATAACAAATGATATACTTTCTGACACATCAGTTACAATTCTGGGAAACTGTCCTACAGATATACTTAGATGTATGTGAAACTGATATACACAGTCATTCAACAAAGCATTGTTTGGAATAGCAAAGACTGGAAGCAACCCAAATATCCATCAATAAAGGACTGGTAGATTAACTCTGGATGGCCATAACAATGGAATGCCGTGAAGCTATTTTTTAAAAGTAAGATGCCTTCTATATAATGATATGAAAAAATCATTGTATTCATTTATCAGGGCTGTTATAACAAATCATGGCAAACTGGGTGGCTTTAAAGGAAGAGAAATTTATTTTCACAGTTCTAGAGATGAAAGGTGTGAAATCAAGGTGTTTGCAGGGCCACATTCCTTCTGAAAGTCCTAGGAAGAATCTATCTGTTCCATACTTTTCTCCTGGCTTCTAGTCATTGCTGGCAACCCTTGCCATTCCCTGACTCACAGACCTCACTTTGATATCCGCCTCCATCTTTATGTGGTGTTCTCTAGGTTAGTGTTCAATTAGATAACTGGGTCTACAGCTAGCCAAGTAGCCATACAAAACTAACAATGTGTAAATTATGCTACCTTTTATTTTCAAAACAGGAAGAACAAAAATTCACATTGCTTGTATTTTCATGAATTCTGGAAGGATTCTGATAGTTATATGTGTGCATGTGGAACTGGTTAGGTTAGAGGCAAGGGAAGGAACAAAAATTCACTATATACCTTTTTATACCATTTTCAGTTTTGAACCATGGAATGTATTACCTAGGTAAAATGTTTAATTAAAAATATGAAACTAAGATCTGTGGTGCTGGTGTGGGAAAAGGTACATTATTAGAACAAGAAACAAAGTCCAAACCTAGACACACACACACACACACACACACACACACACACACACACACACACACTAAAAGTAGCATTTCAGAGGAGTGGTAAAACTACTATAGGTGAATTTTATGGTATTTTTTGTTTACCCATATCATCTATTTCAATAATGAACTTGTTTCTTCTCCAGCAATAGAAAAAAGCAATTTAAATGTCTTTAATCTCTTTTGGGAAGTTGAGCAGAGGCAAACAATTATGGATCAAAGCATTTTGAGAATCAGGGAATGCCTCTCCTTCCTAAAAATTGTTTAAAACTGTCAGCCTCTTTAATATTTGTTAAGACACATTTCTTACCCTGAAGTATTTGAAGGGAGGAAAGAAATGAGAAAGACCTAGCAACTTCATTACATGTACAGTTCAACTATTTATGAAACTCAGAATTAAAAGTGAGAAGTTAGTTTTAGGGAAACTGTTGGGCATGATTATCTCTTTGCTATTATTGATTTCTTTTTTAAATCATTTTTTATTGTTATTCTATTGCAGTTGTCCCACTTTTCCCTCTTTGCCTTCCTCTGCCCATCCCACCCTCCATTCCCACAGTCAATTCCCACACTGTTGTCCATGTTCATGGATCATTCATACATGTTCTTTGTCTAGTCCTGTCTCCTTCTTTCCTCCATTACCCCCTCCTCCCTCCTCCCTCCCCCCTCCCTTCTAGCTGCTGTCAGTCTGTTCCATGTTTCCACGCCTGTGGTTCTATTTTGTTCATTAGTTTATTTTGTTCTTCATTGGATTCCTCTTAAAGGTGAGATCATATGGTATTTGTCTTTTACCAACTGGCTTACTTAGCATAATATTCTCCAGTTCCATCCATGCTGTTGCAAAAGGTAGGAGATCTTTCTTTCTGCTGCATAGTATTCCATTGTGTAAATATATCCCAGTTTTTTGATCCACTCATTTACTGATGAACACTTAGGCTGTTCCAACTCTTGGCTATTGTAAATAATGCTGCTATAAACAAGACTTCTTTCTATTCAAACTTTTTACACACCAGGTAACCTTGCACAGACCCAATGGCTACAAATTCCATACATGTGTGATTGTGTCCCAAGTCCTATCTTTATGTAGATGTTCCTTCTGTTTTTGAACATGTCCATATGGACATCCCACAACAAGCTCAACGTGCTTAAAATGAAGCTACTCATCTCACCTCCTACCTCCCAAAGCTGCTCTTCTCCTAGTCCCCATTTCAGTCCACGTCACTGTCATCTCCCCAGTGACAGAGGCCCTCTTCTGTCTCCCCTCTCCCATATCTAATTG
The DNA here is from genome assembly GCF_987537825.1 of Furipterus horrens. Taxonomy (NCBI): domain Eukaryota; kingdom Metazoa; phylum Chordata; class Mammalia; order Chiroptera; family Furipteridae; genus Furipterus; species Furipterus horrens. The sequence goes on from NW_028327176.1 coordinate 125,071,319, forward strand.
ATGTCCAAGAGTTGTCAATCCTCTCATAAAGAACTCCACCATTCATCTACAGTCTATTCCCATCAACTCACTCATTATTTCTTTTCTCCCAGTTTTATTGAGATATCGTATAATTAACATGCATCACTATATAAATTTAAAATGTACAGCATAATGATTTGACTTATATATTGTAAAATGATTACTGCAGCAATCATCTTATATCATGGTACAATAAAAAGAAAAATCAAAAAATGAAAATCATTTTTCTTGTGATGAGAACTCAAGATTTACTTTTAACAACTTTCATGTATTTCATACAGCAGTGTTAACTACAGTCATCATGTTGTACATTAAGTTTCTAGTATTTATTTATCTTTCAACTGGAAGTTTGTACCTTTTGACCACCTTTCTCCAATCCCCCTCCCCCTATTCCCCACCTCTGGTAACCACAAATCTGATCTCTTTTTCTATGAGTTGGGTTTTCTTGGATTTCACATATAAGTGAAATCATACAGTGCATGTTTTTCTCTGACTTATTTCACTTAGCATAATGCTCTCAAAGTCTATTCATGTTGCAAAGGACAAGATCTTCTCATTTTCTATGACTGAATTATATTCCATTATATATACACACATATGTGTCTATACATGTGTGTGAATATACAAATATATGTATCTCTCCTTTATCCACTCATCTATCGATGGACACTTCGGATGTTTCCATGTCTTGGCTATTGTAAATAGTGCTGCTATGGATATGGGGGAACAGATATCTTTTTAAGTTAGCATTTTTATTTCCTTTGGATATATTCCCACAAATGGAATTGCTGAATCATATGGTAATCCTATTTTTAATTTTTTGAGGAACCTCCATACACTTTTCCACATTGCTGTACCAATTTATAGTCCCATCAACAGTGAACAAGGTTTCCCTTTTCTCCACCTCCTTGTCTTTTTGATGATGGCCATTCTAATACGCATGAGGTGGCTGGTATATCACTGTGGTTTCAGTTTCCATTTCCCAAAGGATTAATGATGATAAGTATATTCTCATGTGTCTGCTGACCATTCACATATGTTCTTTGGAAAAATGTCCATTTAGGTCCTTTGCCCATTTTTAGATTACCAAGTGGTTTAAAAAAAATTTTTTTTTTATTGTAATTTTCTTCATTACCATTTAGTCCCTGTATACCTCCCCTCCCCCCACAATTCCCACATGTGTTGCTGGTAACAACCTTGGGCAGGTGAGGCCAGCTATTAGGGTCTATTTTGGGAGAAGATACCTGATTGAGCTCTGAGATGGGGGTTGGGGGTGTGCCAGTGGCTCAGAAACACTGCATAGGACTGCTGGCTTAGTCCCCTGCCCAAGTGAGGCTGTAGGATGGGTTGCCTGGATTCTCTGGCCAGGCTTCCTAGATGGTGAGGGGTGCTCTGGTAGGGTTCCCTGGTCAGGCAAGCTGAGGCTGTATTCAGCAATAGGCAGGGGCTATGAGTTAGTTTCCCACCCCCGGCTCTTTGGGAGAAGCAGTCCCAAGGCCACTTGGAGGGGCAATGTTGTCAGCATGTAGCCATTCCTCTTAGCCTTCTGATGCAGTCTCTCTTGGTCTCTGAGAAGTGAGTGGGTGCTTCAGCCTCAATCCCATGTTCGAAGACTTTCAGTAGTGACTTTTCTATGAATAGTTGTTAATTTTTTGTGTGTGTGTGAGGAGGAACAAAGTCAGGAACAACCTATGTCACCATCTTGGTGATGTCACTCCCTCATTTCTTACCTGCAATTCCTAACAATTTAATCCATTTTCCACATTAGTATAAAAGTTATTGTTTCAAATGAAAATATTATGTCATCTAAAAATCCTCTTTGACTTCTACTAGATTGCATTATATATAATAAAAGCTCCATAAACTGTTATTAAGTGGATGACTAAATGGACAATTGCATAGTGGGCAGTGAGTGGATTCAGGCACAGTTATTTCGAGACATACTAGCCATAAAACAATTGTTAGAGGAAATGCAAGCAGTTGAAGCCGTTTGCTAGTCCTTAATCACTGAAACAACTGTCCATATCACTTCAAACTATTATAGATAAAGTTATTTTTCTTGGTTAGTTTCTTGATTTTATTAAATAAGAGAGAATGATCATACTTGATATGAAATTTTGGAATTGTATACACCAATAAATGGCGATCAGAATAATCACAATATGATTTCTGAAGTACAAACACAATGGAAGATGTGTTTCCTAGTTGTAATTTAAAATTAAGAATTCCTCCAAGCAAAATAGAGAGCAGGATAACAGCTAAGGGGGTGGAGGGGTGGAGGGATTGAGCAAAAAGGAACAAGGACACATGAACATAGACAACAGTGCGGTGATTGTGGGGTGGGGAGGGGGCTATAAGGAAACTAAATCGCAATGCGAAAAAATACAATAAAAATAAATAATTAATTTAAAAAATAAAAGCTTTAAAGAAAAGAATTATTTTGGCTCCAAATCCATATACATTGTACAACACAAAGGAACCCCGTCCCTAAAATAAAGGTGACTAATTCTCATCCACTAAATTGTTATTCAAAGCACATTCTTTTAAGGAGTACCTATACACATTTCTGTAAAGCTAAAAGCATCCGGAGATATATAGCATTCATCTTGCTATAAATTTGAATGCAATCCTGACCTGTATTTTTATGAATTAATAAAAATGTTACTTGGGCAATCTGGGTTTTGCAGTTAATCAAGAAACATATCTTTAAAAGAGTATCCTAGCAACCTCTCAGCAGCTAAGAAAAGACCCAATGACAAAATACACCAATTTAATTATGCTGCTGGTCCCCATCAAACTTTGCAGTTAATCAAAAAAGATACTTAAAAACAGACAGAAATTAAGCCAGAGCTAAACATGAGAACTACTGGTGAAGGGGCTTACGGGAAAAATTTCATAACTAAATAATAACTTTCACTCTGAAACATGTTTATTAATAAGCAGAGTAACAATGAACTTGGTAAAATTATTATTGCTGTGGGGGGGTGTCAGAATCAATATATTAATTACTCTAAGAGACTGTTAGTCTCAGGGCCAAAATTACACTGGGATAATCACAGCTTTATAGATAAATTCAAAACTTGCAGTCCCACTATATTTTCAATGGCCTATCCAAATATACATTTTCTAGTCACAATGCATTTTATGGCATCTAAGTCCTGGAGAAATATGATTTTCTTGAGTACACATTTGGAAATACAGCTCATTTCATCACTTCCACCATCTCCATCCACCACTCTTCCTACCCCATGTCATGGTGTTTTATGGGCCAATACCTAGCACCATCTTTATCTGCTTGTATCTATTTACAACAGATTACATAGAACAGGTCTGTGCTAGACAAGGTGGAGGTTTTTTTTGATAATATACTCATAAATCAAGGAAGCCAGAGAAAGACAGATGGAAACTTTGTAGAGCGAACAACATCCAGACTCATGAAAACGACCTACTTTGTCAATAATCACTTTGTCTGAATGTATACACGAATTCTTGTTTTGTCTTCACAGATGCTAAGGAGTAGACTCATAAGAAATTTGAATACTTAGTTCTAATTTTTCTTTTATCTAACATATTCCCAGTATACAAGCTAATTTCTTTTAGATAGTTTTTTTCTTTATTTTGAATTTATTGGGGAGACACTGGTTAACAAAGTTATACAGGTTTCAGGTGCATAATTCTACAACAAAATATCAGTACACTGTATTGTGTTCACCACCCAGAATCAAGTCCCCTTCCATCACCATTTATCCCCCTTACACCCTCCTCCCTTCCCCATCCCCACTCCAGCGATCATCATGCTGTTGTCTGTGTCCATGAGTTCTTCCTCTTTTTTCTTTTTTGCTCAGATCATTCTAATATTTCTTAAATCCCAGACACAGAAATTACTTGCTTGGACCATTAAGTACACAGATACAGAGCATAACTGATTGTAGCCATAAAAAGGCAGTTTTTTCTTTCTAGCCCAGTCAGTGTGTGTGTGAGGGGGCAAAGATGAGTCCATACAGAACACCTGCACACCATGACCCCAATCCCCTAGGTGCTAGATTTGAATTTGCAAAATCCTACAGATAGCCATTTCTGTCTATAAAAGAATGCCCCTCCCACCACCACCCACTAGTGTTACCTTAGAGAGGTGGTTCTCAAACTTGAGCTGTGTCAGGATCCGGAGGGCTTTTTAAAATATGCTCGCACCAGGGAAGTTCTGATTCAGGAGGTCTGGAGTGAAGTCTGAGAACTGACATTTGTAACAAATTCTCAGGGGACAGACACTGCTGTGACCCTGGGTGTGGGGCACACTTTGAGAACTACTGCCTAAAGCATAAAACAGATTTGTCTATTTAAATAAGGCTGAAACTATTCTTTAAGAGAAAAACTGTCATTATTATCCAGGGAAATGCCTTTATTTTCCGTCTAGAACCAAGGATTGTAGGGTTACTTTAAAACTAGACTGCAGAGTTATGGGTCCCATTGATTTTGGTCCCTCTGTGATAATGTTTGGGGTGATAACATTGACAGATTTGCCTGCCTTTGTTGTTTGGTTCTATCAATTCTATTTCTCTACTGAAAATATTTTAGTAAAGAACTTGCAAATTTGTGCTGATTATTTGAAGGAGTGTCCCTCTAAGTGCTTAGGAGAGAAAATATTACAGATGTTACTGATATTAGGAGCAAATAATGAAGCTAAACTTAAGATTGGAGGGAAGTCCTTATAGAAGAAAAAACCTTTAATAAACCTTTGTTTCTAGGTATAACCCATTTTTTTCAGTATCCATGATTGCCTACGTAGGGAAAACCAATTTCCTTTTATCAGGGTAAAAAATAAATCTGAAGCCTATGATGTCCTGTTATAGATTGTGTTAAAAGTATGCCTAACCAGGATCAACATCAACTGGTTCAGGAATTCTGAAATCTGATATTCAGGTCAGTTAGAGAAAGAAGAAAGGCAGCCGCCTCTGACCATGCTATTCAGGACACTCCCTAGCTCTCCTGGCAGGGAGACTTCCTCCTGAATCCTAATGCTCTGCCTTCAGACCACAGTATGAGCTCCTGATCTCTATTTCTCCTCCATGGAAACAGCTGGTGAAGCAAAACTATGTGTACAAACTGCTTCATCCACAGGCTCCTTGTTCACAGAAGCAGCAAAGTGCCTTCTATGGAAGACTGTAACCTCTGCATGGGCCTGTCGAGACAAAAGCCTTTTCAAAGATGGCAGATTATAGGGTAAAATAACACAGCTAATTTTTAAAATTCTAATTGACCAGCTTCTGTTTAAAAAGTTTGGGGTGTTAATACAGAAATAAAAGAAAATGCTAAATTGGTAATGCTCTCTAGTTATATGCCTCACTGTTTTACTTATTCTTTTCTCTCAAGAATACATCACCTAGTTTAATCCTCATGATGAGCTTATAAAATATGACTTGCCTCATTTCACATTTGAGGAAACTTAAAAAAAAAGTCAATTTGACCTAAGCTGTAGTGAGTAAACTCCAGCACAACTCCCAACCCAAAAGCCAGTGTTCTCTCTATCTTACCCTGGCTACCCATTTTTTGTTTGCTTCTGGATTAAAATAGACTCTGTACATTTATATGGATATATATTTCACAAACGTAGTATTTAGCATGGGAAAATATGTATCTGGATCTCTAAGCCTTTTCTATGTACTCTAAAGCTAAAAAGTCTTGTATATTCATCTTACCTACTGCTGAAATTGCTCACCCTTTAATAACAAAATGAACTTCACAGTGCAACCCTGTGGTATAATATCTTATTACAGAAATGACTTGTTTTTGGAATAACATATGTTGAGTAAGTAATTAATGCTTATTCCATTAAGAGCCATTCAATTTTTTTCCATAGAGCCATCAATTTAAAATATTTTAATTGGAAAATACAGTAAATATGGTTTCTGTATGTCCAAAATTTCTTCATTGGGGAAAATCTTGATGGTTCCAGGAAGAGGGGTAGAAAAAACATGAGAATTAAATGAGCTAAAGCACACACATAGAAACACCAACTGCTATGCCTGGCATTCAACAAATATCACTTCTCTCCACCTTTTCTTGATTCCCTTTCCAAAACATCAAAAACAGTAATTTGAGCACTTACTGTTTTAAGTGTTTCTCATGTATCAACTCATTTAATGTATCCAACCATTAGCCCCAATTTAGAGAGGGGGAAAGGAAGCGCAGAGAGGTTTTGTGACTTATCCGAAAATTCACATACACGTTGTGGGAGAGTTGAGATGCAAATTGTTACATTATGCAAGCATAAACTCCTGTGTCTTCTGGATCTCATTACTTTTTGCTGTGAGGCTGTTAACTCTCCCCTTGTTACAGAAACAGGGGAGTCCAAAGACAAACCCCAGAGTTTGCGGCTGGGAGATAGGGAGTAGGAAGCAGCTTTCAGGATGCCCTTGCATGCCTGGAGCTAGTGGCTGGATACATTGTTTTAAAGATTCACTTTACTTCCAAGACTCAGGAAGAGGGGAGGGATCTTGGACTGTGGGCTGGTACGGAAGAAGCAGACAGAGCCTACCTAGGGTTCTGTGAATGGTCAGAACTGTTTGCAACACCCACTGTGTGAGAGGACGCAGGGAGAGGGAGGAGGTAGGGAGGAAGAGAGGAGCAGCTGTGGACATTTTGGGCTGGCTCTGGCTCTAGGAGGCTCTCTCTCTCAGGCTCTCTCTGGCCCTCACGCCCTCACTCTCTGACTCTTGTGGCCTCCCTCCATCTGGCTTGGAACAGGGGTCTCCAGGCGGCTTTAAGAAGAGGCTCTTGCCAGACTGCTTTGAAAAGGAGAGGAGATCCATGCGGTTTGCAGGAAGAAGGCAGTTTATAAGGAGGCTGAGAATCAAGGTGGTCCTGCATTGAGAGCTGGAGGGCACCACAGCACAGAAAGGACCTCCCCAATCAGAACTGAGTGATTGGCAGCTACTGGTAAAGCTGAACTGTGCCTAGGAAGTAGGGAAACAGTGTTTCTGACTTTCCTAAGGCTGGCCAGGTCTGGGAGGGGGAGGCAGGACTATGTGTAAATAAACAATTCTTTTTTTCACCAAACTCTGGTATTCAGAGTTATGATTCTGGCGGCGGGCAATCAGGCCCCTAACTAAACAACCCGTGGGTTCTGTTTCAATCGGAGCAGCCCAGGGGTTCTGATACACCCTCGCCTCGCGTACCTGAACCTGTCTCCAGAAGATCTTTCCAAAGTTTAGGTTTTCTACTCTTCTGTAGATTAAGACACAAAGTCATCAATTTTACTGCACAGTTAATGCTGAATAAAGTAAGGACAGTTCTGAGTGCAGACCTAAGTAAGGTGCAGTATAGTATAGTTGTTCTAGGATTGTTAATTGGAAGGTTTAGAAGGTTTGCTTTTTGCTTGTGTATTATGCAGAGTATAGCATCACTGTATTATATATACACACAATCTATTTTCTCTCTTTTAAATTATTTATTTTTATTATTTCTTTTTAAATTACAGTTGGCCTTCATTATTATATCAATTTCATGTGCACAGTATAGTGGTTAGACATTTACATAACTTACAAAGTGCTTACCCCAGTAAGGCTAGTACCCATCTGAAATCTTACGTAGTTATCACAGTACTTCCTATGCTATACTTCCCACCCCCAGGACTTTTTATAACTGGCAATTTGTGTGTCTTAATACCATCACCTTTTTCACCCAGCTGCCCAAATGCCTCCCATCAGGCAAACATTATTTTTTTTCTCTGTATTTTTGTGTCTGTTTCTGTTTTTCATATGTCTATTGGCCATCAGTACGTCCTTTTTGGAGAAATGTCTCCAGGTCCTCTGCCCACTTTTTAAATCAAATTGTTTGTTTTTTGGTGTTAAGTTGCATGAGTTCCTTATATATTTTGGTTATTAGTCCCTTATTGCCTGTGTCATTGACAAATATCTTCTCCCATTCTGTAGGTAGTCTTTTCATCTTGTTATGTGAAAACTTTTAATATTGTCCCACTTGTTTATTTTTGGTTTTGTTTCCTTTGCCTGAGGAGACATAGCCAAAATTATGCTAAAAGCAATGTTGAGTTTACTACCTGTATTGTCTATAATTTGATGGTTTGGAGTATTATATTTAGGTCTTTAATCCTTAGTTTATTTTGGTATATGATGTAAGAAAGTGGTCAGTTTTCATTTTTTGTATGTATCTGTTCACTTTTCCCAACACCATTTATTGAAGAGACTGTCTTTGCCCCACTCTATATTCTTGCCTCCTTTGTCATAGATTCATTGTCTAGGCATGGGTTTATTTCTGGGCTCTCTACTCTGTTCCATTGATCTATATGACTTTTTTAATGCCAGTACCATGCTGTTTGATTTCTGTAGTTTTATAGTATTCTTTGATATTAGGTAGCATGATACCTCCAGCTTTATTCTTATTTTTCAGAATTCCTTTGGCTATTTGGGGTCTTTTGTGGTTCCCTATAAATTTTAGAACTATTTGTTCTAGTTCTGTGAAAAAAAGCCAGATATTTTGATAGAAATTGCATAAAGTTCTAGGTTGCATTGGGCAATAATGATATTTTAATGCTGTTAATTCTTCCTATCCACGAGCCATCTATTTATTTGTATGTGCTTCAGCTTCTTTCTTTCAATGTTGTATATTGTTCCCAGTACCGGTCACCTAAATCGCTGGTTAAATTTATTCCTAGGTATTTTATTTTTTGATGGAATTGTAAATGGGATTATTTTAATTTCTCTTTCTGGTAGTTCTTTATTGGTATATAAAAATGCAACAATTTCTGAACGTTAACTTTGTATCCTGCTACTTTACTGAATTTACTTACTAGTTCTCATAGTTTTTTGGTGGATTCCTTGGAGTTCTCTGTAAATAGTATCACGTCACCTGTAAATAATGACAGTTTTACTTCTTTATTTCCAATTTAATTACTTTTATTTCTTTTCTTGTTGGGTTGCTGTGGCTAAGACTTCCAATCCTATGTTGAATAAAAATGAAAGTAGATGTCTTTGTCTAATTCCTGATCTTAAGGAAAAAGCTTTCAGCCTTTCACTGTTGAGTATGATGTTAGCTGTGGGGTTTGTACTCTATGTCCTTAATTATTCTGAGGTGTGACCCCTCTATTACACTTTGCTGAGAGTTTTTATCATAAAAAGATTTGGGAATTTTGTAAAATCTTTTTCCTGCATCTATTGATATGATCATATGACTTTTTTCCATTATTTTCCTTATGTGGTATATCATGTTAATTGATTTGCAGGTTTTAAGCCCACCTGAAATTCCTGGAATACATCGCACTTGATCGGGGTGTAAAATCTTGTATATGTATTGCTGAATTTGTTTCGCTAATATTTTAATTGAGAATATTTACATCTACGTTCACCAGAAATACTGGCATATACTTTTCTTTTTTTGTAGTGTATTTGTTTGGGTTGGTATCAGGGTGATGCTAGCCTTATGAATGCACTTAGGAGCCTTTTCTTCTCTTCATGTTTTGAGTAGTTTCTGAAGCACAGGTAATTCTTCTTTTAATGTGGTAAAATTCACCTATAAAGCCATCTGATAGAGAGTTTTGTGGGGTTTTTTTGGAAGTATTTTGGTTACTGATTTGATTTATTTAGAACTTACCAGTCTATTCATATTATCTATCTCTTACTGATTTAGCCTTGGAAAATTGTATGTTTCTTTTTTATCCCTGGAAATTGAAGATATGTTTATTTTTTTATTGAAATTTTTAAAATTACCATTTAGTCCCCTTACACCCCGTCCCCGATGCCATCCCCACACTGTTGTCCATGTCCACGAGTCTTGTTTTGATTTTGCTCAATCCCTACACCCCTTAATATCCCCACCGCTTAGCTGTCATCCTGCTCTCTATCTATGAGTCTGTCTCTATTTTGCTTGTTAGTTCAGTTTGTTCATTAGATTTCACATGTGAGTGAAATCATATGGTACTTGTCTTTTCTCTGCCTGGCTTACTTCATTTATCATAATGTTCCTCTGGTCCATCATAATGTCACAAAGGGTAAACATTTCTTCTTTGATACAGCTGAGTAGTATTCTATGGTGTAAATATCCCATAGTTGTTTTATCCACTCATCTACTGATGAGACACTTGGGTTACTTCCATATCTTGGCAATTGTAAGTAATGCTGCAATGAACATAGTAGTGCTTACGTTCTTTATAATTAGTGTTTTTGGTTCCTTCCGATATATTCCCAGAACTGGGATCACTGCATCAAAAGGCAGATCCATTTTTAATTTTCTAAGATAGCTTCATACTGCTTTCCACAGTGGCTGCAGCAGTCGCATCTGCACCAAGACTACAGAAGGATTCCTCTTTCTGCACATCCTCACCAGCACTTGCTTGTTGGTTTATTGATGGTAGCCATTGTGACAGGTGTAAGATGGTATCTCATTGTGGTTTTAATTTGCATTTCTCTGATGATTAATGACATTGAGCATCTTTCATATGTCTATTCGCCATCTATATGTCCTCTTTGGAGAAGTATCTCCTCAGGTCCTTTGCCTACTTTTTAATTGGGTTGTTGTTTTGGTGTTAAGTTTTGTAAATTCTCTATAAATTTTGGATATTAACCCCTTATCAGCTATATTGACAAATATGTTCTCCCATTCTGTGGGTTGTCTTTTTATTTTGTTGATTATCTCCTTTGCGTTACAAAAATTTTTAGTTTGATGTAGTCCCATTTGTTCATTTTTTCTTTTCTTTCCCTTGTGTGGGGAGATATATCTGATAAAAAATATTGCTACATGCAATGTCTGAGATGTTGCTGTCTATATTTTCTTCTACAATTTTTATGGCTTCAGGTCTAACATTTAAGTCTTTAATCCATTTTGAATTTATTCTTGTGCATGGTGTAAGAAGGTGGTCTAGTTCCATTTTTCTGAATGTATCTTTCCAATTTTTCCAACACCATTTATTGAATAAACTATCTTTAGTCCATTGTTGTGCTTATTCCCCTGTGGAATATTAATTGACTATATAGGTGTTGGTTTATTTCTGGCCTCTCTATTCTGTTCCATTGATTTATGTGTCTGCTTTTATGCCAGTACCATGCTGTTTTGATTACTGTGGCCTTATAGTATAGTTTGATATTAGGTAGCATGATTCCTCCAACTTCCTTCTTATTTCTCAGGATTGCTGTTGTTATGCGGGGCCATTTGTTGTTTCATATACATTTTTTAATTTTCATTCTAGTTCTGTGAAGTATGTCATTGGAATCTTGAGAGGAATTGCGTTGAATCTATAGAATGCTTTGGATAGCATGGGCATTTTAATTATGTTAATTTTTCCTATCCAAAAACACAGTACATGCTTCCACTTAATTGTATCTTCTTCAATTTCCTTCTTCAGTGCCTTATAATTTCCAAGTACTGGTCTTTAAATCCTTGGTTAGATTTATTCCTAGGAATTTTGTTCTTTTGAAGCAATTGTAAATGGGATATTTAAAAAGTTCCCTTTCTGTTAGTTCATTATTGGCATATAAAAATGCAACTGATTTCTGGATATTAGTTTTGTATCCTTCTACATTGCTGAATGTCCCTGGCTGGTTTGGCTCAGTGGATTGAGCGTCGGCCTGCGAGCTAAGTGTCGCTGGTTCGATCTTCCAGTCAGGGTACATCAGAGAAGGAAAACTCTGACTCCAAAAAACCTCCGCTGCCTTGCGGCATACCTCTTCAGGGGAAAGGCTAGGGGAGTAAACCCCGACAGAAAATCCGGAGCCGGAGTCCCTAAGGCAGTTTGACGTTGTAGTCAACACCGGCAACTCCTGCGGCGCACCTGAAGCCAAGCTGTATTGACTCCGTCTTTCCCTTGGACCCTTCAGCTGCGAAGAGAGGTGGGGTCTGCTGCATGGGCAACAGCAGACCCTCCATATCACCCCGCCCAGGCTCTGTAGCTTCAGCTTCACTGGAGAGGACACTCCAGCGTCATCGCAAGATGTCGATTCAACACGGGAGGAGACAGATAACCGTGTCACTCCCAAGTCGGACTGCACAGCCATTCTCGGCGGTGCAGATAGACTCTTAAGAAGCTACACCATCGTCTCTCGAGACGGACGGCTGCCGACAACGACATTGCTGAATTCATGTATTAGTTGTAGTGGTTTCTTGGTAGAATCTTTGGGATTCTGTATGTACGGTATCAAGTCATCTGTAAATAATGACACTTTTACTTCTTCCTTTTCAGTTTGGATGCCTTTTATTTCTTCTTCCTGACTGATTGCTGTGGCTAGGACTTCTAGCACTATATTGAATTAGAGTGGTGAAGGTGGATACCCTGTCTTGTTTCCGATCTTAAGGGGAACATTTGTAGTTTTTGCCCATTGAGTATGGTGCTGGCAGTGTGTTTGTCATATATGGCCTTTATTATGTTTAGGTATGTTTCCTCTATTCCCACATTGCTGGAAGTTTTTATCAGAAATGGGTGCTGGATTTTATCAAGGGCTTTTTCTGAATCTATTGATATGATCATGTAATTTTTATTCTTCATATTGTTTATGTGGTGAATCATATATATTGATTTGCAAATGTTACATCAACCTTGCATTCCTGGAATAAATCCCACTTGATCATGGTGTATGATCTTTTTATGCATTGCTGTATTCAGTTTGCTTATACTTTGTTAAGAATTTTAGTATCAATGTTCATCAGAGATATTGGCCTATAATTTTTTTGCAGTGTTTATACCTCATTTCAGAATTAGGATAATGCTGCTCTTGTAAAATGAGCTTGGGAGCTTTTCCTCCTCTTGAATTTTTTAAAAAGAGTTTGAGAAAGAGAGGTATTAGTTCTTCTCAAAATGTTTGGTAAAATTCATCTGAGAAGCCATCTGGTCCAGGGCTTTTGTTTGTTGGGAGGTTTTTTGTTTTGTTTTTTATTATTCTATTACAGTTGTCCCAATTTTCCCCCTTTACCCTCTCCCTCCCATCCCACCGCCTGTTCCCACAGTCAATTCCCACATGTTGTCCTTGTCTGTGGGTCATTCATACATGTTCTTTGTCTAGTCCCTTCCAATTTTTGCAGCATTATCCCCCTCTTCCCTCCCCTCTGGCCACTGTCAGTCTGTTCCATGTTTCCATGTCTGTGGTTCTATTCTGTTGGTTACTTTATTTTGTTCATTAGATTCCTTTTATAGGTGAGATCGTGTGGTATTGTCTTTCACTGACTGGCTTATTTCACTTAGCATAATTCTCTCCAGTTCCATCCATGCTGTCACAAAAGGTAGGAATTCCTTCTTTCTTTCTGCTGCATAGTATTTCATTGTGTAAATGTACCAGTTTTTTTATCCACTCATTCCTGAGGGCCCTTAGGCTGTTTCAAGCAGTCAGATAATGTAAACAGTGCTGTTACAAACATAGGGGTGCATCAGTTCTTTTGAATTGGTAATTCAGGATTCGTAGAGTATATTCCCAAATCCTGAATCACTGGGTCAAAAGGCAGATCCATTTTTACTGTTTTGAGGAAACTATATACTGTTTTCCACAGGGGCTGCAACAGTCTGCGTACTCACTAACAATACACTAGGGTTCCCTTTTCTCCACATCCTCACCAGCACTTGTTTGTTGATGGCCATTCTGACCAATGTGAGGTGGTATCTCATTGTGGTTTTAATTTGCATCTCTCTGGTGGCTAGTGATGTCGAACATTTTTTCATATATCTATGGGCCATCTGAATGTCCTCCTTGGAGAAGTGTCTGTTCAGAGCCTTTGCCCATTTTTAAATTGGATTGTTGCTCTTCCTGGTGTTGAGTCATATGAGTTCTTTATATATTTTGGAGATCAATCCCTTGTCTGATGTATCATTGACAAATATGTTCTCCCATACAGTTGGTTCTCTTTTCATTTTGATGATGGTTTCTTAAGCTGTGCAGAAGTTTTTTAGTTTGATGTAGTCTCCCATTTGTTAATTTTGTCCTTTATTTCCCTTGCCCTAGGAGATACATAGGAAACAAATATTGCTATATGGGATATCTGAAATTTTCCTGCCTATGTTTTCCTCTGGAACTTTTGTGGTGTCACGACTTATATTTGTCTTTTATCCACCTTGAGTTCATTATGGTATATGGTGCAAGTTGGTGGTGTAGTTTTGTTTCTTTTCTTTTTGCATGTACCAGTCCATTTACTGAAGAGTTTATTTTTACTCCATTGTATGCTCATGCCCCCTTTGTCAAATATTAGTTGACCATAGAGACTTGAGTTTATTTCTGGGACCTCTATTCTGTTCCATTGATCTATATGTCTGTTCTTATGCCAGTACCAGACTGTTTTTATTACAGTGGCCTTGTAGTATAGTTTAATATTGGGTTTCATGATCCATCCTTCTTTGTTCTTCTTTCTCAAGATTGCTGAGGCTATTCAGGGTTGTTTTGGGTTCTATATAAATTTTTGAAATAATTGTTTTAGATCTGTGAACTATGCCATTGGTGTTTTAATAGGAATTGTGTTGAATTTATAGATTGCTTTGGATAGTATAGATGTTTCAGTGGTGTTAATTCTTCCAACCCACGAACATGGTATATGCTTCCATTTATTTGTATCTTCTTTAATTTCTTAATGTTCTATAATTTTCTGAGTACAGGTCTTTTACCTCCTTGGTTAAATTTATTTCTAGGGGATTCATTTTCTTGTTGCTATAGTAAATGGAATTTTTTCCTAGTTTCTCTTTCTTATATTTCATTTGGCATACAAAACTGCCATTGATTTCTGAATATTGCCTCTGTATCCCACTATTTTGCCAAATTCACTTATTAAGTTGATTACTTTTTTGGTGGAGACTGTAGGGTTTTCTATGTACATTATCATGTCATCTGTGAATAATGATAGTTTTACTTCCTCTTTTCCTATTTGGATGCCTTTTATTTCTTTTTCTTGTCTGATCACTGTGGCTAGGACTTCTAGTACTAGCTGAATAAGAATGGTGAAAGCAGACACCCTTATCTTCTTATGGATCTTAAGGAGAAAGATTTTAGTTTTTGCCCACCGAGTATAATGTTTGCTTTAGGTTTTTCAGATATGGTCTCTATTCCCACTTTGCTGACTGTTTTTTATCATAAATGGGTGCTGTACTTTATCAAATGTTTTTTAAAGCAGCTATTGATATGATCATGTGATTTTTGTCCTTCATTTTGTTTATGTGGCATATTACATTTATTGATTTGCAAATATTGTACCATGCCTGCATCCCTGGGATGAATCCAACTTGTTCATGGGTATAATTTTTTAAATTTGTTTCTGAATTCAGATTGCCAATATTTTGTTGAGGATTCTAGGATCTATTTTCATCAGAGATATTGGACTGTAGTTTTCTTTCTTTGTGTCTTGACCTGGTTTTGGAATTGGGATGATACTGGCATCATAAAAAGAGTTTTGGGGGTCTTATCACTTTGAATTTTTTTGGAATAGTTTGAGAAGGATAGGAGTTAGTTCTTCCTTAAATGTTGATAAAATTTACCTGTGAAGCCATCCAGTCTAGGGTTTTGTGTGCTGGGAGTTTTTGATTACTGCTTCAATTTCACTAGGTGTAATCCATCTGCTCAGATTCTCTGATTCCTCCTGATTTAGTTTTGGAAGATTCTACATTTCTAAGAATTTATTCATTTTGTTCAAGTTGTCCAATATCTTGGCCTATAGTTGTTCATAGTAATTTCTTGATTCCTTTGTATTTCTGTGTTACTGGTTGTAACCTCGCCTCTTTCGTTTTTTATTTTACTTTATTTATTTGGGTCTTCTCTCTGTTTTCTTGATGAGTATGGTTTAAGGTCTGTAAATCTGGTTTATCTTTTCAAAGAACCAGCTCCTGTATTTATTGATCCTTTGCATTGTTCTTTTAATGTCCCTGTCATTTATTTCTGCTCTGATCTGTGTTATTTCCTTCCTTCTACTGACTTTGGGCTTTGTTTGTTATTTTTCAAGTTCTTTTGAGTGTAACGTTAGATTGTTTATTTGAGCTTTTTCTTTTTTCTTTTCTTTCTTTCTTTTTGATATAGACCTGTAATGCTATGAATTTCCCTCTTAGGATTGCTTTCCCAGTGTCACACAGATTTGGGATTGTTGTGTCCTCATTTTCATTTGTTTCCAGATACTTCTTGATTTCTTCCTTAACCTTGCTGGTGACCCCTTCATTGTTTAATAACATGTTATTTAGCTTCCATGTCTTTGCGTGCTTTTCAGTGTTCTTGTGATTTGTTTCTAGTTTCCTAGCAATGTGGTCAGAGAAGATGCTTGATAAGATTTCCATCTTCTTAAATTTATTGAGACTTGTTTTGTGTCCTAATATGTGGGCTATCCTAGAAAACACTCTATGTGCACTTGAAAAGTATGTATATTCTGCTGCTTTGAGGTGAAATGTTCTGAAGATATCAATTAAATCTATTTGATCTAGTGTGTTGTTTAAGGCTGCTGTCTCCTTGTTGATCTTCTTCCTGGAAAATATATCCATTAAGTTAATGGGGTGTTAAAATCCACAACTGTGACTGTATTTCTGTCAATCTTTCCCTTTATGTCCATCGAGATTTGCTTCACATATTTAGGTGCTCCTATGTTGGGTGCGTAAATGTTTACTAGGGTTTTTACCTCTTGTTGGATTGTTCTTTTTATCATTATGTAGTGTCCTTCTATGTCTCTTACTATAGCCTTGGTTTTAAAGTCTATTTTGTCAGATATAAGTATTGTTACCCCAGCTTTCTTCCTTTCCACTTGCATGAAATAACTTTGTCCATCCCTTTACTTTTAGCCCGTGTGTATCTTTCAATCTGAGGTGGTGCTCTTGGAGGCAGTATATATTATGTGGGTCTTGTTTTCTTATCCATTCAGTTACCCTGTGTCTTTTGGTTGGAGCATTTAAGCCATTTACATTTAAGTGATTATTGATAGCTATGTATTTTGCGCCATTTTATTGTTAGATTACTATTATTATCTTCTGTCTCTTTTTCTTCTTCTTAAAGCAAGTTTTTTTCGCATTTGTTGCAGTAGTTGCTTAGTTTTAACAAATTCCCTTAGCTTTTTCTTATCTGGAAAGCTCCTTATTTCTCCTTCGATTTTAAATGATAGCCTTGCTGAATAAAGCAGCCTTGGGTGTAGGTCCTTGCTTTTCATTACCTTGAATGTTTCATGCCACTCCCTTCTGGCCTTAAATGTTTATGATGAGAAATCAGATGAGAGTCTAATTTGTGGTCCCTTGTATGTTACTACCTGCTTTTCTTTTGTGGCTTTTGGCATTCTTTCCTTGTCTTTAAACTTTTGACATTTTACTTATGGTGTGTCTTTGTGTAGGCCTCTTCGGGTCCACCTTGTTTGGAACTCTCTGAGCTTCCTGGACTTGTGTGTCTGTTTCCTTCACCAGATTAGGGAAGTTTTCAGCCATTATCTCTTCACATAGGTTCTCGATCCATTGCTCACTCTCTTCTCCTTCTGGTATCCCTATGATGAGGATGTTGTTACGTTTCATGTTGTCCAAAAAGTTTCTTAACTCTCCTCATTTTTAAAAATTCTTTTTTCTTTTTGCTGCTCAGCCTGGGTGTTTTTGCTACCTTGTCTTCCAAATCACTGATGTGATTCTCTGCTTCATCAAACCTACTGTTTATTCCTTGCAGTATATTATTTACTTCAGACATTGCATTCTTTCTTTCTTTTATTGGGGGTGGTATCATTATTTATTTGTTTGTTTTTATTTTTTATTGTTGTTCTATTACAGTTGTCCCAATTTTTCTCCCATTGTTCTTCATGCCCCCCCACCACCACCACCACCACAGTCAATCCCCACCCTGTTGTCCTTGTCCATGGTTCATTTATACTAATTCCTTGATTAGACCCTCCCCCTTCTTTCCCCCTTTCTCACCCATCCCTTCCCCTCTGGTCTCTGACAGTCTGTTCCTTGTTTCCATGCCTCTGGTTCTGTTTTGCTTGTTTGTTTGTTTTGTTCATTAGGTTCCTGTTATAGGTGAGATAATATGGTATTTGTCTTTCACTGACTGGTTTATTTCACTTAGCATAATACTTTCCAGTTCCATCCATGCTGTCACGACAGGTAGGATTTCCTTCTTTCCATTGTGTAAATGTACCACAGTTTTTTGATCCACTCATCCACTGATGGGCATTTAGGCTGTTTCCAGCACTTGCCTATTGTGAATAACACTGCTATGAACATAGGAGTGCATAGATTCTTTTGAATTGGTGTTTTAGAACTCTTCAGGTATAATCCCAAGAAGAAATTGATTAATCAAAGGTAGTTCCATTTTTAGTGTTTTGAGAAAATTCCATACTGTTTTCCACAGTGGCTGCACCAGTCTGCATTCCCACCAACAGTGCACTAGGGTTCCCTTTTCTCCCCATCCTCTCCAGCAGTTGTTGTTAATTTGTTAATGATGGTCATTCTGACTGGTGTGAGGTAGTATCTCATTGTGGTTTTAATTTGCATCTCTCTGATGGCTAGTGATGTTGAGCATTCTTTTACATGACTATGGACCCTCTGTATGTCCTCCTTGGAGAAGTGTCTGTTCAGAGCCTGTGCCCATTTCTAAATTGGATTGTTGGTCTTCCTGGTTTGAGTCATATGAGTTCTTTATATATTTTGGAGATCAAACTCTTGTGAGCTAGACACCCCACCTACTGCGGCAGAGCTCAGCAAAGCCATCGACCGCCTCGCTTGCGGGAAAGCACCAGGAAGCAACGGAATCCCTCCAGAAATCCTAAAGAGCGGGAAACCAGTCCTGCTACAGCCGCTCCACCATCTACTCTGTCTCTGCTGGAAGGAGGGTTGCATCCCCCAGGATATGAGAGACGCCAACATTATCACCATGTACAAGAACAAAGGAGACCGCAGCGACTGCAACAGCTACCGGGGCATCTCTCTCCTCAGCGTCGTCAGCAAAGTATTCGCCCGGGTCGCTCTTGCCCGCCTGCAGACCCTTGCTTCCCGCGTCTACCCAGAGTCCCAGTGTGGCTTCAGAGCTGGCCGATCAACAGTGGACATGATCTTCTCCCTACGCCAGCTGCAGGAGAAGTGTCATGAGCAGCATAAACCACTCTACCTCGCCTTTATCGACCTCACGAAGGCGTTTGATCTGGTCAGTCGAAGCGGACTCTTCAGCTTGCTACGGAAGATTGGCTGTCCACCACATCTGCTTGCTGTGGTCATGTCCTTTCACGACAACATGCACAGCACGGTGTCCTACAACGGCGCAACCTCTGAGGCCTTCCCAGTCAGCAGCGGAGTAAAGCAGGGCTGCGTCCTCGCGCCTACGCTGTTCGGAATCTTCTTCTCCATGCTCCTCCAATACGCCTTTAAGGACTGCAGCGAGGGTGTCTTCATTCACACCAGATCCGATGGCAAGCTCTACAACCTGGCCCGTCTACGAGCCAAGACCAAAGTCAAAGAGGTGCTCATCCGTGAGATGCTCTTCGCCGACGACGCAGCCTTGACATCACACTCCGAAGAGGGACTCCAGCAGCTAGTCACTTGCCTTTCCCACGCATGCAAGGAGTTCGGACTAGCCATCAGCCTGACGAAGACGAACGTTATGGCTCAAGGCACGGGGACTCCCCCATGCATCACCATCGACGGATACACCCTGGAGGTTGTCAACGATTTCACTTACCTCGGGTCCACCATCTCGAGCTCTCTGTCAGTCGACTTGGAGGTCAACCAGAGAATCGCCAGGGCAGCCACAGTTATGGCCAAACTGAACCGGCGAGCGTGGAACAATTCCAGCCTCACTGAGAAAACCAGACTGCGCATCTACCAAGCCTGCATACTCAGCACTCTCCTCTATGGCAGCGAGACGTGGACCACCTACGCAAGGCACGAAAGGAAACTCAACAGCTTCCACATGAGGTGCCTGCGACGCGTCCTGCATGTCGCATGGCAGGATAAGGTCCCCAACACCAAGGTGCTGAAGCGAGCTAACATGAGCAGTTTGCATGCAGTTCTTAGTGAGAGACGCCTCAGGTGGCTCGGCCATGTCAAAAGAATGGATGCAGGCCGTATTCCCAAAGACCTCCTCTATGGCGAGCTAGCAGAAGGCAAGAGGATGACAGGGCGCCCAAAACTGCGGTTCAAAGACATCTGCAAAAAGGACATGACACAATGCTCCATCAATCTCAACATATGGGAAGTTCAAGCAGACAACCGCCTAGCCTGGAGGTTCGCGGTCAGGCAAGGTACGTCACGCACAGAGGCTGCGCGCAACGAGGAGGCGGTCCAGAAAAGATCGAGGCGGAAGCAGCGTCAACAGCAGCAACAACAGCCATCTGCTTTCACCTGTAACAAGTGCGGCAGGGATTGTCACTCCTGAGTCGGACTGCACAGCCATTCTCGGCGGTGCAGATAGACTCTCAAGAAGCTACGCCATCGTCTCTCGAGACGGACGGCTGCCGCCGCCGCCGCCGCCGCCGACGAAACTCTTGTCCAAGGAATTATTGGCAAATGTTTTCCAACACCATTAGTTCCCTTTACATTTTGCTGATGTTTTCTTTAGCCAAGCAGTAACTTTTTAGTTTGATGTAGTCCCATGTTTATTCTTTCCTTTATTTATTTATCCCATTTGTTTATTCTTCCCTAAGAGATTTATCAGTGAAAATATTGCTGTGTGGGATATCTGAAATTTTACTGCCTATGTTTCCCTTTAGGACTTTTATGGTGTCACAGCTGACATTTAAGTCTTTTATCCATCTTGAGCTTATTCTGGTGTATGATGTAAGTTGGTTGTCTAGTTTCTTTTTCTTTTTTTTTTTCTTTTTCTTTTTGCATGTCCCTGTCCAGATCTCCCAACACCATTTATTTATTTATTTATTTATTTATTTATTTATTTATTTTTTCTGTGTGGTTGCCTCTCACTTGCACCCCCAACTGGGGACCAGACGTGCAACCCAGTAATGTGCCCTGGCTGGGAATCCAACACCATTTATTGAAGAAGCTATTTTTACTCCATTTTATGCTCCTGCCCCTGTTCTCAAATATTAATTGACCATAGAGATCTGTGTTATTTCTGGGCTCTCTGTTCTGTTCCATTGATCTATGTGTCTGTTCTTATGCCAGTACCACATTGTTTTTACTATAGTGGCCTTGTAATATAGTTTGATATCAGGTATTGTGATTCCTCCTGCTTTGTTCTTCTTTCTCAAGATTGATGAGACTATTTGGGGTAATTTTCGGCTCCATAAAAATTTTTGAAAAAATTGTTTTAGATCTGTGAAATATGCCATTGGTATTTTAATAGGGATTGTCTTGAATCTAGAGATTGCTTTGGGTAATATGGACATTTTAATGATATTAATTCTTCCAATCCATGAGCATGGTATGTGCTCCCATTTTTTTGTATCTTCCTTAATTTCTTTGGTGTTCTGTAGTTTTCTGAGTAGAAGTCTTTTACCTCCTTGATTAAGTTTATTCCTAGGTACTTTATTTTTTTTTTTTGTTGACATAGTAAATGGGATCTTTTTTTTTCTAGTTTCTATCCCTGATATTTCATTGTTGGTATACAAAAATGTCTTCAATTTCTCAGTTCTGGTCCTGTAGGCTGGGGAGCCCAGCTTGGGCGTTAGACTCCACACTTCTCAGGGGGAACACCCCCCACTCCCCAGCCACTGAAAAATCCCTCCAGGACTTCACCTGCCAACTGTGGGGGCCAGCCAGCACACTTCTAAGCCCTCTGCACTCCCTCCTCATCACGTTGTTCTGATGTGCCTTCTTTTGTCTGTTTGTGGTTATACGGTTTCTCTCCAGCTAGTGTTCATTTGGTTGTCCAAGATGATTTTTCTATAATTTAGTTGTAATTCCAGTTTGGTTCTGGGAGGAAAGTATCGTAGTTTCCACTTACTCCTCCTCTGTTTTGGGTCTAGAAGATTGTATGTTTCTAGAAATTTATCAGTTTTTTCAGGTTTTCTCATTGTTGGCATATAATTGCTTCTTGTTATTTCCTTATAATTCTTTGAATTTTGTGGTGTCAGTTGTCACTTCTCTTTCATTTCTGATTTTATTTATTTGGGCCCTCTTTATTTTCTTGACAAGTCTAGCTAAAGTTTTATGAAATTTATTTATCTTTTGAAAGAACCAGTTCATGGTTTCATAGATTCTGCTTCTTTATATTCTATTTAATTCATTTCTTCTCTGACCTGTGTTCTTTTCTTTTTTCTACTCACTTTGGACTATGTTTTTTCTTCTTTTTCAAGTTTCTTTAAGTGTAGGATTAGATTGTTTCTTGAGGTTGGCATGTTTTGCTATAAATTTCCCTCTTAGAACTCTTTGGCTGTGTCACACAGATTTGTGATCTTTGTGAATTCATTTTCATTTGTTTGATGTATCTTTTGATTATTCTTGATCTCATTGTAAACCCATTTATTGTTTAGTAGACTGTTATTTAGCCTCCATGTGTTTGTGGATTTTTTAGTTTTCTCTCTGCAATTGGTTTCTAGTTTTATACCATTGTGATCAGAGAAGATACTGGATATGTATGCTTTTAATCTTAAGTATTGAGACTTATTTTGTGGCCTAACATGGTCTATCCTGGACACGCTGTATGTGCATTAGAAAAGAATGTATATTCTCCCGCTTTTGGGTGAAATGTCCTAAGTATATGAACTAAGTCCATATGGTTTGTATAATTTAAGGACACTGCCCTTGTTGATTTTCTGTCTGGATGACTGTCCCTCTGATGTCTGTAGGATGTTAAGAGTCCCCTACTATGACTTCACTACTGTCAATCTCTCCCTTTATGTCCACCAATATTTGCTTCATATGTTTAGGTGTTCCCTATGTTGGGTGTGTAAATGCTGACAAGAGTTATATCCTCTTTTTGGTTAGATCCCTTTATCATTAAGAAATGCCCTACTTTTATCTCTTTTAACAGCCCTTGTTTTAAAGTCTATTTCATCTGATCTAAGTATTGCTACAGCAGCTTTTTTAAGTTTCCATTTGTATGAAATATCTACATCCATCTCTTTATTTTTAGTCTCTGTGTGTCTCTCAATCTGAAGTGGATCTTTTGTAGGCAGTGTAAATACAATTCTTGTTTTTTTGATCCATTCAGCCACCCTATGCCTTTGGATCAGAGCATTTAATCTATTTACACTTAATGTAATTTGTCATAGGTATGTACTTATTGCCATTTTGTTTGTTGTTCTCTGATTAGTTTCATAATTTTTTCTGTTTCATATTCTCTTGCTGTCTTCTCTTGTGTATTGATGACTTTCTATAGTGTTGTGTTTGGATTTCTTCTCTTTATTTCTTGTACAGTATATCTCTTGTAGATTTTTGTTTGTGGTTACCATATGCTCCATATATACCAAGTTATGATGCAAATGTTGATATGTTTGATGCTATCCCAGAGGCCCTTTAAACTAACCTAATTTTTAAAATTCTTTTTTCTTTTTGCTATTCAATTGGGTGTTTTCCTCTACAGCGTCTTCCAGATCACTGATTCAAGCTCTGCTTTTCTACTTTGCTGTTGCTTCCATCTAATGTGTTCTTCACTTCAGTTCTTGTATTCTTCAATTATGACTGGTTCTTTTTTACAGTTTCTAGCTCTTTGTTGAAGTTCTGAGTTCATTGATTTTATCCTAACTTTATTATAAACATTCTCATAACCAGTGTTTTGGACTCTGTCTGGTAGACTGCTATCTTCATTTCCTTTCGTTCTTTTCCTTGAGTGTTGTCCTGTTCTTTTATTTGAAATGTTTGTCTCCTCATTTTGGCTGCCTTCATGTAGTTGTTTCTACATCTCTCAAACTTTGCAGAGTGGCCTTTAACAGGAGGTATCCTGTAAGGCTCAGTGGTACAGTCTCCTTCACTCAAGCTAGGTGCCCCAGGAATACCTGTCAGGAGGGTTGTGTCCTCCTGCTCTAGTTGAGCATTGACTGCTGTTGGCACATCAGTGGGTGGGACTGACCATTAGGCTGTGACTACTACAGTAGACAAGCTACTTTTGTGGGGCTAATGTGCTAGTGGAGTCTGTCCTTTGAATGTGTCATTTGTGGAGTTGTGACCGGAAGTCATCTACTGGGTGTGTTGGTTCTGGAACTCTTGAGAGGGAGTCTCGTGCTGGCCAAGGTCAGCTGTCATTTGTTCTTGGCTTGAGAATGCCTAGAAGGAGCTACAATGTTATCTGTGGTTGGTTGCTAGGTTTGGAGGCACTTGCCAGAGGATATGTTGTGAACTGAAGCCAGCGGCCACTAGCACCATGTGTGAGACCTGTGGTGGGTACCAAAATGTGAGTAAGGCCAGCTGCCTCGTGCTGGGTTGGTGGCTGCTTAGTCGAAGCTATGTACCAGGGCAACACTAGCTACAGCTAATGGTGGGATTGGGATCAACTGATAGGAGTTATAATGCAAGTTAAGACTGGTCGCCCCTTGTGCTAGTGTTGGGGCTGTTTAGCAAGAGGTACAGAGCACGCCAGTCAGCTGCTCCTTGTTTAGGGCATGTCAACCTTTGATTTTAGCAAGGTCTAAGGTAAGGCTACCTTTGTAGAAAAGCTGGTGGAAGCGATTTGTCAGCGCATGAGAGTTGGGTTGGGTTTCAAGGACTCACTAGGGTGGTGTGGTGTTAGCCAAGTTAATGGAGAGCTCAGATTTGGGGAGGCCTCAAGAAAGAAACAATGGCACCTGCCACAGCCTCTGTCCTCCAAGAGAACCACCCTGATCCCTGCCCTCTCAACCCTGAAGCCAGTCAATTCAGCTCCTCTATATCCCTGGCACTGTTCAAGCTGCCACCCCACACTGGAGCCCAGAGCAAATGAGGCTGAGTAAATCTGTGTGCAAGCACTCAAGAGAAATGCCTGGGATTCCGGCAGCCCTTCATCTCACTTGGGTGCGATCCCCACAGGTATTCACAGCCAGATGTTGTGGGGACTCTTCCTGGCACTGGTGCCCTGAGCAGGAGAGGCAGGTTGTGAGGATGGAAACTCTTGCTCCTCAAGCACAGTACTGCATCCCAGATATCCCTCCTGTTTCTGTGTCTCTGCCCCTCCTACTAGTCTCCTTGTGGCTTCTTTATAACCTTAGTTTTAGGACTTCAATTCAGCTAGTCTTCAGGTGGTTTTCAATGATTGTTGTATAATTTAGTGCTAATTTTGATGTGGTCATGGGAAGAGGCAAGCACAGCATGTAGCTACTCTGCCATCTTGACCAGAAGTCAGCCTCTGATCTATTTTTTAAATAGTGTCCTAAAAGAAACGTGTGATTAGCTATAACAGCTGATGTTTACTGAATGCTTATAATGTACCACGTAACCAGCCAATATTAACCTCAGTTTTTCATTCACTCTTTAAAACCACCTTATGATTTTAAAAGACCAGTAACAGCTGAGGAACCCAAAGATCCTCAGGGAAGGCGGGTGGGTGAGTGGGCAGAGATGGCTCACCGTGTCCTGCATCCAGTCCGTGAGGGCAGGGGACACATGTGTCCTACTCTCCTGGCATCTAATACAGTACAGCACACCCAGGAAACACTCATAACACAGGGGAACAATTTTAACATAATTCCTGGTATGTTCGACTTTTCATCTGTTTTAGAATTAAAATACCTTAGTATGTTTCTTTGGTAGCAGAACTTTATTACTTGTACACAATTAGACTTACAGTAACAATATATAGCCTTTATATGAATTACTCTAAATAAACAGTATATTCAGGTAATTTTTCCTTTATTTTCCTTTGTATGTACATTTCGTCTGATTTTGGGGACAAAGGGAGGGTATCCTGTACCTTTAAAAGTTGACGTGATAGAGTAGCGTTGGGGCTGGAGTGTGAGGAGAATCCTAGCATTGAGCCGTTTGTGGCCGTTTGTAGCAGTTTGTGGCCGTTTGTAGCCGTTTCTGGGTCGCCAGTTTCCCTGCCTTCCACCCTGGCGCCCCAAAGTCCTGGCTCCTCAGCCTCGCTGCCCCGTGCATCTACACCTTGTGGGCTCAGTGGGCTTAACCTGCGCAGCGCCTCCTCCATGTTCAGCAAGCCTCTTCAGGGGCTCACAGTGGCCTCCGTGACCCCCACGCCGCTGCCAGGAGGCAAGGATCGTCGAGGCTGAGTACGGACTTGGCGTCCTGATGGGTAAGGGGGGCTTTGGCACTGCCCTCGCAGGACATCGCAGCACAGATGGACTCCAGGTGGCCCTCAAAGTGATCCCACGGAACTGCGTGCGGGGCTGGCTTACTGTCAGACTTGGTCACATGCCCACTGGGAGTGGCACTGCTCTGGAAGGTGGGTGAAGGTGGTGGACACCCTGGTGTGATCTGCCTGCTGACTGGTTTGAGACACCAGAGGGCTTCTTGCTGGTCCTCGAGTGGCCTTTGCCAGCCCAGGATCTCTTTGACTACATCACAGAACAGGGCCCGTTGGGTGAAGCCCAAAGCCATTGCCCCTTTGCCCAGGCAGTGGCAGCCATTTGGCACTGCCATGCCCATGGAGTTGTTCATCGTGACATCAAAGATGAAAACATCCTGATAGACCTCCGCCGAGTCTGTGTCAAACTCAAAGGTTTTGGTTCCGGTGCCCTGCTTCATGACGGACCCTGCACTGGCTTTGATGGGACAAGTGTGTACCGCCCCGCGGAGCGGATCTCTCACAACCAGTACCATGCACTCCCAGCCACGGTCTGGTCACTATGACAAGGTGTGCAGCGACATTCCCTTCGAGAGGGACCAGATTACGGAAGGTGCCTGGCCCCCAAACCTTCTGCCCGACCTTCACTGGAGCAGATCCTGCTGGAGCCCCGGATGCAGACACCAACGGAGGATGTACCCCCCAATGACCCTAAAGGGAGTCCTACCCCTTTGGTCTGGTCTCTG
The DNA here is from genome assembly GCF_987537825.1 of Furipterus horrens. Taxonomy (NCBI): domain Eukaryota; kingdom Metazoa; phylum Chordata; class Mammalia; order Chiroptera; family Furipteridae; genus Furipterus; species Furipterus horrens. Next base: position 125,098,110 of record NW_028327176.1, read on the forward strand.
CCGTCCTAGTTGGGCTAGCCATCCTATGGCCATGTCACAGGGATAGAAGGACATCTGTTGACCTGGTTTTACAGGTTGTTAAAAATCCAGTGTTACTAGGGTCAGAGATTGGGGACCTGGGCTCAGAAAACATAAGCCAAGTTTGCCCAGTCCCTATCCCAGTCCTGATAAGGAGCCTTCCTGACAGAATTTACGGTTTTTATTCTGGAGGGAAGACTTCCTTGCTTCTCGTTTGGCTAAGGATGTTTATTTGGTTGAAGTTAATTTCATTCTGAGCCCCAGAGTCTTATTCTGATGTGTTACAACCCTTACACTGGCACCTTCTGCCTGCTACCATCACACTAACTTCAAATGCTCTAACTTGGGCAAGGGTGCTTTCCTTTCAATACCCCAGCAGTTCTTGCTTTAGTAAAGGGACTCTACTCTAGCCTAGGGTTCCACATTAGGTCAAACTGCTTGCCTACCTCACTCAGCCCAGGGATGCTTATTCTGGGGGAGGTGACGCCCTATTGTTATCTCAGGGCTTTTTATTTTTTTAATTTTTGTTTGTTTGTTTTTGGTGAAGGGACCCTACTCTGTTATTCCAAGTGCTCTTATTCTGGTGAAGAGAAACCCTACTTCCAAGATTTGGGAAGGAATGGGAGATGGACACCACCAGAGTACACTAGGATGGGGTGGATGGGTTTTTTTGCGGGGGTGGGGTGGGGGATAAGTCTTGCTGTTTGTTATCCTGGGGTCTCCTCCTCCACCTTTTTTGGATTCTTGCTGCCTTCTTCTGAGCCAGGATTGTCCAATTGCTGAAATGTAAATACTTGTGTATTGGGAAGAAGGGAGCTCCAAATGTGTCATCCTCTCTGGTTTTCCACCTGCCTGGATTTTTTAAAAAGCCATGTGTGGTGGAAACCCACTATTTAATAAATGTAATAGAATTAAAAAAAAATAAGTTGATGTGATAGATAAAAACTGGGGTCATTTTTGGATTCAGATGCCAAAAGTTAAGTCAAAAACAAGCGCATATCTAACTCAATGAAAATCGTGTCCCCCAGGATAATGAATGAATGCATACTCTTTACTAAAAGGAGAGCACTTCCAAAGGATATAATGGAGACTTTACTGTGAAAAGGGTGTTTATTGTGTAGGAAGGAAAAAGCTTTAAAGGCAGGTTCTTTCTTGACAATATATGGTACCTTTTTTAATCCTAAAAGTCCATATAGTTTCCCTAATACGCATTTCCCTTTCCTTTTTTATCAGGCAGGTACCCAATTAACACCCAGCAAGGGATACCAGCAGTTTAGTATGTCTGAATATGAGATGAAGAAGGTTAAAAAAAACCCCAGCAAGTCAGCCATAAAATAAGTTTATGATTCAATGTAATTCTCTTCACCCCCACCTTTTTTAATATTATGAGCAATATATGCCAGTATGACAGCTATTAGGGGTGAGAGGATTAATTAAAACTATAATTATCTGATAAGACTAGCATACTGTCTAATGAGATCTAAGGCAAATTCATCTACTTTAGCTAAAAATACTGGACAGAAAAAGAAGGTGAATAATGAAATAAAAATTAACTCTGCAGGTCCTTTTCCCACGACATTCCCATGACCTAAGGCATCATTGAAGCAAAGAGTCACAGTGTGTTTTTAACTTTTATTAGTAAGAGTTCTGAGTACAAATAAAAAATTTAACTTGACATTTAGAAAAAAATTACTCTAAGGTTTGTTCATTAAGAAAAATCTGTTCTGTACATTTTAATCTCCAATTGAATACTTTACACCATGGTGCTTCTAAGTCTATAACTTAATTTTAGGTTTAAATTTAATAATTTGTCTTGGTTTACGCTTTGTGGTTTTTAATCTTTGTCTGCTTGGATTAAAACTTCTTCCTTCGCTGAGGAAAAAAGTCATCTTCATTATGTTCTCTACTCCTGCTGCTTTTGTCCCCAGGGGGGAAACTTAAAGGGTCAAAGTCTCCTTTGCCCACAGCCAGAGAGCTCTGGTCACTTCTTTTAGAGGAAACGGTGCTGCTGTGACTGGCACCAAAGAGCTGTTCCATCAGATTAGCTTTTTTCTCTTTTCTTGTAGTTAAATCTACACTGTCCTTACTGAGTTTTTCTATACTATTTGACTTCCCTGATGTTTTTGCAAATGAAGGCACATAGCTGCCAAATACAAGCTGATTTGGAGAGACTGGGCTTCTGCTATTTCCTGGACTCTGGCCGTCTCCATCTGAGGTTAAAAGCCTGATGTCTTGCAAATGATGGCTATTGAATAATCTCTCTGAGGATTCAGAGAACATGTATGTTTTGGGGCTTTTCTGCAGGGAGGACAGTTCAGATTGCAAATCTGGTAGCAATGGTAGAGGAGGACATTTTAGATTCTGAGAATCTTGGAGTTCTCTGTTGATTCCATTCAGTTTAGCAAGTAGCCATTCTCTCTTCAGTCTTTCTTCTTCCTCTTCTTGAATTTGGTACAGTTTTGCTTGGTATCTTCCAGTTCCCAATGCTGGCTTGGAAACTGTCTTGTCTTTTTGATTTTTAGCAAGTTCTTCTCTTTCCCAGTCTGTATAAAATGAAATTTTACAGCAGTCAATATTTTTAAACAGGAAACCTCAACTCTCAAAACAACAGTCTTTATTTAATTTGGGTATTAATAGTATAGTGAAAAGGGACACCATGAATTTCATTTCTATACTTGATATTCTGGATTCAAAAAGAATTTGCTTAATCAATGTGTATTGTGTTTAAGCTTCACAATTCACATTTAAAGAAAAATTCTGTTCTTCAAATAAAGGGGTGGGGAAGAAGGTTCTCTGCCCATTTCTTATACTTTATATTATAGTGCTGCACACTGAATAAAGGGAGGTGGGATGGATGGAGAAAATACTTTTTTAAAAAACTTAAAAGTAAATTGAAACTCCTGACGTTAGAGTGGGGGTGTCCAAAAATCTCCAGAGCCTGAGGATTGGGGGATGGGGAAAAGGAAACAGCTTTTAAGATGCCTCCACATGCCTGTAGCTAGTGACTAGTAGCTAGTGTCTTTCTTACATAAATGGCTTTGATACTTCCAAGGCCCCAAGAAGATGGGAGGGGTTTTTGGACCAGGGAATGGTACAGAGAGCACACAGAGCCTGTACAAGGAACTGTGAATGGTTAGAACTGGTTACCGTGCCCACTGCAGTCAGGGATTTAAAATTAGGCGGCAGACGTTTTAGCTAGGATGTCCATGGGGCTTTGAAAGGGCAAAGGGAGAACCATGCGTGATCCAATGCAACATGGCACATGTTTTCCTGGACTGTTATATGGAGGCTGGTGACATCGTACCCCAGTTCCTAAAGGAGACAGCTGACAGATAAGGGATGGGGAACTTCTGGGCATGTTTTTGGCTTCTAGCCTTTTAGGGAGCAAGGGAAATGCTGGGTCCTGTGGGAGAACAGGGCTCTGAGCTGAAGTGCTCACACTCCTCCCCAGGTTGGAATATTGTAAATAAAAACCTGTTTTCCTCAATACTACTTGTTGGGTTTTACACCAAGGCGCCACATGAAAGAAGCCCCTTTCGCTCTGTAACACTGATGTCATACCCTTAGAAAGACACATCACTTATGCAGTATGCCAACAGATGCATTAACCTGAATCTAAGAGAACACTTCAGATAAATCTCAAGCGAGGAACACTCTATTAATAAACAAAAAGGGTCTGTATTCATCAGTAATGTAGATCTCACAATATTTTTTTTAAGGCGAAGAAGCTATTCCAGATAAGAAAATGCTATAATGGACAATACTGTGTCAGCTGACAAAACTAGTATAGGCAGCCAATTAGAGAAATGGGTTGTAGCAAAGTCAAATTTCCTGAGGTAGACTACCATACCGCAACGACACAATGTAAGAGAATGTCCTTATTTTGGAGAAATAGACATGGAAATATTTTAGGGTATGGGCATGAGGTATACAACTTAATCTTAAACAGTTCTTTGGCTATTATTGCTGCTTTGCTCTAATTTTGATATTATTTCCAAATAAAAACATTTAAAATATTAAAAAATAGAAGAACACTATGTAATTGTAGTAAATGGCATACATTCTCACTGATGTCAGATCATTCCATATAGACTCCAGGGGGAAAAAAGTCAGTCAAAAAGGACAAGGAAAGTGACAGTCTATACTTTATTCCTTTTCCTGGAACCTAGACAGAATTGAACGTAACACCCGATTTTCTACTCTGTAGTTTAACATGAGAAAGCATCTCCCTTTGTGCATTAGCCAACAGTGATGTAAATATAGCTTCCATTCAACTGTTACATTGTTTTAAATACACACAAATATACATACATTAATTTACGTAACAATTAAGTCATGATTTTATGTTCCATTAACTTTAAAGGGAAAAAATTTTCTCTGTAAGCATCTACTATATAATTAACAGAATACATTCAAAGGCTTGGTCTCACCTATACCTTTAAGACATTTTATCCAGATGGAAATAAATTTATTCCTGAACTTCATTTCCAGTATCTGAAATCATGTGAGTTTGTTCACTGAACTTCCACACTAATGGTTGAACACATTAAAGATTTACTTTACAAATTAAAACCAAAGAAAAATTATAGGAATATATTCGGGACCTCATAATTCACTGATTTTAACTCTTGGGCTACTCTACACACTAGAGAGTTTCAAAGTCAAGCCAATAAAAACAGCTATACTTCAGCTATATCTTCATTATGCTTTAGTTAATACACAAAGAATTTCTTTTCCCTTTGTCTGAATTTTCTGAAGGTAGCTTTGTCGTTATTCCCTAACCCAAACTGCAACTGAAATACACTCTTCATTTTTTTTGCTTTCTTTAGTAACTTCATTCAAATGCTTGTGATTCCTGATAGAACCTTCCCTTAACACTGTATCAACCTTTTCTTGTTCTGTATATCCAAGTCATTCTTCACCTGGAAGGCATTAGGGGACGTTAACCCTTTCTTTCCCAAGGGATGCTGACTCATCACATGCTTAAACAAACTCTTACCATACTCCAGCTTCTCAGCCTCTTGTTTTAAAACATGGATTCCTTGACCTTTAACAAATTTTTCTTCTCTTTGCACAACTGGGTTTAGAATCCCTGTCTCTTCATGTTCATTTCTCTCTTCGGATTTCAGGTCCTATTACATGGTTTTTTAAAAAATGCAAGTTCACATGAAGAAAAGGAAAAGAAGCTACTTAAATATTACAGATTTATCTCCCATTAAGCATGATACCAACTAAGTTAGAAATTAAAGCAAATTTTCAGCTAATAAATTAATAAATCAGAAGTTACCACCCTTTGAAAGATGCTTCAAAAGCACACGTTTATTTACTTTATTTAAACTTTTAAAGAAGCATTTCTAAGCTATATTAAAACCAATATAATAGAAATAAAGTCAATACCCTACATAAAATTAGAAGTTTCAGAAGTATTCTTGCTTTGTACATTTCACAACAAAATCTGATTAATTCGGTTAACTGGAAACGCTATTAACCAACTATAAGGGCCAAATGAGATGGCATTAAACTAAAACACAGGCAGAGAAAATTACATGGAATCTTTTCATTTATACTAGGATATGAGTCTCACCTACACCTTTAGGCCAAAAGCCTTCAATTAATTAATTCTGTAATATTTAAATCAAGTAAAAAATATAACCTGAAATTCCTTGTTTCATATGGTTTCTTTCACGTGTATAATTTTTCCTAATGAAAGTAAAATATCTATTATTAGTAGACTTGTGTAGTAGAGCACTGTTCCCTAGTATCCATCTTCCCCTTCTTCCTTTTAGTTACAAATACCTTGAATTTTAGCAGAGCGTAGGGCTGCTCAACTGGAGACTATATTGACTGCCTCCCTTGCAGCTAGACAAGACTAATAGGGTATGAATGGAAGTATGTATATAATTTCTGATCACATTTGTAAAAGCAAAGACTGCTTGCCCTTCACCTCCTCATTTCTCCTTCTCATAAGGGTAGTGAGCCAGTTCCAAGCACAGAGATTAGGAGGGAAGAGCAATAAGACAGAGGATGAGTACCATGAAACAACACTTTCTGCCTCTTCTGGACTACCCTTTGACCTTCAGTCTATTATAAGAGAAAGAAACTTGTATTTTTCTTGAGCCATTGTATTCTGAGTCTCTTTCCAATAGCAACTTAGCCTGCACTTTAACACATTCTTGAGGCTCTATAAAATGTCATGATCAGTCCTAAGAACTTCATAAACTTAATGATTACTTATTCCCACAAACCTAAAAGGTAACACACCCCCATTTAATAAACTGGGGAAATTGAAGCTCCAAGAAGTCACACAACGAAAATGTCAGAACCAGAATTTAAAAAGCAATGCTAATCCTAAGGCTATACTCTTTTCTCGATATCAAGCTGCCTCCTATTGAAACTTATAAATACCAAATATTTTTATCACCTTAAAAGAATTACTTTGGGGAATTCCAGCCAAGATGGAGGCTTAGACAGACTGCACAGCTCACAATTTTAGCGCCGGGGAAAAATAAAGCCTCATTGCTTTTGACTGTGCAAACCAGTGAAGGTTGGGGCAGAGGAAGAAACAGCTGGTCTCTCAGCAGAGTCCGCTTGTTTAAAGGGCCCCACGGTCCTAAAACGTCCGCAGACCCACCGACCGTGGGAACAACAGCCAGGGAAACAACTAGAGAGGTGCCAGTCCCATACAGAAGTGGGAGAAGTTCCTGGAAAAGGGACGAGTGCTGAGCAAGTGGCATTGTTCCCTCTCGGAACCCTCCCCCACATACAGCGCCACAACGTGGTGAAATGGGTCGCCCTGTACTGACGAATCCCTAAGGCTCCGCCCCTTACAATGTAACAGGAGTGACAGTTCTACCTAAGAGACAGAAACAAACAAACACAGGAGCCTGTCAAGATGAGGAAACAGAGAAGTATGGCCACAAAGAGGGAATGGATCAAGGTTCCAGTGGGAGAACTAAGCAACAAGGAGATAGCCAACCTAACAGACTTGGAGTTCAAAACACTGGTGAGAAAGATGGTCATAGGCTTTACAGATATGCTTAATTATGGCAGACCCATAAAGGAAGAAGTGAAGGCTATGCTAAATGAAACAAAGGAAAATCCACACAAAACCAATGGCGAAGGGAAGGAAACCAGGGTTCAAATCAATGATTTGGAACATAAGGAGGAGGAAGAAAAAAAACAGTCAACCAGTGCAGAATGAGGAAACAAGAATTGAAAAAAACGAGAGGCTTAGGAACCTCTGGGACAACTTTAAACATACCAACATCAAAATCATAGGGGTGCCAGAAGGAGAAGAGGAACAGCAAGAAAGTGAAAGCTTAAGTGAAAAAATAATGAAGGAAAACTTACCAAATTTGGCAAAGGAAATAGATATATAAGTCCAGGAAGCACAGAGAGTCCCAAACAGGCTAGACTCAAGAAAGCCCACACCAAGACACATCATAATTAAAAAGCCAAAGGTTCAATATAAAGGGAGAGTCTTAAAAGTAGCAAGAGAAAAGCAGAGAGTTACCTACAAAGGGGTGCCTATAAGACTGTCAGCTGATTTCTCAAAAGAAACTTTGCAGGCAAGAAGGGACTAGCAAGAAGTATTCAAGGTGATGAAAAGCAAGGACCTACAACCAAGATTACTCTATCCAGCAAAGCTATCGTTTAGAATGGAAGGACAGATGAAGTGCTTCCCAGACAAGGTAAAGCTAAAGGAGTTCATCATCACCAAGTCATTATTATATTTAATGTTAAAGGGACTTACGTACGAAAAAGAAGGTCAAAACTATGAACGTTAAAATGACAAGTTACAGCATCAACTACTGAATCTAAAAAATAAAAACAAAATCCAACTAAGCAAACCAGAATAGGAACAGAATCACAGGTATGGGGATCATTTGGAGGGTTATCAGCTGGGAGAGGGGAAGGGGAGAAATGTGGAAATGGTGCAGGGATTAAGAAGCATAATTTGTTGGTACAAAACAGACAGGTGCAAGTTAAGAATAATATAGGAAAGGATGAAGCCAAAGAACTTATATGCACAACCCATGGACATGAACTAAAGAGGGTGGGATTGCTAGAGGGAAGGGGGGTACTGCGCAGAGGGGAGCAAAGGGAATAAAATTGGGACTACTGTAATAACATAATCAATAAAATAAACTTTAAAAAAAGGAATTATTTTATTAGTTCACATTTTATCCTTTCAAAAAGACTAATTAACATTATATCTAGTCTCCATGAGAGTGTAAATATAGGAAGAAATACATCATATACAACTAAGTTGTTTAAATTAAAACAAAATTAATAAACAAAAAACTAGAGTACGCACAGGAACCAAATCAGTTCATCCTTTCTTTTACACAACAGGAGACCTCAGAGTCATGGGGAAACTTACAAGGCACGAAAATACAGAATTATGATGAAGTAAGTATGATGGCTCTCTAGTACGTGTTTCTTTTGGATTTTAAACACTAAAGAGAAAATCTCGTAGAGAAAAGGGCGTTCCAGTAGTGAGAATACAAGTCTTCTTAAGTGAAGGTCCAACACAGACCCACTGTATGCACTTTAATTCGAATGGTATGAAGTCAGATTCCACTGCAATTACTTTGCTCAGCATTCAGCTAACTTGTAAAATTCTCCCCCCAGTTAAATGTAGTCAAATTCTAACAAATCATTTGAAAACTACTCTAATTTGCTTTTAAACTTAAAAGCAAGGAGGGTTTTTAGAGACTATCTAGGTACATACAAGGTGAGAAACTTAGAAAATAAAATTTTCTTCCCTTCTACCTTCAACCCAGAAGGTACAAACACGCTTAATAAAGCATTTGAAAGATGCAATGTGAACTAAGGTCAATCCAAAGGAATTTAATAAAAACATACAAATTGTTATCTGTCTCTTTGAAAGGCTAGTTGCATATTTATAGATATAGCATTAGTGTCACTGCTGAAATTTTAAAATCTTTGCTATTGTATTTTGGAAAAAACGTCAAACCTAGACTTTGGTACCTAATCATATTGCTAAACTCACCAAAGAAAGATGTTTGGGTTCCCATTTCTTTTCATAATACGTAACTCTTTCGGGTGTACTAGGAAGCTCTTCCAGCTTGGAGTCTTCACTGGTTTGTACTCCTTTTGTACACTGGTATGTAAAATCACATTGGCATGCAGCTACCATGGAAATTATAAAATAATTTTTCTAATTGTAGTTAATATTGCTAAAATATATGGAATTCAGCTGGTATAAATATTCACCATATAAATGAGGTAATGCACGTTTTGCTCAGCTCCATGACTACTCACATTAGTTTTCGTTTCTAGGATTTACTGGCAATTATGTAATTTGATGACAATTCTGACTGGTAAATCCTATTAAGCTTTTACAAAGTTTATGTTTTTAAACTTTTGTAATTTACAGAAGAGTGAAGTTATACTTTTGTTTAAAAAAAGATAAAGATATGCATAGCAATACCAAAGTATTTATGAGTGAAATAAAAGATCTGGATTTTGCTTTACAATACTCGGGAAAATATTTTTTAAAATAGCTAAAATAAGATTAGCAAAATGTATTAACTGTTAAAGCTAGCCGATATGTAAATAAAGGTTCATTATACTATAATCTCTAGTTTGGTGTGGGCTTATAAAGAAAACTTTTTAGAAATTACGTAAAATATAACTTCTATGAACTCAGGGTAAAAACTTGAGAATGTTGGAAGAATTTCTGAAAACTATTTAATATTAAATTAGTCAATAGTTTAAAGGAAAATTAAATTTATTTCAATGTAGTTCTTTCCCCTTTGCCTTCCTTTTATTTCAGAATGTATTTTGTTGCTAGTAATAGCTACCACATGTTTTTCAACAATAATAGCTACTATACCATTTTTTCTTGAAACATGTTCTTTTTCTTTCTTTGGAGAACACTTTGGTAGACGATTAGAATATATGTTTTTTGTGTCCAGTTCTCTCTCCTTTTCCTGAAAACAAACCCAGTACAATTAAGAACACAGACACTCAGTTTAAAAACGAACAGAAATCCTTCCCTTGTCAATTGGTATTTTACTTACCACATTGGAATATGCCTACTTCAGCTTCCCTTTGTATTTATCTAACTATAGAAAGGAATATCTCTAGGATATTTAGGACTGGGTAGAGCAATGACTCTCCCGACCAAGTCCAATATACACTCGCAGTCAAAAAAGTGAGAGGAAATAAGGCAATAGTCATTTTCTACTCACTCCTTCCTGATAGCTAGTATTGTCTTACAGTTTTAGCAAAAAAACAAAAAATTAGTTAGCATCTCTCAAATGTTAGTTATAAATTATTAATGAGTTAAAAATTAAACCTTTAAAAACAAACACAAATGTTCTTGACCATTTTGGGGCTACAACTTTCTCTGAGAATTTGATTTAAAAAGTAAAAATTCTATGCAAGATAATGCATAAACACTAAATTTCGCACAAAATTTCAAACCATAAATGATCTCAGAAGAGAATTAAGAACAGCTGCTTTAACAAAACTAACTAATTTGAATGCTTCCTCTAAATACTTTGAAAATTAAAGGCATTATTTACAATAACTTTAAAATTAATTAATTATGGAGTTATCTGAGGAAGAAGACTGGATTATTTGGATTATTCAACCATGTAAGAGAAAAACTCCAGTTCCCATATAATTTATTTTCAGAATTTAAAAAATTATTTCAGTTATATAATTCCTCTTAGTGTATTCAATGTTTTATTTTTGATATGTGTTATAGTGATTATATCAACAAACCTTTTCCTGATAAGTGCTAAATATGGTGTTAGAATTTTGTAAATGATACTGTCCCGCTTATAAATATGAAAGGTAACAGTGTTGTAAAAATATTGAGTTTTCATCTAATATATGTTATAGAGAGAAATAATGCAATTTAAAGTAAAGTGCTCACCTGTAGTTTATGACGTAGTTGGTCCAGCTTGTTTTGAAGAACTTTATTTTCATCATGAGCATCAGACGCCCTTTTCCTTTCAGCAAGTAATTGCCGTTGGAAACTGTTTTCACTCAGTTCAAGGTTTTTCATTACTTTCTATGATATGTGTGCAAACACATAAAAATTGTACTTAAAAATAATCAAACAGCAAAATATTTCACTTAGCATCAAAATGATTTTTTAGAAGCACTGTACAAGACATACAAACCAGGCTGGGATTAGGTTTCTAAATAAAATAAACTGTGAAACAGACTGACAATTTAGTACTAGGCTATATTTCTTTCTTTGTTTTTCTCGATGATTTATAATTTCTTAAGCATATGTCTGAGGCATGCCATATATGGATAGTCATTTAAGTTGGGAGCAAAAGACAACTAAAGACCGTGATAAAAAACACGGGCTTTTGAGAATCATTGTTTGGGCAAACAGATATGAAGATAGCTGTGTAAAATTACACAGCACTATTCAAAGTGCAGAGATTACCTTGTAAAATATTTCTAAATAAAAAGAATAGGCATCTCCATGGTCTTCAACATGTTCCATGAAGTTTAAGAAATAATTTATGTTAAAATATTTTCTTTTAGGTGAAAACATCACAGTGGCGTGAGTCATTCTTTTTTCCTCTCCTCTGATTTACAACTAATTGGACATCCATAATGAACAAAAGTGCCCTTCTGCACAGCACAAGATACTCAAGAGATCCATCCATCTGTACACCCAAAAGTAGGTGGACTGCATCTCAGAGAAGGCTGCAGAACCAGGAGAGCGACAGTGGCACCACAGGTAGGTCGGCATGACCTTTCTGGCAGAGGATGTGGAGGGTGAAGGCAGTGAGTGGAAGGTCAGCCCTGCTATGCATGCTGAGGCTGGAGGAACCTGTTGCTCTCTCTGAAAGAGACCACAGTCACAGGTGGAGGAAAAGAAATGGAAGAAGGCAGACAAAGAGAGATGAAGGGATATGTTTCCTTCTGTGCACCCCAGGATATTGACAAAAGATCCACTGGAGGATCCCCCAACATGGGCAACACCCAAAGCTGCACACACCTCCCCTCACTATACTACCACCATATCTTTTTCTCCTCCAGTGTTTTTTGTTGTTGTTGTTGTTTTTTTTAATGCATGAGCTCCCAACTTGACTGGTGAGGTAAGAGAAAGCAAAATGTGTGCTATAGAGCCACCTTCTAGAAAAACAAAAGAAAGCCTCCTAATTATGAACCTGCTAAACCGTTAGAATCAAAGTGAACAAAGGTATTCACTACTTCAAATGCAGCAGCAGAGGGACTTTTCATCAGAAACAATAAAAAAAAATATGGTAACATAATACCACAAAAAGAAAATGACAATTTCCTAACAATCACACCCCAAAATATAGGACATAGTGATCTCACTGATAAAGAATTCAAAATAGTTGTTAAAAAGAAATCTAACAAGATAAAGAAAACTCAAAGGCAATACAATGGCTTCAGAACAAAATTAATGGTAAAAGGAGTACTTTATAAAGATTGTGCAATTATGAAGAATGCTTTACAAAAAACTGGAAAGAGAAGAGATCAGATGAAAAAATATGCTAGCATAAGGATAGGAATTTAGGAATGATTCATGTGGAACAGGAGAACTAAGATCTTTTACAAGTGAAGAAACCTACAAGAACTGTCAGACTGCATTCAGAGAGCCAACATTAGATTAATGGGTAAAGCAAAAGGAGGAGAGGAAAAAGGGAGCAGAGACTTAAATACGTGAGAGTTGAGAAATTCTCAAACCTGAGAGAGAAACTGTACATTCAAGTCCATGAAGCTAATAAAAACACTACATTATCTCAACACAAAAAAAAGACCAAGTAAAAGTCAATGGCAAAGAACATATTTCAAAGGCAACGGAGTGGGAAAGAACACCTTAGGAACTCACAAAGGAACAACATTAGGCTATCGTAGAATACTCAGCAGAAACTCTATAAGCCAGGAGAGAGGGGAAGAACATATTCAAAGTATTGAAAGACTAAAATTGCCAGCCAAGAATACTCCAGCAGCAAAGCTACCCTTCAGATATGAAAAGGAAATAAGGTTTTTGCAAACAAAAGCTGAGGGGTTCACCATAACTAGACCTGCCTTACAAGAACTGTTGAAAGAAGCTCTTCAACTTGACATGACAAACAAACAAACAAAAAGTACACAAAACTGTAAGGCGATAGTCAAAATTGAAAAACTATAACATTTTTTAAGAACAGTATGTTAAACAATTATAGCATGAAGTTTAAAGGGAAAGAACATTAAAAATAACTATAACTACAACTTGGTAACAAAATCACAGCATGAAAGATAATTTGTGACATCAGAAATATAAGGGGGAGGATAAAAAGATGGAACATTTGATGGTGAATAAAAATAATTGGTGAATCTGGTCAAGATGGCAGTGTAGGCAGACATCAAAATTACAACTAAAATACAGAACCATCACCCAGAACTGTAAAAAAAACAAGCTAGGTGGAAGTTTGACAACTATGGAATTAAAGAAACCACATCCATTAAGATGGAGCTGGCAAACTGCTGGCATATCTGAGACTCCATCAACCTGGCTACCACTGTTTGACCCGCCTTGGAGCTCCCCAGAGACTCCACCCCACCCAATTTACAGGCCCGCCCAAGCTGCTTGTTCATATAAATGGCTGGTCTTGGCTTCACAACTTCCTAAATCCCATCCAACAAGCAACAGTTGGCCTCTCTGAGCTCAAGGCAGGGCAATACCAGCTGCCAGTTTAGATACACAGCTTGGCTTCACCTGGAAATCTCCAAGCCCAGCACAAGCAACAGCCATCTCAGATTGCTTTATAGCTCAGGAAGGGTGCCCCTGGCCAAATGCAGGTAGCGGATAACCTTGACCTGAATCACCCGGAAAACCCCAGGGCCAGCGCACCCAGTGGACAGCTACAGAGCATGCCAGAGCATCAGTACCCTGTCCCTGCACAGCTGATCCTCCACAGAAGGCGGAGGTTGGTGGTCGGTGGTCACAGCCAGTCCCTGCAGCTGACTGGTCTGGGTAAATCCCTCCCATTGATCTGCAACAGCAGCCAGGGCTCAACCAGGGGAGGCTGTGCCACTGGACCCTACAGGACACCTATTACGTTAGGTCATACTACCAAGACATGGTGTCAAAGCAGCCTTACCCAATGCACAGAAACAAGCACAGGGAGGCGGCCAAATTGAGGAGGCAAAGAAATATGGCCCAATGAAAGAACAGAACAAAACTCCAGAAAAAGAACTAAACAAAATGAAGATAGAAAACTAACACATGCAGAGTTCAAAATGATGGTGATAGTATGCTCAGAAATGATTGAGTATTGTCATCAAATAAAGGAAGAAGTAAAGGTTATAGAAAATGGAATAAAGACAAATATACAGGGAACCAACAGCGATGGGAAGGAAGCCAGGATTCAAATCCACAACTGGAACAAAAGGAAGAAATAAACACTCACCCAGAACAGAAAGAACTGAAAAAAAGGAGGACAGGATTAGGAACCTCTGAGACTAAGCTTTAAACATACCAACATCCAAATCATAGGGGTGCCCGAGTTAAACAAACAACAAAAAAAAAACTTCTAAGCAAATAAAAACGGATATACAACACGCAAATCTTGTGGCATGCAACCAAAGCACTTCTGAAAGAAAAATTTATAGCAGTAAACGAACAAAGAAACCAGAAAAACTTCAAATAAACAACTTAGCTTTACACTCCAATGAACCAAAGACAAGTTAATCCCAAAGTTAGAACAAGGAAGGAAAAAGTAAATATCTGTGATATGTAGCAGAAACAAAGGGAAGCAGCCAAAATGGGGAGATGAAGAAATGAAAGAGCAGGACAAAGCTCTAGAAAGAGAAAAACAATCTACCAGATACAGACTTTAAAACACTGATTATAAGGATGCTCCATTAACTTAGAGAAAGGATAGATGTACTCAGTGAGAACTTCAACAAAGAGATAGAAACCATAGGGGAAAAATAACAGAAATGAAGAATACACCCTGACCAGTGCAGCTCAGTTGGTTGGGCACTGTCCAAAAAGCAAAAGGTCATTGGTTTGATTCCCAATTAGGGTACATGCCTGGATGTGGATTCGGTCCCCAGTTGGGGTACATATGAGAGGCAACCAACTGATGTGTCTCTCTCACATCAATGTTTCTCTCCCTCTCTTTCTTCCTCCCTTTACCCTCTCTCTAAAATAAATAAATGAAATCTTAAAAAAGAAATATAGAATACAATAAATGAAATGGGATATACGGGAGGGAATCAACAGCAAATTAAATGAAGAGGAGGACTGAACCAGGAATCTGTAACAAGGTGGAGGGAGACACCCAATTGGAACAGCAAAAAGAAAAACAACTGAAAAAATAAAGACAGTTTAAGGTACCTCTGGGATAACATCAAGTGCACGAAAATTTGAATTATAGGAGGACCAGAAGAAGAGAGAATAGGAATTCAAAACCTATCAGAAGACATAATGACCGAAAACATCCCTAAACCTGGATAAGAAAATAGACATACAAGTCCAAGGAGCTCAGAGAGTCCCAAACAAGATGAACCCAAAGAGGCCTACATTCAACATATCATAAATAAAATGCCAAAGTGAGACTATTAAAAGTAGCTAGAGAAAAGCAGTTAGTTACAATGGAGCTTCCCATTAGACTATCAGCAAATTCTCAACCCAAACTTTGCAGATCAGAAGGTACTGACACAACCAAGATTACTCTACCTAGCAAGGCTATGAATTAGAATCCAAAAGTAGATAAAGAGTTTCCCAGACAAGAAAAAGGTTAAGGTTTTCATTACCACTAAACCAGTATTACAAGAAAAGTTAAAGGAACTTCTTTAAGTAGAAATGATGAAACATATAAGAAAATAGAGGAAAGAAAAAATTTTTCACTGGCAAGGACAAACACTTAATAAGCAGTAGATTAACCCATTATATAGTACAAAGGTTAAGAGGCAAAGTAGGAAGATCATGTGTAATTATAACAATAAATTAAGAAACACACAAAAGTAAAAAATAATGAAAACACAAACATGGAGGAGGTGAGTAAAATAATGTAGTGATTTCAGAATGTGCTGGAATTTAAGCAATAATCACCTTAAAATGCACAGATATAAACATAGCTTGGAATCTGTGAAGCACATGGTAACCACAAACCAAAGTCTACAGGAGATATACAAGAAATAAATAGAAGGAATCCAGACCAACACGACAGAAAGTCATCAACATACAAGAGAAGAGAACAAGAGATAAGAAAGGAACAGAGAAGAATTACAAAAATAACCAGGAAACAATTAACAAAATGGTACCTGGCACAAATTACTTTAAATGTCAATGGATTAAATGCTCCAATCCAAACATATAGAGTGGCTGAATGGATCAAAAAACAAGACCTGTACTTATACTTCCTACAAGGGTCCCACTTCAGATTGAAAGACACACAGAGACTGAAAATAAAAGGATGGAAATAGACATGTCATGCAAATAGACATCTTTAAAAAAGCTGGTGTAGCAATACTTCTTTCAGACAAAATAGACTTTAAAACAAGGGCTGTTAAAACAGATAAAAGGGCATTTCATAAAGGGATCCATCCAACAAGAGGATGTAACTCTTGTAAACATCTACACACCCAACATAGGAACATCTAAATGCATAAAGCAAATATTGACAGATATAATAGGAGAGATCAACAGTAATGCAGTCATAGTAGGGGACTTCAACACCCCATGGAGATCAATATGGAGATCATTTGAACAGAAAATCAACAAGATAAAAAGTTGTCTTGAACTAAGTGGCTCGGTTGGCGAAATATGGGGTGGTCTGTGGGCTTCACTTTAAAACTGGTTTCTCTTTTCTATTTTAATGGCTTGGACGAAAGAGCCCAGATGTCTGAGAGTGGGGAAACCTAAAATATTTCCCTCAGCCCAAACTTAGTGGGCAAAAAAGTTTTGGACAGGTGAGATGTGTCTGGCACACCTTCCTCCAAGGAAGTCCTTTTTTACCCTAATGTGGGACGTTGAAAAATTATTTCCTGCCTTTTGTCATCTAGTGGTTACGGACTGAATGATGTCTTTTAACCCTGTTGCCAAATCTGTTGCCCCCAGAATACAACAAGAATGCCAGCCTGTTAAACCAAGCACACCGTTGTCTGGGGATAGCCAACTGACCTGGAATCTGCATGATCCTTCCCCATGTGGGAAGGCCACCCTACACTCCACACCCCCACTCTTATTAGGGATTTCTGGACCCAAGGGTAGGTTGGACAATGACCATGTCCAGCTTGAAGCAGCTAGAGGAGCTTGAGACCTTCGCCCATTGTCCTTTATAAGATTAAAAAGGGTTTTAAGTCTGAGAGGGAGGGATTGTTATTTTTTATTGCTAAAATAATTAACTGTTTTTTAAAAAAAGAAGAAGAAGAAGAATATATGAAAGGGTGAAGTGGGAGAGCTTGTATGTACGACCCTTGGGCATGGACTTGGGGGAGGGATTGCTGGGGGAGGGGGGTGCTGGGCGGAGGGGAGCAAAGGGGAAAAAATTGGAACTATTGTAAAATATACTTTAAAATATACTTTAAAAAAAAGAAAAATGTAGTCTTAAATGACACACACATTTAATTGATATTTTAAGTGACACAGACACTTAATAATATTTTGGGAGGATTTCAGCCCAAAGCAGCAGAACAATACATTTTTTTCTAGTGTAAATGAAACATTTTCCAGGATAGACCACATGATAGGCCACAAACAAGTGTCAATATTTAAGAAGATTTAAATCATATCAGAAGTCTTCTCCAATCAAAATGGCAGAAAACTAGAAATCAAGTACAAGGAGAAAACTGAAAACACACAAACACTTGGAGACTGAATAACATGTTACTAAACAACGAATGGGTTAATAATGAGATCAAGGAAGAAATCAAAATATACCTGACACAAATGAAAATATAAACATAATGGCCCAAAATGTAGAGGACACAGTAAAAAAATAGTTCTTAAAAGGCAATATACAGTAATACATGCCTACCTCAAGTAACAAGAAAAATCTCAAATAGACAATCTAACCTTAAACTTAAAGGAATTAGAAAAAGAACAAACACAGCCCAAAGTGAATAGAAGAAAAAATAATAAAGATCAGATTGGGAATAACAGAATAGAAAAAAGAAAAAGAAGAAAGAAGGAGAAGAAGATGGAAAAGAAGAAGAAAATATCAATAAAAACCAAGTACTGGCTCTTTCGAAAGATAAACAAAAGTCACACATCTTTAGCCAGACTCATCAAGAAAAAATGAGAAAGGGTCCAAATAAATAAAATCAGAAATGAAACAGAAGTGACAACTGACATCAAAGAAATACAAAGGACTGTAATGAAATAATAGGGAACAATTACGTACCAGTAAATTTTACCACCGGGATGAAATGGATAAATTCCTAGAAACACACAATGTTCCACGGCTGAATCAGGAAGAAACAGACAATGTGAACAGACAGATAACTACTACCAAAATCAAATCAGTAATCAAAAAACTCCCAACAAACAAAAGCCCTGGGTCAGCTGGCTTCCCAAGAGAATTCTACCAAAGATTCAAAGAAAAAAAATTAGTACCTATCCTTCTCAAACTATTCCAAAACACTGAAGAGGATGGAAGGCTCTCAAACTTATTTCACAGGGCCAGCATTAACCTGTTCCAAAACCGGACAAAGACCCTACTAAAAAAAAAAATTGGAGGCCAATATCCCTGATAAACATAGATGGGGCAAATATCCTCAAAAGTATATTAGCAAACCAATTTCAGCAATACATTAAAAATATCATACACCTAGATTAAGTGAGATTTATTTCTGGGATGCAAGGTTGGTTCTATATCCTCAAATCAATTAACATGATACACCACATAAACAAAATGAAGTTTAAAAATCACATAATCATATGTGCAGAATCATAGATGCAGAAAAGGCATCTGACAAAATCTCACTTCCATTTATGAGAAAAGCTCTCAGCCATGTACAGTAGGTACCTCGGTACTCGTTGTTAATTCGTTCCAGAACTCGTGATAAGTGCCAAAAACGAGGAGTAACCAATGGTGAAGCATTTTCTCTTGTGGGGCGGCGCTGTGACTCATACAAGTTCTAGCAAGTGCAACATCCTGAGCCAAGAGCAGAGTGCCGGAACATTTTTTTCTCATCAAAATGTGACAAGTACAGTGTTTGACAAATTCTGAAGCCAACAAGAACCGAAGTATGACTGTATTAAAAACACCTAATATATTACAAAAAGCTAATTTATTTATAGTTATGACTTCCCTTTGCTCAGAGAGCTCTCAGCAAACTTTATTCCCATGGTTTTTCCTTACCTTTGCTTTCCAAACTACATGCCAATTATTAGCAATTCTAGCCTTAACCCAGGTCTTCCGTTTGATACACATATATAGCAGGTAATTTCTAATATAAGTTCCCTGTGTAACAGTTATGGGGTAGTAGTACCTTTTCCTCTTTCAAGAAAAAAAAAAACAAACGTTTAAAAAACATCTGCAGTATTTTCAGACTAGTAACTCAACATTCTTCCACCCACCTCTCATATCAGTTTTCATTTGGGGGAGTAAGGGCACACCTGCTCCAAAAGATGTTTTCCAGAAATGTTCAAAAAAATAAAAACAAAGTATTGCTCATGTGGCATTTCCTATACAATAGTCCCAAAATGGCAGTTTCAAACACTGTAGCTGTTATACAGTATTTTCAATTTAGAGAAACAATCACATAAACAGTGTATTTCCCCCAAATAACGATGATCCACAGAATTAAACATTCATCCATTAACTTCTGGCCCTTAATGTATACAGTCTTTTGCATCTTTCTCTTAAAAATACAATGTTTAATTTTTCCTAATCTCTGAGGAAAATAATTCTAAAAAAAAAGTCTTCGTTTCCAAGCAAATCATGAACTTCAATAAGCTACCTTACTAGAGCACATTAAACGCCCAATGAAAAATACAAGACAGCACAATTAGAAGCTGTAGAAATTTTACCTTGATTCTTTTTTCACTGTTGGCTAATTTTAACTCTGCTGCAACTACTTTCTTTGCCAAATCATCTCGTTCAGGTAGGTGTCTAGCCTCAGAGGTCTTTTTGAATTTCTGTAGGGAACATTTTGTCCTACACAGTTCATCTTCTGTTTCTTTCAACCTTTTCTCAGTCGCCTGTTCTTTCACTTGAGCTCTTCTTAAGAGTTCTTTGAGTGCTGTAATCTCATTATTATGACGAGCAATAAGTTGTGAGACTTCATCTCCTGTATATTCAAATTTATTCAGGGTTTTCTCAAGTCTGTATTGAAGCCTTTTCAAAGTTTTATTTTCTTTTAGCGCCTCAGTTAATTTGACCCGGACTTCAATTATTTCATTCCGCAATTTATTGATTTTTAGCAGTCTTGCAGAAAGAACCTGTTCTGTACCAAGATCAGTACCTTTCCGAGGTGGTTCCCTACTGAGGCTCTGAGAGCAAAATCCCACTCCTTTTCTGTTTGGTGGGCCCTTAGGACTTGGTTTCCTAGGGGCTAAAAAAGAAACAATAATAATGTGAAGTGAAAGCTGTACCAAATGTAGCACTACTTTTCATCCTAGCAGGTGGATACGTATCATTCTTTAGTTATTTTGTTCCTTAAAATATGATTTTACAATATTTAGTTAAATATCAGATTTTACTTAGAGCTCTTAATATAATGTTTTTATTAAGAAAGGTTTGGAATCTTTTCTGAAAGTTCAAGAATATTCTGATCCATCAAAATTATACCACAATAGTTTATAGGGAATTATTTTATATTAGGATTTACCATATTTAACTTTACAGTAAGATGACAAGTCAGAATTCAAACCTGGGCTTCATCAAAATTAGCATAGTGCCTAATGAACAATAGACAAAATACTGTGATATTCAAGTAATTTGTGCCAAGATATTTGGCCAAGATCATCATTTGAAATGTGGAAGTGTAAGTTTTCTCTAAGTTAATTAGAACTCTTTTTCTTTATTTGGTGAAATAGGATGACAACATGTATAGTCAGAAAATTTGGGTTTGGGATTCAGATTTACCACTAAATAACTCCTTGGGCAATTCAACTAAACCTTTCCAGGTCCATTTTTCCGACCATGGAATGAGGATACCACCACCTACATAATTATACTGTTCTGAAGATTAAATCAAGTATACTTGTAAAACAAAATTCTCCATAAATATTCTGTGTCAGTAATAAGAACTTCAGCAGTACCAATGTAATTCTAAATGCTTTCTCGGGGGCTTTCTTTAGTGTGATGTTCATTTCAAAAATATCTGACATAATTTGAGGACAAGATAAAAACTAAACACTACATCCTAAAAATATAAGCATATGAAATCCTTAAAGTGTACTTATTACATTTCAACATTTCACAAAATTCTGGAATGTTATTATTTTTACTAAAAGCTCATTAAACTTAGGCCTCCATATACAGAACACCTGCCTTTTAAAAAAATGCTTCTGGACACCGGCCACACTTCAGAATAATGAACTTTAAGCTCCAAGGTAACTGCATTTTTTTTTTTCCAAGAAGGAACTGCATTCCAAAGTAATAAAGGAAAAAAAAGAAAAGAAAAACTAGAAAATCCAGCCTTTCCCTACTTACCTCACCTGCGATGAATACCCTAATTCCATTATGTAAACAAGCAAAGATTAGCAGGTATCATTTGCAATTGAACATAAAGCTTCATTTAAAAAGACAGATTGTAAAGAAAGTGTTTTGAATGTATACTGATTTGGAATTTCAGCTCTAATAATGCTTGAATACATCAAAGGAAATGGTAATAAAAATAAATGAGAAAAAACCTACTTGCAACTTCAAAATTATACTATCCAATGTTAGCCCCACACAGCTACTGAGAAATCTGAAGTATAGGTAGTACAAACAGATACGCCACAGCTGTGAAATGCACATTGGAATTCAAACACTTCTGTCTTCAAGATGAATGCAGAGTATTTCAAACACAAGGTTTTATATAAACTATATTTAGTGACATTTTGGGTAAGTTAGGTTAAATAAAGTATATTAAAATTTAGTTCACCTGTTTTTAAAATGTGGTTACTAAATAATATAAAATTGTATGTGTGGCTTGCATTTGTGACTTGCATTGTATTTCCACTGTGACTTGCATTGTATTTTTAAATCGGACAGTTCATCATTTCAATTTTCTTTCTTTTCCAACAAACTGAATTAACAGAGTTTGGGTATTTGTATGATATTATGGAGTATATACTCAGCTCTTGGAATGACAGAAACTTTATACATAAAATGATTATACAGAGAGATAAATGTTAATCATTCCAAATCTCTGAATTTTATGTAAAAAGTTACATCGCTCTACAAACAAAATTTTCTCTCAGCAGAAATTTGTTTATTTAAAAGTTGAAGCCTATGTAAGAATCAGGATAAAAATTTTCAGTCAGACAGAAAAGGCTATCACAACCAACTTCTTGACATCCTAAAAATCTGAACATTTACTTTCAGCATATTCTGTTTGTATGACTACAAACTAATAAAAGTATGCTTAATTTGAACTCAAAAATTTTTACCAGTTTTCATCAACCTTTTTTTACTTTAATTTTAAAGCTATCAAGACGAAATGTAGTGCTAATAGGGTGAGAAGAAATATGACTGACTGCCATGGATATTATTATTCATCTGCTCCTTAAGTCACCACCAAAAACAAGAATGAGAAAATAATGCCTCTTTTTCTTACTTCAAGAATTAAAAATAAAATATGACATTTAAAAAATGTTGTAAAGATAAACTATGTAGCTACCAAAAACTTAAGATGTTTATTTTACTGATAAAACAAGTAGAATAAATGTGTAATATACAAACATGCATAATTATTAAACTACTGTTAAATTTTGTCATATACATAACTTGTGATGGAACACAATTTTATTTTTTAAAATAATAAAATGTGCTGAAATAAAAAGGAGAAAGAATTGCTACCAACCACGCAAATCTGTGAATTCAAGTGTTCAAGATACTGTTTTAATCACGTTTGTTCTTTCCTTAGTTTAGTCTACACTGGTGATTGAAGCATAAACCAAGGGACTTTAACTTAGTGTTTAAGGAAAGGTGTTAATTCGGTCCTGTTGCTTGATCTAGGATAGACAAGTTACCATAGATTCTAATTCGGAAGACAATGCAAAGCAGAAAACTGTACGTCAGATTGAAGACCATAATTGAAATTCTTATAGGTGATGTTAGCATTTTTTCACAGCTTTTTCTCAGTGATCTTTTCAAATAAGATAAGGCTTAAAAAGTTCTGACTCCTTAATTGTGTGGACTCTGAAACTGCCCTGGGGAAGGAATGAAAAAAATCAAAGAATTCCTACCAATAAATCCCTAAGTATTTAAGTTACTTATTGGGAATAAATAAGCATTTTCCAATATTTAATCCTAAAGTCTGTTTGTTTTTAACTATATAGAGCAAAAGTTTAATATCAGATTATGCTCTTAACCACAAAATCAAAACAAGAGGCTCACACTGAGACAGACTTGGAGGAAGAGGCCAAAATCCTGCAGCACTGCACTGTCCAAAAAAAAAAAAAGGAAAAGGGAGGAAGAGAGTGAAGGAAGGACTGGCAGACTGGCAGACTAGCACCCAATTGATAAAAATATGAGCATCTCTGAGAAGTGAGATCAGGGATCCATGAAAGGGCTGTTTTCAAAAGAAACATATTCTTGTAGGTTTTTTAGAAAGCAAATATTACTTTGCAAAGTAAAAATCTATATAGGCAATTTTAATTATACCCCTACTTAAATCTTATCAATGACTTAACTATTCCCCCACAGTAACGATCAATGTATTAGCATAGGATTCAAGCTGTTGTTTCATGATCTGGCCCCTGTTTTCCTTTCCAGATTTCAATTTCACCACTCCATGCCTTGCAATGTCCACTCCCACCATTCCAAGCTACTGCTGTTACAGCTGTGCCGCATTTATTAATGCACACTATAACCACTTCATTTAACTTAGCTCATTTTCTATGGTGTACTTGTGGTACTCACACATTTTATTACTAAGTACACACTGGGGTTTTCTTCACCGGGGATTTAAGATGCAGAGATTTCTAGAATATTACGTAGTCAAATGTGTATTAGTACCAGTTCCACCCTAGTAACACTTTAACCAGAAAAATTATTTCTAATTACTAATCTTGCATCCATTATAATACAGTTAAATAGAAAACAGACTGGTGATCTCAAGTCCCAAATTCTATTTCTAGGGTTAATTTGAACTTTTGCAGTAAACACTGCATTACTAGGGGAATTAATTTTACTCAGTGAAAAAGAATTGCCCCTTAACCATTTTATAGCAATACTTTTCACTACTTCTTAAAAATGAAGACAAATTAAGGTACAAACATTTTGATATGTTTTTACCTTTACAGTACTGATAAAACTCCAAAACAAGCATTTATGTAGGAAGAAAACAAAATGCTGAGCCTTAATTACGGTTCTTTCTTTTGTATACAGAATGACTTTGAATATAACAAAGGCTAATGCACAACACCATGAGCAACACTTAAATTAAAAAATATATATTCTATTTAAAATGTAAATTAAGCTGTTCCATGCTTATATTAATATACATAAGAATAACAGAGTTTGCTTCATACAAGCTTTCCTAAGTAATCAAAAGGAGTCTTCTAGGTCTACTGGATTCTCTTAAAGAATGCTTACCTTGGTGATGCACTTGGCTATTTGAAATTTGTCTTTTAGGATGTTTTCCCTTGATACTCATAGGTGTGGAAAGACTGACCAGTGATGACTGGCCAGAAGACTGTGGTGTAGTTCCAAAATCAGATGAATAGTAACAGTAATGGTGTTCGCCTGTCTTACGTTCTTGGTCAGTATCTGGACTTCTTTCTCTTTCCCCCATGGTTTTGAAAATAAATCTATTCACATAATTTCACAGATTCTTTCTTCCAGAAAAATCCATGAGAAGTCTGAGGAACACTTTCTAGAGTCTTTAGATCCTCGTGAAAATATTTATATCTCTTCAATTTGTTTTCTCTATATCTCTGTACTCCACAATTCACATTAACAAGCAGAAGAAATACTTTTTTCCTCTACAGTTAGGGAAGGGAGAAGGAAACTCATCATATTTCATGAAATAGATTTCTACAGTTAATTACAATGAAAGATACTAAAAGCTAAATAATATACTACTTACAATTTTAAAAAGAGGCTATAATTTAATTTGTCTATATTTTAAGTTATTTACAATATTTGGAAAAAGTCTCTCATAGTTAAGAAAGAGAACATGTACAGTACCTGACATATAACTGCTTCTGAATAAATGTTAACTGTATTTGACCCCCTTGAATATTAAGATTTATAATAAATACAAAAGCTGATTTTTAACAGGTGAATAATGATCAAATAACCAGTGTTTTTTTTTGTGGGGGTGGGGGGGGTCAGTGTGGTGGGCTGGTAAAGAACCAGCCTGCTAATAAGAACAAGGAAAAATAGATCTAAGATTGACTACATAAAAATGTAAAACTAAAGTATGTAAATGTTAATCAAATTAAAACACTTGATGAAAAACACTTGCAACACAACAGGAAAATGGTTACCATCCTTAACACATAAATAACCCATTCCACCCCATAAGAAAAATAGGAGGCCAAAAATTAAATGGCGAAATATTTATATGTTAAGACCTGTAGCAGGCAATACAAATAATAGGCACATAAAAACATTCAACCTCAGCCCTGGCTAGTGTGGCTCAGTGGACTGAACACCGGCCAGGGAATCAAAGGGTTAGTGGTTCGATTCCCAGTCAGGGAACATGCCTGGGTTGTTGGCCAGGTCCCTGGTGGGGGGAACTCAAGAGGCAACCACACATTGATGTTTCCACCCCTCTCTTTCTTACTCCCTTAAGCTCTCTCTAAAAATAAATAAAATCTTAAAAAACAAAATTCAATTTTAATACCATTTTTAAACCTATCAAATTATTAAAGACTTTTCGAAACAACACTCCATGCTGCCACAATAACTCTCAAGAAGAGCCACAGCATTTTTTGAAAAATCACTGGCAAGATAAATTAAAATTTTAATTATGCTTTTAATCTTTGATCTAATAATTCTATTACTGGATACCAAAATAATAGCCCTAAAAATGGGAGAGAAGTTATACGCATGTGTTTAATGCAGAATATTAAAATAAAACAAAAAAGTAACCTGAATGTCTAATCATTGTGTAATAATTAAGAACAACATTGTAAAAATCAATACAAGCATAGTATCATGCAGCTGTTAGAAATGTTTACAAAAAGTCAGTCTTAACAAGAAAAGTCTTTATACTATTACAGTAAAGAAAAAATTCAAATGGGTATACACAATATGATCTCGACTATATATATTCATTAAAAAAATACTGAGTGTTTAATCTCAATTCAGGAACTGAAAAA
Organism: Furipterus horrens; assembly: GCF_987537825.1. NCBI lineage: Eukaryota > Metazoa > Chordata > Mammalia > Chiroptera > Furipteridae > Furipterus > Furipterus horrens. The sequence goes on from NW_028327176.1 coordinate 125,124,577, forward strand.
AATTTTCGAAGTAAACGGTATATATACACCAAAATACTGTCTGTCGGGCAACATGAATTTTAGATGATTTTATTTCTCTCTTAATTTATTTTTATTTTTAAAACAATAAAATTAATTTTTATAATTAGAATATTTTTTAATAATTAGAAGAAACGAAAATCCTATTGATGAAATTAGTGTTAAAACTGTAGTGGTTCTAGTAACATGAAAAAAGACACAACACAAGGCAGCACTACTACTATTCACTGCAGCACTACTGTAGCAGTTAAGGACTAAAACAATCAAAATGACCGTCAATAAAGAACTGGCTACATATACCTAAATATCCACACAATGAAGTACAGTATTATGAAGGGCTATCTGTGTATATTCTCTGCAGTCTGGAGTGATCTTCAGGATATATTACAAAAAAAGAAGACAGAGAAAGCATGTATAATATACTACCATTTATCAAAGAAAAAGGGTTATAAATATACACAACTATTTCTTTACATTTTTAACAAGTAAAACAATAAGTTAAATACCTAATTTTAAAAAGCGAGGGTTCTGTAGCGCAGGGCTAACCAACAGAACTTTCAGCAAGAATGGAAATGGTCTATAACCTGTGTGGTCCAATATAGCAGCTGGCCACTTTTAGCTGTTGAGAACTTAAAATGTGGCAAGGGAGACCAAGGAACTCATTTTTAATTTATTTGAATTTTAATTAATTTAAAATTTAAAAGCCACATGTACTGCTGGTTACCTGATTGAACAAACAGCTGTAGAGGAAGAGAGGAAGCAGAGTTTAGGGGTAGGGATAGGAGCTAGACTTCTTTGTCTGTAACTTCTGTAGAACTGAATATGGAAGTTATAATTTTTAGAAATCAGATTTTGAAAAAGAAATTCCTATAAGATAAAAGGAAACAAATCAATATACAAATAGATATACAGTTTGTGGCAAAACCACAGATGAACCAGCTCAAATGACTTTAAAACTCGATGATCTGACTTTCTATACTTAGTGAGATACATCCTACCAACAAAAAACGTGCAATTTTTTCAACATAGGAAGAAACAAATATAAGCTAATACGGGTTTTTAAAACTCAGTAATCTAAACTTTGAATTAGGAGTGTTAAGTATGAATTTATGATGGATTTTATATCAAGAAAAACTATTTGCTAGCTCTGTCTGTTGAAAAATCCTAAAACAAGGAACAAATAAATTGCAAACAACATTCTGAGCACCCAGATGTAGTATCTAAATACTATTTCCCTTTAAAAGAAACTAATGCTCCAAGTGAAATATCTTATTCCACATCTAGGGGAGGACACATACAAGATGAATCTATGAATCTGTAAGTGTGTTTATACTAGAGAGTGAGGAAGCTGTCAGACACTAGGTGGGGTGTCAAAAGGGCTCAGAAGCCAACTGAAGGAACTCATACTAGCAAAAGATGAAGCTTCACCATCAGTAACGATTATGTCAGAAAACGATTAAGACATAGCAGATATGTTTACATCCATGAGGTCACATAATACTTTAAAAAACTAAGTAGTTATCTTTGGAAGGGAATCAACTTATTCACCTGACAATTGGTATAATAAAGAGAAAAAAATCAAACATGTATCTTGCCTATATTGTTATAAGCTGTATCACAAAATAACAAAACAGAAGTAGCTTAATGCAAAAGAGTTCTTTACAGAATTATTCTAATAAATGAAAAAGAAAATTTAGAATGACAGAATTAGAATATTGCCATTTTGTAGCTACTAATGAAATAATGAAGCTAGATAGTCATCACTAATGACTGATAACACTACAAAACAGAAATAAGCAGACACTGTGTGCGTCCAGATAGGACACAATGATACCTCTGAAGTAATCTGCTCCCCCTACAAGAAAACCTAAATCTGATTCTGATCAAATATATAAATGTAAATGATATTTTACAGAAAATACAAGAGACAGATGTACAAGGAAGCAAAATTCTGACTGTGGCAAATTCTATTAGGAAAAACTGGTTTCTTTAACGCAAGCAGAAAAAGAAAAGATGGGGAGTTATCTATACATTAACAAAGTCTTAAGGGAAACAAGCAATTACAACCTATGAAACTTATTTCAATCCTAATGCAAACAAAATATGGAAAAGATGCCCTGGCTGGTGTGACTCAGTGGACTGAGCGCCAGCCTGTGAACCAAAGGTTGCCAGTTCGATGCCCAGTCAAGGCACATGCCTGGGTTGCAAGCCAGGTCCCCAGTTGAGGGTGTGCGAAAGGCAACTACACATCGATGTTTCTCTCCCCTTATTTCTCCTCCTTAACCCAATAAAAATAAATAAAACCTTTAAAAATAAAGAAAACTGTAAGATAATAGAAAAAATTTAAACCATGAATTGACATTTAATGGTATTAAGGAATTACTATTGCTTTAGTTGAGATAAGGATATTGTGCTTATATTTAAAAGAGATTCCTTAGTTGTAGATAAAATTAAGTAATGTCTGAATTTTGCCTCAAAATAAAGCAGAGGGAAGCAGATGAAATAAAAATTGGCCATGAGTTAATAGTTGAGTAAGTAGATGACAGAGACATGCAGTTTCACTACTGTAATGTCTCTACTTCTGTATTTGTTTGAAATTTTCCATAGTGAAAAAAATTTTTTTTAAATAAGCAGGGAAAGAAACTTTAATTTTATTTCCTGCTGTATTTAGTGCCTGGCAATCAATCTCATTCTTTGTTACAATTAGATATTAGATCTGAAATCAGCAATTCCAAGGACAAGCACTAATATTTTAGAAATAAATAAACAAATAAATAAAAATAAAAATAAAAGAAATATGTAAATTGGCCTGCAGTCATGAAAGAAAATACACATTTAAAAATCGCCTAGAAAAAAAGGCTGATAGACTAGAGAAATTAAGTGACTCCACCACTTACTAGCTAAGTGATCTAGAGAAGTCACCTAACTTCTCAATCTAAATTTGAATTTCAATTTTGTCATGTATAAAATAAGAATAATAATTTCTTTAGAGGATTGTTGAAATAATTAAAAGGGATAATTCAATCATTGTCACACATAAGTACTCAGAAATATCAACAATTATATTTATAATTCAAACGTACAAGATAACTCGGTAAATTCTGATTCATGTTCCTTGTCAAAGTCTTTCAGTTTTAATTCCAATAATATAATTAAAAGTTGATTATATGGTAGAGATGAGGATTATTAGATTTAAAGCAGAAGCTGTTCAACCATCTAAGTCAAAGGTGCCACCTAAATTTTCATTGCAAAGGATAAGAATCCACAAAACAACATTACCTGCCACCCATCTCTTATGCATCAGCACTCTTCCCATCCCAAAGATATGTATATATTCCTAATTTTTTAAAAATCCACTACCCCAATATCCAAGTCCTGATCCCTGAGACAACTGTTTTAATGGCTTCTATTTTTATGCTTATATAGTTCTTGAATTAGCAATATGAGACTAAGAAAGATAAGGACTTAATTAGCACCTCATTTTATTTATTTATTTATTTTCTTTTATTTTTTGGTTTTTCAATTACAGTTGTCTCATTTTTCCCCCATTGCTCCCCCCACCCAGCCCATCCCTTCTCCCACAATCATATCCCTCCCCATTGTCCATGTCCATGAGTCCTTTATACACGTTCCTTGACTAAACCCTTCCCTTCCTTATCCCCCTTCTCTTCCTCCCCCCTCCCCCCTACTGACTACTATTCTACCCTTTGTCCTATTTAGTTCGTTTGTTTGTGTTGCTCTTTAGTTTCCTGTATTAGGTGATATCATATGATATTTTGCTTTCTTTGCCTGGCTTATTTCACTAAGCATAATTCTCTCTAGTTCCATCCATGTTGTCGCAAATGGCAGGCGTTCCTTCTTTCTTTCTGCTATATAGTATTCCATTGTGTAAATGTACCACAGTTTTTTAATCCACTCATCTACAGGTGGGCACTTAGGCTGTTTCCAGCACTTAGCTATTGTAAACAGGGCTGCTATGAACATAGGGGTGCATAAGTTTTTTTGAATTAGGGTTTTAGGATTTTTCAGGTATAATCCTAGCAGTGGAATTGTTGGTTCAAAAGGCAGTTCCATTTTTAGTTTTTTGAGGTAATTCCATACTGTTTTCCATAGTGGCTGCACTAGTCTGCATTCCCACCAACAATGCAGTAGGGTTCCGGTTTCTCCACATCCTCGCCAGCATTTGTTGTTTGTTGATTTGTTGATGATGGCCATTCTGACAGGTGTAAAGTGGTATCTCATTGTGGTTTTTATTTGCATCTCTCTGATGGCCAATGATGTTGAGCATTTTTTCATGTGCCTATGGACCTTCTGTATGTCCTCTTCGGGTAAGTGTTTGTTCAGGTCCTTTGCCCATTTTTTAATTGGGTTGTTTTCTTGATGTTGAGTCATATAAGCTCTTTATACATTTTGGAGATCAGTCCCCTGTCTGAGATATCACTGGCAAATATGTTTTCCCATATGGTTGGTTTCCTTTTCATCTTGCTGATATTTTCTTTTGCTGAGCAGAAACTCTTTAGTTTGATGTAGTCCCATTTGTTTATTTTTTCCTTTATTTCTCTTACCTTAGGAGATGTATCCGTGAAGATATTGTTACGTGTGATATCTGAAATTTTCCTGCCTATGTTTTCCTCTAGGACTTTTATGGTGTCACAGCTTACATTTAAGTCTTTAATCCATCTTGAGTTTATTCTTGTGTGTGGTGTAAGTTGGTGGTCTAGTTTCATTTTTTTGCACGTCCCTGTCCAGTTCTCCCAGCACCATTTGTTAAAGAGGCTCTTCTCACTCCATTTTATGGTCCTTCCTCCTTTATCAAATATTAGTTGACCATAGAGGCCTGGGTTTATTTCTGGGCTCTCTATTCTGTTCCACTGATCTGTATGTCTGTTCTCATGCCAGTACCAGACTGTTTTGATCACAGTGGCTTTGTAGTATTGTTTGATGTCTGGTATCGTGATTCCTCCTGCTGTGTTCTTCTGTTTCAAGATTGCTTTTGCTATTCGGGGTCTTTTTTGGTTCCATATGAATTTTTGGAGTATTTGTTTGAGGTCAGTGAAATATGTCATTGGTATTTTAATAGGGATTGCATTGAATCTGTAAATTGCTTTGGGTAGTATGGCCATTTTGATGATGTTGATTCTTCCCATCCAAGAACACGGTATTTGCTTCCATTTACTTGTATCTTTCTTAATTTCTTTCTTCACTGTTGCGTAATTTTCAGTGTACAGGTCTTTTATCTCTTTGGTTAAGTTTATTCCTAGGTATTTTCTTTTTCTTGTTGCTATAGTGAATGGTATTTTCTTTTTTGCCTCTGTCTCCGATATTTTATTGTTGGTGTACAGAAATGCCTTAGATTTCTGTATATTTATTTTGTACCCTGCTATTTTGCCAAATTCACTTATTATATCAAGTAGTCTTTTAGTGGAGTTTATAGGGTTTTCTAGGTATACTATCATGTCATCTGCAAATAGTGATAGTTTTACTTCTTCTTTCCCAATTTGGATGCCTTTTATTTCTTTGTCTTGTCTCATTGCTGTGGCTAGGACTTCCAACACTATGTTGAATAGTAGTGGAGAGAGTGGACAGCCTTGTCTAGTTCCTGATTTCAGGGGGAATGCTTTCAGTTTTTGTCCATTGAGTATGATGTTGGCTTCAGGCTTCTCATATATAGCCTTAATTATGTTAAGGTACACTCCCTCTATTCCCATTTTGCTGAGTGTTTTCATCATAAATGGGTGTTGTACTTTATCAAATGCTTTTTCTGCATCTATAGATATGATCCTGTGATTTTTGTTTTTCATTTTCTTTAGGTGATGTATTATATTTATTGATTTGCGAATATTAAACCATCCTTGCATCCCTGGGATGAATCCCACTTGATCGTGGTGTATGACCTTTTTGATGTATTGCTGGATCCTGTTTGCCAAAATTTTATTGAGGATTTTAGCATCTATGTTCATCAGTGATATTGGCCTGTAGTTTCCTTTCTTTGTGGTGTCTTGACCTGGTTTTGGGATTAGGGTAATACTGGCTTCATAGAAAGAGTTTGGGATTTTTTGGAATAGTTTGAGGAGCGTCTAAGTTAGTTCTTCCCTAAATGTTTTGTAAAATTCACCTGTGAAGCCATCCGGTCCAGGGCTTTGGTGTGCAGGGAGATTTCTGATTACTGTTTCAATTTCCTTCTTTGTTATTGGTCTGTTGAGACTTTCTACTTCTTCTTGATTCAATTTTGGAAGGTTATATGTTTCTAGAAATTTGTCCATTTCTTCTAGGTTGTCAAATTTCTTGCCATACAGTTGTTTGTAGTAATTTCTTACAATTGTTTGTATTTCTGAGGTATCAGTCGTGATTTCTCCTCTTTCATTTCTGATTTTGTTTATTTGGATCTTGTCTCTTTTTTTTTTTCTTGATGAGCCTGGCTAGAGGCTTGTCGATTTTATTTATTTTTTCAAAGAACCAGCTCCTAGTTTCGTTGATTTTTTGGATTGTTTGTTTAGTCTCTATGTCGTTTAATTCTGCTTTGATTTTGATGATTTCTTCTTCTTGCCCTAAGCTCTGTTTGTTGTTGTTGTTCTAGTTCTTGTAGCTTTAGGATTAGATTTTTTATTTGAGATTCTTCTATCCTTTTCAGATATGCCTGTATTGCTATGAACTTCCCTCTTAGGACTGCTTTTGCTGTGTCCCATAGGTTTTGGGCTGTTCTGTGTTGTCATTAGTTTCTAGAAATTTCTAGATTTCCTCTTTGATGTCATTGTTAACCCATTCATTATTTAATAGTGTGTTATTCATTCTCCATGAGTTTGGGTGTCTTTGATTTTTTTCTCTGAGGTTGATTTTTAGTTTCAAGGCATTGTGGTCTGAAAAGATGCTTGATATGTTTTCAATTTTCTTGAATTTGTTGAGGCTTGTTTTGTGTCCTATTATGTGGTCTATCTTTGAAAATGTCCCATGTGCCTTTGAAAAAAATGTATATTTTGCTTCTTTAGGGTGAAAAGTTCTATATATATCAGTTAAGTCCATGTGGTTTAGTGTGTTGTTCAATGTCTGTATATCCTTGGTGTTTCTTTGCTGGGATGATCCGTCTATTGTTGATAATGGAGTGTTGAAGTCCCCTACTATGAGTGTGTTGTTGTTAATATCTCTCTTGTGGTCTTCCAGTATTTTTTTTATGTATTTGGGTGCTCCTATGTTGGGTGCATATATGTTTATCAGTGTTATATCTTCTTGATGGATTGTTCCTTTAAGTATTATGAAATGTCCTTCTTTGTCTCTTTTTATTGCCCTTGCTTTGAAATCCGTTTTGTCTGATATGAGGACTGGTACCCCAGCTTTTTTTTCAGGTCCGTTTGCTTGGAATATTTTTTTATATCCCTTTACTTTCAGTCTATGTAAATCTTTTGTTTTGAGGTGTGTTTTTTTTAGACAGCAAATATGCTTTTAGTCTTCCTTTGTCTGAGACACTTATTTCACCTTCTATTTTGAATGAGAGCCTTGCTGGGTAGAGTATTCTTGGTTGTAGGCCTCTGTTTTTCATTGCTTGAAATATTTTTGACCATTTCCTTCTGGCTTGTAGTGTATCTGTTGAGAAATCGGTCGATAGCCTTATTGGAGCTCCTTTGTAAGTTATTTGCTGATTTTAGGATTCTCTCTTTGTCTTGGAATGCCGCAGGCGCACACCATTCCGGCAGACGCCCACCGTTCCCGAACCCGCCTGGGCAGGCGCGAGCAGAGCCTGAGCAAATGTTTTGCGCTCTGGCCTGGCACTCGGGCCTGGCGCCCACTCGAGCTGGCCAGGGGCGACTGCGCACAGTCTTCTGCATATCCAGTGGGCCCTCCCTGCGCCCGTTGGGGCACTGATCTTATGTCTGTTGGGGTGTGTCCGAGGGGCACCTGGATTCGCGGCCCTGTGCACCTGGGCCAGTGAATGAGGGCACTTCCCTATGCACGCCCGCGACCCAAGGGGAAGATTGGGGAGTGGGCGCGCGCACTTCTGCGCCTGCGCTCCTCAAGAATGTCCTATCACCCCCAAACTTTCCCCCCCTCTCCACAGTTCACAAGAGAAAAATACAAAGGAAAAATTACGATTTCACTTGCTCAGCAGCACGCTGTCTCCCGTCTTCCAGCGCCAATGCCGCCTGGTCGCGTCCCGTCTCTGCCAGCGGGCAGAGATCCGCTCTCCTCCCGACTCCTCTCTGGGGTAGCCTGTGGTCATCAAAAAGCCTTTGTGTACTTCCAGCTGCAGCTCAGGCAGCCACCCCAATCAGGAATCCCGTTTCGTCCCCTTTTCCTCCGCTATCCTCACTGAACAGGTTGTTCCCAGATGTTTTTTCTCTAATCCAGCAATGCCAAGGCTCAACTCCTGCCAGTGTCCAGCTGCTCACTGAGATGTTCTGTCTGCAATTAGTCCAAACTACAGACGGGTCTCAGGAGCCTGAGAGTGCAGCCTCCCCTCACTCCTCCGTCATCTTCCCTCAGCACCTCATTTTAAATGGTCATCAAGTACATGTTGGTTAGGCAGGGGTTTTCCCTTAGAATTTCTAATTGTCCTTTATTCCTGATTGAAAGGAAAAAAACATCCTTCTTATCCTCACTTAATTCTACCAGTCATTGTATCTACAACCTGGTCTTCCTCTTTAAGATATATATATCTTCATAAATATATACATATATATTTGGAAACCAATGATTTCCTATTCTAAATTAAACCAATTATTGGGTTGGCCAAAAAATTCATTTGCTTTTTTTTCTGTAAGATGGCTCCAGTAGTGCTTAGTCGTCTTTAACTTCATTTGGAACAATTTTGTTAGATAGTATTGATGGCTGTTGTAGCAGTGTGAATTAAAAAAAAAAAAAAATCAAAGTTGGTGAATATTTTGTGTACCCATTTTAATATTGAAGATGGGAGAAAACATGCGTTTTCAGCATATTATGCTTTAGTAGTTCAAGAAAGGTAAAAACACAAGTAAAATGCAATAAAAGATTTGTGCAGTGTATTGACTGATCAAACTTGTCAAAAATGGTCTGCAAACTTTCCTGGTACTATTCATATTTTGGCCAAATAATTCTTTGCTGTGGGACTGCCTTATGCATTGGAAGATGTTTAGCAGCATCTCTGGCCTCTACTGTTAGAAGCCAATAGTGGGAGAGAGCCGACATACTCAAAATACCCAAATCAATGAAGTTATTGGTGAAAATGAAAAATCTGTCTTTTATTTTACAGAAAAAAACTAAATGGACTTTTGGGCCAACCAAATACATGAGAACACTCTCTTAATAGTGATAACAAATTCAAGAATAGTGCCAGGCACACTAGAGAATACTTTTTTAACTTTGCCAAGCTTCTGTTTCCTTAGGATCTATTTTAAAATAAGACAGATATTTCTAACCTGCATATACTTGGTATCATCCTGTACTCCGTTACAACTCTTCATGACAACAAACAAGTGTCCCTTAGAAAACCCACCAACCCAAAGATTTAGGCCTTCCTAGACAATAGAAACTTAAGACACTTATGAAAAATCACTTTTAAAAACTTGGTCTTTATTCCCTATAAAAACATGGTTGTCTGGCTGACAATGCTGTCGGAAAAAGTTTAAACAAGCAAATAGTCAAACAAAAGTTAAGAAAAGACATGAAATGTTAGACCAAAAAAGAAAGAGATAAAAAAAGGTAAGACACCTATTAGGATGATAACTATTAATTTTCCTTATGAAGTATAAGAAAAACAAAGTATAAGAGCTTAATATGGTAACATAACAATTTAGCACTGGAAGGAACCCTAGGGAACCACTCCTTTCTTCACACAGATTAAGGAAACTAAGGCTCACAAAAGCAAAGCAACTTACCCAAGATCACAATTTATCTAAGATCTCAGAACTAAGTTAGTAAAACTTTAAATAGACTACAAATTCTCCAAATCTTAATTCAGTAACCTATTCAATATTTCACTATCAACAATGAGAATTACCTCATCTTTGAAGCTACCTGCTCTCTCCTTGCTAAAACTGAAGAAGCATTTCTACTTTTTTTCTTTAGAGCTAAATCTTTCACCGGTCTTCCCCACACCTTCTCTCCATCTCAAAAATTTTGCTCCTGCAATTATGTCCTCTCTATACGATCATTCCTATCAACAAAGAGGCTCTAAATCGCTTGACTGCACGTGTTACTGCATTTACAGCCCAATTTTTCTCCAATTTTCAAGTAAAAAATTTTAAGAATAATCTCTAATCTAGAATATCTCTACTTCTTTTGCACCTATTTTCTTCTGAATCCACACTAGTCAGGTTGTCGTACGCACTGAAATAGCTTTTATCAAAATAGACAATGATGTTCGTCTTGACTAAATGCAATAGCCAATTTACTGTCCTATTTGTGCTTGACCTCACAACAGCATTTGACACAACGAATCATTTCTCCCTTCCTAAAACACTCTCTTATTTAGCTTCCATACCCATCTGTTTTCCTTGTTTGCTTACTGCCTACTGGCTGTCTCCTCTCAGTCTCCTTTGTTAAATATGCCTCCTACTCTTGATCTCTTAATGTTGGAACACACAGGCATCATATATTGGTACGCTATACCTATCCTCCTTAGGTGATGTCGTCTAGACTTCTTTTACCCTGACTTCCAGATTTTCAGATCCACTTTCCTATCTGACAACTTTATCTAAAGATCATTTCACACTTGTATGTCCAAAACCAAAATCATGATCTGTCCCCCTTCTACCCCCACTATTTCCTATTTTTCTGATCTCATTAAACGACACCTTGATCTACTAAATGACTCATGTTGCATTCTAAGGATCATTCCGGATTCCTTCTTAAGCTCACATTCTACATCCAAACCATTTGTAAAACCAGGTGGTTTAATCACCAAATATATTCCAAATTTGATCATTTTCTCGCTTGAACTTCTGCAACAGGCTCCTAATCGATACTCTGCTTCCACCCAGGCTTCCCCAGTCAGAAAAAACTACTTGGCACAAAGTTCAATTAGCACAGCTCTCCTAATTAATACCCTTCAATGGCTTCCTACAGCCATCATACTCCTTAACTGAACCTGAAAACTCCTACAAGTACTAGCCCTTCTTGCCTACTTCTTCATCCTTATCTCACGCAACTCTTCCCATCATCTGCTTTTTCAGGCAAAGTGGCTTTCTTTTGTGCCTCAAGCATGCGGATCTTGTCACCAACTCAGAGACTTTGTACTTGCTGCACTGTTTACCTAAAATGCTTTTGCCTTAGAACATCACAAAGAGAAGTCCTTCTCTTTATCCTGGTCATAGCACAACCAGCACCCTCCCAAAGATGGCTCCCATAACAATTCCATTAAAGTGAGCCCAGTCACTCTATCTTATTACTGTTTTATTTTCTTCATAGACCTTGTTACTATAGGAAATAATCTTATATGTATTGCCTCTCCCACTAAATATAAGTAAGACCCATGAGAATAGAAATCTTTTCTAATTCACCATGGTAACCATATCACCACTTATTAATTATTTGAAGAATAAGTGATTATTCTGTAATGCTATTTCAAATGGAATATTAATAGTTTCATGGTATAAATTTGCCTTTCCGTTTTAATGTTAAATCTTCCCTCTTTCAAAAAATTGCATAAGGCTTACCTAAATCTCTAAAATTCCTAAGAGAAAAGCTGACAAATCAAAAAGTTTTGCTCACAACTATTATCATAGTAAAGATGTAATATTATTACTGGGTTAATTTTAAATAACTTAGATGCCCTAACAGGACTTCAGACAAATAAATTTCACCTGAATTTACAACAATAATTTGATTAATATAAACTAGTCACAATATAGTAACTAAGTAGAATTATTTTTTCTTAAAAAGAAAAAAGTTACCTGGATTAATAAAACTTTATATTTCATGTATAGTTCTCCAGCTAATTTAAACTAATTCTTTGTGACCACGAATGAAGCAGTTAAGAGTCGTTCCTCTGTTTCCCCTACTTGTACATGAGTAACTAGATAAAAGTGAAAAAGAAAAACTGTAAGTCTTGCCCAATTTTAATTCCTAAGAATTGTTTATTTTCTAAAAATGGCCAAGAGTTTTATTATGGCAATGCTAGAAAACATCAAGTCTAACAGCTGACGTTTTCATAAAAAACAAAAAAAACAAAAAACATTCTTCCTAAAAAAAGTCCCAAACAGTATGGGTCACACAAAACAGCTCAAAAAGAAAAAAAGATTAAGCTCCTTTAGAACCAGAATGCCTCCTTTATACAATTTCAAATAACTCAGAATGTAAAGCTAAAATATAGAGTCCGTGTATACGGAATATCATAATGATCTTCTGGTTTATGTGACTTTAAAAGGTTGTTAGTTTTAAAAAAATAACTGTATAAAACCAAATAACTGTTCCTGTTATTTCCCTATGTTCAGCTTCTTCATATAAAACATTGCTGCCTGGCTACCTCTGCTGCCAACAAAAGAACTCACACAATGGGCAACTAGATGAGTATTATAAAAGTAAACTAAGAAAGAAAAATATAAATAAGGAGTTCTCTCTCCTCAAAAGAAAAATAACCGAAGATAGATAAAGGTAAAAACAATATTGCTGTCATAAAACTGCAACTGCTTTTCTCCTACAGAGGAGATAATGGTTAGAAATAACATTTTCCATTCCTGTACTTATTTGTTCCAGGATATTCCTAAAGCATTTCCTCATCCTACATTTACTTATGACACCTACTCTTGCTTAAAAAAAAAAAAAAAATCCAACTATGCTTAGATTTTAAGTGTGGTTTCATAGACTCTTGGTCAGATCACAGTAAATGCTAGACTTAAAATTTAAGGCATAATCAAGCTTCTCTTAAACAGCATTTTGAATCAATGGGTCAAATTAAGGCATTTTTTTAAAAGTATATTTTATTGATTATGCTATTAGTTGTCTCAATTTTTCCCGCCTTGCGCTCCACTGCCTGGTATCCCCCTTCCCTCCAGTTCAGTCCATGGGTCGTGCATATAAGTTCTTTGGCTTCCCCATTTCCTATACTATTCTTAACATCCCCCTGTCTATTTGTACCTATCAATTATGCTACTTAATTCCTGCATCTCTTCTCACATTCTCTCCCTTCCCCCTCCCGGCTGATAACTCACCATATGATTTCCATATCTATGATTCTGTTCCTGTTTGCTTAGTTTGTTTTAGTTTTTGTTTCTTAGATTCAGTTGATAGTTGTGAGTTTGTTGTCATTTTAATGTTCATAGCTTTGATCTTCTTTTTCTTAAGTCCTTTTAACATTTCATATAATAAGGGCTTGGTGATGATGAACTCCTTTAGCTTTACCTTGTCTGGGAAGCACTTTATCTGTTCTTCTATTCTAAATGTTCTAAATGATAGCTTTGTTGGATACAGTAGTCTTGGCTGTAGGTCCTTGCTTTTCATCACTTTGAATACTTCTTGCCAGCCCCTCCATGCTTGCAAAATTTCTTTTGAGAAATCAGCTGATAGTCTTATGGGAACTCCTTTGAAGGTAACTTTTCTCTTGCTGCTTTTAAGATTCTCTCTTTATCTCTGTCTTGATGTGGTCCTCTCTGGGTCGAATTTGTTTGGGACTACGTGCTTCCTGGACTTGTATGTCTATTTTCATCACCAAATTAGGGAAGTTTTCTTTCATAATTTTTTCAAATGAATTTTCAATTTCTTGTTCTTTCTCTACTCCTTCTGGCATCCCTATGATTTGGACGTCGGCACTTTTGGAGATGTCCCAGAGTCTTCTTATTCTCTCATTAAAAAAAAAAAAATTCTTGTTTCTTCATTCTGTACTCATTGACTATTTATTTCTTCCTTATGTTCCAAATAATGATTTGAACCCTGGCTTCCTTCCCTTCACTATTGGTTCCCTGTGGGTTTTTCTTTATTTCACTTAGGTAGCCTTCACCTCTTCCCTTATGTGTTAAATACTCAATGAGTTCTCTGAGTATCTTTATCACCAGTGTTTTGAGCTCTGCATCTGATAGGTTGGCTACCTCCATTTCACTTAGTTCTTTTTCTGGAGTTTTAATCTGTTCTTTCATTTACATCATATTTCTTTGTCTCAATTTGGCAGCCTCCATGTGTTTGTTTCTGTGTATTAGGTAAAGCTGCTTTGGCTCCCTATCTTGGCGCAACTCCTACGTTGCAAGGGGTGGAGCCTTAGGTATTCACTAGGGTGGGGCAACCTGTTTCATTGCTTTGTGGCTCTGTATTTCGGGGAGAGGTCAGAGAGAACAATGCCGCTTGCTCAGCACTCACCCCGTTTCCAGTCACTTCACCCACTTCTTGTATGTGACACTTGTTCCTCTAGCTGTTGCTGTGGCAGTGGTTCCTAATGGGGTGGGTTTTGTGCACACTCTATGACTTGCAGGCCCTCTAAATGAACTCTCCTGAGAGATGGGCAGTTTCTTCTGCTACCCAAAACCCCACTGGGTTTCATAGACAGAACCTATGTGGCTTTATTTTCTCTGTGCTGGAACCCTGGACTGTACAATCTGACCTGGGGCTGGGATCTCTCCCCATGTGTCCCTCCAGGCTGTCTGCCACACGTGAATGTGGGACTGCCCATTCTGTCACCTGCCGCTCCTGCCTTGCCATAACCTCACCACCATCACTGTGTGTCCTCTCTACCCCAGCTCCCTGTCTCTGCCTCTTCTACCTGTCTGGATACTTCTTCTCTAAATCCTTGGTATCACACTTTTATGCAGTTCAATTTTCTGGCAGTTCTGGTTGTTTTTGTTTTGAGGTCAGCTGTAATCCTTCTTATGGTTATGCAAGGAGGCAAAGCATGTCTACCTACACCTCCATCTTGGCCGGAAGTCCCCAGTGTATTTTTTAATAAGCCCAGGTTGCTGCCACCGCCTATTTTCAAATTAAGGCATTTTAATTACATTATATATTCTTAAACTTTAGGCAGTCAAATAAAAACATTAGAGACCGTTCATTCATAAAGTATTTACTGAACACCTACTGAACTGGAGAGCTGGAGATACAAAAATGAGTAAAACACAGTGATCTCCTACTAGTAAGAAACTCCCAGCCAAGAAGAAAAGGTAACACAAGAGTATAGGTACTAATGACAAAGTGAAGGAGGCTAAGTAAATTCAAAACTAAGATTAGAAGACAGAAGGGAATTTGGAAAGGTTTCCAGAGGAAGTAATGCCTAATATGAATCTTTATATACTAGTAGATTAAGCACAAGTATGATTCGAGTTGTATGTTTGTGTTTTAGGGGGGTGGGACAGTAGATGAGGTTAGTAAAAGAAGGCAGGTGGTGGGGGAAGACCCTATTTCAGTAAGAGGAAGCAAAATGTACAAAAGTAAAAGGCATGAAACTGCTGGCTTCTAAGTAATCAATGCCACTCCTGACTGCATCCAGGTAGGAATGCAGCTTCATCTCCAGGCTGCTCTGGGAGTCATTGCCTCCTGGATTACTCACTACACTTGGGCAAGCCTTTTCTTCAGCCATGCCAGAGGAATTTCGGTCTCGAAATACCAATGTTCTCTTTTCATGTTTCCCAGGCTCATGTAAGTTAGTTTCCACAATACGTGCAGTGAGGTTTGGAGGAGAGTGAGGACTGTGGAAGCCCTGGAGGGCAGTGTTGGGCACATAGCCCACAGTACCACCACCTGCAGCAGAGGGGCTCGTGTGATTGTATCTGCAGTGAGTCCCACAGGTGCAGGAGCCCTTTTGCTAGTACCTGCAGTTGGTAGATGGCTTGCTGTTTGCCAAGTCTGCTGAGAACAAGCACTGGTTTGCTCCCCAACACACACGATGGGCATATAATCCAAGTACGGATATTTTACAACTGTACTGTCCATTATAGTGGCTACTGAGCACTTGAAATGTAGTTAGTCAGAAGTGAGATATGCTGTAAGTATAAAATAGACGTGGGATTTTGAAAACTCTACATAAAAAATAAACACAAAATATCTCTTTAATAATCTTTTTTATATGTGTCATGTTGAAAGAGCATTTCGGATATTCTGGGTTAAATAAAATATATTGAAATTAATTTTATCTGTTTGTATTTCCTTTAATGGCAATTGAAAATATGTTAAATCATGTCTATGGCTTATATTATATTTCTATTGAACAATGCAGGTTTAGAATGACTGCTCTGGCTGACAGGTAGTGGTAAAGTAATAATAAGTGGAAGAAATCATTAAAGGAAGTTCTTTATGTTATAATAACAAGTTGGTTCAAAACAAAGGGTCTTGCTTCATCTCTAACCCAAGAATTGGAAGGCAAAAGGCTGAAAGACGAAGACCAGCTGGTCTTGAAATTAAGTGCCAAGTAATAGTGGTCTGAAATGTTAGGCTAACTAGAGACAGAATGCAGAATTGATCCAGAAGTGTTTATCAAGTAAAATAAATTGGACCATTGGTGATGGATTTATATGTGGAATATAAGAAAAGAGCAGAACCTAAACGAGTTCCAAAGTTTGGGGCTTCCAAAATTGGGTGACTCAGCTAAGAAAAGAACACAGAGTGAAGAGAAAGCAGAAGACTGAATTATAAGGAAACAGAATAATTAAAAGGTGGGTAGAGGAGGAGGATCTCATTAAGGAGATGAAAAATGATAGGCAGGAGAAGAACCAGTATAAAAGGAAGCATCTTTCTCATACTGGACTTTTACTGTGTCTTATAAAATTATAGTCCCCCCCCCCAAAAAAAAATCTCTCTTCCAAAGCCACCAATTGTTGGGTTGGCCAAAAGTCCATTTAGTTTTTCCCATAAAGAGACATATTTTTAATTTTCACCAATAACTTTATTGGTTTGTACATTTTGAGTATGTCAGCTATCTCCCACATGGTATAAGGTTGATTGTTCTCAGTTAATGTCTCAGTTAATGTCTCTATTTGATCACTGTCAACTTCAACTGGTCTACCTCACCATGGAGAAATCTCCAGCACAAAACTTTACAAACCACTTTTGACAATTCGATCAGTCACAGCACCTTCTCCATACACTGCACAAATCTTTATTTTTCATTTCAGCTGCATTTTTACCTTTCTTGAAATTATAAAACATAATATGTTGAAAATACTGCTTATTTTCTTCCATCTTCAACATTAACATGGCTACACAAAAATTCACCAATTTTGATTAAATTTTTTAAAAAAATGCACTGATATGACAGCTGTCACAATACAATCTAACAAAATTGTTTTGAATAAAGTTAAGGCAACTAAGTGCTACTAGAGCCATCTTACAGAAAAAAACAAAGAAACTTTTTAGCCAACCCAACACTTTTTCATATTTGAAATAATACTTTCCCAACTTAAGAGAATCAAAACAAACTATTATTTCTTATTACGTATTTGGATAAATATACAAGTAAACATGTTATTCCTTCTTGGCATTCTGGCTAACAGCAAGTGAAGTCAATGTGCCACAAAATCCCAAACTGAAATATTTAGAAAACTAACATAAAATTCAAATTTGAGATTACGACTTCAAAAAAATGCAGATTAAAATAACAATCACGCTAAAGAGAGAAATCTTTGAACCATACCTTTTTTTCAGTTTTACTGCTTTTCAAATATATGTAAGTCCAGTACTGCAAAAAAAAAAAAATAGAAAAAAAAGAAAAAGAAAAAAATCATTTAAATTATAAATTTTGATTCCAAAGAGATATGTAACCCGTTTTTAACCTGCTCCTGAAGGTAAACAATAGCAATAAATATGTTTGTGCCCAACTGTATTTCACTAGGGATAATAACCAAAACTTTCTTCAGACTTTTGGGGGGAGGAGAGGTTCATGATGAAAAGATTATGAAAATAGCCAGTCAGTGCAGCCCCATCAAATAGCTCACACAAACCAAATTCCAGTAACAAATCCACTTTAACAAAACCACCCGTTTCTTTCTTGAGGCCAATTACAGGTACGAACATCTTGAAAAATTAACCTTCACAACAATATCTACTATTTCCACTCCC
The DNA here is from genome assembly GCF_987537825.1 of Furipterus horrens. Taxonomy (NCBI): domain Eukaryota; kingdom Metazoa; phylum Chordata; class Mammalia; order Chiroptera; family Furipteridae; genus Furipterus; species Furipterus horrens. Next base: position 125,142,535 of record NW_028327176.1, read on the forward strand.
AAATGGAAAAAAAATATTACGCTACCAATGTGTTACTGCCCAGTAATCTGTCACTGGTTGACGTTAGCAATTTGCCCAAGGCTACAAAGTGAATAAGAGGGATTTAAACGCAGGTAAATTGGACCCGTTGTCTTCACAATGTTTAAACACTCACCTTGGCCCTCTCAACGTAAAACACAAACTAAGCACCCATGCCAACGCCCATAAGCCAAGAAGGCACACTTCATGCCAATCCTCTTTCCTCCTCTCACCCTATCCCTGAAAGACGTGTAAAATTTTAAGAATCTTTCTACACTAACCGTAGTCTGAATCTCTTATTTGCTCTCCCAAAGCTACCAAAAGCCTCACACCCTCCTTGCCCTTCTAGGTCTTGTCTTCAAGGGCCTCTGAGGTTTTAAAGTACCGCCCAAGCCCTTCTCTACATCCTCCAGCAATTCGCTACCTTCCGTCTCTTCTAGATCCTAACCAATAAAACCCGCCCCCAGCTCCTTCCCCAATCCCGCACCTGTCCGCCAACCTCCCCTCCTCCCGGCCCTCTCCCAGCTGCAGCCACTTCACTTACTTTCCTAGGACTTTCTTCTCCCCGAGTCCGCAAATCCTCCGACGTCTCTAATCCTCTCACCCTTCCCGCTTCAACAACTCTACTCACACGTTCCCACTACGGAACGCTGCATCGCCAGCTCCCCCACGTTCCAGTCCGACGTCATAGTACCCACCCCAAACCCCACCCTCAACCCTCCCCCTCCCCTCTGCAGAGGCTACCAGGTGTCCCACCTCCTTGCCTTCTGTGGACCAGTCTCCGCCGGGCCTCGGCGTCTCCCCGCCAAAGCGTGGGCTCCTGACTCCTGCGGAAGCTGCAGAGTCTGAGGGGTGGGGGCAGAGGTTGCCGGGGTGCGGGAAGTTTGAATACAGGGCTGGAGTAGGGGCGGGGACAGCAGCTCTACGGGTAATAGCAGCGTGGCGCTTCGGCTCCAGGGTAACGGAGGCGGAGACCCAGACTCCACTGCAGGAGGGCCGCAGCCAATGGTACCCGCTCCGGTCTCCCATTGGGCTCTGTCGCCATATGGCCCCGTCTATTGGCTTAGGTGGAATTGGAAGGCGGGACTATGAGTACAGAAGAAGGCCGCCATTGGTTGACCGCTTAGCTGTAAGCGGCTACCGAGAACCGGGAAGTCTTCAGCACCAAAGCTCGGCAAAGCGCGCCTGCGGCTCTTTAAATTGTGCGGAGGGCGGTGCTACGGCAGGGCGTCCTGAGGCTCGGGTGGTGGGAACAAGATGATGGGCGCAGAGGGGACAGGGGATTCCCGAATCGTAGAAACTGGAGACTGAGCAGTTGAAAATATTAACAATGGTCTCGAATCCCTTTTGGAAAACGGCTGGTTTTTAATTAGAAATAAATAAATCTGTAGCTAGCTAGTTACTTCTCGGGTTTAGCCCTAAAATCGCTCATTGTCAGGAGGATATGGAGTTAATGCATTAATGCCCCTGCTTTGAGACAATGACTTTTGTAAATCACAAACGCGCCATGAATTTGACTTGAAAGTGATTTTTAGGTTTTGGTCCGGTTATGAGGTGGAATGACACTCGAAACCCTTGCCCATATTTTTAAAAGGAAACGTCTGTGGTGGACGTCAGCAAGCTACTGAGAGCTGTTGTATGGCATATTTTCCCCTTTTAAAAATGGCAGTGCATTAAACAGCATTAATTGATTGCAGGAAGTAGAGAAGGTGAAAAAAATCATCTCTTCGGTGAAGGTTATGTTAAGCCTTTCTGAACCTTATGATGATCAGGATGGCTTAACAGTGTTTCCCTTTCTGGCCATTGTTAATTTCTTGAGAGCTATGTTTTACCTCCATCTGCAGAGAATCTGATTCATCAAGGTAAATGCATTCTAATCAGTCTTCTGACCATGAATTATGGGAATTCCGTTTCTTGCTTGACCTCGTTTTCCCAATTTTGCACTATTTCAGAGCTTTTATTTTATCCTGTCAATATATTTTATTTCAAGTTTCAGACTAACCCCCCTAAACAATACCACAATTAAATGTAATTTTTGGTAGAAGATAACAATTATCTGTCCGTGAAAAATAAATGAGTCATCCCTAAAACTGCACTGAAATAAGTTTTCATCAGTCTGTTTAAATCTGCTAATGCTCTTCGTTGAAATAGCTCACTGATTACTGACTCCATGAGAAGTAGTTTAATAAACGCATCAGTGGATTACTTTTAAAGAATTGCGACAAAGAGTCAAGAAACACGCTGTATTTAGGTGAAAAAACAAACGTCTCTCCCAGAGTGAAATGGGCGTTGTTAACACTCAAGAACAGCTGAGAATGAAACTAATTTATTCACTCACAATGTGCTAGGCAGTATAATCTCATTCCATCTTCAATCGTGACAGTAGACAGATATTGTTATTCATCATTATACCTGAGTAAACAGACTTAGAGGTTAAACAATGTACCACAAGGTAACTAAAGTAGTAAGTGGTAAGGCCAAGATTCAAGCCTACCTCTGCTTAATTCCAGGTTTCAAATTTAATGCCTTTAATGAGTTTCACTTATAGGTTAACAGAGTTACTGGAAAGCAAGAAAGTCTCCAAAACACTGTCTAATTGTATGTAACACATTTTCAAGATCTTTTCAATGTGCAGTTTTATTCACTCTATCATATTTGGAATAACAGTGACTATCAACTTATTTGACATTAAAAAAAGACAAAAAGAATTATAAACCTACAGAAGTAAAAACCAGTTTATTGAACTACTTGTAAAAGGTTATATAAAATTATGTTTCAAGTTTTTATATTGTTCTACGTGGTTTTAATATAATCATTTTCACAGAATTAGAATTGTCTAAGATTATTGCATTTGCCATTTCATTTTACTATATGTACTACATAGGATTTAGTTTTTTTTTTAAATGGAAAGCCAATAAACCTACATTTTTATATTACTATTACGTAAAATTATATTCAGCAGGAATCAGGTTTCTTATTGTTTGTAAAGATTATATTTATGAAATATACTAATAATCATTAAACACTTTGGAGTTTTATTTCAATATTCCTGGGCTTACATTGATACAGTAATATCACCAGATTTGTTATATTGCTAACTAAATGTTTACTTTCTACAGAACTCTCATTGTCTTGTTTTCTGCTATGTGTGAATGAGACAAATAATGCTAAAATTTTCCTAGAAATGCTTTCCAATAGAATTATTCCTATTTTCCATAGAGGGAAACTAAAGCGTTTGGACAATTTGTTAGAAGTTACATAAAATTAATAGGCAAAGTCATAAGTAGACTTTCCAACTGTAGACAATCCTGAAATTACAATGATTATAATTTAAAAGAAACACACAATAAAGAAGCATGTCTTGAAAAGCACACCAGTATAATTATCCTTAGCTGACTTTCAGATGTTCATTTAATACCACTCTTAACAATAAAAAAAAATGAACAAAGAACAGTACTGTCATAGTTTTATATATTTTACCTAGGTATTTGGTAATACAAAATTCAAAAATTTAAAATTAATGTCATGGTATCAATATTGCTAGAAAATTTTAAATTTAATAATAAATTCCAGATAAACAGTAGATTGTGAGCATACAATAACTTTTAACATGTGAGATGTTTAAAAGAAATTGAATAGCTTAGGAAAACTTGAGTTACATTTAGAGAACAATAAAATTGGAGACACAGAAAGTCCTCTACTCTTATAAAAAGAAATTTAGTCCAATTGTTATTATTTGGCTTTGCAGTACAGAAAGCTGATATCTTTTGATTATTGTTCTGTTTTGATCATTTGATGAAATTTACAAGTTAATTGTTTTGTTAGTGGAGAAAGAAAACTATTGAGATGTATACTAGTATTTTTCCTCTTTCATAATTAGGGAGTAAGTCATTAATAGTATCTCAATTTCATGGAGCTTATTGAATTTTCAGGGCTTTTGCTTTAGTTTTGCATAAAAAAGAACCAAACCAAAAGTTGGTTTGAGCAAGTTTTTAATACATGTTTTCATGTTTTGTTAATGCTATCTCAGTAGGTAAACACTGAAAGAAACCATAATTCTATTTGTACTCACATTGTTAGATATGAAAGGGAGAATGCAACACAATTTTCTTAGTAGACAATTGCCTGTTCTCAACTGAAAATAATCCACAGAAGATTCTGTTAAGATTAGTGACTATATTTTTAATTGACAATAAGTAAGCTAGGTAAAGAAGAAAGTGTTTTTACTACTCTAGAGTTCTAGCATAATGAAATAGCCATCTATTTCTCCAGTGAAAACAGAAAGAAAGCATAGCAGAATTGCAATGGAATATTTCTAAGTTAGAAACCTCTGTTCATTCATTAAATACATATTGAGTACTTATTAGGTGCCCTCAGGGAATACAGAGATTAAAAAATGAAGTTGTGTCTTCCAGCTGCTCACTGTCTCATGAACAAGAAAGATGACTTTCTCTGATTGCAGGTACTGTGTAAAAAGGGTGATTATAAAGGTATGCCAAAAGTGCGAAGGGGACTTGGAGATTATAAAGGTATGCCAAAAGTGCAAAGGGGACTTGGAGAAGGGACTCAACTCAGTCAGCTCTGTGGCCCAGACATGCTTCTCAGAAGAAGTAACTCTTGAATTAGAGTTCATGTTACATGAAAGGTAACTGGAAGTAGGAAGATATAAAGATAGAAACAAGTCAGTATATACCCAGGCATTAGCAAGGCAGGGCCAAAGGTTTAGTAAAACTTAAGAGATGAAATGAAGGGGCACGGTTGGGGGGTGCACTAGGAGAGGGAGTGGCCAGAGATATGGCTAAAGGCTGGGTGTTTAAATGCATTTTTAAGAAGCTTATATTTAATCCCCAAAGTCGAAGGTAGTAACTAATAAATTGAACTGAGGACTAATATACTTTGATCTGCGTTTTAGAAAGATTATCCTAGTGGCATCATGCAGGGTGAGGCTAGAAGTGGAAAGGTCAGCTAAGACCTTTTCAGGAAGGGGACTGGTAACTTAAGCAAGAAAGGAGGAAGGCCTGCATCAACTAACATCAACTGAGCACCTTGTATTCCTGGCCTGAGGTTTTAGATTTACAGTGCTCATTTTAATCCTTGCTATAACCCATTTTCATCCTTACCACAACTCGATGATATAATATTAATTTTATTATAATTTCTTTGTCACAAGCGAAGCCTGCAGCTAAAAGAGGCTAAGGGCTTTGCCCACGGTTACAGTTAGGAAATAGAAGAGTAGGGTATTAAACCCTTGTCCAACCCCAGGACTTGAGCTTTCAACCACCTGTTTTTCAAACTGTGGTTGTAACTCATTCATGAATCATCCAATCAATTTATGGTTTATGAGGACACTTTTAAAACAGATATAGAGTAGAACAGAAAATATCATAGTACATTGTATACAGAAAGTACAAGTATCATTTTATAAAACATTTGTGTTATCTTTATATACATGTAATATGTTTATTTTTTACTCTGGCTCGAAGTAAAAACACTACTGTGTTATACTGCAATCAGTGAGGAGAGAAAAAATATAGATATGCCCTACCTGTGTTACAAGAGTGGGTTGGTTGACTGTAATTGGATTGTATGTTGGTGAGTAATAGGGGGAAGAAGGAGGCTAGCTTGACTCCAAAGTCCTAGCTAAGACATCTGCCACCCTTCACCAAGACAGTAAGTACAGAAATGCCAAGTGTGCAGTAAAGGACAGAAATAAGTAGTTTGAGGACTATGTTTGAGATACCTATGGGACATTCAGGTGAAAATGCAGTTGGCGTTCTTGAGGAAATTAAATATACATTTCAAACATGACCTAGTAATTTCTTTTTTTAAAGATTTTATTTATTTTTAGAGGGGGGTAAGGAGGAATATCAATGTGCAAGAGAAACATTGATTGGTTGCCTCTTGCACGCCCCCAACTGGGGACCTGGCTGGCAACCCAGGCATGATTCCCAGGTCACTGGGAATCAAACCAGTGACTCTTCTGCCTACAGGATGATGCCCAATATAATGAGCCACACCAGTCAGGGTGTGATCGGAAAAGTATTTTCCCAGAAAAGTATTTACACTGGAGAAATTAAAGTATATATATTTAAAAATACTTTATTGACAGTATTTATAGCAGCTTTATTCATATTAGGCACAGCAGGAAACAACCCGAATATCCATAAACATGAAAATAAAAATTTAAAACTATAGTAGTTTCCCTTTATCTGCAGATTTGCTGTCCACAGTCAAAAAAATATTAAATGAAAAGTTCCAAAAATAAACAACTCATAAGTTTTAAGTTGTGTTCTGAGCAGCATGAAGAAATTTCAAGCCATTCCACCCGGGATATGAATCTCCCTTGGTCCAGCATATCAGCACTGCATACTCTACCCACCCATTAAGTCACTCAGTAGCCATCTAGGTTATCAAATCAACTGTTGGCCATATCACAGAGCTTATGTTCAAGTAACCCTTGTAGTAGCCTTACGCTACGTCACAATGCTTACATCATTCACCTCACTTCATCTCGTCAAGGAAGCATTGTATCATCTCACGTCATCACAAGAAGGTGAGTACAGTAAGATATTTTGAGAGAGACTTCATTCACATTTTTATTACATTATATTAAAATTGTTCTATTTTATTATTAGTTATTAAAACAATTAACAGTAAGTTAATATCCTACTGTGTCAAATATATAAATTAAACTTTATCATAGTATGAATAGGAAAAAATATACTATATAGAGAGTGTTATACTATCCACCACTGGGGTTGGGGTCTTGGAATGTATCCCCCAGGAATAAGGAGGGATCGCTGTATATCTTTAAATCGTAATGCTGGTTATCAGTAAAATTAACTGCTGATCAACATGGATAAATTTCAAAGACATGTTGGGCAAAAAAGAAGTCAAGACAATATATTCTGTATATTTCCATTAATAATCAGTTTAAAAACAGGCAAACTTAACCTATTGGTGAAAATCAGAACTGTCTATTATGAGGATAGGAGAAGGGATTGACTGGAAGGGAATCAAAGAGATTTTTAGAATGATATAAATATACTATATCTTCACTGAGCTGGTAGTTAAAAAAGAGTGTTTCTTTTATCAAAACTAAGAAATTATAATTGATAGTCATTTTTCTCTGTATGTAAACTTTGCCTCAATTTTTAAAAATGGGTTAGTTTATTTTTTAAAAAACCACACTCATTGTCCAATATAATAGAAAAACTAGAAGTAGGCCTGGCTCCAAATATGGTTGGATCCAAGTGCTCAATGGTATTAAAATATTGGTTTTTCCTTTTCTCTTGCATGTATTTTCCTGTGTGTTGATTTTATATCATGCAAACTTTTCCTGCCAGGTATGACCACCAAAGCTCCATTCACATTCTTTTCACCTAGCAACTCCATTAGAAAAGGAACACCTCTTTGCTGATTAGTCCGGCAGAAATTCTGGAATTAACTCTGATTGCTCATACCTGAATATGAACTAATTACTGTGGCCAAGTGGTTGCCTGGGCTGAGGGAGGGGGAAAGGATATGAACAAGTCACCTGAATTTTTATGTTCTTCCAGAAGAGCTGCGAGGTGGTTCTCCAACAGAAAACTGGAATCATGTCACTAAAAGAAGAAATGCTGGGCAAAACCAATAGATGATAATGGTAATTTTTTTCAAATAGGTTCATAGACTGGTCTAATATATTTTTTAAATTCATTTAAGAAAAACACATGTAATTCTAAGTTTCCCAGTCTGTAAATACAGATAAGGTCAACCAAATTTTGTTGTTATCTGACTTCCTCTACTTTATAGTACCTCTACTATCAAAAGACTTCCCCACCAATAATTTCTGGGATTTCCCAGAGAATGTGTGATACTTATAAACACATCTGCCTTCACTGATAATCCCTGCTGGAAAAGGCTGCTCTGTTTGTTCACACAACAGTCCATCCCATTTCCTTCAGCAGTTCCCATTGGTGGCTGTCACCAGTTCACTCAGTGCCACCACTTACATCAGTGCCAAAACTGAACCGGAATACTGCCAGTTATATGCCTATTGCTTCTCAGATCCCAGCCTGCTTGTCTCTATTATGTGATATTGGAGCTAGTACTTGGCAAATTATATTTTCCAAACTCCCTTGATGGTTAGCTCACTGTTTGGTTCTGCCAAAGGAGGCATTATTAGGGGAAGGTGGGAGTTGGGAAGAAAGAAGTTCCTTCTGTGTCCCTGTTCCATCCGTATTACTCCGGCAGCAGCAGTTGGCTCTAGTCTAACATGTCTCTTGCTGCTCCGAGGACTAGATTCCTAACACTATCAGCTAAGGGTGTAGACACCAGCCCTGTGGGGCCTTTGCTCTGAGTTCCTAGGTTCCTGTGACCCCACCTGTATTCTTTTGTTCCCTTAACCATGCAGACTAACCTCTTGCTGCAGTTACAAATACCTGGGTTATCGCAGTGTTCCCATTGTGATTTTTCAGCCTTTCAACTCATAGGTACCAATTCTCTGTATTGAATACCCTCTGCCCAAACCTAATTTTGTTTTTGCTTTCCCAACAGTATCCTGACTGAACTAATATCTTAGAGCCAAATTTTGGAGGTGAAGACGAAATGCCCTCTTCCTTATACAGGGTGGGACAAAAGTGGGTTTACAGTTATTCATATGGAAAGCAATACAATAATTAATAAATAATATTACAAGAATAAACTGTTTCACATACAACTGTACAGTAAACCCATTTGGCCCCACCCTGTATATTACTCTTAGATGAGTCCCAGTGAATTGTTACTTGCTGTTACAGACTAAATGTTTGTATCTCCCAAAATTCATATGCTGAAATCTAATCCCTAATATGTTGGCATTAAGAGGTGGGCCTTTGGGGGGGGGTAATTAGGTCATGGGGTTAGTGTCCTCATAAGAAGAGGCTGGAGCCCTGGCCAGGTGACTCAGTTGGTTGAAGTATTGTCCTATAAACACACAAAAAAGGTTGTGGGCTCCATCCCCAGTCAGGGCACATACCTAGGTTGAGGGTTCAATCTCTGGTTGGAGTGCATGCAGGAGGCAGCTGATGGATGTTTCTCTCTTTCTCTCTCTCTCTCCCCCTCCCTCCCTCTCTCCTCCTCTGCTCACCTCTCTCAAATCAATGAACATACCCTCGGGTGAGGATAAAAACAAAAACAAAAAGAAGAGACCAGAAAGCTAGTTCTCTGCTCTCTGCTCTCTGCTATGTGAGGATACAATTAGAAGAGGACCATCTACAAACCTGAAGTGGGTCCTCTTACAAGACAGCAGATCTTCCAGCATCTTGATCTTGAACTCCACCAACTTCCAGAGCTCTGAGAAATAAATGTCTGTTGTTTAAATCACCCAGTCTATAGCATTTTTGTTATATAGCAGCCTGAACTGATGAAGATACTTGCTGTGACAAAGGCACTGTTTTATTTAATTCAGTAAAAACAGTGCCTTCAGTTCTCTGAAGGAGCTGGCCTGGGATGGACTTGAGTAGTGGTCACCGTGCTATAACCAGATGCTATCTTCTCTGACAGCTTTCCATTGAGATAGCTGTGCTTGTCTCCTTTCCGCTTGGAAAAGTTCTTCCCTCGGAGGATTCTGAGGTCTATGACTCAAGCTGAGATTCTCACTGTATGTAAGTAGCATCTATAATCTATGTGGCTCAGTACTGAGGCTAATGAGTTGATGGACTCAGGGCACACAGAAAATATAAATGAGAACACTGAATAAATATGCTCATTATTAGGTTTGTAGCTTATGTTATTACCTGAGCCCCTCTCCCCCACACACATACACACAAACCATATAAACATCAGCAAAAGAAAAACACAACAGTTTTAGCACCTTTCAGGGAGCAAGTAACACAATAGGTGACCAAACAAGTATTAAAATTCCCTGGAGTATGATCTTACATTTGTGTAGCACTTTCCAGAGCACTTTCACAACCCTGAGAAATAGGAAGGGCAGATATCTATATCTGCCACTTTTAATGGGAGAGGAAACTGACCCTGAAGTTAAATCAGATTTGTCTAATGGGAATATAATATCAACCACATACTTAATTTTAAATTGTCCAGTAGTCACATTAGAAAAGGTTTAAAATGTGAAATAAATTTTTACAATATATTTCGTTTAACATAATATATCTGAAGTATTATCATTTCAATATGTAATCAATATTTCAAAATCAATTAGATAGTTCATGTTTTTTGTACTAAGACTTTGAAATCGATGTATATTTTATAGTTCCAACACATATCAGTTCCAACCAGCCACATTTCCAGTACTCAATAGTCACATGCGGGTTGTGGCTACCCTCTCTGACAATATAGGGTTATTTACCCAGAGGCATATAATAGGAAGTAGTGGTCCAGGTAGCCAAGCTTCTGAAAAGCAAAATAACAGTCTGGAAACCTAGAGACCTGGATTCCAGCTATGACTTACTGGTTGTAGGACAAGACATTCTACTTGGTTAAAGCTTGGTTTCTGGTTTGTTAACAAAGCTAGTGGCACTAATCAGATGTCTTTGCCTACTTTTTTTTTCTTCCAATAACATTCTGTGTATTGATTCAATAGTAAGTATTAATTGCATGACCATCATAACACCTCTACATCACAATCACCAGAATTAGCAACTGCTTTGAAAACTAAAAACAGGGCACAGTTCAATCATTAGAAGTTGCACACTGTTACTATATAGAAACCAGGTGCATGATACAGGGCTGCTGTGAAAAATGGAAGCCTGTAGATTTGTCGAGGAAGCCAAATCATGTTTTAGACAATTTTAGGAACCTGGAAATACTGTTGAAGCAAAATACTCAACACAGCAGCATTCTATAACCAAATAAACATGGTATTTCCTTTCCTTTTGAGAATAAATACAGTTAAGGTCACTTTTAGCCTTGGGATGGATATATGTTTGTCTAAGATGATCTTGCTAACGACTACACAATATTTGATGTCCTCTGCTAGGATTATAGTTTTAAGAAAGCCATAGTGACAAGAGGCATCTACTGTAAATACCTAGATCTTCCATTTATGGCAACCACGATAGAATTCATTTGTCTTAAATAGTGAACAAGGGAAGATGGCCTCGTGTTTTCTTTGCAATAATAGTATATGCTGAGGATCAAGTGGCTTTCAAGCAGTGTGGTGGGTGTGAAAATGCTTTCAGTTTAGATCATTCTGTTGTGTTTATGGGTTGGTGAGTCTGCAATGACATCGCCACACTGGGCTAAGGTACGCTTTCCAGTTCCACCGTACCCCACCCCAGTGAAGCCTTTTCACAAATGGAATCTTATAGGTGTTAATTCTTCCTATCCATGAACACAATATGTGCCTCCACTTAGTTGTATCTTCTTCAGTTTCTTTTACATCCTTGGTTAGATTTATTCCTAGGTATTTTATTCTTTTTGATGCAATTTTGAATGGGACTGTTTTCTCAATTTCCCTTTCTGATAGTTCATCACTGGCATATAAAAATACAACTGATTTCTATAAATTAATTTTGTATCCTGCTACTTTGCTGACTTGTTTTGCACTGTTGGTGGGAATGCAGACAGGTGCAGCCACTGTGGAAAGCAGTGTGGAGATACCTCAAAAAATTAAAAATGGAAGTGCCTTTTGATCCAGTGATACCATTTCTGGGAATATGTCTAAGGAAACCTAAAACACTAATTCGAAAGAACATAAGCACTCCTATGTTCATTGCAGTGTTATTTACAATTGCCAACATATGGAAGCAACCCAAGTGCCCATTAGTAGATGAGTGGATAAAACAACTGTGGGACATTAATACAACAGAATACTACCTGACTCTAAAAAAGAAGAAAATTTTACCCTTTGCAACAGCATGGATGGACCTGGAGAACATTATGCTAAGTGAAATAAGCCAGTCAGAGAAAGAAAAATAGCATATGATTTCACTCATATGTGGAATCTAATGAAAAAAACTGGACTAACTGAGCAAAACAGAAACAGACTCATAGATAGAAAGCAGGATGACAGCTATGGGGGGGGGGCGGTGGCAGGGTGGAGCATTTGAGCAGAAAGGAAAAGGACTCACGTACATGGACAATGTGGTGATTACGGGGGTCGGGGGAGGTAAAAGGGATATAAATGGTAATGGAAAAATACAATAAAAAAAAAGAAATCATATACGGAAGCTCTGTGTTTAAAACATAGGAAGCATATTTAAAACAAAAGCTGCTTCTCTGCTGAAGAGGGCATGGTAGTGGGAAGGGAGGGGGCACGAGTGGATCACAATCTGTTCGGTGTACACACATGTTGATGCACATACACATACACTCTTACAGAGGCATATTCTGAGGGGCTCTGATGAACACTTTGGACAGAGCTGAAAACCCTAAAGGAAAATGTCTGTACTTGAGACCCTTCTTACTTTAAAAACGTCTTTGATTCTTTGGATACAATTCCACTCTCTCAACTAGCATTTAGTTTAAACTTTAACGAAGACAGATAAGATACCATTGTAAGTCCAGTACTGTCCACTGAGATCAGAATATAGGTGTTCAACTCATATTTTTAGTTTCATAAATCATCAATTTTTATAAATGAAAGGGGAACTCTAAGATCAATTATTCAAGTGGTTTTCTGACTTTTTTCCCTTCATCACAGAAGCTTCTCTCCAAACAGTACCTTACACAGAAATCTAAAATACTCCTACACAGAAATCTAAAATACTCCTTGAAGGAGTCAGGAGGCTCTGCAAAGTTGAAATGGATGTGAGGAGGTAGAGCTGAGAATCTCCCAAACATCCCCTTTCAGAGCGGCCCTCCAATAATCCTCTCTCAAACCACCAAGACAAACCAAAGCACAATTTTAATAACCAAAGTTTAAGTCCAGCTCCAACCCTTTTCTCCGATGAGGGAACTGAGGCCCAGTGATGTGCTCAAGGTCCCACCATGAGTTGATATCATAACTGGCGTAGAACCCACTCACTGGTATTGAAAGGCTCGCTGGTACTGCCTCACAAGCACCCGTCGTCGTCCGTCGGCAGCCGTCCGTCTCGAGAGACGATGGTGTAGCTTCTTAAAGAGTATCTGCACCGCCGAGAATGGTTGTGCAGTCCGACTCGGGAGTGACACGGTATCTGTCTCCTCCCGTGTTGAATCGACATCTTGCGATGACGCTGGAGTGTCCTCTCCAGTGAAGCTGAAGCTACAGAGCCTGGGCAGGGTGATATGGAGGGTCTGCTGTTGCCCATGCAGCAGACCCCCCCTCTCTTCGCAGCTGAAGGGTCCAAGGGAAAGACGGAGTCAATACAGCTTGGCTTCAGGTGCGCCGCAGGAGTTGCCGGTGTTGACTACAACGTCAAACCGCCTTAGGGACTCCGGCTCCGGATTTTCTGTCGGGGTTTACTCCCTTAGCCTTTCCCCTGAAGAGGTATGCCGCAAGGCAGCGGAGGTTTTTTGGAGTCAGAGTTTTCCTTCTCTGATGTGCCCTGACTGGAAGATCGAACCAGCGACACTTAGCTCTCACAAGCACCAACTGTTACCTTTTGAAAATTTCTGCAAGGCAGTTGACATCATGTTGGTAGCTGGAAATCAGCGTGGTGAAACTTTACACCACCGAAATGAGCAAACGCTACATACAAATCAGGGCTTTCCCTTGAGAGCTGGTTGTTAATCCTTTACCAGGCCACCTCTGAACCCAGGGCTACTGAGTCTGCGTCTTTATGCACTACATGGCAGCCGGAGAATACATGCACGCCCTTTGATAGGAAGCACAATATTAAGTTAATAGAAAATGTAAGATGAAGTAAAAACTGTGTGTGTTCAAGAACTTAATGTATAAAATAGTAATTCTTCTCAATATTTATCACTTTCTATTGTCTTGTGGGCACTGGGTTCCTTTGACTCTTTCAAGCTGTCACTTGGAGGTGTTAGCTACTTTGGTGATTGACTTTTAGTGTTAGGTCAAAGCTTTGGATGTTAGTTAAAATTAAATCCTAGCCCTGGCGGGTGTGGCCCAGTGGATTGAGTGCCAGCTTGCAAATCAAAAGGTCACTGGTTCAATTCCTGCCCATGCCTGGGTACGAGCCAGGTCCTCGGTTGGGGGGCAAGTGAGAAGTAACCAATTGATGTTTATCTCCCTCTCTTCCTCTCTCCCGTCACCTCTCTCTAAAAATAAAAAAATTTAAAAACCTATAAAAAAACCTAAACATAAAATAAGGAGAACATAAAAGAAACTATCGAAAGTGCTTTAAGAGTAGCGAATGATCTGATGATATATCTTCTCTCTCAGTCTCCCTCTGGTTCTATTTCTGTTTAAGAAGGTATTAAAAGGTCGGTGTAAACAACTGCTGGTCTCTAAGCTTCTAGGTTGGCCTCGTGCTTCCTCCTATTTAATCCTCCCAACTGAACTTCTGATTCATCATCTTAACAATGACCCTTTTCCTCTGCCTCTCCCTCCCCTCCCTTCACCGCTTTTCTTCTTGTCCTCTGTGGTGCTGCTGTGCTCTCTCCCAGGCCTGCGTGGGCATGCTTGTGATGTCAGATGCTTGCACTTCAGCTGTCCTTTTGTATCCATGGTGATGGATGAAAAATAAGCTGCTTTGCAGTGATTTGAACTTTAATCCATTCAAATGATGCATGCTTTACTACTCAGGTGAATTTTCCCCAATACTTCCAGTTCAGTAATATCTTGAATTATAAAAAGGAAATAAAAACGCTTTCTCTTTCTCTTTCTTTCTTTCTTTTTTTAAGAAAAAGAAAAAAGAAAAACACCTTTAATGCCTTGGTAAATTCAAATAATCTTTGATTTCAGCTCCTGAAAAAACTTTCTTGATAGTTAAACCAGTAAGAAACTAATTTCAGAAATGTGATTGCAAAGGAAAAGAAATTATAAAAGGTATTTAAATTTCCTTCTCAGTACAGCTATATAAGTAACTTAGGCTAAGTAAAGCATGGAGAACCCACATAACACACATAACACAAGGGAAAAACATGACAAAAACTATGAAAGTAGTGTTGCCAACTTAACACTAGTGGTGCTTGATTAGTGGTCTATGGACATAGTATTAAATAGCTGGCTTCCAATCTTTCTAAATTCAAGAAAGAGAAAAATCCCTGGTGGTCATCTTTAGCACCTTGCCAATGCTTGCTAATCTAATCATTAAAGAAGAAAAAAGCAGACTTTTAATATAAAAAGTTTGCATGCAGTAGTATCTAGCTAAAATGTAATAACTATGTTTAAATTCTATCAACTTTCATAATTTCTTTCCATTTATAAATAACACTGACTTTTCAGTGATGTAAAGTTTCCTTATATTAATACTGTAAGTGACACAAAGAAATAGCAAAGATCCTGAAGGCAGTAGTCATGGGAAACCCAGTGCTCTACAGTTGGCTACAGGCATCACCTAAGACCCTGTATCTCTTTCTGGGGGCAGGGGTGGTATGAGGAACATATATTTACACACTTTAAAAAAAATCTACTATCTCTATTGTCCTGCTTCAAAAGTCTGGACAGTCAATAATTAGTGATTAGTAAACCTTGGGGAAAAATATTATATGAAATATCTAGACTAGGCAAACTCATAGAGACAAAAAGCAGAATAAAGGAAACTAAGGGACTGAAGAGGGGAGAATGGGAATTATTACCTAATGGATACCAAATTTTTATTTGGAATAATGAAACATTCAATGGACAGGGGTCATGGTTATGCAACATTCTGAATGTCTTAATGACAATAAATTTTATACTTAAAAAAGGCAAATTTTATGTACAATTATGTATATTTTACCACAATTTTAAAAATATTGCTATTTATGGCTCTTGTTAGTCTTGGCGAAAGAAGTTTTAGTAAACTGACATAGGCAGACACTAGTGATGGGTCAGAGAATCTGGCATTAGAGTTTAGTGAAGCTGACATGCACAGGATGTCCTTTCTGAAAATTCAAAGGCAAGCAGGACCTGTGGCAAGTCTGGGCTTTAGCTGAGTATCAGGAACCACACAATTCACTGCTAGATCCTGCGACAGGAAGGAGGGATCTGGCTGTGAGGCTCAGGTAAGAAATCCAACTGCAGAAAGCATGAGCCCATTTGTCTTGTTCGGCCTCACTGAACTCTCTTCTTATCAAGGGCATAATGGTCAATTGCCTGCTCTCAGTGACAGAAAAGAGTGAACCTGAGGTCATGGTATCTGGACCAGGGAGCAGGGGAGGGAGAACAGGGTAGTCGTTTCATGTGCCTTGGTCCAGGCTATAACAGCAAAATTATAATTGGGAAAAAAAGCCAGGTAGACTTTAACACTATGACATTATACAAAACATTTAGAAAAACCATAATAGTTGGATGACTTAAGAAGACTTTTTTTCAGGTAATACAAATTAAAAAATACAAATAGTGTAGTGAAAAAATAATTGAACTTGAAAATGTCTTTAACCTTTCCCTTTTTTACTTTTGCTAAGTGGAATGTGATGTGGGATGACTCCTGTTGCCCCAGAACTGTGGCCACTGCCCAAAGTTGAAATCATTCTCTAAATAATTAGCACTCAAAACCTTCTGCAGCAAAATCTCAGATATTACTTGTAGAAATTTTTGTCAGATATATCTCCCCAGGCAAGGGAAACAAAAGAAAACATAAACAAATCGGACTACATCAAACTAAAAAATTTTTGCACAGCAAAGGAAATCATCAACAAAATAAAGACAATCCACAGAATAGGAGAACATATTTGCCAATACATCTGATAAGGGGTTACTTTCCAAAATTTATAAAGTACTTATAAAACTCAACACCAAAAAAACAAACAACCCAATTAAAAAATGGGCAAAGGACCAGAATAGACATTTCTCCAAACAGGACATACAGATGGCCAATAGACATATAAAAAGATGCTCAATGTCACTAATCATCAGAGATGCAAATTAAAACCACTATGAGATAGCACCTCACACCTGTCAGAACGGCCATCATCAATAAATCAACAAACAACAAATGCTGGCGAGGATGTGGAGAAAGGAGAACCCTAGTGCACTGCTGGTGGGAATGCAGACTGGTGCAGCCACTGTAGAAAGCAGTATGGAGATACCTCAAAAAATTAAAAATGGATCTGCCTTTTAACCCAGTAATCCCACTTCTGGGAATATATCCAAAGGAACCCAAGACATTAATTTGAAAGAACATAAGCACTCCTATGTTCATTGCAGCATTATTTACATTCACCAAGATTGGAGGCAGCCCAAGTGCCCATCAGTAGATGAGTGGATAAAACAACTATGAGTCATTTACACAATGGAATTCCACTCAGATGTAAAAAAGAAGAAAATTTTACCCTTTGCGACAGTATGGATGGACCTGGAGAACACTATGCTAAGTGAAATAAGCCAGTCAGAGAAAGACAAATACCATATGATCCCACTCATATATAAAATGTAGTGAACAAACTGAACTAACAAGCGAAACAGAGTCAGACTCATAAATAGAAAGCAGATGACAGCTAAAGGCAGGGGTAGTTTAGGGGGTGGAGGGATTGAGCAATAAGGACAAAGGATTCATGGATATGGACAACAGTGCTGGGGGTAGGGGAGTAAAAGGGGACTAAATGATAATGGAAAAAAATACAGTAAATATTAAATTTAAAAAAGAAAAGAAAAATGTCTACAAGTAACCTAACCGCTATCAACCACACTCTAGGAAACTCCTCTCTTTGCCCTCACTTTGCCAAAGGAAAGGCTTAGTGTGTGGTAATGAGGGGAGGAGATCCAGAAGAATAATTCACAGGGATTCTTAAATTGCCTTGAAGAAGGGGAGACTGACATCTCATTCCCTGACTGATGCCTGCTAAGTTGCAGCCTATTTGTAACTTTGTGCTGGCCCTAGAATAAAGCATTTGAGGCCATTCTTTGTAGAGTTTCACACTGTTCTTGGGGCATCCATAGAGAAAAATGTCTGCTTCTAGTCTAAAAAATTCTGAAGGTGGGAATAGAAAAACCACTGCCAACAAGGTTTAATGATGTAGTATACCTAGAAGAAGAGGAGGGCTCCTGCCCACAATCTGGTTCTCCATGACCTTAAAAGTATATGGCAAGAGCATCTGAAGTTTTATGATTCCATGGGAAAGAGTAGGAAGTTAGAGGAGAAGCAGAAGAGCATGAGGCTGTCCAGGAGGCTGCTGGTGGTAGATGCACAACCCAGATAAGAAGCTGGGAAAATGAGCTGTTGATAGACTTGAGGAAAATCTTCTCTCTTCCTCACAGCAACAGAGCGGCCTGGGTAAATCTGAGCATTGTCCCAAGGAAACCACACTCCACCTCCTTGGATACCAATTCCTCACTAGCATCAGGTATGAACTTGTTAAACCAGAGTGAGGCCAGTGAGGCCTCCTCACCCTTGACCCTTCTACCATAGCCAGCTGCACTGCCTCCCTTACTTCTACTGCGTCGGGGAGAGAAAAGCAATGGGATCAGAAACAAGACTAAAGGTTTGTTTTTTTATTTTTTATTTATTTATTGTTTTTCTATTACAGTTGTTCCACTTTTTCCCCCGTTGCTCCCCTCTACCCCTTCTCCCACAGTCAATCCCCACCTCGTTGTACATGTCCACGGGTTATTTATACCAGTTCCTTTACTAAACCCTTCCTCTACTTATCCCGTTTCTATCCCTCCCCCCGTCCTCCCTGGTAACTGTTAGTCTGTTCCTTGTTTACATGCCTGTGGTTCAATTCTGCTTGTTTGTGTTGTTCATTAGTTTTCTGTATGGTGATATTGAAGTTTTAAAAATAGACTATACTTCAAAAATGGAAATTAACCAGAATATTATGGAATCTGTCCAAGATGTTAATCTGAGCTTCAATACAGCACAGCTGAAAATAACAATTGACAAAAAGCAATACTATTTTTATTATAATTACACTAAGCTGAAATAGCTCAATTATCACTCAGAGTCAAACTATATACATAACTTTATACTGTGATTTTTCACTTAATAATAACAATTTTTCATCTTAAAACATCTTCATAAATATCATTTATAATAGTCTCATATTTCCCTTTTACAGATGTGTCATAATTTATTTAACCATTACTTTATTGTAGGACACTGATGTTCTCAAATTTTAAGAATTAAATTATAATATTTATTTGTTCCTTTCATATGATTATTAGTATTAGTAATATTAAATAGCCACTGATCTATGAACAAAGGGATTCTGACTTCCCAGTGATTCATCAGGAAACAATCTGGGGTGTTGATAGGCTAGCCAACAGCTCTAATGATGTGTTTACTAAGCTGGCAGCATTACCCATTTTATCTTTCTAGTGTTTGCCAGTTGTGTGGAGCTGACAACTATAGTCCTACAGGATATAACGTATCCCTGCCTTGTAGAACAGAGGTCCCCGAACATTTTGGCACCAGGGACTGGTTTCATGGAAGACAATTCTTCCATGGACCAAGGTGGGAGGAGGATGGTTTACAGATGATTCAATAGCATTACATTCAAATTCACCTCATGTGGTGCAGCCAGTTCCTAACAGGCCTGGACTGGTACTAGTTGGCCAGGAGGTTGGGGACCCCCACTCTAGAATATAAGGACCACCAGGATGGGAATTTGTTTCTGTTTCATTTTCTGCTATATGCCTAGCACCTGAAACAGACCCAGCACAGGGTAGGCACTAAAAAAATATTTCTTAAAAATAAATAAGTAAATGTGATTATAAGTAGGAGTGAGGCATAATTACTCCTGAATTTCCCTTCGATTTCTGCATAACAGATTTATGAGAACCACCTAAGTAGGCAGTTAAGGTAAGAATGGATCTAACAGAAGAAACAGTGGAGGCAGGGCCTAGAGCAGAAGTCAGAGACAAGGAGAAGAATGAGCTTCAGGGCCCTGGAATGTGAAAAAATATTGATGTGATCTTATACTTTGTTTTTATTAAGACCTAAATTAATTAATCCAATTAGTAAGATATGAGTCTCATAATAAGATGGCTGAAACTGAACAATGACTACATGGGGGAAAATTATTCCTAGTGTTGCCAAGTGGTGAACTGAATATATATGTTAAATTGCTGCCTCCCAGAGTCCCCGTGAAATAACAGAAAAGCTATAAAATAAATGAAAAAAAAGAGTTTAAAGATTAAAAATACAGCATCAAGGGATAGGGATTCCCAGTCAGGGCACATGCCTGAGTTTTAGGCCAGGTCCCTAGTTGGTGGGGCATGAGAGGCAACCACACATTGATGTTTCTCTCCTTCTCTTTCTCTCCCTTCCCCTTTCTCTAAAAATAAATAAATAAAATGTTTTTTTTTAAAAGAAACTAATAGGATCATACTGAAGGAACAAATAGAGGAATATAAAACTACAGCCTAAAACTTCATAGGTAAGAAAACTCCTTTCTAAATGATGCCCAGAAATATTTCAAGTTCAGAGACGATATTAGCAAAAGTCCGTTCTGAATAGGAATATCATCAGCAGTTAACTAAAGAAGTGCTGTGGCAATTGGGTCCTGCTTGCTTCCCTTTCCCTCTCTTTCCCCTAGGTTTACATTTCCATACTCAGTTTATAAACACAGCACACACAGCTACTTAAAGTCCTGAGACAATATCAACATTATAAACTTCAACAATTAAAAAATACAGAAGTCAGGAAGGAGGAGGATGGAAGAATATGTTTTCCTAATTTGCTCATCTTTCATAACAAGTTGATGAATACTTGTCTAAAATTAGTAAGTCAAGAAATGGTAGTAAAACCTATTATTGGAGGCTAAAGAGTAACCACCACACACAAACAAAAATCCCTTAAAAACATTCAGTGTCTACTGAAGAAAATCTATATCTCTGTGTAGTGAGATTTAGCACAGGATGTTGGGGAAGGGGCAAGGAGTCTTAGACACATTTGCATAATTTAAAGGTTTTCTGAGTTTTGATATTACTTTAATAAAAACATAATTTTAAGTGCTTAGTAAGAAGAAAATGTAAAGAAATACACTGAAGTTAATAGTGATTGTTTTTGAGTAAGAACTACAGACAATTTTTATTTCAGTTTTCTATAATTCTACATTTTCCAAATTTCCTATCTTCATTATTATTTCTACAATAGAAAAAAAAAACACGATTAAGAAAATGTTGTGATCATAGGTTTTTTTGTAAAGTATTTCACATATGATGCTTAGCTGAAAAGAGAGAATCAGAGACCAACAGGGAAGGCTGGAGTTTGTAGCTACTGGTAACAGGGAAGGACAGACATTGGAACTGAACAGAGGAAGTTTGCACCAATTTCATAAAGGAACAAGTTTTGAATATACACTGGAATGGAAAGTTTGACCAGCCATGGAGTTTACTGAGTCACTCCTGGATTTTTCCCCATTGTGATCTTCTGCTTATTTAGATTGTTCTGTATGATGAGACATGCATATGTACCCCACTCCATGTTTATCACAACCAGTTAAAAATCTCACCACTGCAGAGATCACAAATTAGAACTTCCCCATTAGGACAATACCTGGAGCTGCTTGCTTCCTGCTTTTGTACTCATGGGTCATGTCCACCACAGGTCAGACATGATCTTACAGAGTTAGCTTCGTGATCTCCTGACTGCTGTTCCTACGTGATCAAGGAGTCAGGGCCATGCAGGCTGTTGAGTTCTTCTACAGGATGGTCATTACATATGGTGTGGCTAGTGCGGAATATTATCAGAAAGTAAATGATTACTATATGAGTGCCTCTGCACAGCAACCGCAACTATTAGTGCCTCCAGCAAAACTGTCTTAACTTGAACTTCAATGTCATGACCATGGCATCTATCTCTGTGTATTTCCTTTAATATTTTTTTGGTCAATGTCCCAGGAGAGCATATTCTATCATGCAATATTCGGCAAAGATCTTCTACAAAAGCCAGTGGTCATGGATGCAGTGTTAATTGAACACCAAAAGGAGAGCATGCCAGCCTACTATAAACAAAGAGCCCCTTTAGAAATATTCACCATGTCAGGCGACATGATGAAGGCCATTTGAGAATTTTCATGCAATGTTTCCAAAATTTGAAGAACTATTACTTTTTGAAGGACCTTTGACTAACCCTCTGGTGGCCTCTTGCATTGCAGACTATAGACATCTTAAACTATGCACAAGTTCTTTGGAGTTACAAAGTCTCATCCCCAAATTCTTTAATATATAATGGAGCAGTAGCAAGTATTGAAATATTAAGGGAGCTGCGGCTACCTTCAACTGTGGGCTAAATAAAAGTCAGCTAGGATCTTTTTTAGTCAGGATCTTGCTTCTCAAAGTGGGAACAAGCAATGTCAGCACTGCTGTGAATTGCTCAGAATCTCAGGCCCCACCTGAGACTTACAGAATAAGAATCTTTATCCCAGGTGATTTGTATGCACAGTAAAGTCTGAAAAGGACTGGCTTAGGAGAATCCAAGGTTGCTTTGGGAAAGTTCTCAGCTGTCAGAACAGAGTTGCTACATCTTATGAATTTCATAACTAACTTCTGGGCATACTATACTGGTGATTTGATATTCAAGGTAGGTTAGGTACTTCTCATAATGATAGCAGTATTTCAGATTGCAGTTATTCTAAGCATGGCATGCTATGATTCATTGCCTTGGTGATTCAGACCCTTTTAATTGTGATAGCAGGTCAGAGAAGATTTCATCTCCCAAAGCATATTCAGTTGTTGGTATGGAAGCTGCTTTCCAGTCATTGCTGAAATTTTTCTTTGAGAAGTACTTACATAATTTACACAGTCAAACAAAAAAAAAGACAGAGCTCACAACTGATGTAAGTCAAAGAACAAAGTTCTAGTTTTACCACCTTACTTGCCTCGGCCTCTGAGTCTGTACCTGCCAGTCCCGATGTTACACTGATCAAAAATACAGCACATTAAGGAAGATGGTGTTTGTATGTTTTTTTAATGCATGGAAATACTGGATTCTGATTAATCTTTTCAAAATGACAACAAATCCTCAGTTTTAGTTTCTCTCCCTCTCTTTCTCCTTTCCCCTCTCTCTAAAAATAAAATAAATAAACAAAAATCCCTCAGTTTTAGATGAGATATGTACATGTTCATCATCTAAATGAAAATAATCCATGGTTGTGGCTCCAGTGAAAAGAAGGGACTCAAAAATTCATTATGTATTTTTGAATTTTGCTTGCTTCTTCAAATTCACTTTTTTATCACTTGAAAAAAACATGAAGACATGATGTATCAAAACAAGGAGGGTAGCTCTTGCAGCCATGATGGACAGAACCCTCAGAACACCAAAGATCTTGAGTGATTCAATTTTGTAAGTCTAAGTGTTTTCCTTCCTTTCCATTATGTTCCATAACGTACAGTTTTGTGAAAATTATATGGTCTGGTCTCATTTTATAAGGACTCTTCTTCATTCTCAAGAAATGTTACAGTTGTTCATAAGCTATTTTGCAAAAGATTTTATTTATTTATTTTTAGAGGGAGGGAAAAGGAGGGAGACAAACATCAATGTGTGAGAGAAATATTGACCTGTAGCCTCTCGCACTCCCCGAGCCGGGGACCTGGCCAGCAACCCAGACATGTGCCCTGACCAGAATCAAACTGGAAAACTTTTGGTTTGCAGGATGACATCCAATGCACTGAGTCACATCAGTTAGGGCTGTAAGCTATTATTTTATACATCATCAAACATTTCTTAAAGGTCATTTTAAAATTCTGTGGTCAGTTGAGGAGTTGCAGTTCATGAGTACAATTCTTAAAAGTCTTCGGAGAATCAAATGACCTGGCTTTACTTATTTTTCCTGTTGTGACCACAGTAAGTATTTTAATACTATGTCATTATGATGGTTGTCTAATGTATGAAAAAATTAAGTAGGAATTTCTGAAGTGTCTAATTTTTTATGTAAGAAATGCCAGGGGGGCAGTATGTGTGAAGGGGACATACTTTTTAAATCACAAAGTTTGTGCTAAGGATAAAATGTATGCATAAATATTAATAGAGCCTTTCTAATCTTCTTTTGACAAATTCTCCTGGCAATCAATTGAGAGTTCTTGTTTTAGGGGTATTCTTTGAAATTCAATAGAGGATTTATTGAGGAGTCTGCAACATGGAATAAAGAATGTTGTTTTGAAATTTGTAATTCAAATGTACTTTTCTCTAAATCCTAAAATCCAGTCAATAGGAATGAAAGTTAAAAATACAAAATTTAATAGCTTTCATGTTGCTGAGTAGTGCAATTAAGAACACAGACTTTGGACTTCCGGCCAAGATGGAGGCTTAGACGGACACGCTAGGTCTCCCTCCACATCTAGAGAGGAATACAACTACTTCAAAACAAAGGATAACTAGAAATTCCAGAAAATAAAACTACACGGAAGTCCAACATATGAAGTTATAAACCAGCGGTGCCATTTGGGCAGGTAAGAGTTAAAGAGGGCAGTGCTGTTTGCGGTCGCACCCGGAGTGGCGGGCGGCGAGGAATCCCGGCTGCGCAAGCCCCTGGCGGTGCGCGACCCCGGCGAGGAGTCCCGGCTACGCAAGCCCCTGGCGGTGCGCGACTCCGGCGCTGGGGAGAGCGGCCGCTGCATCGCCTTGAACAGTGAGGCCCAGGGGGGCGGGAGGACGGATCCCGGTCTCCTAGCTGAATAACTGTGTAAATCCATCTTGGACCCCCGCCCCCAAAGAAAGCACCACAGGGCTGCGAAATAGGTCGCGGACAGGCAGGCGCCGGTCGCTAATTTGTGACGCGTACACAGGCACTGCCCCCGACAGCCAGCCCAAGGAAACAAAACGCATCTGTCAAAATGAGGCAGGCAACTATAGAAATACCGGTAACACAACTCACCAGGCAGCAGATAGAGAACCTGACAGATGAACAGATAAGAAACCTGTCAGAGGCTCAGTTCTGGGCCATTGTTATCAGGTGGCTTACAGAATTCACAAAAGAGCAGGAAAAAGATATGAAAGAAGCGAAAAACTTTCATAACGAAAGGAACAAAACCGCATACGAGACAGAAGGAAAGGAAATAAAATCCAGAGTTCATTTCAACAAACTGGAATATGGAGAAGGAACAAGCAGTCAACCAATGCAGCGAGAGGAAATGGGAAGCAACAATGAAAGGATCAGAAACCTCTGGGACAGCTATAAAAGGCCCAACATAAGAATCATTGGTTTGCCAGAGAATGAGGAAGATGAACTAGAACTTGAAAAATTGAGTGAAAATATAATAAAGGAGAACTTCCCAGACTTGGGGAAGGGAATAGACCTGCAGGTCCAGGAAGCAAGGAGAGTTCCCAAGAGACTGGACCCAGGGAGAACCACTCCAAGACACATTATAATCAAAATGTCAAAAATTAAAGATAAAGAGAGAATCTTAAAAGCAGCAAGAGAGAAGAAAAGAATTATGTACAAAGGGGTCCCAATTAGACTATCAGCTGACTTCTCAAGGGAAACCCTACAGGCAAGAAGAGACTGGCAAGAAATATTCAAAGTAATGAAAATCCAAAACCTACAACCACGAATACTCTATCCAGCGAAATTGTCATTCAGAATAGAAGGACAGAGAAAGTGTTTCCAGGACAAAATAAAACTGAAAGAGTTCATTAGATCCAAACCACTGTTATATGAGATGTTAAAGGGACTGGTTTAAAAAAAAACAGAAGCTAGGGAGATGAAACAAAGGCAAACTAAATAGGCAACGAGAGTGGAAGAGGAACTGTGGGTACGGGAAGCATATTGGGGGGAGGTCAACAGGGAGGGGGAATGGGGAAAGGGAGGGAGATGATATAGGAATTGGGGATCAAGGTAGGAGGGAATGGAATAGACGGAGAGAGGTTGGGAGGAACTGTATGCACAACTAATGGACATAATCTAAAAGGGGGGGACAACTGGAGGGAGGGGGGCCACTGGGTGGAGGGGAGCAGAGGGAAGGGAAATTGGCACAAATGTAATAATTTAATCAATAAAACACATTAAATCTGAAAAAAAAAAAAAAAAGAACACAGACTTTGAAGTCAGAGGTTAGAGAGACTTGGGGCTATCACTCAAAAATTACAAATTGAACATGTTACTCAAACTCTCTAAGTCTTAGGTTTTTTTCTGTAAAATAGAAACCATCATGTCCACTTCCTCAGATTATTTTGAAAATATAGTAAAATACTTGCTTAGTAAACCCCAAGGCTAACAAATGTAGATATTATAATATTATTATTATACAGAGTAGAGCAAAAGTAGGTTTACAGTTATATGGAAAATTATACAATAATTAATAAATGATAATACAAGAATAAACTGTGTTTCACATACTCATAACTGTATATACCTACTTTTGCCCCACTCTGCATACCTGGCAATAAATATCAAGCTAGACAATGAGAGAGATAAATATTATTATATAGATATGTTTATTACAGATATTATTATATATATCTGTCTTGATAATGTAAAAGACAAGATATTTCACTCACAATAGTCATATTCCATGACCTACATAGGGAAAAAAAACCCTAAAAATATACCATGTCTCTGGAAAGAAAAACTGAATAATTTAAAGATATCAAATCATTCCAAAGTGATTTATATGCTCACCATTTCTTTAAATTTTTCAAGATGATCTCAAAATATATTTAGATAAACACTCAAAGTAAATAATTATTATATGAGGAGTTATAATATGTCCAAATATTAAAATATTACAATGCTACAACAATTAAAATATATGATAAAGAAAAGTCCTCAAATCAACAAAAAAGAAAAAAGAAAAAAAAAGAAAGATTATTCATTAATGACTCTAGGACAAATCATGAGTGTAGTGTGTTTTTTTTAATAACCTTTACTCATACCATTTTATTAACTACATACCAAATAAATTTAAGAAGTGTACAAATTCAAAATATAAAAAGCAAGCATAAATTTGAAGTAAGTAATTACCAAATTTCTGCAAGAAGGATACTTCCTAAAATCACAAATGATGAAACAAGTCTCCACTAAACAAATGTACAAATGATATGAACAGGTAATGGGCCAAAGATAAATTAATACATGTTCACAAATGTGGAAAAGTCTAATATCAGTAGAAGTCTTTTTTAAAATTCCAAAATAAAATTATTAGATCTAAGCAGATTTTGCTTTTATCTCTCCACTTATTTACTATTTCAATAATAAAAATACTGAACACTGGTAAGAAGGTAATATGAACAGGCACTCTTATACTCTAGAAAAGTGATAAATTGGTTTAAACCTTTTTGTTAGCAATATGTCAGAAGTCTTAAAGCAATTGTATCCCTTAACTGAACAATTTGACTTTTAGAATTATTCTCCTTTAAGTCATTCCTAAATACAAATTGTAAAATGCAAATATGCACTTACAGTATCACAAAATTATTTTTGAAAGAAAATAGAAGATACCATTAATTATAGTGTAGTTAAATATAGTTCATAGTTAAATTTTGAAAAACATTAAAAATGTTCATAAGATTTATAATGATAAGCGAAAATAAATACAATAAATTTTTTTAAAGAAACAAATTTGAATATAAAAGTATAAAAAATGTGCGAAAATATTAACTGTCTTTGGATGGCAGAACTAAGGAATTTTTTGTATTTATTTATTTTTAATATATTTTCTGATTTCTCTATCATGGACATATTTAACTTTATGATTACAAAATAATAAAGTAGTTCTGAAAACTCCAAAGTAACATATTTACTTTTATAACAATGCTTTTCTGGTTATGTAAGAAATATACAGAATAACCAATTGTCAATTTCTATTTCCTCTCTGACCACATACATAATTATAGACTCTTAGGTGTCCACATAGAATGATATATACATGTCAACAAAATTTGATAAGCAACATGAAAAATTTTAGTATTAATCTGTAGATATAAGGAGTATTTGCAATTTATATTTTCTACAATATTTTACAGGCCATTTAAAAACTAACTAATGATAAATAAGGTGATTGGGAAAAGAAGGAGAAATACAGAATTATAA
This sequence comes from Furipterus horrens, assembly GCF_987537825.1. Lineage (NCBI taxonomy): Eukaryota > Metazoa > Chordata > Mammalia > Chiroptera > Furipteridae > Furipterus > Furipterus horrens. The sequence continues at coordinate 125,170,483 of NW_028327176.1, forward strand.
CTAAGTCAAATTTTAATTTTTATTAAAATACTTATTTGCAAATACCCTGGCTGGTTTGGCTCAGTGGATTGAGCGTCGGCCTGCGAGCTAAGTGTCGCTGGTTCGATCTTCCAGTCAGGGCACATCAGAGAAGGAAAACTCTGACTCCAAAAAACCTCCGCTGCCTTGCGGCATACCTCTTCAGGGGAAAGGCTAAGGGAGTAAACCCCGACAGAAAATCCGGAGCCGGAGTCCCTAAGGCGGTTTGACGTTGTAGTCAACACCGGCAACTCCTGCGGCGCACCTGAAACCAAGCTGTATCGACTCCGTCTTTCCCTTGGACCCTTCAGCTGCGAAGAGAGGTGGGGTCTGCTGCATGGGCAACAGCAGACCCTCCATATCACCCTGCCCGGGCTCTGTAGCTTCAGCTTCGCTGGAGAGGACACTCCAGCGTCATCGTAAGAGGTCGATTCAACACGGGAGGAGACAGATACCGTGTCACTCCCGAGTCGGACTGCACAACCATTCTCGGCGGTGCAGATAGACTCTTAAGAAGCTACACCATCGTCTCTCGAGACGGACGGCTGCCGACGACGACGACTTATTTGCAATTTTTGCCTTTTTTAAGTTATGATCATTTTAGTGATTCATGACAAAAATTAAAATTTATGACTAGAAAGGAGATATTGATTTTTCAAAATTATTCAAATATGATTTAAATTTCTATTGAGTAATGAAAAGCATTGAGCATATGCTTTAGAACATTTGCAAGATGAAAAAAAAAATGGGAGGGACTATTAACAGAGAAATGAGAGAACTGGAGCATTCCACTGGGAATGTTCCCAGAGAGTAACCTTCCAAGGGTAATTATGTTTGGAATATTTACACTTAGGCTAAATGTGCACTGGAGGCAAGTGCTTTGTAATTAGTAGTGAATAAGTTTGCTAAGATACAACTTTGCTTCAGCCAGCAAACATTAGGTGTCCAGAGAATGTCCTGTTTCTAAGTAAACTTTAATATTTTGTGAGACAGTTATTCACTTTTATTTCTCATTTGGCATGCATAAATTTTTCCAGAGTGGTTCCAAGAGAAAAGTTACCCTGATTGGAGGGAGTTTGGGATTAATCAGGCTGGAATGTACAGACTATTATGTACATGACAGTTTATTATTTTCAACCTCACTGGTTTTTGACTTATGATTATTCAAATCTGACTGGGCTCTTATTTTCCTTGGAATCATCAGGAAGAAAATGTTTACAATGCAAATTAATATCTTTTTAAATTTATTTATCTATCTATCTATCTATCTATCTATCTATCTATCTATCTATCTATCTATCTATCTATCTATCTACCTACCTACCTATCAGAGAGGGGAAGGGAGGGAGAAAGAGAGGGAAAAAACATTGATGTGAAAGAGATGATCCTTTACCTCTCATATGCGCCCCAACCCGGACCGAAAGCATGTGCCCTAACCAGGGATTGAATCGGCAACCTTTCACTTTGCAGGATGATGCCACACCAGTCAGGGCACAGATTAATATCTTAAATGAGAATCTCCTAAAGAGAAAACTGATTTAAACACATCAGCACCTTGTTTTGTTAGGAGGGTCAAATGAGTTTCACTTGCATGAGCAATACATGCAAGGAAGGAGGTGACACAGCCAGAGAAACAAATGGCAGGGGGGAGGATGTGTGCAGTTTGCTGCTGTAATTGCTTAGACAGTTCGGCTCAGCAGATGATGGCCTGCAGAGTCAGCACCATTTGAGCACAGGTCATCCTTACACAGGAGGGCCAACCACTATCAAATAAACACATTGTATTCGGGTGTTTCGTGCCGATGCATTATGGCAGGAGTGGGTGATTTTTAAAAATATGTGCACGAATTTTGTTGTTAAGTAAAATCACTATAAATTGAAAACTACTTTGCACTTTTTTTAAATGAAAGTTTGATTTTCTTACCTTAGAATGTATTCTTCATCGTTATTATAAAAGATAAAGGCACTCTAGGCAGTTGGAGAAAAATGTAATTTTACATGTCCCGACAACAATGTATATAAATAGGCAATGGCTTAGGGTGTTGCATACATTAGGATAGCACTAGATCCTGGCCTCAAAACTAGCATTCCATGGTTGCATAACTACATAACATAAATGTAAGTTTCAGAGTTGTTTTTGAAAGAATTTTATTTAAGGATAAAGCAAAGAATTCATTCATTAAATAGAGTCATTTACTTCAAAAAATGAAAACTCTAAAAAAGCTCTCCGTAAAAAAGACCTTCTCACCAAATGGTGAAACAGCTATTGCTTGGCAAAAGTTTCTGATCACAAACTGACATGAATCTATAAGATGCATTTTTGGCCCTTTGGATGTTTTCTTAACTTTTCATTACGAAAATGTTCAAATATAGGCAAAAATAGAGCGACTAGTATAATGAATCTCCACATATCTACTACCAATGAGAGGTTGGCAAAAGCAGGTTTACAGTTGTGAGTGACATTCTTTTTGAGTTAATAAAGCTACTGAAGTAATCACAACCTGCATGTCTTTTTATGCAGAACTGTAAAAATCCTACTTTTGCCAACCCTTGTATGTGAGCCATTCTCGCATGTGTGGACTCCTTATAGACCCCGTTTGGTTCTTCTCTAACTTCTCCTCTTGGAGTTGCACCTGATTTTATTACCAGTTTTCATTGAATCCATTGGGGAATGGGCTGATTCTGCTTCTTAGCCAGGAACCACCTGATCCTGAAAATCTTGTGAGAAGCCATGGTGAAGAAGAACCAACCTCATGCACCACGATGGTGGAAAAAGAGAACCTGTGGTACTTTGAAAGATAGAAAACATGCCTAATAAATTTGTGGAACCGACTAAAGAGATATCCAGTGCCAACTGGTTTCTGCTGTGTATTAGAAAACATTGTAAAAGACAGATGAACTAAAGAAGGGACTGTTGGGTTTGTAGATAGGATTTAGAAGACAATGGCCTTTATGCCTGGCAGGAGAAACTTTGAGAATATAAAGTACTATATTTTATCATATTTTTAGTTTTTTTAATTCAGTATTAGTTTGTACTTTCCCTGAATTTGTAAATTTTGTATCCATCACTAATTCTGCCATGAAATTTTCTTAGAAAATGCTAATCTCTGGGGCTACGGATGAGGCAAGCAAAGCTATTTGCCCAATTACACAGTTAGTAGTAAAGCCATGATTTGATCTTGAACTATCAAAATTCAAAATTAGTACTCATTCCTTCTTCCTTGTTTCCAAAATTATTTCAACAATTTACGAGTTACTTTACTTAAACTAAATGTATACTATATTTTCATTTATAACTGATTCTTGAGAACTACACAAGAGTTTCACAGACTTGAATCCTTTTAATATTCAAGATGGGTGACAGAATGATACATTATGTATGAAGGGCTAAAATATGCTTTCCCACTTTGTAATTATAATAGGGAGGAAATTATTGTGCCCCAGCAGTTTCAGCTGTTGAAGGTGAACTCTCTTTGATATCTGACCCGGAATGCTCTCCTGGTATATCTCCTGCTGCTTCTGACTTAGTATCTTCCATTTACTCTGGGTAAGCTTTCTCTCTCTTTTTATTCAGATAATTCCCATTTAGATTAATGAAACGAAATTTTCCCTGGCAGAACAAGGAAGAAATGGATTTTCAACAACAGGAGGATATAATATTTAAACTTGCTTAGGAAGAGAGGAATACATTCAGCTATGATAATTGCTCTTTTTTGCCTCTACAAAGGAAAGAAAACTCTATTCTTAAAAAATGATTTATATGTTATTTTTCCTGGAATCATAGAACATAGATAATAAATTTCTTTAAGTTCTTTATTCTCTGAATTGCCTCAATCCCCATTCTTTTGGGATTTGGAAAAGAGAACATTCTCTACCTCTTTAAAACACGAATATAATAATTAGGCTTCCTACAATGAACTTTCTGTGTGGCAGTAGAGACTTTAAGAATAAAATTGCATTGTATTTTTTCAATTTTTCATTTTTTTAAAATTCAGCCTTAGTTTGTACTTTTGTTGAGTTTAAAGATTAAGGATTTTACTAGTTTTGCCATGATATCTGATTTAAAAATTAATGCTCCAAATATAGTTGTTTTGTCATTTATCAAATATCTTCAGTATTACAGAAGAAAGAGAAATAGAGCACATTTCATAGTTTGTCATATTATTTGGCATCATAATAATGCACGGTTTCTCAATAGAAGCACTATTTATTAGCATTCTGGCAGAAAAATAATTTCTTGTGTGAGACTGTCCAGAGCATTGCATAAGCTTATCATCACTGATCCCAACACCCTAAATGTCTATAGGACCCAAGAGTCATTGTGTTAAGTAAAAATGCCTATATACATTTAGAGTTACCCTTTTTGGGTATTGTCTCCAACTGAATGAGATTCATTGGTATAATGCAAATTTGAGAAGTCCACAACTCTCATTCTCCCCTCTAAATTTCTCCCAACAATTGTGGGAGTCCCTGCGGAGCATCTCACATGTGCTAATGGACTAGTCCTCTCCTCTCCCGTAAGGCAGAAACAAATTTCCTTCTTCCTGCTTCAACTTTCTACAGTGATATCCAGTTCATCATTGCTGCTGCTTTTTCCTACATCTCTTCTTGAGTATGCACTGAACCAACGTATTCATCACATTCCTATGGTTAGTATTAAGTGAGATGAGTGTCACATCATGGCTAGTTTTGGAGTGAGGAGGATGGGAAGCAGAGGAATGAAGAAGCTGAGAGCTCTCTCCGTCCATCTCAGAACCTGTGCCACGCTGTACTCCCTTACGGTGAGTTACTTTTCAAGAGCATCTCAGCCTACCAGATTCTGGATTCCATGGGAACAGAGACTTCTGAGGAAAAATATCTGGCTTCTTGCTGGTGTCAAATATTTGAGGTTGGAATTACATAGAATCCATACATTAACCCCCCTGAATTAACCAGGAGCCTCTAGCAGACCTGTAGATACACTCAGTGTTCCATCCAAACACAGCCTTACTTAAATTCTCAGGCTGAGAGACCCCACTATAATTTTAGCTTTTAAAAACAGAGTAGACAGCTCAACTATATTTTCATCTCATGTGTCTAACTGCTTATATTTTTCTACTGTCCCAAACTCAGTATGTCCAGAACAAAAGTATTTTCTTTGCCATCAAACCTGTTAGGTCCTTCCAAGTTCTTCATTAGTGGAGGAGGGAGAGGAATCCATAGTAAAATCATACTCCATGAATCCCTTGTGAGAAAATTTGAGGTAACCTTTGTAATTTTGTGTTACAAAAAGGATTTCTTAAGACAAAAAAGGAGTGGAATCCATAAAATAAAAGAGATAAATACAAGTCTATTAACATAAGAATTTGTTTATTAAAAGACACTATTTTAAAAGTGTGAAAAGAAAAAACACTAGTGGAGGTGGGTTAGGGTAGGAGGCTTATGTGTTCCAATCTTTGACGTATATCTGAACCAAGTATTATATATATATATGCCAGTATGATATATAATGCTCCAGTGTGTGTGTTTGAGTGTGAGTATATGTGATAAAAAGCTATGCAAAGCAATTAAAAAATGGGCGAAAAGCACGGATGCCCATTTCACAGAAGAGAGAAAATGAATTATTAGTAAATGTATAAAATGTATACAAATATGTCCAACTTCGCTCATAATTAGGAAAAGGCTGAAATACCATTTTACATCAAAATATTGGCAAAAATTGTGAAGCCTGACAGATCAACTGTGTTTGACAATAGGAACTCTCGTATACTGCTAGTGAGAGATAAATATGTCCAGACCCGCTGTAAGAATAATTTGACATTATCTAGTGAAGTTGAAGTTCACCCATCTAACAGTAAGCAATTCAAATTCTAGATAAATATTCTAGACTAGGGAAAATCTCACATATTTGCAACAGAATACAGGTACTAAAATATTCATCGCAGCACTGTTTTTAATAGTAAAAGACTGGAACCAACCCAAAGAACCATTGCAAGAGACTAGATAAATAGGTGGTGGTATATACTTATAATGTGGTACTTACTATACAGCAGTGAGAACAAATGGACTGTAGTTTTATGCATCCATACAAAGGAAACACAATGCTGATGAAAGAGAAAGTGACAGAGAACACACAGTTTGCAGTTCCAATTATATAAAATTCAAACATACATCCAACAAACATTATTTAGGGATACATGAGTTTTTTTAAAACTACCCCAAAAATGATAAACTGTAATTCAAGGTAATAGTTGCCTAGGAAGCAAGGAGTGGATAAGTTGAGAGGGTGGTGATGCTAGGTGAGGTACATAGAAGGGACTTCAAAATGTTAGTTTTCATTCTTAAGCTGAGTGTGGATAAGAAAGTTTATTTTATTTTTCTTATTTATACTGTACATATATATTATATTCTTTACATATATGAAATAATTAAAAATAAATTTTTTGTTAGCAGGTGTACTAAACATTTAGCTAAATACCTCTCCCCCTGGTTTGTAACCTGATTCTAAAGTGAGTTTGTTTGTCTAAATTGTCTGGATATGTACCTGCAGTGGTCACTTTAAGCACGATTTCTGCTTTGTACGTATGGTTTTCAATGACTGTATGTAAAAACAATTAGTTCTTTACAACTCTATATGCCTTCACAGGAAATTTACTCCCCAACTCTCAAGTAAGACTACCAATGGGAACATGCAGAAAGTCAGGGTAGTTTGCTAAAATTGAGGGCAGGGATTATTTATATTAACTCTATATAAATAATCTGGGAGATCTTCATTTTGCTCTGTGCTGAGTGGTAATGGTCTGTATGTCTACAATTTTAAAATACCATTTTCAAAAGTAATCCCCTCTCCCCCCTTTTACAACTCTCCTCACACTAATTATCTTTGGGAACATATGCCGTCTACTGGGTGTGTTGGTTCTGGAAACTCTTGAGAGGGGCTCTGGTGCTGTCCAAGGTCAGCTGTCATTTGTTCTTGGCTTGAGAATGCCTAGAAGGAGCTACAGTGTTATCTGTGGTTGGTTGCTAGGTTTGGAGGCACTTGCCAGAGGATATGTTGTGAACTGAAGCCAGCTGCCACTAGCACCATACGTGAGACCTGTGGTGGGTACCAAAATGTGAGTAAGGCCAGCTGCCTCGTGCTGGGTTGGTGGCTGCTTAGTCGAAGCTATGTACCAGGGCAACACTAGCTGCAGCTAATGCTGGGATTGGGATCAAGTGATAGGAGTTATAATGCAAATTAAGACTGGTCTCCCCTTGTGCTAGTGTTGGGGCTGTTTAGCAAGAGGTACAGAGCACGCCAGTCAGCTGCTCCTTGTTTAGGACATGTCAATCTTTGATTTTAGCAAGGTCTACAGTGTGAGCTAAGGTAAGGCTACCTTTGTGGAAAAGCTGGTGGAAGCGATTTGTCAGCGCATGAGAGTTGGGTTGGGTTTCAAAGACTCACTAGGGTGGTGTGGTGTTAGCCAAGTTAATGGAGAGCTCAGATTTGGGGAGGCCTCAAGAAAGAAGCAATGGCACCTGCCACCGCCTCTGTCCTCCAAGAGAACCACCCTGATCCCTGCCCTCTCAACCCTGAAGCCAGTCAATTCAGCTCCTCTATATCCCTGGCACTGTTCAAGCTGCCACCTCATACTGGAGCCCAGAGCGAATGAGGCTGTGAGTAAATCTGTGTGCAAGCCCTCAAGAGACATGCCTGGGATTCCGGCAGCCCTTCATCTCACTTGGGTGTGATCCCCACAGGTATTCAGAGCCAGATGTTGTGGGGACTCTTCCTGGCACTGGTGCCCTGAGCAGGGGAGGCAGGTTGTGAGGATGGAAACTCTTGCTCCTCAAGCATAGCGCTGCATCCCAGATATCCCTCCTGTTTCTGTGTCTCTGCCCCTCCTACTAGTCTCCTTGTGGCTTCTTTATAACCTTAGTTTTAGGACTTAAATTCAGCTAGTCTTCAGGTGGTTTTCAACGATTGGTGTATATTTTAGTGCTAATTTTGATGTGGTCATGGGAAGAGGCAAGCACAGCATGTAGCTACTCTGCCATCTTGACCAAAGTCAGCCTCTGATCTATTTTTTAAATTGTGTCCTAAAAGAAACGTGTGATTAGCTATAACAGCTGATGTTTACTGAATGCTTATAATGTACCACGTAACCAGCCAATATTAACCTCAGTTTTTCATTCACTCTTTAAAACCACCTTATGATTTTAAAAGACCAGTAACAGCTGAGGAACCCAAAGATCCTCAGGGAAGGCGGGTGGGTGAGTGGGCAGAGATGGCTCACCGTGTCCTGCATCCAGTCCGTGAGGGCAGGGGACACATGTGTCCTACTCTCCTGGCATCTAATACAGTACAGCACACCCAGGAAACACTCATAACACAGGGGAACAATTTTAACATAATTCCTGGTATGTTCGACTTTTCATCTGTTTTAGAATTAAAATACCTTAGTATGTTTCTTTGGTAGCAGAACTTTATTACTTGTACACAATTAGACTTACAGTAACAATATATAGCCTTTATATGAATTACTCTAAATAAACAGTATATTCAGGTAATTTTTCCTTTATTTTCCTTTGTATGTACATTTCGTCTGATTTTGGGGACAAAGGGAGGGTATCCTGTACCTTTAAAAGTTGACGTGATAGAGTAGCGTTGGGGCTGGAGTGTGAGGAGAATCCTAGCATTGAGCCGTTTGTGGCCGTTTGTAGCAGTTTGTGGCCGTTTGTAGCCGTTTCTGGGCCGCCAGTTTCCCTGCCTTCCACCCTGGCGCCCCCAAGTCCTGGCTCCTCAGCCTCGCTGCCCCGTGCATCTACACCTTGTGGGCTCAGTGGGCTTAACCTGCGCAGCGCCTCCTCCATGTTCAGCAAGCCTCTTCAGGGGCTCACAGTGGCCTCCGTGACCCCCACGCCGCTGCCAGGAGGCAAGGATCGTCGAGGCTGAGTACGGACTTGGCGTCCTGATGGGTAAGGGGGGCTTTGGCACTGCCCTCGCAGGACATCGCAGCACAGATGGACTCCAGGTGGCCCTCAAAGTGATCCCACGGAACTGCGTGCGGGGCTGGCTTACTGTCAGACTTGGTCACATGCCCACTGGGAGTGGCACTGCTATGGAAGGTGGGTGAAGGTGGTGGACACCCTGGTGTGATCTGCCTGCTGACTGGTTTGAGACACCAGAGGGCTTCTTGCTGGTCCTCGAGTGGCCTTTGCCAGCCCAGGATCTCTTTGACTACATCACAGAACAGGGCCCGTTGGGTGAAGCCCAAAGCCATTGCCCCTTTGCCCAGGCAGTGGCAGCCGTTTGGCACTGCCATGCCCATGGAGTTGTTCATCGTGACATCAAAGATGAAAACATCCTGATAGACCTCCGCCGAGTCTGTGTCAAACTCAAAGGTTTTGGTTCCGGTGCCCTGCTTCATGACGGACCCTGCACTGGCTTTGATGGGACAAGTGTGTACCGCCCCGCGGAGCGGATCTCTCACAACCAGTACCATGCACTCCCAGCCACGGTCTGGTCACTATGACAAGGTGTGCAGCGACATTCCCTTCGAGAGGGACCAGGAGATTACGGAAGGTGCCTGGCCCCCAAACCTTCTGCCCGACCTTCACTGGAGCAGATCCTGCTGGAGCCCCGGATGCAGACACCAACGGAGGATGTACCCCCCAATGACCCTAAAGGGAGTCCTACCCCTTTGGTCTGGTCTCTGCTGTCCTAGTTGGGCTAGCCATCCTATGGCCATGTCACAGGGATAGAAGGACCTCTGTTGACCTGGTTTTACAGGTTGTTAAAAATCCAGTGTTACTAGGGTCAGAGATTGGGGACCTGGGCTCAGAAAACATAAGCCAAGTTTGCCCAGTCCCCATCCCAGTCCTGATAAGGAGCCTTCCTGACAGAATTTACGGTTTTTATTCTGGAGGGAAGACTTCCTTGCTTCTCGTTTGGCTAAGGATGTTTATTTGGTTGAAGTTAATTTCATTCTGAGCCCCAGAGTCTTATTCTGATGTGTTACAACCCTTACACTGGCACCTTCTGCCTGCTACCATCACACTAACTTCAAATGCTCTAACTTGGGCAAGGGTGCTTTCCTTTCAATACCCCAGCAGTTCTTGCTTTAGTAAAGGGACTCTACTCTAGCCTAGGGTTCCACATTAGGTCAAACTGCTTGCCTACCTCACTCAGCCCAGGGATGCTTATTCTGGGGAAGGTGACGCCCTCTTGTTATCTCAGGGCTTTTTATTTTTTTAATTTTTGTTTGTTTGTTTTTGGTGAAGGGACCCTACTCTGTTATTCCAAGTGCTCTTATTCTGGTGAAGAGAAACCCTACTTCCAAGATTTGGGAAGGAATGGGAGATGGACACCACCAGAGTACACTAGGATGGGGTGGATGGGTTTTTTTGCGGGGGTGGGGTGGGGGATAAGTCTTGCTGTTTGTTATCCTGGGGTCTCCTCCTCCACCTTTTTTGGATTCTTGCTGCCTTCTTCTGAGCCAGGATTGTCCAATTGCTGAAATGTAAATACTTGTGTATTGGGAAGAAGGGAGCTCCAAATGTGTCATCCTCTCTGGTTTTCCACCTGCCTGGATTTTTTAAAAAGCCATGTGTGGTGGAAACCCACTATTTAATAAATGTAATAGAATTAAAAAAAAAAAAAGTTGATGTGATAGATAAAAACTGGGGTCATTTTTGGATTCAGATGCCAAAAGTTAAGTCAAAAACAAGCGCATATCTAACTCAATGAAAATCGTGTCCCCCAGGATAATGAATGAATGCATACTCTTTACTAAAAGGAGAGCACTTCCAAAGGATATAATGGAGACTTTACTGTGAAAAGGGTGTTTATTGTGTAGGAAGGAAAAAGCTTTAAAGGCAGGTTCTTTCTTGACAATATATGGTACCTTTTTTAATCCTAAAAGTCCATATAGTTTCCCTAATACGCATTTCCCTTTCCTTTTTTATCAGGCAGGTACCCAATTAACACCCAGCAAGGGATACCAGCAGTTTAGTACGCCTGAATATGAGATGAAGAAGGTTAAAAAAAAACCCCAGCAAGTCAGCCATAAAATAAGTTTATGATTCAATGTAATTCTCTTCACCCCCACCTTTTTAAATATTATGAGCAATATATGCCACTATGATAGCTATTAGGGGTGAGAGGATTAATTAAAACTATAATTATCTGATAAGACTAGCATACTGTCTAATGAGATCTTAGGCAAATTCATCTACTTCAGCTAAAAATACTGGACAGAAAAAGAAGGTGAATAATGAAATAAAAATTAACTCTGCAGGTCTTTTTCCCACGACATTCCCATGACCTAAGGCATCATTCAAGCAAAGAGTCACAGTGTGTTTCTAACTTTTATTAAAAGAGTTCTGAGTACAAATAAAAAATTTAACTTGACATTTAGAAAAAAATTACTCTAAGGTTTGTTCATAAAGAGAAACCTGTTCTGTACATTTTAATCTCCAATTTAATAGTTTACATCATGGTGCTTCTAAGTCTATAACTTAATTTTAGGTTTAAACTTAATAATTTGTCTTGGTTTATGCTTTGCGGTTTTTAATCTTTGTATGCTTGGATTAAAACTTCCTTCGCTGAGGAAAAACGTCATCTTCATTATGTTCTCTACTCCTGCTGCTTTTGTCCCCAGGGGGGAAACTTAAAGGGTCAAAGTCTCCTTTGCCCGCAGCCAGAGAGCTCTGGTCACTTCTTTTAGAGGAAACGGTGCTGCTGTGACTGGCACCAAAGAGCTGTTCCATCAGATTAGCTTTTTTCTCTTTTCTTGTAGTTACATCTACACTGTCCTTACTGAGTTTTTCTATACTATTTGACTTCCCTGATGTTTTTGCAAATGAAGGCACATAGCTGCCAAATACAAGCTGATCTGGAGAGACTGGGCTTCTGCTATTTCCTGGACTCTGGCCGTCTCCATCTGAGGTTAAAAGCCTGATGTCTTGCAAATGATGGCTATTGAATAATCTCTCTGAGGATTCAGAGAACATGTATGTTTTGGGGCTTTTCTGCAGGGAGGACAGTTCAGATTGCAAATCTGGTAGCAATGGTAGAGAAGGAAATTTTAGATTCTGAGAATCTTGGAGTTCTCTGTTGATTCCATTCAGTTTAGCAAGTAGCAATTCTCTCTTCAGTCTTTCTTCTTCCTCTTCTTGAATTTGGTACAGTTTCGCTTGGTATCTTCCAGTTCCCAATGCTGGCTTGGAAACTGTCTTGTCTTTTTGATTTTTAGCAAGTTCTTCTCTTTCCCAGTCTGTATAAAATGAAATTTTACAGCAGTCAATATTTTTAAACAGGAAACCTCAACTCTCAAAACAACAGTCTTTATTTAATTTGGGTATTAATAGTATAGTGAAAAGGGACACCATGAATTTCATTTCTATACTTGATATTCTGGATTCAAAAAGAATTTGCTTAATCAATGTGTATTGTGTTTAAGCTTCACAATTCACATTTAAAGAAAAATTCTGTTCTTCAAATAAAGGGGTGGGGAAGAAGGTTCTCTGCCCATTTCTTATACTTTATATTATAGTGCTGCACACTGAATAAAGGGAGGTGGGATGGATGGAGAAAATACTTTTTTAAAAAACTTAAAAGTAAATTGAAACTCCTGACGTTAGAGTGGGGGTGTCCAAAAATCTCCAGAGCCTGAGGGTTGGGGGATGGGGAAAAGGAAACAGCTTTTAAGATGCCTCCACATGCCTGTAGCTAGTGACTAGTAGCTAGTGTCTTTCTTACATAAATGGCTTTGATACTTCCAAGGCCCCAAGAAGATGGGAGGGGTTTTTGGACCAGGGAATGGTACAGAGAGCACACAGAGCCTGTACAAGGAACTGTGAATGGTTAGAACTGGTTACCGTGCCCACTGCAGTCAGGGATTTAAAATTAGGCGGCAGACGTTTTAGCTAGGATGTCCATGGGGCTTTGAAAGGGCAAAGGGAGAACCATGCGTGATCCAATGCAACATGGCACATGTTTTCCTGGACTGTTATATGGAGGCTGGTGACATCGTACCCCAGTTCCTAAAGGAGACAGCTGACAGATAAGGGATGGGGAACTTCTGGGCATGTTTTTGGCTTCTAGCCTTTTAGGGAGCAAGGGAAATGCTGGGTCCTGTGGGAGAACAGGGCTCTGAGCTGAAGTGCTCACACTCCTCCCCAGGTTGGAATATTGTAAATAAAAACCTGTTTTCCTCAATACTACTTGTTGGGTTTTACACCAAGGCGCCACATGAAAGAAGCCCCTTTCGCTCTGTAACACTGATGTCATACCCTTAGAAAGACACATCACTTATGCAGTATGCCAACAGATGCATTAACCTGAATCTAAGAGAACACTTCAGATAAATCTCAAGCGAGGAACACTCTATTAATAAACAAAAAGGGTCTGTATTCATCAGTAATGTAGATCTCACAATATTTTTTTTAAGGCGAAGAAGCTATTCCAGATAAGAAAATGCTATAATGGACAATACTGTGTCAGCTGACAAAACTAGTATAGGCAGCCAATTAGAGAAATGGGTTGTAGCAAAGTCAAATTTCCTGAGGTAGACTACCATACCGCAACGACACAATGTAAGAGAATGTCCTTATTTTGGAGAAATAGACATGGAAATATTTTAGGGTATGGGCATGAGGTATACAACTTAATCTTAAACAGTTCTTTGGCTATTATTGCTGCTTTGCTCTAATTTTGATATTATTTCCAAATAAAAACATTTAAAATATTAAAAAATAGAAGAACACTATGTAATTGTAGTAAATGGCATACATTCTCACTGATGTCAGATCATTCCATATAGACTCCAGGGGGAAAAAAGTCAGTCAAAAAGGACAAGGAAAGTGACAGTCTATACTTTATTCCTTTTCCTGGAACCTAGACAGAATTGAACGTAACACCCGATTTTCTACTCTGTAGTTTAACATGAGAAAGCATCTCCCTTTGTGCATTAGCCAACAGTGATGTAAATATAGCTTCCATTCAACTGTTACATTGTTTTAAATACACACAAATATACATACATTAATTTACGTAACAATTAAGTCATGATTTTATGTTCCATTAACTTTAAAGGGAAAAAATTTTCTCTGTAAGCATCTACTATATAATTAACAGAATACATTCAAAGGCTTGGTCTCACCTATACCTTTAAGACATTTTATCCAGATGGAAATAAATTTATTCCTGAACTTCATTTCCAGTATCTGAAATCATGTGAGTTTGTTCACTGAACTTCCACACTAATGGTTGAACACATTAAAGATTTACTTTACAAATTAAAACCAAAGAAAAATTATAGGAATATATTCGGGACCTCATAATTCACTGATTTTAACTCTTGGGCTACTCTACACACTAGAGAGTTTCAAAGTCAAGCCAATAAAAACAGCTATACTTCAGCTATATCTTCATCATGCTTTAGTTAATACACAAAGAATTTCTTTTCCCTTTGTCTGAATTTTCTGAAGGTAGCTTTGTCGTTATTCCCTAACCCAAACTGCAACTGAAATACACTCTTCATTTTTTTTGCTTTCTTTAGTAACTTCATTCAAATGCTTGTGATTCCTGATAGAACCTTCCCTTAACACTGTATCAACCTTTTCTTGTTCTGTATATCCAAGTCATTCTTCACCTGGAAGGCATTAGGGGACGTTAACCCTTTCTTTCCCAAGGGATGCTGACTCATCACATGCTTAAACAAACTCTTACCATACTCCAGCTTCTCAGCCTCTTGTTTTAAAACATGGATTCCTTGACCTTTAACAAATTTTTCTTCTCTTTGCACAACTGGGTTTAGAATCCCTGTCTCTTCATGTTCATTTCTCTCTTCGGATTTCAGGTCCTATTACATGGTTTTTTAAAAAATGCAAGTTCACATGAAGAAAAGGAAAAGAAGCTACTTAAATATTACAGATTTATCTCCCATTAAGCATGATACCAACTAAGTTAGAAATTAAAGCATATTTTCAGCTAATAAATTAATAAATCAGAAGTTACCACCCTTTGAAAGATGCTTCAAAAGCACACGTTTATTTACTTTATTTAAACTTTTAAAGAAGCATTTCTAAGCTATATTAAAACCAATATAATAGAAATAAAGTCACTACCCTACATAAAATTAGAGAGAAGTTTCAGAAGTATTCTTGCTTTGTACATTTCACAACAAAATCTGATTAATTCGGTTAACTGGAAACGCTATTAACCAACTATAAGGGCCAAATGAGATGGCATTAAACTAAAACACAGGCAGAGAAAATTACATGGAATCTTTTCATTTATACTAGGATATGAGTCTCACCTACACCTTTAGGCCAAAAGCCTTCAATTAATTAATTCTGTAATATTTAAATCAAGTAAAAAATATAACCTGAAATTCCTTGTTTCATATGGTTTCTTTCATGTGTATAATTTTTCCTAATGAAAGTAAAATATCTATTATTAGTAGACTTGTGTAGTAGAGCACTGTTCCCTAGTATCCATCTTCCCCTTCTTCCTTTTAGTTACAAATACCTTGAATTTTAGCAGAGCGTAGGGCTGCTCAACTGGAGACTATATTGACTGCCTCCCTTGCAGCTAGACAAGACTAATAGGGTATGAATGGAAGTATGTATATAATTTCTGATCACATTTGTAAAAGCAAAGACTGCTTGCCCTTCACCTCCTCATTTCTCCTTCTCATAAGGGTAGTGAGCCAGTTCCAAGCACAGAGATTAGGAGGGAAGAGCAATAAGACAGAGGATGAGTACCATGAAACAACACTTTCTGCCTCTTCTGGACTACCCTTTGACCTTCAGTCTATTATAAGAGAAAGAAACTTGTATTTTTCTTGAGCCATTGTATTCTGAGTCTCTTTCCAATAGCAACTTAGCCTGCACTTTAACACATTCTTGAGGCTCTATAAAATGTCATGATCAGTCCTAAGAACTTCATAAACTTAATGATTACTTATTCCCACAAACCTAAAAGGTAACACACCCCCATTTAATAAACTGGGGAAATTGAAGCTCCAAGAAGTCACACAACGAAAATGTCAGAACCAGAATTTAAAAAGCAATGCTAATCCTAAGGCTATACTCTTTTCTCGATATCAAGCTGCCTCCTATTGAAACTTATAAATACCAAATATTTTTATCACCTTAAAAGAATTACTTTGGGGAATTCCAGCCAAGATGGAGGCTTAGACAGACTGCACAGCTCACAATTTTAGCGCCGGGGAAAAATAAAGCCTCATTGCTTTTGACTGTGCAAACCAGTGAAGGTTGGGGCAGAGGAAGAAACAGCTGGTCTCTCAGCAGAGTCCGCTTGTTTAAAGGGCCCCACGGTCCTAAAACGTCCGCAGACCCACCGACCGTGGGAACAACAGCCAGGGAAACAACTAGAGAGGTGCCAGTCCCATACAGAAGTGGGAGAAGTTCCTGGAAAAGGGACGAGTGCTGAGCAAGTGGCATTGTTCCCTCTCGGAACCCTCCCCCACATACAGCGCCACAACGTGGTGAAATGGGTCGCCCTGTACTGACGAATCCCTAAGGCTCCGCCCCTTACAATGTAACAGGAGTGACAGTTCTACCTAAGAGACAGAAACAAACAAACACAGGAGCCTGTCAAGATGAGGAAACAGAGAAGTATGGCCACAAAGAGGGAATGGATCAAGGTTCCAGTGGGAGAAATAAGCAACAAGGAGATAGCCAACCTAACAGACTTGGAGTTCAAAACACTGGTGAGAAAGATGGTCATAGGCTTTACAGATATGCTTAATTATGGCAGACCCATAAAGGAAGAAGTGAAGGCTATGCTAAATGAAACAAAGGAAAATCCACACAAAACCAATGGCGAAGGGAAGGAAACCAGGGTTCAAATCAATGATTTGGAACATAAGGAGGAGGAAGAAAAAAAACAGTCAACCAGTGCAGAATGAGGAAACAAGAATTGAAAAAAACGAGAGGCTTAGGAACCTCTGGGACAACTTTAAACACACCAACATCAAAATCATAGGGGTGCCAGAAGGAGAAGAGGAACAGCAAGAAAGTGAAAGCTTAAGTGAAAAAATAATGAAGGAAAACTTACCAAATTTGGCAAAGGAAATAGATATATAAGTCCAGGAAGCACAGAGAGTCCCAAACAGGCTAGACTCAAGAAAGCCCACACCAAGACACATCATAATTAAAAAGCCAAAGGTTCAAGATAAAGGGAGAGTCTTAAAAGTAGCAAGAGAAAAGCAGAGAGTTACCTACAAAGGGGTGCCTATAAGACTGTCAGCTGATTTCTCAAAAGAAACTTTGCAGGCAAGAAGGGACTAGCAAGAAGTATTCAAGGTGATGAAAAGCAAGGACCTACAACCAAGATTACTCTATCCAGCAAAGCTATCGTTTAGAATGGAAGGACAGATGAAGTGCTTCCCAGACAAGGTAAAGCTAAAGGAGTTCATCATCACCAAGTCATTATTATATTTAATGTTAAAGGGACTTACGTACGAAAAAGAAGGTCAAAACTATGAACGTTAAAATGACAAGTTACAGCATCAACTACTGAATCTAAAAAATAAAAACAAAATCCAACTAAGCAAACCAGAATAGGAACAGAATCACAGGTATGGGGATCATTTGGAGGGTTATCAGCTGGGAGAGGGGAAGGGGAGAAATGTGGAAATGGTGCAGGGATTAAGAAGCATAATTTGTTGGTACAAAACAGACAGGTGCAAGTTAAGAATAATATAGGAAAGGATGAAGCCAAAGAACTTATATGCACAACCCATGGACATGAACTAAAGAGGGTGGGATTGCTAGAGGGAAGGGGGGTACTGCGCAGAGGGGAGCAAAGGGAATAAAATTGGGACTACTGTAATAACATAATCAATAAAATAAACTTTAAAAAAAGGAATTATTTTATTAGTTCACATTTTATCCTTTCAAAAAGACTAATTAACATTATATCTAGTCTCCATGAGAGTGTAAATATAGGAAGAAATACATCATATACAACTAAGTTGTTTAAATTAAAACAAAATTAATAAACAAAAAACTAGAGTACGCACAGGAACCAAATCAGTTCATCCTTTCTTTTACACAACAGGAGACCTCAGAGTCATGGGGAAACTTACAAGGCACGAAAATACAGAATTATGATGAAGTAAGTATGATGGCTCTCTAGTACGTGTTTCTTTTGGATTTTAAACACTAAAGAGAAAATCTCGTAGAGAAAAGGGCGTTCCAGTAGTGAGAATACAAGTCTTCTTAAGTGAAGGTCCAACACAGACCCACTGTATGCACTTTAATTCGAATGGTATGAAGTCAGATTCCACTGCAATTACTTTGCTCAGCATTCAGCTAACTTGTAAAATTCTCCCCCCAGTTAAATGTAGTCAAATTCTAACAAATCATTTGAAAACTACTCTAATTTGCTTTTAAACTTAAAAGCAAGGAGGGTTTTTAGAGACTATCTAGGTACATACAAGGTGAGAAACTTAGAAAATAAAATTTTCTTCCCTTCTACCTTCAACCCAGAAGGTACAAACACGCTTAATAAAGCATTTGAAAGATGCAATGTGAACTAAGGTCAATCCAAAGGAATTTAATAAAAACATACAAATTGTTATCTGTCTCTTTGAAAGGCTAGTTGCATATTTATAGATATAGCATTAGTGTCACTGCTGAAATTTTAAAATCTTTGCTATTGTATTTTGGAAAAAACGTCAAACCTAGACTTTGGTACCTAATCATATTGCTAAACTCACCAAAGAAAGATGTTTGGGTTCCCATTTCTTTTCATAATACGTAACTCTTTCGGGTGTACTAGGAAGCTCTTCCAGCTTGGAGTCTTCACTGGTTTGTACTCCTTTTGTACACTGGTATGTAAAATCACATTGGCATGCAGCTACCATGGAAATTATAAAATAATTTTTCTAATTGTAGTTAATATTGCTAAAATATATGGAATTCAGCTGGTATAAATATTCACCATATAAATGAGGTAATGCACGTTTTGCTCAGCTCCATGACTACTCACATTAGTTTTCGTTTCTAGGATTTACTGGCAATTATGTAATTTGATGACAATTCTGACTGGTAAATCCTATTAAGCTTTTACAAAGTTTATGTTTTTAAACTTTTGTAATTTACAGAAGAGTGAAGTTATACTTTTGTTTAAAAAAAGATAAAGATATGCATAGCAATACCAAAGTATTTATGAGTGAAATAAAAGATCTGGATTTTGCTTTACAATACTCGGGAAAATATTTTTTAAAATAGCTAAAATAAGATTAGCAAAATGTATTAACTGTTAAAGCTAGCCGATATGTAAATAAAGGTTCATTATACTATAATCTCTAGTTTGGTGTGGGCTTATAAAGAAAACTTTTTAGAAATTACGTAAAATATAACTTCTATGAACTCAGGGTAAAAACTTGAGAATGTTGGAAGAATTTCTGAAAACTATTTAATATTAAATTAGTCAATAGTTTAAAGGAAAATTAAATTTATTTCAATGTAGTTCTTTCCCCTTTGCCTTCCTTTTATTTCAGAATGTATTTTGTTGCTAGTAATAGCTACCACATGTTTTTCAACAATAATAGCTACTATACCATTTTTTCTTGAAACATGTTCTTTTTCTTTCTTTGGAGAACACTTTGGTAGACGATTAGAATATATGTTTTTTGTGTCCAGTTCTCTCTCCTTTTCCTGAAAACAAACCCAGTACAATTAAGAACACAGACACTCAGTTTAAAAACGAACAGAAATCCTTCCCTTGTCAATTGGTATTTTACTTACCACATTGGAATATGCCTACTTCAGCTTCCCTTTGTATTTATCTAACTATAGAAAGGAATATCTCTAGGATATTTAGGACTGGGTAGAGCAATGACTCTCCCGACCAAGTCCAATATACACTCGCAGTCAAAAAAGTGAGAGGAAATAAGGCAATAGTCATTTTCTACTCACTCCTTCCTGATAGCTAGTATTGTCTTACAGTTTTAGCAAAAAGACAAAAAATTAGTTAGCATCTCTCAAATGTTAGTTATAAATTATTAATGAGTTAAAAATTAAACCTTTAAAAACAAACACAAATGTTCTTGACCATTTTGGGGCTACAACTTTCTCTGAGAATTTGATTTAAAAAGTAAAAATTCTATGCACGATAATGCATAAACACTAAATTTCGCACAAAATTTCAAACCATAAATGATCTCAGAAGAGAATTAAGAACAGCTGTTTTAACAAAACTAACTAATTTGAATGCTTCCTCTAAATACTTTGAAAATTAAAGGCATTATTTACAATAACTTTAAAATTAATTAATTATGGAGTTATCTGAGGAAGAAGACTGGATTATTTGGATTATTCAACCATGTAAGAGAAAAACTCCAGTTCCCATATAATTTATTTTCAGAATTTAAAAAATTATTTCAGTTATATAATTCCTCTTAGTGTATTCAATGTTTTATTTTTGATATGCGTTATAGTGATTATATCAACAAACCTTTTCCTGATAAGTGCTAAATATGGTGTTAGAATTTTGTAAATGATACTGTCCCACTTATAAATATGAAAGGTAACAGTGTTGTAAAAATATTGAGTTTTCATCTAATATATATTATAGAGAGAAATAATGAAATTTAAAGTAGAGTGCTCACCTGTAGTTTATGACGTAGTTGGTCCAGCTTGTTTTGAAGAACTTTATTTTCATCATGAGCATCAGACGCCCTTTTCCTTTCAGCAAGTAATTGCCGTTGGAAACTGTTTTCACTCAGTTCAAGGTTTTTCATTACTTTCTATGATATGTGTGCAAACACATAAAAATTGTACTTAAAAATAATCAAACAGCAAAATATTTCACTTAGCATCAAAATGATTTTTTAGAAGCACTGTACAAGACATACAAACCAGGCTGGGATTAGGTTTCTAAATAAAATAAACTGTGAAACAGACTGACAATTTAGTACTAGGCTATATTTCTTTCTTTGTTTTTCTCGATGACTTATAATTTCTTAAGCATTTGTCTGAGGCATGCCATATATGGATAGTCATTTAAGTTGGGAGCAAAAGACAACTAAAGGCCGTGATAAAAAACACGGGCTTTTGAGAATCATTGTTTGGGCAAACAGATACGAAGATAGCTGTGTAAAATTACACAGCACTATTCAAAGTGCAGAGATTACCTTGTAAAATATTTCTAAATAAAAAGAATAGGCATCTCCATGGTCTTCAACATGTTCCATGAAGTTTAAGAAATAATTTATGTTAAAATATTTTCTTTTAGGTGAAAACATCACAGTGGCGTGAGTCATTCTTTTTTCCTCTCCTCTGATTTACAACTAATTGGACATCCATAATGAACAAAAGTGCCCTTCTGCACAGCACAAGATACTCAAGAGATCCATCCATCTGTACACCCAAAAGTAGGTGGACTGCATCTCAGAGAAGGCTGCAGAACCAGGAGAGCGACAGTGGCACCACAGGTAGGTCGGCATGACCTTTCTGGCAGAGGATGTGGAGGGTGAAGGCAGTGAGTGGAAGGTCGGCCCTGCTATGCATGCTGAGGCTGGAGGAACCTGTTGCTCTCTCTGAAAGAGACCACAGTCACAGGTGGAGGAAAAGAAATGGAAGAAGGCAGACAAAGAGAGATGAAGGGATATGTTTCCTTCTGTGCACCCCAGGATATTGACAAAAGATCCACTGGAGGATCCCCCAACATGGGCAACACCCAAAGCTGCACACACCTCCCCTCACTATACTACCACCATATCTTTTTCTCCTCCAGTGTTTTTTGTTGTTGTTGTTGTTTTTTTTAATGCATGAGCTCCCAACTTGACTGGTGAGGTAAGAGAAAGCAAAATGTGTGCTATAGAGCCACCTTCTAGAAAAACAAAAGAAAACCTCCTAATTATGAACCTGCTAAACCGTTAGAATCAAAGTGAACAAAGGTATTCACTACTTCAAATGCAGCAGCAGAGGGACTTTTCATCAGAAACAATAAAAAAAAATATGGTAACATAATACCACAAAAAGAAAATGACAATTTCCTAACAATCACACCCCAAAATATGGAACATAGTGATCTCACTGATAAAGAATTCAAAATAGTTGTTAAAAAGAAATCTAACAAGATAAAGAAAACTCAAAGGCAATACAATGGCTTCAGAACAAAATTAATGGTAAAAGGAGTACTTTATAAAGATTGTGCAATTATGAAGAATGCTTTACAAAAAACTGGGAAGAGAAGAGATCAGATGAAAAAATATGCTAGCATAAGGATAGGAATTTAGGAATGATTCATGTGGAACAGGAGAACTAAGATCTTTTACAAGTGAAGAAACCTACAAGAACTGTCAGACTGCATTCAGAGAGCCAAAATTAGATTAATGGGTAAAGCAAAAGGAGGAGAGGAAAAAGGGAGCAGAGACTTAAATACATGAGAGTTGAGAAATTCTCAAACCTGAGAGAGAAACTGTACATTCAAGTCCATGAAGCTAATAAAAACACTACATTATCTCAACACAAAAAAAAGACCAAGTAAAAGTCAATGGCAAAGAACATATTTCAAAGGCAACGGAGTGGGAAAGAACACCTTGGGAACCCACAAAGGAACAACATTAGGCTATCGTAGAATACTCAGCAGAAACTCTATAAGCCAGGAGAGAGGGGAAGAACATATTCAAAGTATTGAAAGACTAAAATTGCCAGCCAAGAATACTCCAGCAGCAAAGCTACCCTTCAGATATGAAAAGGAAATAAGGTTTTTGCAAACAAAAGCTGAGGGGTTCACCATAACTAGACCTGCCTTACAAGAACTGTTGAAAGAAGCTCTTCAACTTGACATGACAAACAAACAAACAAAAAGTACACAAAACTGTAAGGCGATAGTCAAAATTGAAAAACTATAACATTTTTTAAGAACAGTATGTTAAACAATTATAGCATGAAGTTTAAAGGGAAAGAACATTAAAAATAACTATAACTACAACTTGGTAACAAAATCACAGCATGAAAGATAATTTGTGACATCAGAAATATAAGGGGGAGGATAAAAAGATGGAACATTTGATGGTGAATAAAAATAATTGGTGAATCTGGTCAAGATGGCAGTGTAGGCAGACATCAAAATTACAACTAAAATACAGAACCATCACCCAGAACTGTAAAAAAAACAAGCTAGGTGGAAGTTTGACAACTATGGAATTAAAGAAACCACATCCATTAAGATGGAGCTGGCAAACTGCTGGCATATCTGAGACTCCATCAACCTGGCTACCACTGTTTGACCCGCCTTGGAGCTCCCCAGAGACTCCACCCCACCCAATTTACAGGCCCGCCCAAGCTGCTTGTTCATATAAATGGCTGGTCTTGGCTTCACAACTTCCTAAATCCCATCCAACAAGCAACAGTTGGCCTCTCTGAGCTCAAGGCAGGGCAATACCAGCTGCCAGTTTAGATACACAGCTTGGCTTCACCTGGAAATCTCCAAGCCCAGCACAAGCAACAGCCATCTCAGATTGCTTTATAGCTCAGGAAGGGTGCCCCTGGCCAAATGCAGGTAGCGGATAACCTTGACCTGAATCACCCGGAAAACCCCAGGGCCAGCGCACCCAGTGGACAGCTACAGAGCATGCCAGAGCATCAGTACCCTGTCCCTGCACAGCTGATCCTCCACAGAAGGCGGAGGTTGGTGGTCGGTGGTCACAGCCAGTCCCTGCAGCTGACTGGTCTGGGTAAATCCCTCCCATTGATCTGCAACAGCAGCCAGGGCTCAACCAGGGGAGGCTGTGCCACTGGACCCTACAGGACACCTATTACGTTAGGTCATACTACCAAGACATGGTGTCAAAGCAGCCTTACCCAATGCACAGAAACAAGCACAGGGAGGCGGCCAAATTGAGGAGGCAAAGAAATATGGCCCAATGAAAGAACAGAACAAAACTCCAGAAAAAGAACTAAACAAAATGAAGATAGAAAACTAACACATGCAGAGTTCAAAATGATGGTGATAGTATGCTCAGAAATGATTGAGTATTGTCATCAAATAAAGGAAGAAGTAAAGGTTATAGAAAATGGAATAAAGACAAATATACAGGGAACCAACAGCGATGGGAAGGAAGCCAGGATTCAAATCCACAACTGGAACAAAAGGAAGAAATAAACACTCACCCAGAACAGAAAGAACTGAAAAAAAGGAGGACAGGATTAGGAACCTCTGAGACTAAGCTTTAAACATACCAACATCCAAATCATAGGGGTGCCCGAGTTAAACAAACAACAAAAAAAAAACTTCTAAGCAAATAAAAACGGATATACAACACGCAAATCTTGTGGCATGCAACCAAAGCACTTCTGAAAGAAAAATTTATAGCAGTAAACGAACAAAGAAACCAGAAAAACTTCAAATAAACAACTTAGCTTTACACTCCAATGAACCAAAGACAAGTTAATCCCAAAGTTAGAACAAGGAAGGAAAAAGTAAATATCTGTGATATGTAGCAGAAACAAAGGGAAGCAGCCAAAATGGGGAGATGAAGAAATGAAAGAGCAGGACAAAGCTCTAGAAAGAGAAAAACAATCTACCAGATACAGACTTTAAAACACTGATTATAAGGATGCTCCATTAACTTAGAGAAAGGATAGATGTACTCAGTGAGAACTTCAACAAAGAGATAGAAACCATAGGGGAAAAATAACAGAAATGAAGAATACACCCTGACCAGTGCAGCTCAGTTGGTTGGGCACTGTCCAAAAAGCAAAAGGTCATTGGTTTGATTCCCAATTAGGGTACATGCCTGGATGTGGATTCGGTCCCCAGTTGGGGTACATATGAGAGGCAACCAACTGATGTGTCTCTCTCACATCAATGTTTCTCTCCCTCTCTTTCTTCCTCCCTTTACCCTCTCTCTAAAATAAATAAATGAAATCTTAAAAAAGAAATATAGAATACAATAAATGAAATGGGATATACGGGAGGGAATCAACAGCAAATTAAATGAAGAGGAGGACTGAACCAGGAATCTGTAACAAGGTGGAGGGAGACACCCAATTGGAACAGCAAAAAGAAAAACAACTGAAAAAATAAAGACAGTTTAAGGTACCTCTGGGATAACATCAAGTGCACGAAAATTTGAATTATAGGAGGACCAGAAGAAGAGAGAATAGGAATTCAAAACCTATCAGAAGACATAATGACCGAAAACATCCCTAAACCTGGATAAGAAAATAGACATACAAGTCCAAGGAGCTCAGAGAGTCCCAAACAAGATGAACCCAAAGAGGCCTACATTCAACATATCATAAATAAAATGCCAAAGTGAGACTATTAAAAGTAGCTAGAGAAAAGCAGTTAGTTACAATGGAGCTTCCCATTAGACTATCAGCAAATTCTCAACCCAAACTTTGCAGATCAGAAGGTACTGACACAACCAAGATTACTCTACCTAGCAAGGCTATGAATTAGAATCCAAAAGTAGATAAAGAGTTTCCCAGACAAGAAAAAGGTTAAGGTTTTCATTACCACTAAACCAGTATTACAAGAAAAGTTAAAGGAACTTCTTTAAGTAGAAATGATGAAACATATAAGAAAATAGAGGAAAGAAAAAATTTTTCACTGGCAAGGACAAACACTTAATAAGCAGTAGATTAACCCATTATATAGTACAAAGGTTAAGAGGCAAAGTAGGAAGATCATGTGTAATTATAACAATAAATTAAGAAACACACAAAAGTAAAAAATAATGAAAACACAAACATGGAGGAGGTGAGTAAAATAATGTAGTGATTTCAGAATGTGCTGGAATTTAAGCAATAATCACCTTAAAATGCACAGATATAAACATAGCTTGGAATCTGTGAAGCACATGGTAACCACAAACCAAAGTCTACAGGAGATATACAAGAAATAAATAGAAGGAATCCAGACCAACACGACAGAAAGTCATCAACATACAAGAGAAGAGAACAAGAGATAAGAAAGGAACAGAGAAGAATTACAAAAATAACCAGGAAACAATTAACAAAATGGTACCTGGCACAAATTACTTTAAATGTCAATGGATTAAATGCTCCAATCCAAACATATAGAGTGGCTGAATGGATCAAAAAACAAGACCTGTACTTATACTTCCTACAAGGGTCCCACTTCAGATTGAAAGACACACAGAGACTGAAAATAAAAGGATGGAAATAGACATGTCATGCAAATAGACATCTTTAAAAAAGCTGGTGTAGCAATACTTCTTTCAGACAAAATAGACTTTAAAACAAGGGCTGTTAAAACAGATAAAAGGGCATTTCATAAAGGGATCCATCCAACAAGAGGATGTAACTCTTGTAAACATCTACACACCCAACATAGGAACATCTAAATGCATAAAGCAAATATTGACAGATATAATAGGAGAGATCAACAGTAATGCAGTCATAGTAGGGGACTTCAACACCCCATGGAGATCAATATGGAGATCATTTGAACAGAAAATCAACAAGATAAAAAGTTGTCTTGAACTAAGTGGCTCGGTTGGCGAAATATGGGGTGGTCTGTGGGCTTCACTTTAAAACTGGTTTCTCTTTTCTATTTTAATGGCTTGGACGAAAGAGCCCAGATGTCTGAGAGTGGGGAAACCTAAAATATTTCCCTCAGCCCAAACTTAGTGGGCAAAAAAGTTTTGGACAGGTGAGATGTGTCTGGCACACCTTCCTCCAAGGAAGTCCTTTTTTACCCTAATGTGGGACGTTGAAAAATTATTTCCTGCCTTTTGTCATCTAGTGGTTACGGACTGAATGATGTCTTTTAACCCTGTTGCCAAATCTGTTGCCCCCAGAATACAACAAGAATGCCAGCCTGTTAAACCAAGCACACCGTTGTCTGGGGATAGCCAACTGACCTGGAATCTGCATGATCCTTCCCCATGTGGGAAGGCCACCCTACACTCCACACCCCCACTCTTATTAGGGATTTCTGGACCCAAGGGTAGGTTGGACAATGACCATGTCTAGCTTGAAGCAGCTAGAGGAGCTTGAGACCTTCGCCCATTGTCCTTTATAAGATTAAAAAGGGTTTTAAGTCTGAGAGGGAGGGATTGTTATTTTTTATTGCTAAAATAATTAACTGTTTTTTAAAAAAAGAAGAAGAAGAAGAATATATGAAAGGGTGAAGCGGGAGAGCTTGTATGTACGACCCTTGGGCATGGACTTGGGGGAGGGATTGCTGGGGGAGGGGGGTGCTGGGCGGAGGGGAGCAAAGGGGAAAAAATTGGAACTATTGTAAAATATACTTTAAAATATACTTTAAAAAAAAGAAAAATGTAGTCTTAAATGACACACACATTTAATTGATATTTTAAGTGACACAGACACTTAATAATATTTTGGGAGGATTTCAGCCCAAAGCAGCAGAACAATACATTTTTTTCTAGTGTAAATGAAACATTTTCCAGGATAGACCACATGATAGGCCACAAACAAGTGTCAATATTTAAGAAGATTTAAATCATATCAGAAGTCTTCTCCAATCAAAATGGCAGAAAACTAGAAATCAAGTACAAGGAGAAAACTGAAAACACACAAACACTTGGAGACTGAATAACATGTTACTAAACAACGAATGGGTTAATAATGAGATCAAGGAAGAAATCAAAATATACCTGACACAAATGAAAATATAAACATAATGGCCCAAAATGTAGAGGACACAGTAAAAAAATAGTTCTTAAAAGGCAATATACAGTAATACATGCCTACCTCAAGTAACAAGAAAAATCTCAAATAGACAATCTAACCTTAAACTTAAAGGAATTAGAAAAAGAACAAACACAGCCCAAAGTGAATAGAAGAAAAAATAATAAAGATCAGATTGGGAATAACAGAATAGAAAAAAGAAAAAGAAGAAAGAAGGAGAAGAAGATGGAAAAGAAGAAGAAAATATCAATAAAAACCAAGTACTGGCTCTTTCGAAAGATAAACAAAAGTCACACATCTTTAGCCAGACTCATCAAGAAAAAATGAGAAAGGGTCCAAATAAATAAAATCAGAAATGAAACAGAAGTGACAACTGACATCAAAGAAATACAAAGGACTGTAATGAAATAATAGGGAACAATTACGTACCAGTAAATTTTACCACCGGGATGAAATGGATAAATTCCTAGAAACACACAATGTTCCACGGCTGAATCAGGAAGAAACAGACAATGTGAACAGACAGATAACTACTACCAAAATCAAATCAGTAATCAAAAAACTCCCAACAAACAAAAGCCCTGGGTCAGCTGGCTTCCCAAGAGAATTCTACCAAAGATTCAAAGAAAAAAAATTAGTACCTATCCTTCTCAAACTATTCCAAAACACTGAAGAGGATGGAAGGCTCTCAAACTTATTTCACAGGGCCAGCATTAACCTGTTCCAAAACCGGACAAAGACTCTACTAAAAAAAAAAAAATTGGAGGCCAATATCCCTGATAAACATAGATGGGGCAAATATCCTCAAAAGTATATTAGCAAACCAATTTCAGCAATACATTAAAAATATCATACACCTAGATTAAGTGAGATTTATTTCTGGGATGCAAGGTTGGTTCTATATCCTCAAATCAATTAACATGATACACCACATAAACAAAATGAAGTTTAAAAATCACATAATCATATCAGTAGATGCAGAAAAGGCATCTGACAAAATCTCACTTCCATTTATGAGAAAAGCTCTCAGCCATGTACAGTAGGTACCTCGGTACTCGTTGTTAATTCGTTCCAGAACTCATGATGAGTGCCAAAAACGAGGAGTAACCAATGGTGAAGCATTTTCTCTTGTGGGGCGGCGCTGTGACTCATACAAGTTCTAGCAAGTGCAACATCCTGAGCCAAGAGCAGAGTGCCGGAACATTTTTTTCTCATCAAAATGTGACAAGTACAGTGTTTGACAAATTCTGAAGCCAACAAGAACCGAGGTATGACTGTATTAAAAACACCTAATATATTACAAAAAGCTAATTTATTTATAGTTATGACTTCCCTTTGCTCAGAGAGCTCTCAGCAAACTTTATTCCCATGGTTTTTCCTTACCTTTGCTTTCCAAACTACATGCCAATTATTAGCAATTCTAGCCTTAACCCAGGTCTTCCGTTTGATACACATATATAGCAGGTAATTTCTAATATAAGTTCCCTGTGTAACAGTTATGGGGTAGTAGTACCTTTTCCTCTTTCAAGAAAAAAAAAAACAAACGTTTAAAAAACATCTGCAGTATTTTCAGACTAGTAACTCAACATTCTTCCACCCACCTCTCATATCAGTTTTCATTTGGGGGAGTAAGGGCACACCTGCTCCAAAAGATGTTTTCCAGAAATGTTCAAAAAAATAAAAACAAAGTATTGCTCATGTGGCATTTCCTATACAATAGTCCCAAAATGGCAGTTTCAAACACTGTAGCTGTTATACAGTATTTTCAATTTAGAGAAACAATCACATAAACAGTGTATTTCCCCCAAATAACGATGATCCACAGAATTAAACATTCATCCATTAACTTCTGGCCCTTAATGTATACAGTCTTTTGCATCTTTCTCTTAAAAATACAATGTTTAATTTTTCCTAATCTCTGAGGAAAATAATTCTAAAAAAAAAGTCTTCGTTTCCAAGCAAATCATGAACTTCAATAAGCTACCTTACTAGAGCACATTAAACGCCCAATGAAAAATACAAGACAGCACAATTAGAAGCTGTAGAAATTTTACCTTGATTCTTTTTTCACTGTTGGCTAATTTTAACTCTGCTGCAACTACTTTCTTTGCCAAATCATCTCGTTCAGGTAGGTGTCTAGCCTCAGAGGTCTTTTTGAATTTCTGTAGGGAACATTTTGTCCTACACAGTTCATCTTCTGTTTCTTTCAACCTTTTCTCAGTCGCCTGTTCTTTCACTTGAGCTCTTCTTAAGAGTTCTTTGAGTGCTGTAATCTCATTATTATGACGAGCAATAAGTTGTGAGACTTCATCTCCTGTATATTCAAATTTATTCAGGGTTTTCTCAAGTCTGTATTGAAGCCTTTTCAAAGTTTTATTTTCTTTTAGCGCCTCAGTTAATTTGACCCGGACTTCAATTATTTCATTCCGCAATTTATTGATTTTTAGCAGTCTTGCAGAAAGAACCTGTTCTGTACCAAGATCAGTACCTTTCCGAGGTGGTTCCCTACTGAGGCTCTGAGAGCAAAATCCCACTCCTTTTCTGTTTGGTGGGCCCTTAGGACTTGGTTTCCTAGGGGCTAAAAAAGAAACAATAATAATGTGAAGTGAAAGCTGTACCAAATGTAGCACTACTTTTCATCCTAGCAGGTGGATACGTATCATTCTTTAGTTATTTTGTTCCTTAAAATATGATTTTACAATATTTAGTTAAATATCAGATTTTACTTAGAGCTCTTAATATAATGTTTTTATTAAGAAAGGTTTGGAATCTTTTCTGAAAGTTCAAGAATATTCTGATCCATCAAAATTATACCACAATAGTTTATAGGGAATTATTTTATATTACTTTAAAGATGGTAGTATTAGGATTTACCATATTTAACTTTACAGTAAGATGACAAGTCAGAATTCAAACCTGGGCTTCATCAAAATTAGCATAGTGCCTAATGAACAATAGACAAAACACTGTGATATTCAAGTAATTTGTGCCAAGATATTTGGCCAAGATCATCATTTGAAATGTGGAAGTGTAAGTTTTCTCTAAGTTAATTAGAACTCTTTTTCTTTATTTGGTGAAATAGGATGACAACATGTATAGTCAGAAAATTTGGGTTTGGGATTCAGATTTACCACTAAATAACTCCTTGGGCAATTCAACTAAACCTTTCCAGGTCTATTTTTCCGACCCATGGAATGAGGATACCACCACCTACATAATTATACTGTTCTGAAGATTAAATCAAGTATACTTGTAAAACAAAATTCTCCATAAATATTCTGTGTCAGTAATAAGAACTTCAGCAGTACCAATGTAATTCTAAATGCTTTCTCGGGGGCTTTCTTTAGTGTGATGTTCATTTCAAAAATATCTGACATAATTTGAGGACAAGATAAAAACTAAACACTACATCCTAAAAATATAAGCATATGAAATCCTTAAAGTGTACTTATTACATTTCAACATTTCACAAAATTCTGGAATGTTATTATTTTTACTAAAAGCTCATTAAACTTAGGCCTCCATATACAGAACACCTGCCTTTTAAAAAAAGACTTCTGGACACCGGCCACACTTCAGAATAATGAACTTTAAGTTCCAAGGTAACTGCATTTTTTTTTCCCCAAGAAGGAACTGCATTCCAAAGTAATAAAAGAAAAAAAAGAAAAGAAAAACTAGAAAATCCAGCCTTTCCCTACTTACCTCACCTGCGATGAATACCCTAATCCATTATGTAAACAAGCAAAGATTAGCAGGTATCATTTGCAATTGAACATAAAGCTTCATTTAAAAAGACAGATTGTAAAGAAAGTGTTTTGAATGTATACTGATTTCGGATTTCAGCTCTAATAATGCTTGAATACATCAAAGGAAATGGTAATAAAAATAAATGAGAAAAAAGCTACTTGCAACTTCAAAATTATACTATCCAATGTTAGCTCCACACAGCTACTGAGAGATCTGAAGTATAGGTCTAAGTACAAACAGATACGCCACAGCTGTGAAATGCACATTGGAATTCAAACACTTCTGTCTTCAAGATGAATGCAGAGTATTTCAAACACAAGGTTTTATATAAACTATATTTAGTGAATTTTGGGTAAGTTAGGTTAAATAAAGTATATTAAAATTTAGTTCACCTGTTTTTAAAATGTGGTTACTAAATAATATAAAATTGTATGTGTGGCTTGCATTTGTGATTTGCATTGTATTTCCACTGTGACTTGCATTGTATTTTTAAATCGGACAGTTCATCATTTCAATTTTCTTTCTTTTCCAACAAACTGAATTAACAGAGTTTGGGTATTTGTATGATATTATGGAGTATATACTCAGCTCTTGGAATGACAGAAACTTTATACATAAAATGACTATACAGAGAGATAAATGTTAATCATTCCAAATCTCTGAATTTTATGTAAAAAGTTACATCGCTCTACAAACAAAATTTTCTCTAAATAGAAATTTGTTTATTTAAAAGTTGAAGCCTATGTAAGAATCAGGATAAAAATTTTCAGTCAGACAGAAAAGGCTATCACAACCAACTTCTTGACATCCTAAAAATCTGAACATTTACTTTCAGCATATTCTGTTTGTATGACTACAAACTAATAAAAGTATGCTTAATTTGAACTCAAAAATTTTTACCAGTTTTCATCAACCTTTTTTCACTTTAATTTTAAAACTATCAAGATGAAATGTAATGCTAATAGGGTGAGAAGAAATATGACTGACTGCCATGGATATTATTCTTCATCTGCTCCTTAAGTCACCACCAAAAACAAGAATGAGAAAATAATGCCTCTTTTTCTTACTTTAAGAATTAAAAATAAAATGACATTTAAAAAATATGTTGTAAAGATAAATTATGTAGCTATCAAAAACTTAAGATGTTTATTTTACTGATAAAACAAGTAGAATAAATGTGTAATATACAAACATGCATAATTATTAAACTACTGTTAAATTTTGTCATATACATAACTTGTGATGGAACACATTGCCCTGGCTGGTTTAGCTCAGTGGATTGAGCGTCGGCCTGCGAGCTAAGTGTCGCTGGTTCGATCTTCCAGTCAGGGTACATCAGAGAAGGAAAACTCTGACTCCAAAAAACCTCCGCTGCCTTGCGGCATACCTCTTCAGGGGAAAGGCTAAGGGAGTAAACCCCGACAGAAAATCCGGAGCCGGAGTCCCTAAG
This sequence comes from Furipterus horrens, assembly GCF_987537825.1. NCBI lineage: Eukaryota > Metazoa > Chordata > Mammalia > Chiroptera > Furipteridae > Furipterus > Furipterus horrens. Next base: position 125,203,331 of record NW_028327176.1, read on the forward strand.
GCGGTTTGACGTTGTAGTCAACACCGGCAACTCCTGCGGCGCACCTGAACCCAAGCTGTATCGACTCCGTCTTTCCCTTGGACCCTTCAGCTGCGAAGAGAGGGGGGGTCTGCTGCATGGGCAACAGCAGACCCTCCATATCACCCTGCCCAGGCTCTGTAGCTTCAGCGTCATCACAAGATATCGATTCAACACGGGAGGAGACAGATACCATGTCACTCCCGAGTCGGACTGCACAGCCATTCTCGGCGGTGCAGATAGACTCTTAAGAAGCTACACCATCGTCTCTCGAGACGGACGGCTGCCGACGACGACGATGGAACACAATTTTATTTTTTAAAATAATAAAATGTGCTGAAATAAAAAGGAGAAAGAATTGCTACCAACCACGCAAATCTGTGAATTCAAGTGTTCAAGATACTGTTTTAATCACGTTTGTTCTTTCCTTAGTTTAGTCTACACTGGTGATTGAAGCATAAACCAAGGGACTTTAACTTAGTGTTTAAGGAAAGGTGTTAATTTGGTCCTGTTGCTTGATCTAGGATAGACAAGTTACCATAGATTCTAATTCGGAAGACAATGCAAAGCAGAAAACTGTACGTCAGATTGAAGACCATAATTGAAATTCTTATAGGTGATGTTAGCATTTTTTCACAGCTTTTTCTCAGTGATCTTTTCAAATAAGATAAGGCTTAAAAAGTTCTGACTCCTTAATTGTGTGGACTCTGAAACTGCCCTGGGGAAGGAATGAAAAAAATCAAAGAATTCCTACCAATAAATCCCTAAGTATTTAAGTTACTTATTGGGAATAAATAAGCATTTTCTAATATTTAATCCTAAAGTCTGTTTGTTTTTAACTATATAGAGCAAAAGTTTAATATCAGATTATGCTCTTAACCACAAAATCAAAACAAGAGGCTCACACTGAGACAGACTTGGAGGAAGAGGCCAAAATCCTGCAGCACTGCACTGTCCAAAAAAAAAAAAAAAGGAAAAGAAAGGGGAGGAAGAGAGTGAAGGAAGGACTGGCAGACTGGCAGACTAGCACCCAATTGATAAAAATATGAACATCTCTGAGAAGTGAGATCAGGGATCCATGAAAGGGCTGTTTTCAAAAGAAACATATTCTTGTAGGTTTTTTAGAAAGCAAATATTACTTTGCAAAGTAAAAATCTATATAGGCAATTTTAATTATACCCCTACTTAAATCTTATCAATGACTTAACTATTCCCCCACAGTAACGATCAATGTATTAGCATAGGATTCAAGCTGTTTCATGATCTGGCCCCTGTTTTCCTTTCCAGATTTCAATTTCACCACTGCATGCCTTGCAATGTCCACTCCCACCATTCCAAGCTACTGCTGTTACAGCTGTGCCGCATTTATTAATGCACACTATAACCACTTCATTTAACTTAGCTCATTTTCTATGGTGTACTTGTGGTCCTCACACATTTTATTACTAAGTACACACTGGGGTTTTCTTCACCGGGGATTTAAGATGCAGAGATTTCTAGAATATTACGTAGTCAAATGTGTATTAGTACCAGTTCCACCCTAGTAACACTTTAACCAGAAAAATTATTTCTAATTACTAATCTTGCATCCATTATAATACAGTTAAATAGAAAACAGACTGGTGATCTCAAGTCCCAAATTCTATTTCTAGGGTTAATTTGAACTTTTGCAGTAAACACTGCATTACTAGGGGAATTAATTTTACTCAGTGAAAAAGAATTGCCCCTTAACCATTTTATAGCAATACTTTTCACTACTTCTTAAAAATGAAGACAAATTAAGGTACAAACATTTTGATATGTTTTTACCTTTACAGTACTGATAAAACTCCAAAACAAGCATTTATGTAGGAAGAAAACAAAATGCTGAGCCTTAATTACGGTTCTTTCTTTTGTATACAGAATGACTTTGAATATAACAAAGGCTAATGCACAATACCATGAGCAACACTTAAATTAAAAAATATATATTCTATTTAAAATGTAAATTAAGCTGTTCCATGCTTATATTAATATACATAAGAATAGCAGAGTTTGCTTCATACAAGCTATCCTAAGTACTCAAAAGGAGTCTTCTAGGTCTACTGGACTCTCTTAAAGAATGCTTACCTTGGTGATGCACTTGGCTATTTGAAATTTGTCTTTTAGGATGTTTTCCCTTGATACTCATAGGTGTGGAAAGACTGACCAGTGATGACTGGCCAGAAGACTGTGGTGTAGTTCCAAAATCAGATGAATAGTAACAGTAATGGTGTTCGCCTGTCTTACGTTCTTGGTCAGTATCTGGACTTCTTTCTCTTTCCCCCATGGTTTTGAAAATAAATCTATTCACATAATTTCACAGATTCTTTCTTCCAGAAAAATCCATGAGAAGTCTGAGGAACACTTTCTAGAGTCTTTAGATCCTCGTGAAAATATTTATATCTGTTCAATTTGTTTTCTCTATATCTCTGTAGTCCACAATTCACATTAACAAGCAGAAGAAATACTTTCTTCCTCTACAGTTAGGGAAGGGAGAAGGAAACTCATCATATTTCATGAAATAGATTTCTACAGTTAATTACAATGAAAGATACTAAAAGCTAAATAATATACTACTTACAATTTTAAAAAGAGGCTATAATTTAATTTGTCTATATTTTAAGTTATTTACAATATTTGGAAAAAGTCTCTCATAGTTAAGAAAGAGAACATGTACAGTACCTGACATATAACTGCTTCTGAATAAATGTTAACTGTATTTGACCCCCTTGAATATTAAGATTTATAATAAACACAAAAGCTGATTTTTAACAGGTGAATAATGATCAAATAACCAGTGTTTTTTTTGTGGGGGTGGGGGGGGTCAGTGTGGTGGGCTGGTAAAGAACCAGCCTGCTAATAAGAACAAGGAAAAATAGATCTAAGATTGACTACATAAAAATGTAAAACTAAAGTATGTAAATGTTAATCAAATTAAAACACTTGATGAAAAACACTTGCAACACAACAGGAAAATGGTTACCATCCTTAACACATAAATAACCCATTCCACCCCATAAGAAAAATAGGAGGCCAAAAATTAAATGGTGAAATATTTATATGTTAAGACCTGTAGCAGGCAATACAAATAATAGGCACATAAAAACATTCAACCTCAGCCCTGGCTAGTGTGGCTCAGTGGACTGAACACCGGCCAGGGAATCAAAGGGTTACTGGTTCGATTCCCAGTCAGGGAACATGCCTGGGTTGTTGGCCAGGTCCCTGGTGGGGGGAACTCAAGAGGCAACCACACATTGATGTTTCCACCCCTCTCTTTCTTACTCCCTTAAGCTCTCTCTAAAAATAAATAAAATCTTAAGAAACAAAATTCAACTTTAATACCATTTTTAAACCTATCAAATTATTAAAGACTTTTCGAAACAACACTCCATGCTGCCATAATAACTCTCAAGAAGAGCCACAGCATTTTTTGAAAAATCACTGGCAAGATAAATTAAAATTTTAATTATGCTTTTAATCTTTGATCTAATAATTCTATTACTGGATACCAAAATAATAGCCCTAAAAATGGGAGAGAAGTTATACGCATGTGTTTAATGCAGAATATTAAAATAAAACAAAAAAGTAACCTGAATGTCTAATCATTGTGTAATAATTAAGAACAACATTGTAAAAATCAATACAAGCATAGTATCATGCAGCTGTTAGAAATGTTTACAAAAAGTCAGTCTTAACAAGAAAAGTCTTTATACTATTACAGTAAAGAAAAAATTCAAATGGGTATACACAATATGATCTCGACTATATATATTCATTAAAAAAATACTGAGTGTTTAATCTCAATTCAGGAACTGAAAAAAATTTTCGAAGTAAACGGTATATATACACCAAAATACTGTCTGTCGGGCAACATGAATTTTAGATGATTTTATTTCTCTCTTAATTTATTTTTATTTTTAAAACAATAAAATTAATTTTTATAATTAGAATATTTTTTAATAATTAGAAGAAATGAAAATCCTATTGATGAAATTAGTGTTAAAACTGTAGTGGTTCTAGTAACATGAAAAAAGACACAACACAAGGCAGCACTACTACTATTCACTGCAGCACTACTGTAGCAGTTAAGGACTAAAACAATCAAAATGACCGTCAATAAAGAACTGGCTACATATACCTAAATATCCACACAATGAAGTACAGTATTATGAAGGGCTATCTGTGTATATTGTCTGTAGTCTGGAGTGATCTTCAGGATATATTACAAAAAAAGAAGACAGAGAAAGCATGTATAATATACTACCATTTATCAAAGAAAAAGGGTTATAAATATACACAACTATTTCTTTACATTTTTAACAAGTAAAACAATAAGTTAAATACCTAATTTTAAAAAGCTAGGGTTCTGTAGCGCAGGGCTAACCAACAGAACTTTCAGCAAGAATGGAAATGGTCTATAACCTGTGTGGTCCAATATAGCAGCTGGCCACTTTTAGCTGTTGAGAACTTAAAATGTGGCAAGGGAGACCAAGGAACTCATTTTTAATTTATTTGAATTTTAATTAATTTAAAATTTAAAAGCCACATGTACTGCTGGTTACCTGATTGAACAAACAGCTGTAGAGGAAGAGAGGAAGCAGAGTTTAGGGGTAGGGATAGGAGCTAGATTTCTTTGTCTGTAACTTCTGTAGAACTGAATATGGAAGTTATAATTTTTAGAAATCAGATTTTAAAAAAGAAATTCCTATAAGATAAAAGCGAACAAATCAATATACAAATAGATATACAGTTTGTGGCAAAACCACAGATGAACCAGCTCAAATGACTTTAAAACTCGATGATCTGACTTTCTATACTTAGTGAGATACATCCTACCAACAAAAAACGTGCAATTTTTTCAACATAGGAGGAAACAAATATAAGCTAATACGGGTTTTTAAAACTCAGTAATCTAAACTTTGAATTAGGAGTGTTAAGTATGAATTTATGATGGATTTTATATCAAGAATATTTGCTAGCTCTGTCTGTTGAAAAATCCTAAAACAAGGAACAAATAAATTGCAAACAACATTCTGAGCACCCAGATGTAGTATCTAAATACTATTTCCCTTTAAAAGAAACTAATGCTCCAAGTGAAATATCTTATTCCACATCTAGGGGAGGACACATACAAGATGAGTCTACGAATCTGTAAGTGTGTTTATACTAGAGAGTGAGGAAGCTGTCAGACACTAGATGGGGTGTCAAAAGGGCTCAGAAGCCAACTGAAGGAACTCATACTAGCAAAAGATGAAGCTCCACCATCAGTAAGGATTATGTCAGAAAACGATTAAGACATAGCAGATATGTTTACATCCATGAGGTCACATAATACTTTAAAAAACTAAGTAGTTATCTTTGGAAGGGAACCAACTTATTCACCTGACAATTGGTATAATAAAGAGAAAAAAATCAAACATGTATCTTGCCTATATTGTTATAAGCTGTATCACAAAATAACAAAACAGAAGTAGCTTAATGCAAAGGAGTTCTTTACAGAATTATTCTAATAAATGAAAAAGAAAATTTAGAATGACAGAATTAGAATATTGCCATTTTGTAGCTACTAATGAAATAATGAAGCTAGATAGTCATCACTAATGACTGATAACACTACAAAACAGAAATAAGCAGACACTGTGTGCATCCAGATAGGACACAATGATACCTCTGAAGTAATCTGCTCCCCCTACAAGAAAACCTAAATCTGATTCTGATCAAATATATAAATGTAAATGATAATTTACAGAAAATACAAGAGACAGATGTCCAAGGAAGCAAAATTCTGACTGTGGCAAATTCTATTAGGAAAAACTGGTTTCCTTTAACGCAAGCAGAAAAAGAAAAGATGGGGAGTTATCTATATATTAACAAAGTCTTAAGGGAAACAAGCAATTACAACCTATGAAACTTATTTCAATCCTAATGCAAACAAAATATGGAAAAGATGCCCTGGCTGGTGTGACTCAGTGGACTGAGCGCCAGCCTGCAAACCAAAGGTCGCCAGTTCGATGCCCAGTCAAGGCACGTGCCTGGGTTGCAAGCCAGGTCCCCAGGTGAGGGCGTGCGAAAGGCAACTACACATCGATGTTTCTCTCCCCTTATTTCTCCTCCTTTCCCCTCTAAAAATAAATAAAACCTTTAAAAATAAAGAAAACTGTAAGATAATAGAAAAAATTTAAACCTTGAATTGACATTTAATGGTATTAAGGAATTACTATTGCTTTACTTGAGATAATGATATTGTGCTTATTTTTAAAAGAGATTCCTTAGTTGTAGATAAAATTAAGTAATGTCTGAATTTTGCCTCAAAATAACGCAGAGGGAAGCAGATGAAATAAAAATTGGCCATGAGTTAATAGTTGAGTAAGTAGATGACAGAGACATGCAGTTTCACTACTGTAATATCTCTACTTCTGTATTTGTTTGAAATTTTCCATAGTGAAAAAAATTTTTTTTAAATAAGCAGGGAAAGAAACTTTAATTTTATTTCCTGCTGTATTTAGTGCCTGGTAATCAATCTCATTCTTTGTTACAATTAGATATTAGATCTGAAATCAGCAATTCCAAGGACAAGCACTAATATTTTAGAAATAAATAAACAAATAAATAAAAATAAAAATAAAAGAAATATGTAAATTGGCCTGCAGTCATGAAAGAAAATACACATTTAAAAATCGCCTAGAAAAAAAGGCTGATAGACTAGAGAAATTAAGTGACTCCACCACTTACTAGCTAAGTGATCTAGAGAAGTCACCTAACTTCTCAATCTAAATTTGAATTTCAATTTTGTCATGTATAAAATAAGAATAATAATTTCTTTAGAGGATTGTTGAAATAATTAAAAGGGATAATTCAATCATTGTCACACATAAGTACTCAGAAATATCAACAATTATATTTATAATTCAAACGTACAAGATAACTCGGTAAATTCTGATTCATGTTCCTTGTCAAAGTCTTTCAGTTTTAATTCCAATAATATAATTAAAAGTTGATTATATGGTAGAGATGAGGATTATTAGATTTAAAGCAGAAGCTGTTCAACCATCTAAGTCAAAGGTGCCACCTAAATTTTCATTGCAAAGGATAAGAATCCACAAAACAACATTACCTGCCACCCATCTCTTATGCATCAGCACTCTTCCCATCCCAAAGATATGTATATATTCCTAATTTTTTAAAAATCCACTACCCCAATATCCAAGTCCTGATCCCTGAGACAACTGTTTTAATGGCTTCTATTTTTATGCTTATATAGTTCTTGAATTAGCAATATGAGACTAAGAAAGATAAGGACTTAATTAGCACCTCATTTTATTTTATTTATTTTCTTTTATTTTTTGGTTTTTCAATTACAGTTGTCTCATTTTTCCCCCATTGCTCCCCCCACCCAGCCCATCCCTTCTCCCACAATCATATCCCTCCCCATTGTCCATGTCCATGAGTCCTTTATACACGTTCCTTGACTAAACCCTTCCCTTCCTTATCCCCCTTCTCTCCCTTCCCCCTCCCCCCTATTGACTGCTATTCTGCTCTTTGTCCTATTTAGTTCGTTTGTTTATGTTGTTCTTTAGTCTCCTGTATTAGGTGATATCATATGATATTTTGCTTTCTTTGCCTGGCTTATTTCACTAAGCATAGTTCTCTCTAGTTCCATCCATGTTGTCACAAATAGCAGGAGTTCCTTCTTTCTGCTATATAGTATTCCATTGTGTAGATGTACCAGTTTTTTGATCGACTCATCTACAGATGGGCACTTAGGCTGTTTCCAGCACTTAGCTATTGTAAACAGGGCTGCTATGAACATAGGGGTGCATAAGTTTTTTTGAATTAGAGTTTTAGGATTTTTCAGGTATAATCCTAGCAGTGGAATCGCTGGTTCAAAGGGCAGTTCCATTTTTAGTTTTTTGAGGTAATTCCATACTGTTTTCCATAGTGGCTGCACTAGCCTGCATTCCCACCAACAATGCAGTAGGGTTCCGGTTTCTCCACATCCTCGCCAGCACTTGTTTTTTGTTGACTTGTTGATGATGGCCATTCTGACAGGTGTGAAGTGGTATCTCATTTTGGTTTTTATTTGCATCTCTCTGATGGCCAATGATGTTGAGCATTTTTTTCATGTGCCTATGGACCTTCTGTATGTCCTCTTCGGATAAGTGTTTGTTCAGGTCCTTTGCCCATTTTTAAATTTGGTTGTTTTCTTGATGTTGAGTCGTATAAGCTCTTTATATATTTTGGAGGTCAGTCCCCTGTCTGAGATATCACTGGCAAATATGTTTTCCCATATGGTTGGTTTCCTTTTCATCTTGCTGATATTTTCTTTTGCTGAGCAGAAACTCTTTAGTTTGATGTAGTCCCATTTGTTTATTTTTTCCTTTATTTCTCTTACCTTAGGAGATGTATCCGTGAAGATATTGTTATGTGGGATATCTGAAATTTTCCTGCCTATGTTTTCCTCTAGGACTTTTATGGTGTCACAGCTTACATTTAAGTCTTTAATCCATCTTGAGTTTATTCTTGTGTGTGGTGTAAGTTGGTGGTCTAGTTTCATTTTTTTGCACGTCCCTGTCCAGTTCTCCCAGCACCATTGGTTAAAGAGGCTCTTCTCACTCCATTTTATGGTCCTTCCTCCTTTATCAAATATTAGTTGACCATAGAGGCCTGGGTTTATTTCTGGGCTCTCTATTCTGTTCCACTGATCTATATGTCTGTTCTCATGCCAGTACCAGACTGTTTTGATCACAGTGGCTTTGTAGTATTGTTTGATGTCTGGTATCGTGATTCCTCCTGCTGTGTTCTTCTGTTTCAAGATTGCTTTTGCTATTCGGGGTCTTTTTTGGTTCCATATGAATTTTTGGAGTATTTGTTTGAGGTCAGTGAAATATGTCATTGGTATTTTAATAGGGATTGCATTGAATCTGTAAATTGCTTTGGGTAGTATGGCCATTTTGATGATGTTGATTCTTCCCATCCAAGAACATGGTATTTGCTTCCATTTACTTGTATCTTTCTTAATTTCTTTCTTCACTGTTGCATAATTTTCAGTGTACAGGTCTTTTATCTCTTTGGTTAAGTTTATTCCTAGGTACTTTCTTTTTCTTGTTGCTATAGTGAATGGTATTTTCTTTTTTGCCTCTGTCTCCGATATTTTATTGTTGGTGTACAGAAATGCCTTAGATTTCTGTATATTTATTTTGTACCCTGCTATTTTACCAAATTCACTTATTATATCAAATAGTCTTTTAGTGGAGTTTATAGGGTTTTCTAGGTATACTATCATGTCATCTGCAAATACTTCTTCTTTCTCAATTTGGATGCCTTTTATTTCTTTGTCTTGTCTGATTGCTGCGGCTAGGACTTCCAACACTATGTTGAACAGAAGTGGAGAGAGTGGACAGCCTTGTCCAGTTCCTGATTTCAGGAGGAATGCTTTCAGTTTTTGTCCATTGAGTATGATGTTGGCTTCCGGCTTCTCATATATAGCCTTAATTATGTTAAGGTACACTCCCTCTATTCCCATTTTGCTGAGTGTTTTCATCATAAATGGGTGTTGTACTTTATCAAATGCTTTTTCTGCATCTATAGATATGATCACGTGATTTTTGTTTTTCATTTTGTTTAGGTGATGTATTATATTTATTGATTTGCGAATATTAAACCATCCTTGCATCCCTGGGATGAATCCCACTTGATCGTGGTGTATGATCTTTTTGATGTACTGCTGGATCCTGTTTGCCAATATTTTATTGAGGATTTTAACATCTATGTTGATCAGTGATATTGGCCTGTAGTTTTCTTTCTTTGTGGTGTCTTGACCTGGTTTTGGGATTAGGATAATACTGGCTTCATAGAAAGAGTTTGGGATTTCTCCCTCTTCTTGGATTTTTTGGAATAGTTTGAGGAGGGTCTAAGTTAGTTCTTCCCTAAATGTTTTGTAAAATTCACCTGTGAAGCCATCCGGTCCAGGGCTTTGGTGTGCAGGGAGATTTCTGATTACTGTTTCAATTTCCTTCTTTGTTATTGGTCTGTTGAGACTTTCTACTTCCTCTTGATTCAATTTTGGAAGGTTATATGTTTCTAGAAATTTGTCCATTTCTTCTAGGTTGTCAAATTTCTTGCCATACAGTTGTTTGTAGTAATTTCTTACAATTGTTTGTATTTCTGAGGAATCAATCATGATTTCTCCTCTTTAATTTCTGATTTTGTTTATTTGGGTCTTCTCTCTTTTTTTTCTTGATGAGCCTGGCTAGAGGCTTGTCGATTTTGTTTATTTTTTCAAAGAACCAGCTCCTAGTTTTGTTGATTTTTTGGATTGTTTGTTTAGTCTCTATGTCGTTTAATTCTGCTTTGATATTGATGATTTCCTTTCTTCGTCTTGCCCTAAGCTTTGTTTGTTGTTGTTGTTCTAGTTCTTGTAGCTTTAGGATTAGATATTTTATTTGAGATTCTTCTATCCTTTTCAGATATGCCTGTATTGCTATGAACTTCCCTCTTAGGACTGCTATTGCTGTGTCCCATAGGTTTTGGGTTGTTGTGTGTTGTCATTAGTTTCTAAAAATTTCTAGATTTCCTCTTTGATGTCATTGTTAACCCATTCATTATTTAATAGTGTGTTATTCATTCTCCATGAGTTTGGGTGTCTTTGATTTTTTTCTCTGAGGTTGATTTTTAGTTTCAAGGCATTGTGGTCTGAAAAGACGCTTGATATGATTTCAATTTTCTTGAATTTGTTGAGGCTTGTTTTGTGTCCTATTATGTGGTCTATCTTTGAAAATGTCCCATGTGCCTTTGAAAAAAATGTATATTTTGCTTCTTTAGGGTGAAAAGTTCTATATATATCAGTTAAGTCCATGTGGTTTAGTGTGTTGTTCAATGCCTGTATATCCTTGGTGTTTCTTTGCTGGGATGATCTGTCTATTGTTGATAATGGAGTGTTGAAGTCCCCTACTATGAGTGTGTTGTTGTTAATATCTCTCTTGTGGTCTTCTAGTATTTTCTTTATGTATTTGGGTGCTCCTATGTTGGGTGCATATATGTCTATCAGTGTTATATCTTCTTGATGGATTGTTCCTTTAAGTATTATGAAATGTCCTTCTTTGTCTCTTTTTATTGCCCTTGCTTTGAAATCCGTTTTGTCTGATATGAGGACTGGTACCCCAGCTTTTTTTTCAGGTCCGTTTGCTTGGAATATTTTTTTATATCCCTTTACTTTCAGTCTATGTAAATCTTTTGTTTTGAGGTATGTTTCTTGTAGACAGCAAATATGTGGGTCCTGTTTTCTTATCCATTCCATTACCCTATGTCTTTTAATTGGAGCATTTAATCCATTTACATTTAAGGTTGTTATTGACATGTATTTATTCATTTCCTTTTGTACCTCTGTTCCTCTACTCTATTTTTGTTTTTTCTCTTCCCTTTTCTTAGAATATTTCCTTTAGCATCTCCTGCAATGCTGGTTTGGTGGAGATGTATTCTTTTAGTCTTCCTTTGTCTGAGACACTTATTTCACCTTCTATTTTGAATGAGAGCCTTGCTGGGTAGAGTATTCTTGGTTGCAGGCCTCTGTTTTTCATTGCTTGAAATATTTTTGACCATTTCCTTCTGGCTTGTAGTGTATCTGTTGAGAAATCGGTCGATAGCCTTATTGGAGCTCCTTTGTAAGTTATTTGCTGATTTTAGGATTCTCTCTTTGTCTTGGAATGCCGCAGGCGCACACCATTCCGGCAGACGCCCACCGTTCCCGAACCTGCCTGGGCAGGCACGAGCAGAGCCTGAGCAAATGTTTTGCGCTCCGGCCTGGCACTCGGGCCTGGCGCCCACTCGAGCTGGCCAGGGGCGACTGCGCACAGTCTTCTGCATATCCAGTGGGCCCTCCCTGCGCCCGTTGGGGCACTGATCTTATGTCTGTTGGGGTGTGTCCGAGGGGCACCTGGATTCGCGGCCCTGTGCACCTGGGCCAGTGAATGAGGGCACTTCCCTATGCACGCCCGCGACCCAAGGGGAAGATTGGGGAGTGGGCGCGCGCACTTCTGCGCCTGCGCTCCTCAAGAATGTCCTATCACCCCCAAACTTTCCCCCCCTCTCCACAGTTCACAAGAGAAAAATACAAAGGAAAAATTACGATTTCACTTGCTCAGCAGCACGCTGTCTCCCGTCTTCCAGCGCCAATGCCGCCTGGTCGCGTCCCGTCTCTGCCAGCGGGCAGAGATCCGCTCTCCTCCCGACTCCTCTCTGGGGTAGCCTGTGGTCATCAAAAAGCCTTTGTGTACTTCCAGCTGCAGCTCAGGCAGCCACCCCAATCAGGAATCCCGTTTCGTCCCCTTTTCCTCCGCTATCCTCACTGAACAGGTTGTTCCCAGATGTTTTTTCTCTAATCCAGCAATGCCAAGGCTCAACTCCTGCCAGTGTCCAGCTGCTCACTGAGATGTTCTGTCTGCAATTAGTCCAAACTACAGACGGGTCTCAGGAGCCTGAGAGTGCAGCCTCCCCTCACTCCTCCGTCATCTTCCCTCAGCACCTCATTTTAAATGGTCATCAAGTACATGTTGGTTAGGCAGGGGTTTTCCCTTAGAATTTCTAATTGTCCTTTATTCCTGATTGAAAGGAAAAAAACATCCTTCTTATCCTCACTTAATTCTACCAGTCATTGTATCTACAACCTGGTCTTCCTCTTTAAGATATATATATCTTCATAAATATATACATATATATTTGGAAACCAATGATTTCCTATTCTAAATTAAACCAATTATTGGGTTGGCCAAAAAATTCATTTGCTTTTTTTTCTGTAAGATGGCTCCAGTAGTGCTTAGTCGTCTTTAACTTCATTTGGAACAATTTTGTTAGATAGTATTGATGGCTGTTGTAGCAGTGTGAATTAAAAAAAAAAAAAAATCAAAGTTGGTGAATATTTTGTGTACCCATTTTAATATTGAAGATGGGAGAAAACATGCGTTTTCAGCATATTATGCTTTAGTAGTTCAAGAAAGGTAAAAACACAAGTAAAATGCAATAAAAGATTTGTGCAGTGTATTGACTGATCAAACTTGTCAAAAATGGTCTGCAAACTTTCCTGGTACTTATTCATATTTTGGCCAAATAATTCTTTGCTGTGGGACTGCCTTATGCATTGGAAGATGTTTAGCAGCATCTCTGGCCTCTACTGTTAGAAGCCAATAGTGGGAGAGAGCCGACATACTCAAAATACCCAAATCAATGAAGTTATTGGTGAAAATGAAAAATCTGTCTTTTATTTTACAGAAAAAAACTAAATGGACTTTTGGGCCAACCAAATACATGAGAACACTCTCTTAATAGTGATAAATTCAAGAATAGTGCCAGGAACAGTAGACAATACTTTTTTACCTTTGCCAAGCTTCTGTTTCCTTAGGATCTATTTTAAAATAAGACAGATATTTCTAACCTACATATACTTGGTATCATCCTGTACTCCGTTACAACTCTTCAAGACAACAAACAAGTGTCCCTTAGAAAACCCACCAACCCAAAGATTTAGGCCTTCCTAGACAATAGAAACTTAAGACACTTATGAAAAATCACTTTTAAAAACTTGGTCTTTATTCCCTATAAAAACATGGTTGTCTGGCTGACAATGCTGTCAGAAAAAGTTTAAACAAGCAAATAGTCAAACAAAAGTTAAGAAAAGACATGAAATGTTAGACCAAAAAAGAAAGAGATAAAAAAAGGTAAGACACCTATTAGGATGATAACTATTAATTTTCCTTATGAAGTATTAAAAAAACAAAGTATAAGAGCTTAATATGGTAACATAACAATTTAGCACTGGAAGGAACCCTAGGGAACCACTCCTTTCTTCACACAGATTAAGGAAACTAAGGCTCACAAAAGCAAAGCAACTTACCCAAGATCACAATTTATCTAAGATCTCAGAACTAAGTTACTAAAACTTTAAATAGACTACAAATTCTCCAAATCTTAATTCAGTAACCTATTCAATATTTCACTGTCAACAATGAGAATTACCTCATCTTTGAAGCTACCTGCTCTCTCCTTGATAAAACTGAAGAAGCATTTCTACTTTTTTTCTTTAGAGCTAAATCTTTCACCGGTCTTCCCCACACCTTCTCCTCATCTCAAAAATTTTGCTCCTGCAATTGTGTCCTCTCTATAGGATCATTCCTATCAACACAGAGGCTCTAAATCGCTTGATTGCACGTGTTACTGCATTTACAGCCCAATTTTTCTCCAATTTTCAAGTAAAAAATTTTAAGAATAATCTCTAATCTAGAATATCTCTACTTCTTTTGCACCTATTTTCTTCTGAATCCACACTAGTCAGGCTGCCGTCCCCACTGAAATAGCTTTTATCAAAATAGACAATGATGTTCATCTTGACTAAATGCAATAGCCAATTTACTGTCCTATTTGAGCTTGACCTCACAACAGCATTTGACACAACGAATCATTTCTCCCTTCCTAAAACACTCTCTTATTTAGCTTCCATACCCATCTGTTTTCCTTGTTTGCTTACTACCTACGGTTGTCTCCTCTCAGTCTCCTTTGTTAAATATGCCTCCTACTCTTGATCTCTTAATGTTGGAACACACAGGCATCATATATTGGTACGCTATACCTATCCTCCTTAGGTGATGTCGTCTAGACTTCTTTTACCCTGACTTCCAGATTTTCAGATCCACTTTCCTATCTGACAACTTTATCTAAAGATCATTTCACACTTGTATGTCCAAAACCAAAATCATGATCTGTCCCCCTTCTACCCCCACTATTTCCTATTTTTCTGATCTCATTAAACGACACCTTGATCTACTAAATGACTCATGTTGCATTCTAAGGATCATTCCGGATTCCTTCTTAAGCTCACATTCTACATCCAAACCATTTGTAAAACCAGGTGGTTTAATCACCAAATATATTCCAAATTTGATCATTTTCTCGCTTGAACTTCTGCAACAGGCTCCTAATCGATACTCTGCTTTCACCCATGCTTCCCCAGTCAGAAAAAACTACTTGGCACAAAGTTCAATTAGCACAGCTCTCCTAATTAATACCCTTCAATGGCTTCCTACAGCCATCATACTCCTTAACTGAACCTGAAAACTCCTACAAGTACTAGCCCTTCTTGCCTACTTCTTCATCCTTATCTCACGCAACTCTTCCCATCATCTGCTTTTTCAGGCAAAGTGGCTTTCTTTTGTGCCTCAAGCATGCGGATCTTGTCACCAACTCAGAGACTTTGTACTTGCTGCACTGTTTACCTAAAATGCTTTTGCCTTAGAACATCACAAAGAGAAGTCCTTCTCTTTATCCTGGTCATAGCACAACCAGCACCCTCCCAAAGATGGCTCCCATAACAATTCCATTAAAGTGAGCCCAGTCACTCTATCTTATTACTGTTTTATTTTCTTCATAGACCTTGTTACTATAGGAAATAATCTTATATGTATTGCCTCTCCCACTAAATATAAGACCCATGAGAATAGAAATCTTTTCTAATTCACCATGGTAACCATACCACCACTTATTAATTTTTTGAAGAATAAGTGATTATTCTGTAATGCTATTTCAAATGGAATATTAATATTTCATTATATAAATTTGCCTTTCCGTTTTAATGTTAAATCTTCCCTCTTTCAAAAAATTGCATAAGGCTTACCTAAATCTCTAAAATTCCTAAGAGAAAAGCTGACAAATCAAAAAGTTTTGCTCACAACTATTATCATAGTAAAGATGTAATATTATTACTGGGTTAATTTTAAATAACTTAGATGCCCTAACAGGACTTCAGACAAATAAATTTCACCTGAATTTACAACAATAATTTGATTAATATAAACTAGTCACAATATAGTAACTAAGTAGAATTATTTTTTCTTAAAAAGAAAAAAGTTACCTGGATTAATAAAACTTTATATTTCATGTATAGTTCTCCAGCTAATTTAAACTAATTCTTTGTGACCACGAAAGAAGCAGTTAAGAGTCGTTCCTCTGTTTCCCCTACTTGTACAGGAGTAACTAGATAAAAGTGAAAAAGAAAAACTGTAAGTCTTGCCCAATTTTAATTCCTAAGAATTGTTTATTTTCTAAAAATGGCCAAGAGTTTTATTATGGCAATGCTAGAAAACATCAAGTCTAACAGCTGACGTTTTCATAAAAAACAAAAAAAACAAAAAACATTCTTCCTAAAAAAAGTCCCAAACAGTATGGGTCACACAAAACAGCTCAAAAAGAAAAAAAGATTAAGCTCCTTTAGAACCAGAATGCCTCCTTTATACAATTTCAAATAACTCAGAATGTAAAGCTAAAATATAGAGTCCGTGTATACGGAATATCATAATGATCTTCTGGTTTATGTGACTTTAAAAGGTTGTTAGTTTTAAAAAAATAACTGTATAAAACCAAATAACTGTTCCTGTTATTTCCCTATGTTCAGCTTCTTCATATAAAACATTGCTGCCTGGCTACCTCTGCTGCCAACAAAAGAACTCACACAATGGGCAACTAGGTGAGTATTATAAAAGTAAACTAAGAAAGAAAAATATAAATAAGGAGTTCTCTCTCCTCAAAAGAAAAATAACTGAAGATAGATAAAGGTAAAAACAATATTGCTGTCATAAAACTGCAACTGCTTTTCTCCTACAGAGGAGATAATGGTTAGAAATAACATTTTCCATTCCTGTACTTATTTGTTCCAGGATATTCCTAAAACATTTCCTCATCGTACATTTATTTATGACACCTACTCTTGCTTAAAAAAAAAAAAAAATCAAACTATGCTTAGATTTTAAGTGTGGTTTCATAGACTCTTGGTCAGATCACAGTAAATGCTAGACTTAAAATTTAAGGCATAATCAAGCTTCTCTTAAACAGCATTTTGAATCAATGGGTCAAATTAAGGCATCTTTTTTTTTTTAAGTATATTTTATTGATTATGCTATTAGTTGTCTTGATTTTTCCCGCCTTGCCCCCCACTGCCTGGTATCCCCCTTCCCTCCAGTTCAGTCCATGGGTCGTGCATATGAGTTCTTTGGCTTCCCTATTTCCTATACTATTCTAAACATCCCCCTGTCTATTTGTACCTATCAATTATGCTATTTAATTCCTGCATCTCTCCTCACATTCTCTCCCTTCCCCCTCCCTGCTGATAACTCACCATATGATTTCCGTATCTATGATTCTGTTCCTGTTTGCTTAGTTTTTGTTTCTTAGATTCAGTTGATAGTTGTGAGTTTGTTGTCATTTTAATGTTCATAGCTTTGATCTTCTTTTTCTTAAGTCCTTTTAACATTTCATATAATACGGGCTTGGTGATGATGAACTCCTTTAGCTTTACCTTGTCTGGGAAGCACTTTATCTGCTATTCTATTCTAAATGTTCTAAATGATAGTTTTGTTGGATACAGTAGTCTTGGCTGTAGGTCCTTGCTTTTCACCACTTTGAATACTTCTTGCCAGCCCCTCCATGCTTGCAAAATTTCTTTTGAAAAATCAGCTGATAGTCTTATGGGAACTCCTTTGGAGGTAACTTTTCTCCTGCTGCTTTTAAGATTCTCTCTTTATCTCTTTGTCTTGATGTGGTGCTCTCTGGGTCGAATTTGTTTGGGACTACGTGCTTCCTGGACTTGTATGTCTATTTTTGTCACCAAATTAGGGAAGTCTTCTTTCATAATTTTTCCAAATGAATTTTCAATTTCTTGTTCTTCCTCTTCTCCTTCTGGCATCCCTATGATTTGGACGTTGGCACTTTTGGAGATATCCCAGAGTCTTCTTATTCTCTCATTTAAAAAAAAAATTCTTGTTTCTTCATTCTGTACTCATTGACTATTTATTTCTTCCTTATGTTCCAAATAATGATTTGAACCCTGGCTTCCTTCCCTTCACTATTGGTTCCCTGTGGGTTTTTCTTTATTTCACTTAGGTAGCCTTCACCTCTTCCCTTATGTGTTAAATACTCAATGAGTTCTCTGAGTATCTTTATCACCAGTGTTTTGAGCTCCGCATCTGATAGGTTGGCTACCTCCATTTCACTTAGTTCTTTTTCTGGAGTTTTGATCTGTTCTTTCATTTACATCATATTTCTTTGTCTCAATTTGGCAGCCTCCATGTGTTTGTTTCTGTGTATTAGGTAAAGCTGCTTTGCCTCCCAATCTTGGCGCAACTCTTACGTTGTAAGAGGCGGAGCCTTAGGTATTCGCTAGGGTGGGGCAACCTGTTTCATTGCTTTGTGGCTCTGTATTTCGGGAGAGGTCAGAGAGAACAATGCCACTTGCTCAGCACTCACCCCGCTTCCAGGTCACTTCACCCACTTCTTGTATGTGACACTTGTTCCTCTAGCTGTTGCTGTGGCAGTGGTTCCTGAAGCGGTGGGTTTTGTGCACACTCTATGACTTGCAGGCCCTCTAAATGAACTCTCCTGAGAGATGGGCAGTTTCTTCTGCTACCCAAAACTCCACTGGGTTTCACAGCCAGAACCTATGAGGCTTTATTTTCTCTGTGCTGGAACCCTGGACTGTACAATCTGACCTGGGGCTCGGATCTCTCCCCATGTGTTCCTCCAGGCTGTCTGCCACACGTGAATGTGGGACTGCCCATTCTGCCACCTGCCGCTACTGCCTTGCCATAACCTCACCACCATCACTGTGTGTCCTCTCTACCCCAGCTCCCCGTCTCTGCCTCTCCTACCTGTCTAGATACTTCTTCTCTAAATACGTGGTATCAGACTTTTATGCAGTTCAATTTTCTGGCAGTTCTGGTTTTTGTTTTGAGGTCAGTTGTAATCCTTCTTATGGTTATGCAAGGAGGCAAAGCATGTCTACCTACACCTCCAATACATCCCCAATGTATTTCTTAATAAGCCCAGTTTGCTGCCACCGCCTATTTCCACATTAAGGCATCTTAATTACAGTACATATTCCTCAACTTTAGGCAGTCAAATAAAAACATTAGAGAGCGTTCATTCGTAAAGTATTTACTGAACACCTACTGAACTGGAGAGCTGGAGATACAAAAATGAGTAAGACACAGTGATCCCCTACTATTAAGAAACTCCCAGCCAAGAGGAAAAGGTAACACAAGAGTATAGGTACTAATGACAAAGTGAAGGAGGCTAAGTAAATTCAAAACTAAGATTAGAGGACAGAAGGGAATTTGGAAAGGTTTCCAGAGGAAGTAATGCCTAATATGAATCTTTATATACTAGCAGATTAAGCACAAGTATGATTTGAGTTGTATGTTTGTGTTTTAGGGGGGTGGGACAGATGAGGTTAGTAAAAGAAGGCAGGTGGTGAGGGAAGACCCTATTTCAGTAAGAGGAAGCAAAATGTACAAAAGTAAAAGGCATGAAACTGTTGGCTTCTAAGTAATCAATGCCACTCCTGACTGCATCCAGGTAGGAATGCAGCTTCATCTCCAGGCTGCTCTGGGAGTCGTTGCCTCCTGGATTATTCACTACACTTGGGCAAGCCTTTTCTTCAGCCATGCTAGAGGAATTTCGGTCTCTAAATACCAATGTTCTCTTTTCATGTTTCCCAGGCTCATGTAAGTTAGTTTCCACAATACGTGCAGTGAGGTTTGGAGGAGAGTGAGGACTGTGGAAGCCCTGGAGGGCAGTGTTGGGCACATAGCCCACAGTACCACCACCTGCAGCAGAGGGGCTCGTGTGATTGTATCTGCAGTGAGTCCCACAGGTGCGGGAGCCCTTTTGCCAGTACCTGCAGATGGTAGATGGCTTGCTGTTTGCCAAGTCTGCTGAGAACAAGCACTGGTTTGCTCCCCGACACACACGATGGGCATATAATCCAAGTACGGATATTTTACAACTGTACTGTCCATTATAGTGGCTACTGAGCACTTGAAATGTAGTTTGTCAGAAGTGAGATATGCTGTGTGAAATAGACGTGGGATTTTGAAAACTCTACATAAAAAATAAACACAAAATATCTCTTTAATAATCTTTTTTACATGTGTCATATGTTGAAAGAGCATTTCGGATATTCTGGGTTAAATAAAATATATTGAAATTAATTTTATCTGTATTTCCTTTAATGGCAATTGAAAATATGTTAAATCATGTCTATGGCTCATATTATATTTCTATTGAACAATGCGGGTTTAGAATGAGTGCTCCGGCTGAGAGGTAGTGGTAAAGTAATAATAAGTGGAAGAAATCATTACAAGGAAGTTCTTTATGTTATAATAACAAGTTGGTTCAAAACAAAGGGTCTTGCTTCATCTCTAACCCAAGAATTGGAAGGCAAAAGGCTGAAAGACGAAGACCAGCTGGTCTTGAAATTAAGTGCCAAGTAATAGTGGTCTGAAATGTTAGGCTAACTAGAGACAGAATGCAGAATTGATCCAGAAGTGTTTATCAAGTAAAATAAATTGGACCATTGGTGATGGATTTATATGTGGAATATAAGAAAAGAGCAGAACCTAAACGAGTTCCAAAGTTTGGGGCTTCCAAAATTGGGTGACTCAGCTAAGAAAAGAACACAGAGTGAAGAGAAAGCAGAAGACTGAATTATAAGGAAACAGAATAATTAAAAGGTGGGTAGAGGAGGAGGATCTCATTAAGGAGATGAAAAATGATAGGCAGGAGAAGAACCAGTATAAAAGGAAGCATCTTTCTCATACTGGACTTTTACTGTGTCTTATAAAATTATAGTTCCATGATTGTTTAAAAGAGATGTAACTCTTGACCCCCCACCTCCGCCAAAAAAAAAAAAAAAAAAATCTGTCTTCCAAAGCCACCAATTGTTGGGCTGGCCAAAAGTCCATTTAGTTTTTCCCATAAAGAGACATATTTTTAATTTTCACCAATAACTTTATTGGTTTGTATATTTTGAGTATGTTAGCTATCTCCCACATGGTATAAGGTTGATTGTTCTCAGTTAATGTCTCAGTTAATGTCTCTATTTGATCACTGTCAACTTCAACTGGTCTACCTGACCATGGAGAACTCTCCAGCACAAAACCACTTTTGACAATTCGATCAGTCACAGCACCTTCTCCCTACACTGCACAAATCTTTATTTTTCATTTCAGCTGCATTTTTACCTTTCTTGAAATTATAAAACATAATATGTTGAAAATACTGCTTATTTTCTTCCATCTTCAACATTAACATGGCTACACAAAAATTCACCAATTTTGATTAAATTTTTTAAAAAAATGCACACTGATATGACAGCTGTCACAATACAATCTAACAAAATTGTTCTGAATAATGTTAAGGCAACTAAGTGCTACTAGAGCCGTCTTACAGAAAAAACCAAAGAAACTTTTTGGCCAACCCAACACTTTTTCATATTTGAAATAATACTTTCCCAACTTAGAAAATCAAAACAAACTATTATTTCTTATTACGTATTTGGATAAATATACAAGTAAACATGTTATTGCTTCTTGGCATTCTGGCTAACAGCAAGTGAAATCAATGTGCCACAAAATCCCAAAGTGAAATATTTAGAAAACTAACATAAAATTCAAATTTGAGATTACGACCTCAAAAAAATGCAGATTAAAATAACAATCACGCTGAGAGAAATCTTTGAACCATACCTTTTTTTCAGTTTTACTGCTTTTCAAATATATGTAAGTCCAGTACTGCAAAAAAAATAGAAAAAAAGAAAGAAAAAAATCATTTAAATTATAAATTTTGATTCCAAAGAGATATGTAACCCGTTTTTAACCTGCTCCTGAAGGTAAACAATAGCAATAAATATGTTTGTGCCCAACTGTATTTCCCTAGGGATAATAACCAAAACTTTCTTCAGGCTTTTGGGGGGAGGAGAGGTTCATAATGAAAAGATTATGAAAATAGCCAGTCAGTGCAGCCCCATCAAATAGCTCACACAAACCAAATTCCAGTAACAAATCCACTTTAACAAAACCACCCGTTTCTTTCTTGAGGCCAATTACAGGTACGAACATCTTGAAAAATTAATCTTCACAACAATATCTACTATTTCCACTCCCAAATGGAAAAAAAAAATATTATGCTACCAATGTGTTACTACCCAGTCATCTGTCACTGGTTGACGTTAGCAATTTGCCCAAGGCTACAAAGTGAATGAGAGGGATTTAAACGCAGGTAAATTGGACCCGTTGTCTTCACAACGTTTAAACACTCACCTTGGCCCTCTCAACGTAAAACACAAACTATCTAAGCACCCATGCCAACGCCCATAAGCCAAGAAGGCACACTTCATGCCAATCCTCTTTCCTCCTCTCACCCTATCCCTGAAAAACGTGTAAAATTTTAAGAATCTTTCTACATTAACCGTAGTCTGAATCTCTTATTTGCTCTCCCAAAGCTACCAAAAGCCTCACACCCTCCTTGCCCTTCTAGGTCTTGTCTTCAAGGGCCTCTGAGGTTTTAAAGTACCGCCCAAGCCCTTCTCTACATCCTCCAGCAATTCGCTACCTTCCGTCTCTTCTAGATCCTAACCAATAAAACCCGCCCCCAGCTCCTTCCCCAATCCCGCACCTGTCCGCCAACCTCCCCTCCTCCCGGCCCTCTCCCAGCTGCAGCCACTTCACTTACTTTCCTAGGACTTTCTTCTCCCCGAGTCCGCAAATCCTCCGACGTCTCTAATCCTCTCACCCTTCCCGCTTCAACAACTCTACTCACACGTTCCCACTACGGAACGCTGCATCGCCAGCTCCCCCACGTTCCAGTCCGACGTCATAGTACCCACCCCAAACCCCACCTTCAACCCTCCCCCTCCCCTCTGCAGAGGCTACCAGGTGTCCCACCTCCTTGCCTTCTGTGGACCAGTCTCCGCCGGGCCTCGGCGTCTCCCCGCCAAAGCGTGGGCTCCTGACTCCTGCGGAAGCTGCAGAGTCTGAGGGGTGGGGGCAGAGGTTGCCGGGGTGCGGAAGTTTGAATACAGGGCTGGAGTAGGGGCGGGGACAGCAGCTCTACGGGTAATAGCAGCGTGGCGCTTCGGCTCCAGGGTAACGGAGGCGGAGACCCAGACTCCACTGCAGGAGGGCCGCAGCCAATGGTACCCGCTCCGGTCTCCCATTGGGCTCTGTCGCCATATGGCCCCGTCTATTGGCTTAGGTGGAATTGGAAGGCGGGACTATGAGTACAGAAGAAGGCCGCCATTGGTTGACCGCTGAGCTGTACCGGCTACCTAGAACCGGGAAGTCTTCTTCAGCACCAAAGCTCGGCAAAGCGCGCCTGCGGCTCTTTAAATTGTGCGGAGGGCGGTGCTACGGCAGGGCGTCCTGAGGCTCGGGTGGTGGGAACAGGATGATGGGCGCAGAGGGGACAGGGGATTCCCGAATCGTAGAAACTGGAGACTGAGCAGTTGAAAATATTAACAATGATCGCGAATTCCTTTTGGAAAACGGCTGGTTTTTAATTAGAAATAAATAAATCTGTAGCTAGCTAGTTACTTCTCGGGCTTAGCCCTAAAATCGCTCATTGTCAGGAGGATATGGAGTTAATGCATTAATGTCCCTGCTTTGAGACAATGACTTTCGTAAATAACAAACGCGCCATGAATTTGACTTCAAAGTGATTTTTAGGTTTTGGTCCGGTTATGAGGTGGAATGACATTCGAAACCCTTGCCCATATTTTTAAAAGGAAACGTCTGTGGTGGACGTCAGCAAGCTACTGAGAGCTGTTGTATGGCATATTTTCCCCTTTTAAAAATGGCAGTGCATTAAACAGCATTAATTGATTGCAGGAAGTAGAGAAGGTGAAAAAAATCATCTCTTCGGTGAAGGTTATGTTAAGCCTTTCTGAACCTTATGATGATCAGGATGGCTTAACAGTGTTTCCCTTTCTGGCCATTGTTAATTTCTTGAGAGCTATGTTTTACCTCCATCTGCAGAGAATCTGATTCATCAAGGTAAATGCATTCTAATCAGTCTTCTGACCATGAATTATGGGAATTCTGTTTCTTGCTTGACCTCGTTTTCCCAACTTTGCACTATTTCAGAGCTTTTATTTTATCCTGTCAATATATTTTATTTCAAGTTTCAGACTAACCCCCCTAAACAATACCACAATTAAATGTAATTTTTGGTAGAAGATAATTATCTGTCCGTGAAAAATAAATGAGTCATCCCTAAAACTGCACTGAAATAAGTTTTCATCAGTCTGTTTAAATCTGCTAATGCTCTTCGTTGAAATAGCTCACTGATTACTGACTCCATGAGAAGTAGTTTAATAAACGCATCAGTGGATTACTTTTAAAGAATTGCGATAAAGAGTCAAGAAACACGCTGTATTTAGGTGAAAAAACAAACGTCTCTCCCAGAGTGAAATGGGCGTTGTTAACACTCAAGAACAGCTGAGAATGAAACTAATTTATTCACTCACAATGTGCTAGGCAGTATAATCTCATTCCATCTTCAATCGTGACAGTAGACAGATATTGTTATTCATCATTATACCTGAGTAAACAGACTTAGAGGTTAAACAATGTACCACAAGGTAACTAAAGTAGTAAGTGGTAAGGCCAAGATTCAAGCCTACCTCTGCTTAATTCCAGGTTTCAAATTTAATGCCTTTAATGAGTTTCACTTATAGGTTAACAGAGTTACTGGAAAGCAAGAAAGTCTCCAAAACATTGTCTAATTGTATGTAACACATTTTCAAGATCTTTTCAATGTGCAGTTTTATTCACTCTATCATATTTGGAATAACAGTGACTATCAACTTATTTGACATTAAAAAAAGACAAAAAGAATTATAAACCTACAGAAGTAAAAACCAGTTTATTGAACTACTTGTAAAAGGTTATATAAAATTATGTTTCAAGTTTTTATATTGTTCTACGTGGTTTTAATATAATCATTTTCACAGAATTAGAATTGTCTAAGATTATTGCATTTGCCATTTCATTTTACTATATGTACTACATAGGACTTAGTTTTTTTTTTTAAATGGAAAGCCAATAAACCTACATTTTTATATTACTATTACGTAAAATTATATTCAGCAGGAATCAGGTTTCTTATTGTTTGTAAAGATTATATTTATGAAATATACTAATAATCATTAAACACTTTGGAGTTTTATTTCAATATTCCTGGGCTTACATTGATACAGTAATATCACCAGATTTGTTATATTGCTAACTAAATGTTTACTTTCTACAGAACTCTCATTGTCTTGTTTTCTGCTATGTGTGAATGAGACAAATAATGCTAAAATTTTCCTAGAAATGCTTTCCAATAGAATTATTCCTATTTTCCATAGAGGGAAACTAAAGCGTTTGGACAATTTGTTAGAAGTTACATAAAATTAATAGGCAAAGTCATAAGTAGACTTTCCAACTGTAGAAAATCCTGAAATTACAATGATTATAATTTAAAAGAAACACACAATAAAGAAGCATGTCTTGAAAAGCACACCAGTATAATTATCCTTAGCTGACTTTCAGATGTTCATTTAATACCACTCTTAACAATAAAAAAATGAACAAAGAACAGTACTGTCATAATTTTATGTATTTTACCTAGGTATTTGGTAATACAAAATTCAAAAATTTAAAATTAATGTCTTGGTATCAATATTGCTAGAAAATTTTAAATTTAATAATAAATTCCAGAAAAACAGTAGGTTGTGAGCATACAATAACTTTTAACATGTGAGATGTTTAAAAGAAATTGAATAGCTTAGGAAAACTTGAGTTACATTTAGAGAACAATAAAATTGGAGACACAGAAAGTCCTCTACTCTTATAAAAAGAAATTTAGTCCAATTGTTATTATTTGGCTTTGCAGTACAGAAAGCTGATATCTTTTGATTATTGTTCTGTTTTGATCATTTGATGAAATTTACAAGTTAATTGTTTTGTTAGTGGAGAAAGAAAACTATTGAGATGTATACTAGTATTTTTCTTCTTTCATAATTAGGGAGTAAGTCATTAATAGTATCTCAATTTCATGGAGCTTATTGAATTTTCAGGGCTTTTGCTTTAGTTTTGCATAAAAAAGAACCAAACCAAAAGTTGGTTTGAGCAAGTTTTTAATACATGTTTTCATGTTTTGTTAATGCTATCTCAAATAGTACAAATGCTATTTGTACTCACATTGTTAGATTTGAAAGGGAGAATGCAACACAATTTTCTTAGTAGACAATTGCCTGTTCTCAACTGAAAATAATCCACAGAAGATTCTGTTAAGATTAGTGACTAATTTTTAATTGACAATAAATAAGCTAGGTAAAGAAGAAAGTGTTTTTACTACTCTAGAGTTCTAGCATAATGAAATAGCCATCTATTTCTCCAGTGAAAACAGAAAGAAAGCATAGCAGAATTGCAATGGAATATTTCTAAGTTAGAAACCTCTGTTCATTCATTAAATACATATTGAGTACTTATTAGGTGCCCTCAGGGAATACAGAGATTAAAAAATGAAGTTGTGTCTTCCAGCTGCTCATTGTCTCATGAACAAGAAAGATGACTTTCTCTGATTGCAGGTACTGTGTAAAAAGGGTGATTATAAAGGTATGCCAAAAGTGCAAAGGGGACTTGGAGAAGGGACTCAACTCAGTCAGCTCTGTGGCCCAGA
The DNA here is from genome assembly GCF_987537825.1 of Furipterus horrens. Classification (NCBI taxonomy): domain Eukaryota; kingdom Metazoa; phylum Chordata; class Mammalia; order Chiroptera; family Furipteridae; genus Furipterus; species Furipterus horrens. The sequence continues at coordinate 125,229,905 of NW_028327176.1, forward strand.
CATGCTTCTCAGAAGAAGTAACTCTTGAATTAGAGTTCATGTTACATGAAAGGTAACTGGAAGTAGGAAGATATAAAGATAGAAACAAGTCAGTATATACCCAGGCATTAGCAAGGCAGGGCCAAAGGTTTAGTAAAACTTAAGAGATGAAATGAAGGGGCACGGTTGGGGGGTGCACTAGGAGAGGGAGTGGCCAGAGATATGGCTAAAGGCTGGGTGTTTAAATGCATTTTTAAGAAGCTTATATTTAATCCCCAAAGTCGAAGGTAGTAACTAATAAATTGAACTGAGGACTAATATACTTTGATCTGCGTTTTAGAAAGATTATCCTAGTGGCATCATGCAGGGTGAGGCTAGAAGTGGGAAGGTCAGCTAAGACCTTTTCAGGAAGGGGACTGGTAACTTAAGCAAGAAAGGAGGAAGGCCTGCATCAACTAACATCAACTGAGCACCTTGTATTCCTGGCCTGAGGTTTTAGATTTACAGTGCTCATTTTAATCCTTGCTATAACCCATTTTCATCCTTACTACAACTCGATGATATAATATTAATTTTATTATAATTTCTTTGTCACAAGCGAAGCCTGCAGCTGAAAGAGGCTAAGGGCTTTGCCCACGGTTACAGTTAGGAAATAGAAGAGTAGGGATTTGAACCCTTGTCCAACCCCAGGACTTGAGCTTTCAACCACCTGTTTTTCAAACTGTGGTTGTAACTCATTCACGAATCATCCAATCAATTTATGGTTTATGAGGACACTTTTAAAACAGATATAGAGTAGAACAGAAAATATCATAGTACATTGTATACAGAAAGTACAAGTATCATTTTATAAAACATTTGTGTTATCTTTATATACATGTAATATGTTTATTTTTTACTCTGGCTCAAAGTAAAAACACTACTGTGTTATACTGCAGTCAGTGAGGAGAGAAAAAATATAGATATGCCCTACCTGTGTTACAAGAGTGGGTTGGTTGACTGTAATTGGATTGTATGTTGGTGAGTAATAGGGGGAAGAAGGAGGCTAGCTTGACTCCAAAGTCCTAGCTAAGACACCTGCCACCCTTCACCAAGACAGTAAGTACAGAAATGCCAAGTGTGCAGTAAAGGACAGAAATGAGTAGTTTGAGGACTATGTTTGAGATACCTATGGGACATTCAGGTGAAAATGCAGTTGGCGTTCTTGAGGAAATTAAATATACATTTCATACATGACCTAGTAATTTCTTTTTTTAAAGATTTTATTTATTTATTTTTAGAGGGGGGTAAGGAGGAATATCAATGTGCAAGAGAAACATTGATTGGTTGCCTCTTGCACGCCCCCAACTGGGGACCTGGCTGGCAACCCAGGCATGATTCCCAGGTCACTGGGAATCAAACCAGTGACTCTTCTGCCTACAGGATGATGCCCAATATAATGAGCCACACCAGTCAGGGTGTGATCTGAAAAGTATTTTCCCAGAAAAGTATTTACACTGGAGAAATTAAAGTATATATATTTAAAAATATTTTATTGACAGTATTTATAGCAGCTTTATTCATATTAGGCACAGCAGGAAACAACCCAAATATCCATAAACATGAAAATAAAAATTTAAAACTATAGTAGTTTCCCTTTATCTGCAGATTTGCTGTCCACAGTCAAAAAATATTAAATGAAAAGTTCCAGAAATAAACAACTCATAACTTTTAAGTTGTGTTCTGAGCAGCATGAAGAAATTTCAAGCCATTCCACCCAGGATATGAATCTCCCTTGGTCCAGCATATCAGCACTGCATACTTTACCCACCCACTAAGTCACTGAGTAGCCATCTAGGTTATCAAATCAACTATTGGCCATATCACAGAGCTTATGTTCAAGTAACCCTCGTAGTAGCCTTACGCTACGTCACAATGCTTACATCATTCACCTCACTTCATCTCGTCAAGGAAGCATTGTATCATCTCACATCACAAGAAGGTGAGTACAGTAAGATATTTTGAGAGAGACTTCATTCACATTTTTATTACATTATATTAAAATTGTTCTATTTTATTATTAGTTATTAAAACAATTAACAGTAAGTTAATATCCTACTGTGTCAAATATATAAATTAAACTTTATCATAGTATGAATAGGAAAAAACATACTATATAGAGAGTGTTATACTATCCACCACTGGGGTTGGGGTCTTGGAATGTATCCCCCAGGAATAAGGAGGGATTGCTGTATATCTTTAAATCGTAATGCTGGTTATCAGTAAAGTTAACTGCTGATCAACATGGATAAATTTCAAAGACATGTTGGGCAAAAAAGAAGTCAAGACAATATATTCTGTATATTTCCATTAATAATCAGTTTAAAAACAGGCAAACTTAACCTATTGGTGAAAATCAGAACTGTCTATTATGAGGATAGGAGAAGGGATTGACTGGAAGGGAATCAAAGAGATTTTTAGAATGATATAAATATACTATATCTTCACTGAGCTGGTAGTTAAAAAAGAGTGTTTCTTTTATCAAAACTAAGAAATTATAATTGATAGTCATTTTTCTCTGTATGTAAACTTTGCCTCAATTTTTAAAAATGGGTTAGTTTATTTTTTAAAAAACCACACTCATTGTCCAATATAATAGAAAAACTAGAAGTAGGTCTGGCTCCAAATATGGTTGGATCCAAGTGCTCAATGGTATTAAAATATTGGTTTTTCCTTTTCTCTTGCATGTATTTTCCTGTGTGTTGATTTTATATCATGCAAACTTTTCCTGCCAGGTATGACCACCAAAGCTCCATTCACATTCTTTTCACCTAGCAACTCCATTAGAAAAGGAACACCTCTTTGCTGATTAGTCCGGCAGAAATTCTGGAATTAACTCTGATTGCTCATACCTGAATATGAACTAATTACTGTGGCCAAGTGGTTGCCTGGGCTGAGGGAGGGGGAAAGGATATGAACAAGTCACCTGAATTTTTATGTTCTTCCAGAAGAGCTGCGAGGTGGTTCTCCAACAGAAAACTGGAATCATGTCACTAAAAGAAGAAATGCTGGGCAAAACCAATAGATGATAATGGTAATTTTTTTCAAATAGGTTCATAGACTGGTCTAATATATTTTTTAAATTCATTTAAGAAAAACACATGTAATTCTAAGTTTCCCAGTCTGTAAATACAGATAAGGTCAACCAAATTTTGTTGTTATCTGACTTCCTCTACTTTATAGTACCTCTACTATCAAAAGACTTCCCCACCAATAATTTCTGGGATTTCCCAGAGAATGTGTGATACTTATAAACACATCTGCCTTCACTGATAATCCCTGCTGGGAAAGGCTGCTCTGTTTGTTCACACAACAGTCCGTCCCATTTCCTTCAGCAGTTCCCATTGGTGGCTGTCACCAGTTCACTCAGTGCCACCACTTACATCAGTGCCAAAACTGAACCGGAATACTGCCAGTTATATGCCTATTGCTTCTCAGATCCCAGCCTGCTTGTCTCTATTATGTGATATTGGAGCTAGTACTTGGCAAATTATATTTTCCAAACTCCCTTGATGGTTAACTCACTGTTTGGTTCTGCCAAAGGAGGCATTATTAGGGGAAGGTGGGAGTTGGGAAGAAAGAAGTTCCTTCTGTGTCCCTGTTCCATCCGTATTACTCCAGCAGCAGCAGTTGGCTCTAGTCTAACATGTCTTTTGCTGCTCCGAGGACTAGATTCCTAACACTATCAGCTAAGGGTGTAGACACCAGCCCTGTGGGGCCTTTTCTCTGAGTTCCTAGGTTCCTGTGACCCCACCTGTATTCTTTTGTTCCCTTAACCATGCAGACTAACCTCTTGCTGCAGTTACAAATACCTGGGTTATCGCAGTGTTCCCATTGTGATTTTTCAGCCTTTCAACTCGTAGGTACCAATTCTCTGTATTGAGTACCCTCTGCCCAAACCTAATTTTGTTTTTGCTTTCCCAACAGTATCCTGACTGAACTAATATCTTAGAGCCAAATTTTGGAGGTGAAGATGAAATGCCCTCTTCCTTATACAGGGTGGGACAAAAGTGGGTTTACAGTTATTCATATGGAAAGCAATACAATAATTAATAAATAATATTACAAGAATAAACTGTTTCACATACAACTGTACAGTAAACCCATTTGGCCCCACCCTGTATATTACTCTTAGATGAGTCCCAGTGAATTGTTACTTGCTGTTACAGACTAAATGTTTGTATCTCCCAAAATTCATATGCTGAAATCTAATCCCTAATATGTTGGCATTAAGAGGTGGGCCTTTGGGGGGGGGTAATTAGGTCATGGGGTTAGTGTCCTCATAAGAAGAGGCTGGAGCCCTGGCCAGGTGACTCAGTTGGTTGAAGCATTGTCCTATAAACACACAAAAAAGGTTGTGGGCTCCATCCCCAGTCAGGGCACATACCTAGGTTGAGGGTTCAATCTCTGGTTGGAGTGCATGCAGGAGGCAGCTGATGGATGTTTCTCTCTTTCTCTCTCTCTCTCCCCCTCCCTCCCTCTCTCCTCCTCTGCTCACCTCTCTCAAATCAATGAACATACCCTCGGGTGAGGATAAAAACAAAAACAAAAAGAAGAGACCAGAAAGCTAGTTCTCTGCTCTCTGCTCTCTGCTATGTGAGGATACAATTAGAAGAGGACCATCTACAAACCTGAAGTGGGTCCTCTTACAAGACAGCAGATCTTCCAGCATCTTGATCTTGAACTCCACCAACTTCCAGAGCTCTGAGAAATAAATGTCTGTTGTTTAAATCACCCAGTCTATAGCATTTTTGTTATATAGCAGCCTGAACTGATGAAGATACTTGCTGTGACAAAGGCACTGTTTTATTTAATTCAGTAAAAACAGTGCCTTCAGTTCTCTGAAGGAGCTGGCCTGGGATGGACTTGAGTAGTGGTCACCGTGCTATAACCAGATGCTATCTTCTCTGACAGCTTTCCATTGAGATAGCTGTGCTTGTCTCCTTTCTGCTTCGAAAAGTTCTTCCCTCGGAGGATTCTGAGGTCTATGACTCAAGCTGAGATTCTCACTGTATGTAAGTAGCATCTATAATCTATGTGGCTCAGTACTGAGGCTAATGAGTTGATGGACTCAGGGCACACAGAAAATATAAATGAGAACACTGAATAAATATGCTCATTATTAGGTTTGTAGCTTATATTATTACCTGAGTCCCTCTCCCCCACACACATACACACAAACCATATAAACATCAGCAAAAGAAAAACTCAACAGTTTTAGCACCTTTCAGGGAGCAAGTAACACAATAGGTGACCAAACAAGTATTAAAATTCCCTGGAGTATGATCTTACATTTGTGTAGCACTTTCCAGAGCACTTTCACAACCCTGAGAAATAGGAAGGGCAGATATCTATATCTGCCACTTTTAATGGGAGAGGAAACTGACCCTGAAGTTAAATCAGATTTGTCTAATGGGAATATAATATCAACCACATACTTAATTTTAAATTGTCCAGTAGTCACATTAAAAAAGGTTTAAAATGTGAAATAAATTTTTACAATATATTTTGTTTAACATAATATATCTGAAGTATTATCATTTCAACATGTAATCAATATTTCAAAATCAATTAGATAGTTCATGTTTTTTGTACTAAGACTTTGAAATCGATGTATATTTTATAGTTCCAACACATCTCAGTTCCAACCAGCCACATTTCCAGTACTCAATAGTCACATGCGGGTTGTGGCTACCCTCTCTGACAATATAGGGTTATTTACCCAGAGGCATATAATAGGAAGTAGTGGTCCAGGTAGCCAAGCTTCTGAAAAGCAAAATAACAGTCTGGAAACCTAGAGACCTGGATTCCAGCTATGACTTACTGGTTGTAGGACAAGACATTCTACTTGGTTAAAGCTTGGTTTCTGGTTTGTTAACAAAGCTAGTGGCACTAATCAGATGTCTTTGCCTACTTTTTTTTTCTTCCAATAACATTCTGTGTATTGATTCAATAGTAAGTATTAATTGCATGACCATCATAGCACCTCTACATCACAATCACCAGAATTAGCAACTGCTTTGAAAACTAAAAACAGGGCACAGTTCAATCATTAGAAGTTGCACACTGTTACTATATAGAAACCAGGTGCATGATACAGGGCTGCTGTGAAAAATGGAAGCCTGTAGATTTGTCGAGGGAGCCAAATCATGTTTTAGACAATTTTAGGAACCTGGAAATACTGTTGAAGCAAAATACTCAACACAGCAGGAAATGTTTTTTAAAAAGCATTCTATAACCAAATAAACATGGTATTTCCTTTCCTTTTGAGAATAAATACAGTTAAGGTCACTTTTAGCCTTGGAATGGATATATGTTTGTCTAAGATGATCTTGCTAACGACTACACAATATTTGATGTCCTCTGCTAGGATTATAGTTTTAAGAAAGCCATAGTGACAAGAGGCATCTACTGTAAATACCTAGATCTTCCATTTATGGCAACCACGATAGAATTCATTTGTCTTAAATAGTGAACAAGGGAAGATGGCCTCGTGTTTCCTTTGCAATAATAGTATATGCTGAGGATCAAGTGGCTTTCAAGCAGTGTGGTGGGTGTGAAAATGCTTTCAGTTTAGATCATTCTGTTGTGTTTATGGGTTGGTGAGTCTGCAATGACATCGCCACACTGGGCTAAGGTACGCTTTCCAGTTCCACCGTACCCCACCCCAGTGAAGCCTTTCCACAAATGGAATCTTATAGGTGTTAATTCTTCCTATCCATGAACACAATATGTGCCTCCACTTAGTTGTATCTTCTTCAGTTTCTTTTACATCCTTGGTTAGATTTATTCCTAGGTATTTTATTCTTTTTGATGCAATTTTGAATGGGATTGTTTTCTCAATTTCCCTTTCTGATAGTTCATCACTGGCATATAAAAATACAACTGATTTCTATAAATTAATTTTGTATCCTGCTACTTTGCTGACTTGTTTTGCACTGTTGGTGGGAATGCAGACAGGTGCAGCCACTGTGGAAAGCAGTGTGGAGATACCTCAAAAAATTAAAAATGGAAATGCCTTTTGACCCAGTGATCCCATTTCTGGGAATATGTCTAAGGAAACCTGAAACACTAATTCGAAAGAACATAAGCACTCCTATGTTCATTGCAGTGTTATTTACAATTGCCAACATATGGAAGCAACCCAAGTGCCCATTAGTAGATGAGTGGATAAAACAACTGTGGGACATTAATACAACAGAATACTACCTGACTCTAAAAAAGAAGAAAATTTTACCCTTTGCAACAGCATGGATGGACCTGGAGAACATTATGCTAAGTGAAATAAGCCAGTCAGAGAAAGAAAAATAGCATATGATTTCACTCATATGTGGAATCTAATGAAAAAAACTGGACTAACTGAGCAAAACAGAAACAGACTCATAGATAGAAAGCAGGATGACAGCTATGGGGGGGTGGGGCGGTGACAGGGTGGAGCATTTGAGGAGAAAGGAAAAGGACTCACGTACATGGACAATGTGGTGATTACCGGGGTCGGGGGAGGTAAAAGGGATATAAATGGTAATGGAAAAATACAATAAAAAAAAGAAATCATATACGGAAGCTCTGTGTTTAAAACATAGGAAGCATATTTAAAACAAAAGCTGCTTCTCTGCTGAAGAGGGCATGGTAGTGGGAAGGGAGGGGGCACGAGTGGATCACAATCTGTTCGGTGTACACACATGTTGATGCACATACACATACACTCTTACAGAGGCATATTCTGAGGGGCTCTGATGAACACTTTGGACAGAGCTGAAAACCCTAAAGGAAAATGTCTGTACTTGAGACCCTTCTTACTTTAAAAACGTCTTTGATTCTTTGGATACAATTCCACTCTCTCAACTAGCATTTAGTTTAAACTTTAACGAAGACAGATAAGATACCATTGTAAGTCCAGTACTGTCCACTGAGATCAGAATATAGGTGTTCAACTCATATTTTTAGTTTCATAAATCATCAATTTTTATAAATGAAAGGGGAACTCTAAGATCAATTATTCAAGTGGTTTTCTGACTTTTTTCCCTTCATCACAGAAGCTTCTCTCCAAACAGTACCTTACACAGAAATCTAAAATACTCCTACACAGAAATCTTAAAATACTCCTTGAAGGAGTCATGAGGCACTGCAAAGTTGAAATGGATGTGAGGAAGTAGAGCTGAGAATCTCCCAAACATCCCCTTTCAGAGCGGCCCTCCAATAATCCTCTCTCAAACCACCAAGACAAACCAAAGCACAATTTTAATGACCAAAGTTTAAGTCCAGCTCCATCCCTTTGCTCCGATGAGGGAACTGAGGCCCAGTGATGTGCTCAAGGTCCCACCATGAGTTGATATCATAACTGGCGTAGAACCCAGTCACTCAGTCACTGGTATTGAAAGGCTCGCTGGTACTGCCTCACAAGCACCAACTGTTACCTTTTGAAAATTTCTGCAAGGCAGTTGACATCATGTTGGTAGCTGGAAATCAGCGTGGTGAAACTTTACACCACAGAAATGAGCAAACGCTACATACAAATCAGGGCTTTCCCTTGAGAGCTGGTTGTTAATCCTTTACAAGGCCACCTCTGAACCCAGGGCTACTGAGTCTGCGTCTTTATGCACTACATGGCAGCCGGAGAATACATGCACGCCCTTTGATAGGAAGCACAATATTAAGTTAATAGAAAATGTAAGATGAAGTAAAAACTGTGTGTGTTCAAGAACTTAATGTATAAAATAGTAATTCTTCTCAATATTTATCACTTTCTATTGTCTTGTGGGCACTGGGTTCCTTTGACTCTTTCAAGCTGTCACTTGGAGGTGTTAGCTACTTTGGTGATTGACTTTTAGTGTTAGGTCAAAGCTTTGGATGTTAGTTAAAATTAAAACCTAGCCCTGGCGGGTGTGGCCCAGTGGATTGAGTGCCAGCTTGCAAATCAAAAGGTCGCTGGTTCAATTCCTGCCCATGCCTGGGTACGAGCCAGGTCCTCGGTTGGGGGGCATGTGAGGTAACCAATTGATGTTTATCTCCCTCTCTTCCTCTCTCCCTTCCCCTCTCTCTAAAAATAAAAAAAATTAAAAACCTATAAAAAAACCTAAACATAAAATAAGGAGAACATAAAAGAAACTATCGAAAGTGCTTTAAGAGTAGCGAATGATCTGATGATATATCTTCTCTCTCAGTCTCCCTCTGGTTCTATTTCTGTTTAAGAAGGTATTAAAAGGTCGGTGTAAACAACTGCCGGTCTCTAAGCTTCTAGGTTGGCCTCGTGCCTCCTCCTATTTAATCCTCCCAACTGAACTTCTGATTCATCATCTTAACAATGACCCTTTTCCTCTGCCTCTCCCTCCCCTCCCTTCACCGCTTTTCTTCTTGTCCTCTGTGGTGCTGCTGTGCTCTCTCCCAGGCCTGCGTGGGCATGCTTGTGAGGTCAGATGCTTGCACTTCAGCTGTCCTTTTGTATCCATGGTGATGGATGAAAAATAAGCAGCTTTGCAGTGATTTGAACTTTAATCCATTCAAATGATGCATGCTTTATTACTCAGGTGAATTTTCCCCAATACTTTCAGTTCAGTAATATCTTGAATTATAAAAAGGAAATAAAACGCCCTTTCCTTCTCTTTCTTTTTTTAAGAAAAAGAAAAAAGAAAAACACCTTTAATGCCTTGGTAAATTCAAATAATCTTTGATTTCAGCTCCTGAAAAAATTTTCTTGATAGTTAAACCAGTAAGAAACTAATTTCAGAAATGTGATTGCAAAGGAAAAGAAATTATAAAAGGTATTTAAATTTCCTTCTCAGTACAGCTATATAAGTAACTTAGGCTAAGTAAAGCATGGAGAACCCACATAACACACATAACACAAGGGAAAACATGACAAAAACTATGAAAGTAGTGTTGCCAACTTAACACTAGTGGTGCTTGATTAGTGGTCTATGGACATAGTATTAAATAGCTGGCTTCCAATCTTTCTAAATTCAAGAAAGAGAAAAATCCCTGGTGGTCATCTTTAGCACCTTGCCAATGCTTGCTAATCTAATCATTAAAGAAGAAAAGAGCAGACTTTTAATATAAAAAGTTTGCATGCAGTAGTATCTAGCTAAAATGTAATAACTATGTTTAAATTCTATCAACTTTCATAATTTCTTTCCATTTATAAATAACACTGACTTTTCAGTGATGTAAAGTTTCCTTATATTAATACTGTAAGTGACACAAAGAAATAGCAAAGATCCTGAAGGCAGTAGTCATGGGAAACCCAGTGCTCTACAGTTGGCTACAGGCATCACCTAAGACCCTGTATCTCTTTCTGGGGGCAGGGGTGGTATGAGGAACATATATTTACACACTTTAAAAAAAAAAGCTATTATCTCTATTGTCCTGCTTCAAAAGTCTGGACAGTCAATCATTAGTGATTAGTAAACCTTGGGGAAAAATATTATATGAAATATCTAGACTAGGCAAACTCATAGAGACAAAAAGCAGAATAAAGGAAACTAAGGGACTGAAGAGGGGAGAATGGGAATTATTACCTAATGGATACCAAATTTTTATTTGGAATAATGAAACATTCAATGGACAGGGGTCGTGGTTATGCAACATTCTGAATGTCTTAATGACAATGAATTTTATACTTAAAAAAGGCAAATTTTATGTACAATTATGTATATTTTACCACAATTTTAAAAATATTGCTATTTATGGCTCTTGTTAGTCTTGGCGAAAGAAGTTTTAGTAAACTGACATAGGCAGACACTAGTGATGGGTCAGAGAATCTGGCATTAGAGTTTAGTGAAGCTGACATGCACAGGATGTCCTTTCTGAAAATTCAAAGGCAAGCAGGACCTGTGGCAAGTCTGGGCTTTAGCTGAGTATCAGGAACCACACAATTCACTGCTAGATCCTGCGACAGGAAGGAGGGATCTGGCTGTGAGGCTCAGGTAAGAAATCCAACTGCAGAAAGCATGAGCCCATTTGTCTTGTTCGGCCTCACTGAACTCTCTTCTTATCAAGGGCATAATGGTCAATTGCCTGCTCTCAGTGACAGAAAAGAGTGAACCTGAGGTCATGGTATCTGGACCAGGGAGCAGGGGAGGGAGAACAGGGTAGTCAGTTTCATGTGCCTTGGTCCAGGCTATAACAGCAAAATTATAATTGGGAAAAAAAGCCAGGTAGACTTTAACACTATGACATTATACAAGACATTTAGAAAAACCATAATAGTTGGATGACTTAAGAAGACTTTTTTTCAGGTAATACAAATTAAAAAATACAAATAGTGTAGTGAAAAAATAATTGAATTTGAAAATGTCTTTAACCTTTCCCTTTTTTACTTTTGCTAAGTGGAATGTGATGTGGGATGACTCCTGTTGCCCCAGAACTGGCCACTGCCCAAAGTTGAAATCATTCTCTAAATAATTAGCACTCAAAACCTTCTGCAGCAAAATCTCAGATATTACTTGTAGAAATTTTTGTCAGATATATCTCCCCAGGCAAGGGAAACAAAAGAAAACATAAACAGATCAGACTACATCAAACTAAAAATTTTTGCACAGCAAAGGAAATCATCAACAAAATAAAGACAATCCACAGAATAGGAGAACATATTTGCCAATACATCTGATAAGGGGTTACTTTCCAAAATTTATAAAGTACTTATAAAACTCAACACCAAAAAAACAAACAACCCAATTAAAAAATGGGCAAAGGACCAGAATAGACATTTCTCCAAACAGGACATACAGATGGCCAATAGACATATAAAAAGATGCTCAATGTCACTAATCATCAGAGATGCAAATTAAAACCACTATGAGATAGCACCTCACACCTGTCAGAACGGCCATCATCAATAAATCAACAAACAACAAATGCTGGCGAGGATGTGGAGAAAGGAGAACCCTAGTGCACTGCTGGTGGGAATGCAGACTGGTGCAGCCACTGTAGAAAGCAGTATGGAGATACCTCAAAAAATTAAAAATGGATCTGCCTTTTAACCCAGTAATCCCACTTCTGGGAATATATCCAAAGGAACCCAAGACATTAATTTGAAAGAACATAAGCACTCCTATGTTCATTGCAGCATTATTTACATTCACCAAGATTGGAGGCAGCCCAAGTGCCCATCAGTAGATGAGTGGATAAAACAACTATGAGTCATTTACACAATGGAATTCCACTCAGATGTAAAAAAGAAGAAAATTTTACCCTTTGCGACAGTATGGATGGACCTGGAGAACACTATGCTAAGTGAAATAAGCCAGTCAGAGAAAGACAAATACCATATGATCCCACTCATATATAAAATGTAGTGAACAAACTGAACTAACAAGCGAAACAGAGTCAGACTCATAAATAGAAAGCAGATGACAGCTAAAGGCAGGGGTAGTTTAGGGGGTGGAGGGATTGAGCAATAAGGACAAAGGATTCATGGATATGGACAACAGTGCTGGGGGTAGGGGAGTAAAAGGGGACTAAATGATAATGGAAAAAAATACAGTAAATATTAAATTTAAAAAAGAAAAGAAAAATGTCTACAAGTAACCTAACCGCTATCAACCACACTCTAGGAAACTCCTCTCTTTGCCCTCACTTTGCCAAAGGAAAGGCTTAGTGTGTGGTAATGAGGGGAGGAGATCCAGAAGAATAATTCACAGGGATTCTTAAATTGCCTTGAAGAAGGGGAGACTGACATCTCATTCCCTGACTGATGCCTGCTAAGTTGCAGCCTATTTGTAACTTTGTGCTGGCCCTAGAATAAAGCATTTGAGGCCATTCTTTGTAGAGTTTCACACTGTTCTTGGGGCATCCATAGAGAAAAATGTCTGCTTCTAGTCTAAAAAATTCTGAAGGTGGGAATAGAAAAACCACTGCCAACAAGGTTTAATGATGTAGTATACCTAGAAGAAGAGGAGGGCTCCTGCCCACAATCTGGTTCTCCATGACCTTAAAAGTATATGGCAAGAGCATCTGAAGTTTTATGATTCCATGGGAAAGAGTAGGAAGTTAGAGGAGAAGCAGAAGAGCATGAGGCTGTCCAGGAGGCTGCTGGTGGTAGATGCACAACCCAGATAAGAAGCTGGGAAAATGAGCTGTTGATAGACTTGAGGAAAATCTTCTCTCTTCCTCACAGCAACAGAGCGGCCTGGGTAAATCTGAGCATTGTCCCAAGGAAACCACACTCCACCTCCTTGGATACCAATTCCTCACTAGCATCAGGTATGAACTTGTTAAACCAGAGTGAGGCCAGTGAGGCCTCCTCACCCTTGACCCTTCTACCATAGCCAGCTGCACTGCCTCCCTTACTTCTACTGCGTCGGGGAGAGAAAAGCAATGGGATCAGAAACAAGACTAAAGGTTTGTTTTTTTATTTTTTATTTATTTATTGTTTTTCTATTACAGTTGTTCCACTTTTTCCCCCGTTGCTCCCCTCTACCCCTTCTCCCACAGTCAATCCCCACCTCGTTGTACATGTCCACGGGTTATTTATACCAGTTCCTTTACTAAACCCTTCCTCTACTTATCCCGTTTCTATCCCTCCCCCCGTCCTCCCTGGTAACTGTTAGTCTGTTCCTTGTTTACATGCCTGTGGTTCAATTCTGCTTGTTTGTGTTGTTCATTAGTTTTCTGTATGGTGATATTGAAGTTTTAAAAATAGACTATACTTCAAAAATGGAAATTAACCAGAATATTATGGAATCTGTCCAAGATGTTAATCTGAGCTTCAATACAGCACAGCTGAAAATAACAATTGACAAAAAGCAATACTATTTTTATTATAATTACACTAAGCTGAAATAGCTCAATTATCACTCAGAGTCAAACTATATACATAACTTTATACTGTGATTTTTCACTTAATAATAACAATTTTTCATCTTAAAACATCTTCATAAATATCATTTATAATAGTCTCATATTTCCCTTTTACAGATGTGTCATAATTTATTTAACCATTACTTTATTGTAGGACACTGATGTTCTCAAATTTTAAGAATTAAATTATAATATTTATTTATTCCTTTCATATGATTATTAGTATTAGTAATATTAAATAGCCACTGATCTATGAACAAAGGGATTCTGACTTCCCAGTGATTCATCAGGAAACAATCTGGGGTGTTGATAGGCTAGCCAACAGCTCTAATGATGTGTTTACTAAGCTGGCAGCATTACCCATTTTATCTTTCTAGTGTTTGCCAGTTGTGTGGAGCTGACAACTATAGTCCTACAGGATATAACGTATCCCTGCCTTGTAGAACAGAGGTCCCCGAACATTTTGGCACCAGGGACTGGTTTCATGGAAGACAATTCTTCCATGGACCAAGGTGGGAGGAGGATGGTTTACAGATGATTCAATAGCATTACATTCAAATTCACCTCATGTGGTGCAGCCAGTTCCTAACAGGCCTGGATTGGTACTAGTTGGCCAGGAGGTTGGGGACCCCCACTCTAGAATATAAGGGCCACCAGGATGGGAATTTGTTTCTGTTTCATTTTCTGCTATATGCCTAGCACCTGAAACAGACCCAGCACAGGGTAGGCACTAAAAAAATATTTCTTAAAAATAAATAAGTAAATGTGATTATAAGTAGGAGTGAGGCATAATTACTCCTGAATTTCCCTTCAATTTCTGCATAATAGATTTATGAGAACCACCTAAGTAGGCAGTTAAGGTAAGAATGGATCTAACAGAAGAAACAGTGGAGGCAGGGCATAGAGCAGAAGTCAGAGACAAGGAGAAGAATGAGCTTCAGGGCCCTGGAATGTGAAAAAATATTGATGTGATCTTATAGCTTTGTTTTTATTAAGATCTAAATTAATTAATCCAATTAGTAAGATATGAGTCTCATAATAAGATGGCTGAAACTGAACAATGACTACATGGGGGAAAATTATTCCTAGTGTTGCCAAGTGGTGAACTGAATATATATGTTAAATTGCTGCCTCCCAGAGTCCCCGTGAAATAACAGAAAAGCTATAAAATAAATGAAAAAAAAAGTTTAAAGATTAAAAATATAGCATCAAGGGATAGGGATTCCCAGTCAGGGCACATGCCTGAGTTTTAGGCCAGGTCCCTAGTTGGTGGGGCATGAGAGGCAAGCACACATTGATGTTTCTCTCCTTCTCTTTCTCTCCCTTCCCCTTTCTCTAAAAATAAATAAATAAAATGTTTTTTTTTAAAAGAAACTAATAGGATCATACTGAAGGAACAAATAGAGGAATATAAAACTACAGCCTAAAACTTCATAGATAAGAAAACTCCTTTCTAAATGATGCCCAGAAATATTTCAAGTTCAGAGACGATATTAGCAAAAGTCCGTTCTGAATAGGAATATCATCAGCAGTTAACTAAAGAAGTGCTGTGGCAATTGGGTCCTGCTTGATTCCCTTTCCCTCTCTTTTCCCTAGGTTTACATTTCTATACTCAGTTTATAAACACAGCACACACAGCTACTTAAAGTCCTGAGACAATATCAACATTATAAACTTCAACAATTAAAAAATACAGAAGTCAGGAAGGAGGAGGATGGAAGAATATGTTTTCCTAATTTGCTCATCTTTCATAACAAGTTGATGAATACTTGTCTAAAATTAGTAAGTCAAGAAATGGTAGTAAAACCTATTATTGGAGGCTAAAGAGTAACCACCACACACAAACAAAAATCCCTTAAAAACATTCAGTGTCTACTGAAGAAAATCTATATCTCTGTGTAGTGAGATTTAGCACAGGATGTTGGGGAAGGGGCAAGGAGTCTTAGACACATTTGCATAATTTAAAGGTTTTCTGAGTTTTGATATTGCTTTAATAAAAACATAATTTTAAGTGCTTAGTAAGAAGAAAATGTAAAGAAATACACTGAAGTTAATAGTGATTGTTTTTGAGTAAGAACTACAGACAATTTTTATTTCAGTTTTCTATAATTCTACATTTTCCAAATTTCCTATCTTCATTATTTCTACAATAGAAAAAAAAACACAATTAAGAAAATGTTGTGATCATAGGTTTTTTTGTAAAGTACTTCACATATGATGCTTAGCTGAAAAGAGAGAATCAGAGACCAACAGGGAAGGCTGGAATTTGTAGCTACTGGTAACAGGGAAGGACAGACATTGGAACTGAACAGAGGAAGTTTGCACCAATTTCATAAAGGAACAAGTTTTGAATATACACTGGAATGGAAAGTTTGACCAGCCATGGAGTTTACTGAGTCACTCCTGGATTTTTCCCCATTGTGATCTTCTGCTTATTTAGATTGTTCTGTATGATGAGACATGCATATGTACCCCACTCCATGTTTATCACAACCAGTTAAAAATCTCACCACTGCAGAGATCACAAATTAGAACTTCCCCATTAGGACAATACCTGGAGCTGCTTGCTTCCTGCTTTTGTACTCATGGGTCATGTCCACCACAGGTCAGACATGATCTTACAGAGTTAGCTTCGTGATCTCCTGACTGCTGTTCCTACGTGATCAAGGAGTCAGGGCCATGCAGGCTGTTGAGTTCTTCTACAGGATGGTCACTACATATGGTGTGGCTAGTGTGGAATATTATCAGAAAGTAAATGATTACTATATGAGTGCCTCTGCACAGCAACCGCAACTATTAGTGCCTCCAGCAAAACTGTCTTAACTTGAACTTCAATGTCATGACCATGGCATCTATCTCTGTGTATTTCCTTTAATATTTTTTTGGCCAATGTCCCAGGAGAGCATATTCTATCATGCAATATTCGGCAAAGATCTACAAAAGCCAGTGGTCATGGATGCAGTGTTAATTGAACACCAAAAGGAGAGCATGCCAGCCTACTATAAACAAAGAGCCCCTTTAGAAATATTCACCATGTCAGGCGACATGATGAAGGCCATTTGAGAATTTTCATGCAATGTTTCCAAAATTTGAAGAACTATTACTTTTTGAAGGACCTTTGACTAACCCTCTGGTGGCCTCTTGCATTGCAGACTATAGACATCTTAAACTATGCACAAGTTCTTTGGAGTTACAAAGTCTCATCCCCAAATTCTTTAATATATAATGGAGCAGTAGCAGGTATTGAAATATTAAGGGAGCTGCGGCTACCTTCAACTGTGGGCTAAATAAAAGTCAGCTAGGATCTTTTTTAGTCAGGATCTTGCTTCTCAAAGTGGGAACAAGCAATGTCAGCACTGCTGTGAATTGCTCAGAATCTCAGGCCCCACCTGAGACCTACAGAATAAGAATCTTTATCCCAGGTGATTTGTATGCACAGTAAAGTCTGAAAAGGACTGGCTTAGGAGAATCCAAGGTTGCTTTGGGAAAGTTCTCAGCTGTCAGAACAGAGTTGCTACATCTTATGAATTTCATAACTAACTTCTGGGCATACTATACTGGTGATTTGATATTCAAGGTAGGTTAGGTACTTCTCATAATGATAGCAGTATTTCAGATTGCAGTTATTCTAAGCATGGCATGCTATGATTCATTGCCTTGGTGATTCAGACCCTTTTAATTGTGATAGCAGGTCAGAGAAGATTTCATCTCCCAAAGCGTATTCAGTTGTTGGTATGGAAGCTGCTTTCCAGTCATTGCTGAAATTTTTCTTTGAGAAGTACTTACATAATTTACACAGTCAAACAAAAAAAAAGACAGAGCTCACAACTGATGTAAGTCAAAGAACAAAGTTCTAGTTTTACCACCTTACTTGCCTCGGCCTCTGAGTCTGTACCTGCCAGTCCCGATGTTACACTGATCAAAAATACAGCACATTAAGGAAGATGGTGTTTGTATGTTTTTTTAATGCATGGAAATACTGGATTCTGATTAATCTTTTCAAAATGACAACAAATCCTCAGTTTTAGTTTCTCTCCCTCTCTTTCTCCTTTCCCCTCTCTCTAAAAATAAAATAAATAAACAAAAATCCCTCAGTTTTAGATGAGATATGTACATGTTCATCATCTAAATGAAAATAATCCATGGTTGTGGCTCTAGTGAAAAGAAGGGACTCAAAAATTCATTATGTATTTTTGAATTTTGCTTGCTTCTTCAAATTCACTTTTTTATCACTTGAAAAAACATGAAGACATGATGTATCAAAACAAGGAGGGTAGCTCTTGCAGCCATGATGGACAGAACCCTCAGAACACCAAAGATCTTGAGTGATTCAATTTTGTAAGTCTAAGTGTTTTCCTTCCTTTCCATTATGTTCCATAACGTACAGTTTTGTGAAAATTATATGGTCTGGTCTCATTTTATAAGGACTCTTCTTCATTCTCAAGAAATGTTACAGTTGTTCATAAGCTATTTTGCAAAAGATTTTATTTATTTATTTTTAGAGGGAGGGAAAAGGAGGGAGACAAACATCAATGTGTGAGAGAAACATTGACCTGTAGCCTCTCGCACTTCCCGAGCCGGGGACCTGGCCAGCAACCCAGACATGTGCCCTGACCAGAATCAAACTGGAAAACTTTTGGTTTGCAGGATGACATCCAATGCACTGAGTCACATCAGTTAGGGCTGTAAGCTATTATTTTATACATCATCAAACATTTCTTAAAGGTCATTTTAAAATTCTGTGGTCAGTTGAGGAGTTGCAGTTCATGAGTACAATTCTTAAAAGTCTTTGGAGAATCAAATGACCTGGCTTTACTTATTTTTCCTGTTGTGACCACAGTAAGTATTTTAATACTATGTCATTTTGATGGTTGTCTAATGTATGAAAAAATTAAGTAGGAATTTCTGAAGTGTCTAATTTTTTTATGTAAGAAATGCCAGGGGGGCAGTATGTGTGAAGGGGACATACTTTTTAAATCACAAAGTTTGTGCTAAGGATAAAATGTATGCATAAATATTAATAGAGCCTTTCTAATCTTCTTTTGACAAATTCTCCTGGCAATCAATTGAGAGTTCTTGTTTTAGGGGTATTCTTTGAAATTCAATAGAGGATTTATTGAGGAGTCTGCAACATGGAATAAAGAATGTTGTTTTGAAATTTGTAATTCAAATGTACTTTTCTCTAAATCCTAAAATCCAGTCAATAGGAATGAAAGTTAAAAATACAAAATTTAATAGCCTTCATGTTGCTGAGTAGTGCAATTAAGAACACAGACTTTGAAGTCAGAGGTTAGAGAGACTTGGGGCTATCACTCAAAAATTACAAATTGAACATGTTACTCAAACTCTCTAAGTCTTAGGTTTTTTTCTGTAAAATAGAAACCATCATGTCCACTTCCTCAGATTATTTTGAAAATATAGTAAAATACTTGCTTAGTAAACCCCAAGGCTAACAAATGTAGATATTATAATATTATTATTATACAGAGTAGAGCAAAAGTAGGTTTACAGTTATATGGAAAATTATACAATAATTAATAAATGATAATACAAGAATAAACTGTGTTTCACATACTCATAACTGTATATACCTACTTTTGCCCCACTCTGCATACCTGGCAATAAATATCAAGCTAGACAATGAGAGAGATAAATATTATTATATAGATATGTTTATTACAGATATTATTATATATATCTGTCTTGATAATGTAAAAGACAAGATATTTCACTCACAATAGTCATATTCCATGACCTACATAGGGAAAAAAAACCCTAAAAATATACCATGTCTCTGGAAAGAAAAACTGAATAATTTAAAGATATCAAATCATTCCAAAGTGATTTATATGCTCACCATTTCTTTAAATTTTTCAAGATGATCTCAAAATATATTTAGATAAACACTCAAAGTAAATAATTATTATATGAGGAGTTATAATATGTCCAAATATTAAAATATTACAATGCTACAACAATTAAAATATATGATAAAGAAAAGTCCTCAAATCAACAAAAAAGAAAAAAGAAAAAAAAAGAAAGATTATTCATTAATGACTCTAGGACAAATCATGAGTGTAGTGTGTTTTTTTTAATAACCTTTACTCATACCATTTTATTAACTACATACCAAATAAATTTAAGAAGTGTACAAATTCAAAATATAAAAAGCAAGCATAAATTTGAAGTAAGTAATTACCAAATTTCTGCAAGAAGGATACTTCCTAAAATCACAAATGATGAAACAAGTCTCCACTAAACAAATGTACAAATGATATGAACAGGTAATGGGCCAAAGATAAATTAATACATGTTCACAAATGTGGAAAAGTCTAATATCAGTAGAAGTCTTTTTTAAAATTCCAAAATAAAATTATTAGATCTAAGCAGATTTTGCTTTTATCTCTCCACTTATTTACTATTTCAATAATAAAAATACTGAACACTGGTAAGAAGGTAATATGAACAGGCACTCTTATACTCTAGAAAAGTGATAAATTGGTTTAAACCTTTTTGTTAGCAATATGTCAGAAGTCTTAAAGCAATTGTATCCCTTAACTGAACAATTTGACTTTTAGAATTATTCTCCTTTAAGTCATTCCTAAATACAAATTGTAAAATGCAAATATGCACTTACAGTATCACAAAATTATTTTTGAAAGAAAATAGAAGATACCATTAATTATAGTGTAGTTAAATATAGTTCATAGTTAAATTTTGAAAAACATTAAAAATGTTCATAAGATTTATAATGATAAGCGAAAATAAATACAATAAATTTTTTTAAAGAAACAAATTTGAATATAAAAGTATAAAAAATGTGCGAAAATATTAACTGTCTTTGGATGGCAGAACTAAGGAATTTTTTGTATTTATTTATTTTTAATATATTTTCTGATTTCTCTATCATGGACATATTTAACTTTATGATTACAAAATAATAAAGTAGTTCTGAAAACTCCAAAGTAACATATTTACTTTTATAACAATGCTTTTCTGGTTATGTAAGAAATATACAGAATAACCAATTGTCAATTTCTATTTCCTCTCTGACCACATACATAATTATAGACTCTTAGGTGTCCACATAGAATGATATATACATGTCAACAAAATTTGATAAGCAACATGAAAAATTTTAGTATTAATCTGTAGATATAAGGAGTATTTGCAATTTATATTTTCTACAATATTTTACAGGCCATTTAAAAACTAACTAATGATAAATAAGGTGATTGGGAAAAGAAGGAGAAATACAGAATTATAACTAAGTCAAATTTTAATTTTTATTAAAATACTTATTTGCAATTTTTGCCTTTTTTAAGTTATGATCATTTTAGTGATTCATGACAAAAATTAAAATTTATGACTAGAAAGGAGATATTGATTTTTCAAAATTATTCAAATATGATTTAAATTTCTATTGAGTAATGAAAAGCATTGAGCATATGCTTTAGAACATTTGCAAGATGAAAAAAAAAATGGGAGGGACTATTAACAGAGAAATGAGAGAACTGGAGCATTCCACTGGGAATGTTCCCAGAGAGTAACCTTCCAAGGGTAATTATGTTTGGAATATTTACACTTAGGCTAAATGTGCACTGGAGGCAAGTGCTTTGTAATTAGTAGTGAATAAGTTTGCTAAGATACAACTTTGCTTCAGCCAGCAAACATTAGGTGTCCAGAGAATGTCCTGTTTCTAAGTAAACTTTAATATTTTGTGAGACAGTTATTCACTTTTATTTCTCATTTGGCATGCATAAATTTTTCCAGAGTGGTTCCAAGAGAAAAGTTACCCTGATTGGAGGGAGTTTGGGATTAATCAGGCTGGAATGTACAGACTATTATGTACATGACAGTTTATTATTTTCAACCTCACTGGTTTTTGACTTATGATTATTCAAATCTGACTGGGCTCTTATTTTCCTTGGAATCATCAGGAAGAAAATGTTTACAATGCAAATTAATATCTTTTTAAATTTATTTATCTATCTATCTATCTATCTATCTATCTATCTATCTATCTATCTATCTATCTATCTATCTACCTACCTACCTATCAGAGAGGGGAAGGGAGGGAGAAAGAGAGGGAAAAAACATTGATGTGAAAGAGATGATCCTTTACCTCTCATATGCGCCCCAACCCGGACCGAAAGCATGTGCCCTAACCAGGGATTGAATCGGCAACCTTTCACTTTGCAGGATGATGCCACACCAGTCAGGGCACAGATTAATATCTTAAATGAGAATCTCCTAAAGAGAAAACTGATTTAAACACATCAGCACCTTGTTTTGTTAGGAGGGTCAAATGAGTTTCACTTGCATGAGCAATACATGCAAGGAAGGAGGTGACACAGCCAGAGAAACAAATGGCAGGGGGGAGGATGTGTGCAGTTTGCTGCTGTAATTGCTTAGACAGTTCGGCTCAGCAGATGATGGCCTGCAGAGTCAGCACCATTTGAGCACAGGTCATCCTTACACAGGAGGGCCAACCACTATCAAATAAACACATTGTATTCGGGTGTTTCGTGCCGATGCATTATGGCAGGAGTGGGTGATTTTTAAAAATATGTGCACGAATTTTGTTGTTAAGTAAAATCACTATAAATTGAAAACTACTTTGCACTTTTTTTAAATGAAAGTTTGATTTTCTTACCTTAGAATGTATTCTTCATCGTTATTATAAAAGATAAAGGCACTCTAGGCAGTTGGAGAAAAATGTAATTTTACATGTCCCGACAACAATGTATATAAATAGGCAATGGCTTAGGGTGTTGCATACATTAGGATAGCACTAGATCCTGGCCTCAAAACTAGCATTCCATGGTTGCATAACTACATAACATAAATGTAAGTTTCAGAGTTGTTTTTGAAAGAATTTTATTTAAGGATAAAGCAAAGAATTCATTCATTAAATAGAGTCATTTACTTCAAAAAATGAAAACTCTAAAAAAGCTCTCCGTAAAAAAGACCTTCTCACCAAATGGTGAAACAGCTATTGCTTGGCAAAAGTTTCTGATCACAAACTGACATGAATCTATAAGATGCATTTTTGGCCCTTTGGATGTTTTCTTAACTTTTCATTACGAAAATGTTCAAATATAGGCAAAAATAGAGCGACTAGTATAATGAATCTCCACATATCTACTACCAATGAGAGGTTGGCAAAAGCAGGTTTACAGTTGTGAGTGACATTCTTTTTGAGTTAATAAAGCTACTGAAGTAATCACAACCTGCATGTCTTTTTATGCAGAACTGTAAAAATCCTACTTTTGCCAACCCTTGTATGTGAGCCATTCTCGCATGTGTGGACTCCTTATAGACCCCGTTTGGTTCTTCTCTAACTTCTCCTCTTGGAGTTGTACCTGATTTTATTACCAGTTTTCATTGAATCCATTGGGGAATGGGCTGATTCTGCTTCTTAGCCAGGAACCACCTGATCCTGAAAATCTTGTGAGAAGCCATGGTGAAGAAGAACCAACCTCATGCACCACGATGGTGGAAAAAGAGAACCTGTGGTACTTTGGAAGATAGAAAACATGCCTAATAAATTTGTGGAACCAACTAAAGAGATATCCAGTGCCAACTGGTTTCTGCTAGCTGTGTATTAGAAAACATTGTAAGATACAGATGAACTAAAGAAGGGACTATTGGGTTTGTAGATAGGATTTAGAAGACAATGGCCTTTATGCCTGGCAGGAGAAACTTTGAGAATATAAAGTACTATATTTTATCATATTTTTAGTTTTTTTAATTCAACATTAATTTGTACTTTCCCTGAATTTGTAAATTTTGTATCCATCACTAATTCTGCCATGACATTTTCTTAGAAAATGCTAATCTCTGGGGCTACAGATGAGGCAAGCAAAGCTATTTGCCCAATTACACAGTTAGTAGTAAAGCCATGATTTGATCTTGAACTATCAAAATTCAAAATTAGTACTCATTCCTTCTTCCTTGTTTCCAAAATTATTTCAACAATTTACGAGTTACTTTACTTAAACTAAATGTATACTATATTTTCATTTATAACTGATTCTCGAGAACTACACGAGTTTCACAGACTTGAATCCTTTTAATATTCAAGATGGGTGACAGAATGATACATTATGTATGAAGGGCTAAAATATGCTTTCCCACTTTTGTAATTATAATAGGGAGGAAATTATTGTGCCCCAGCAGTTTCAGCTGTTGAAGGTGAACTCTCTTTGATATCTGACCCGGAATGCTCTCCTGGTATATCTCCTGCTGCTTCTGACTTAGTATCTTCCATTTACTCTGGGTAAGCTTTCTCTCTCTTTTTATTCAGATAATTCCCATTTAGATTAATGAAACGAAATTTTCCCTGGCAGAACAAGGAAGAAATGGATTTTCAACAACAGGAGGATATAATATTTAAACCTGCTTAGGAAGAGAGGAATACATTCAGCTATGATAATTGCTCTTTTTTGCCTCTACAAAGGAAAGAAAACTCTATTCTTAAAAAATGATTTATATGTTATTTTTCCTGGAATCATAGAACATAGATAATAAATTTCTTTAAGTTCTTTATTCTCTGAATTGCCTCAATCACCATTCTTTTGGGATTTGGAAAAGAGAACATTCTCTACCTCTTTAAAACACGAATATAATAATAATTAGGCTTCCTACAATGAACTTTCTGTGTGGCAGTAGAGACTTTAAGAATAAAATTGCATTGTATTTTTTCAATTTTTCATTTTTTTAAAATTCAGCCTTAGTTTGTACTTTTGTTGAGTTTAAAGATTAAGCATTTTACTAGTTTTGCCATGATATCTGATTTAAAAATTAATGCTCCAAATATAGTTGTTTTGTCATTTATCAAATATCTTCAGTATTACAGAAGAAAGAGAAATAGAGCACATTTCATAGTTTGTCATATTATTTGGCATCATAATAATGCACGGTTTCTCAATAGAAGCACTATTTATTAGCATTTTGGCAGAAAAATAATTTCTTGTGTGAGACTGTCCAGAGCATTGCATAAGCTTATCATCACTGATCCCAACACCCTAAATGTCTATAGGACCCAAGAGTCATTGTGTTAAGTAAAAATGCCTATATACATTTAGGGTTACCCTTTTTGGGTATTGTCTCCAACTGAATGAGATTCATTGGTATAATGCAAATTTGAGAAGTCCACAACTCTCATTCTCCCCTCTAAATTTCTCCCAACAATTGTGGGAGTCCCTGCGGAGCATCTCACATGTGCTAATGGACTAGTCCTCTCCTCTCCCGTAAGGCAGAAACAAATTTCCTTCTTCCTGTTTCAACTTTCTACAGTGATATCCAGTTCATCATTGCTGCTGCTTTTTCCTACATCTCTTCTTGAGTATGCACTGAACCAACGTATTCATCACATTCCTATGGTTAGTATTAAGTGAGATGAGTGTCACATCATGGCTAGTTTTGGAGTGAGGAGGATGGGAACCAAAGGAATGAAGAAGCTGAGAGCTCTCTCCGTCCATCTCAGAACCTGTGCCACGCTGTACTCCCTTACGGTGAGTTACTTTTCAAGAGCATCTCAGCCTACCAGATTCTGGATTCCATGGGAACAGAGACTTCTGAAGAAAAATATCTGGCTTCTTGCTGGTGTCAAATATTTGAGGTTGGAATTACATAGAATCCATACATTAACCCCCCTGAATTAACCAGGAGCCTCTAGCAGACCTGTAGATACACTCAGTGTTCCATCCAAACACAGCCTTACTTAAATTCTCAGGCTGAGACCCCACTATAATTTTAGCTTTTAAAAACAGAGTAGACAGCTCAACTATATTTTCATCTCATGTGTCTAACTGCTTATATTTTTCTACTGTCCCAAACTCAGTATGTCCAGAACAAAAGTATTTTCTTTGCCATCAAACCTGTTAGGTCCTTCCAAGTTCTTCATTAGTGGAGGAGGGAGAGGAATCCATAGTAAAATCATACTCCATGAATCCCTTGTGAGAAAATTTGAGGTAACCTTTGTAATTTTGTGTTACAAAAAGGATTTCTTAAGACAAAAAAGAAGTGGAACCCATAAAATAAAAGAGATAAATACAAGTCTATTAACATAAGAATTTGTTTATTAAAAGACACTATTTTAAAAGTGTGAAAAGAAAAAACACTAGTGGAGGTGGGTTGGGTAGGAGGCTTATGTGTTCCAATCTTTGACGTATATCTGAACAAAGTATTATATATATATGCCAGTATGATATATAATGCTCCAGTGTGTGTGTTTGAGGGTGAGTATATGTGATAAAAAGCTAAGCAAAGCAATTAAAAAATGGGCGAAAAGCACGGATGCCCATTTCACAGGAGAGAGAAAATGAATGATTAGTAAATGTATAAAATGTATACAAATATGTCCAACTTCGCTCATAATTAGGAAAAGGCTGAAATACCATTTTACATCAAAATATTGGCAAAAATTGTGAAGCCTGACAGATCAACTGTGTTTGACAATAGGAACTCTCGTATACTGCTAGTGAGAGATAAATATGTCCAGACCCGCTGTAAGAATAATTTGACATTATCTAGTGAAGTTGAAGTTCACCCATCTAACAGTAAGCAATTCGAATTCTAGATAAATATTCTAGACTAGGGAAAATCTCACATATTTGCAACAGAATACAGGTACTAAAATATTCATTGCAGCACTGTTTTTAATAGTAAAAGACTGGAACCAACCCAAAGAACCATTGCAAGAGACTAGATAAATAGGTGGTGGTATATACTTATAATGTGGTACTTACTATACAGCAGTGAGAACAAATGGACTGTAGTTTTATGCATCCATACAAAGGAAACACAATGCTGATGAAAGAGAAAGTGACAGAGAACACAGAGTTTGCAGTTCCAATTATATAAAATTCAAACATACACCCAACAAACATTATTTAGGGATACATGAGTTTTTTTAAAACTACCCCAAAAATGATAAACTGTAATTCAAGGTAATAGTTGCCTAGGAAGCAAGGAGTGGAGTAAGTTGAGAGGGTGGTGATGCTAGGTGAGGTACATAGAAGGGACTTCAAAATGTTAGTTTTCATTCTTAAGCTGAGTGTGGATAAGAAAGTTTATTTTATTTTTCTTATTTATACTGTACATATATATTATATTCTTTACATATATGAAATAATTAAAAATAAATTTTTCGTTAGCAGGTGTACTAAACATTTAGCTAAATACCTCTCCCTCTGGTTTGTAACCAGATTCTAAAGTGAGTTTGTCTAAATTGTCTGGATATGTACCTGCAGTGGTCACTTTAAGCACGATTTCTGCTTTGTACGTATGGTTTTCAATGACTGTATGTAAAAACAATTAGTTCTTTACAACTCTATATGCCTTCACAGGAAATTTACTCCCCAACTCTCAAGTAAGACTACCAATGGGAACATGCAGAAAGTCAGGGTAGTTTGCTAAAATTGAGGGCAGGGATTATTTATATTAACTCTATATAAATAATCTGGGAGATCTTCATTTTGCTCTGTGCTGAGTGGTAATGGTCTGTATGTCTACAATTTTAAAATACCATTTTCAAAAGTAATCCCCTCTCCCCCCTTTTACAACTCTCCTCACACTAATTATCTTTGGGAACATATGCCGTCTACTGGGTGTGTTGGTTCTGGAAACTCTTGAGAGGGGCTCTGGTGCTGTCCAAGGTCAGCTGTCATTTGTTCTTGGCTTGAGAATGCCTAGAAGGAGCTACAGTGTTATCTGTGGTTGGTTGCTAGGTTTGGAGGCACTTGCCAGAGGATATGTTGTGAACTGAAGCCAGCTGCCACTAGCACCATACGTGAGACCTGTGGTGGGTACCAAAATGTGAGTAAGGCCAGCTGCCTCGTGCTGGGTTGGTGGCTGCTTAGTCGAAGCTATGTACCAGGGCAACACTAGCTGCAGCTAATGCTGGGATTGGGATCAAGTGATAGGAGTTATAATGCAAATTAAGACTGGTCTCCCCTTGTGCTAGTGTTGGGGCTGTTTAGCAAGAGGTACAGAGCACGCCAGTCAGCTGCTCCTTGTTTAGGACATGTCAATCTTTGATTTTAGCAAGGTCTACAGTGTGAGCTAAGGTAAGGCTACCTTTGTGGAAAAGCTGGTGGAAGCGATTTGTCAGCGCATGAGAGTTGGGTTGGGTTTCAAAGACTCACTAGGGTGGTGTGGTGTTAGCCAAGTTAATGGAGAGCTCAGATTTGGGGAGGCCTCAAGAAAGAAGCAATGGCACCTGCCACCGCCTCTGTCCTCCAAGAGAACCACCCTGATCCCTGCCCTCTCAACCCTGAAGCCAGTCAATTCAGCTCCTCTATATCCCTGGCACTGTTCAAGCTGTCACCTCATACTGGAGCCCAGAGCGAATGAGGCTGTGAGTAAATCTGTGTGCAAGCCCTCAAGAGAAATGCCTGGGATTCCGGCAGTCCTTCATCTCACTTGGGTGTGATCCCCACAGGTATTCAGAGCCAGATGTTGTGGGGACTCTTTCTGGCACTGGTGCCCTGAGCAGGGGAGGCAGGTTGTGAGGATGGAAACTCTTGCTCCTCAAGCATAGCGCTGCATCCCAGATATCCCTCCTGTTTCTGTGTCTCTGCCCCTCCTACAAGTCTCCTTGTGGCTTCTTTATAACCTTAGTTTTAGGACTTAAATTCAGCTAGTCTTCATGTGGTTTTCAACGATTGGTGTATATTTTAGTGCTAATTTTGATGTGGTCATGGGAAGAGGCAAGCACAGCATGTAGCTACTCTGCCATCTTGACCAAAGTCAGCCTCTGATCTATTTTTTAAATTGTGTCCTAAAAGAAACGTGTGATTAGCTATAACAGCTGTTGTTTACTGAATGCTTATAATGTACCACATAACCAGCCAATATTAACCTCAGTTTTTCATTCACTCTTTAAAACCACCTTATGATTTTAAAAGACCAGTAACAGCTGAGGAACCCAAAGATACTCAGGGAAGGCGGGTGGGTGAATGGGCAGAGATGGCTCACCGTGTCCTGCATCCAGTCTGTGAGGGCAGGGGACACATGTGTCCTACTCTCCTGGCATCTAATACAGTACAGCACACCCAGGAAACACTCATAACACAGGGGAACAATTTTAACATAATTCCTGGTATGTTCGATTTTTCATCTGTTTTAGAATTAAAATACCTTAGTATGTTTCTTTGGTAGCAGAACTTTATTACTTGTACACAATTAGACTTACAGTAACAATATATAGCCTTTATATGAATAACTCTAAATAAACAGTATATTCAGGTAATTTTTCGTTTATTTTCCTTTGTATGTACATTTCGTCTGATTTTGGGGACAAAGGGAGGGTATCCTGTACCTTTAAAAGTTGACGTGATAGAGTAGCGTTGGGGCTGGAATGTGAGGAGAATCCTAGCACTGAGCCGTTTGTGGCCGTTTGTAGCAGTTTGTGGCCGTTTGTAGCCGTTTCTGGGCCGCCAGTTTCCCTGCCTTCCACCCTGGCGCCCCCAAGTCCTGGCTCCTCAGCCTCGCTGCCCCGTGCATCTACACCTTGTGGGCTCAGTGGGCTTAACCTGCGCAGCGCCTCCTCCATGTTCAGCAAGCCTCTTCAGGGGCTCACAGTGGCCTCCGTGACCCCCACGCCGCTGCCAGGAGGCAAGGATCGTCGAGGCTGAGTACGGACTTGGCGTCCTGATGGGTAAGGGGGGCTTTGGCACTGCCCTCGCAGGACATCGCAGCACAGATGGACTCCAGGTGGCCCTCAAAGTGATCCCACGGAACTGCGTGCGGGGCTGGCTTACTGTCAGACTTGGTCACATGCCCACTGGGAGTGGCACTGCTATGGAAGGTGGGTGAAGGTGGTGGACACCCTGGTGTGATCTGCCTGCTGACTGGTTTGAGACACCAGAGGGCTTCTTGCTGGTCCTCGAGTGGCCTTTGCCAGCCCAGGATCTCTTTGACTACATCACAGAACAGGGCCCGTTGGGTGAAGCCCAAAGCCATTGCCCCTTTGCCCAGGCAGTGGCAGCCGTTTGGCACTGCCATGCCCATGGAGTTGTTCATCGTGACATCAAAGATGAAAACATCCTGATAGACCTCCGCCGAGTCTGTGTCAAACTCAAAGGTTTTGGTTCCGGTGCCCTGCTTCATGACGGACCCTGCACTGGCTTTGATGGGACAAGTGTGTACCGCCCCGCGGAGCGGATCTCTCACAACCAGTACCATGCACTCCCAGCCACGGTCTGGTCACTATGACAAGGTGTGCAGCGACATTCCCTTCGAGAGGGACCAGGAGATTACGGAAGGTGCCTGGCCCCCAAACCTTCTGCCCGACCTTCACTGGAGCAGATCCTGCTGGAGCCCCGGATGCAGACACCAACGGAGGATGTACCCCCCAATGACCCTAAAGGGAGTCCTACCCCTTTGGTCTGGTCTCTGCCGTCCTAGTTGGGCTAGCCATCCTATGGCCATGTCACAGGGATAGAAGGACCTCTGTTGACCTGGTTTTACAGGTTGTTAAAAATCCAGTGTTACTAGGGTCAGAGATTGGGGACCTGGGCTCAGAAAACATAAGCCAAGTTTGCCCAGTCCCCATCCCAGTCCTGATAAGGAGCCTTCCTGACAGAACTTACGGTTTTTATTCTGGAGGGAAGACTTCCTTGCTTCTCGTTTGGCTAAGGATGTTTATTTGGTTGAAGTTAATTTCATTCTGAGCCCCAGAGTCTTATTCTGATGTGTTAGAACCCTTACACTGGCACCTTCTGCCTGCTACCATCACACTAACTTCAAATGCTCTAACTTGGGCAAGGGTGCTTTCCTTTCAATACCCCAGCAGTTCTTGCTTTAGTAAAGGGACTCTACTCTAGCCTAGGGTTCCACATTAGGTCAAACTGCTTGCCTACCTCACTCAGCCCAGGGATGCTTATTCTGGGGAAGGTGACGCCCTCTTGTTATCTCAGGGCTTTTTATTTTTTTAATTTTTGTTTGTTTGTTTTTGGTGAAGGGACCCTACTCTGTTATTCCAAGTGCTCTTATTCTGGTGAAGAGAAACCCTACTTCCAAGATTTGGGAAGGAATGGGAGATGGACACCACCAGAGTACACTAGGATGGGGTGGATGGGTTTTTTTGCGGGGGTGGGGTGGGGGATAAGTCTTGCTGTTTGTTATCCTGGGGTCTCCTCCTCCACCTTTTTTGGATTCTTGCTGCCTTCTTCTGAGCCAGGATTGTCCAATTGCTGAAATGTAAATACTTGTGTATTGGGAAGAAGGGAGCTCCAAATGTGTCATCCTCTCTGGTTTTCCACCTGCCTGGATTTTTTAAAAAGCCATGTGTGGTGGAAACCCACTATTTAATAAATGTAATAGAATTAAAAAAAAAAAAAGTTGATGTGATAGATAAAAACTGGGGTCATTTTTGGATTCAGATGCCAAAAGTTAAGTCAAAAACAAGCGCATATCTAACTCAATGAAAATCGTGTCCCCCAGGATAATGAATGAATGCATACTCTTTACTAAAAGGAGAGCACTTCCAAAGGATATAATGGAGACTTTACTGTGAAAAGGGTGTTTATTGTGTAGGAAGGAAAAAGCTTTAAAGGCAGGTTCTTTCTTGACAATATATGGTACCTTTTTTAATCCTAAAAGTCCATATAGTTTCCCTAATACGCATTTCCCTTTCCTTTTTTATCAGGCAGGTACCCAATTAACACCCAGCAAGGGATACCAGCAGTTTAGTACGCCTGAATATGAGATGAAGAAGGTTAAAAAAAAACCCCAGCAAGTCAGCCATAAAATAAGTTTATGATTCAATGTAATTCTCTTCACCCCCACCTTTTTAAATATTATGAGCAATATATGCCACTATGATAGCTATTAGGGGTGAGAGGATTAATTAAAACTATAATTATCTGATAAGACTAGCATACTGTCTAATGAGATCTTAGGCAAATTCATCTACTTCAGCTAAAAATACTGGACAGAAAAAGAAGGTGAATAATGAAATAAAAATTAACTCTGCAGGTCTTTTTCCCACGACATTCCCATGACCTAAGGCATCATTCAAGCAAAGAGTCACAGTGTGTTTCTAACTTTTATTAAAAGAGTTCTGAGTACAAATAAAAAATTTAACTTGACATTTAGAAAAAAATTACTCTAAGGTTTGTTCATAAAGAGAAACCTGTTCTGTACATTTTAATCTCCAATTTAATAGTTTACATCATGGTGCTTCTAAGTCTATAACTTAATTTTAGGTTTAAACTTAATAATTTGTCTTGGTTTATGCTTTGCGGTTTTTAATCTTTGTATGCTTGGATTAAAACTTCCTTCGCTGAGGAAAAACGTCATCTTCATTATGTTCTCTACTCCTGCTGCTTTTGTCCCCAGGGGGGAAACTTAAAGGGTCAAAGTCTCCTTTGCCCGCAGCCAGAGAGCTCTGGTCACTTCTTTTAGAGGAAACGGTGCTGCTGTGACTGGCACCAAAGAGCTGTTCCATCAGATTAGCTTTTTTCTCTTTTCTTGTAGTTACATCTACACTGTCCTTACTGAGTTTTTCTATACTATTTGACTTCCCTGATGTTTTTGCAAATGAAGGCACATAGCTGCCAAATACAAGCTGATCTGGAGAGACTGGGCTTCTGCTATTTCCTGGACTCTGGCCGTCTCCATCTGAGGTTAAAAGCCTGATGTCTTGCAAATGATGGCTATTGAATAATCTCTCTGAGGATTCAGAGAACATGTATGTTTTGGGGCTTTTCTGCAGGGAGGACAGTTCAGATTGCAAATCTGGTAGCAATGGTAGAGAAGGAAATTTTAGATTCTGAGAATCTTGGAGTTCTCTGTTGATTCCATTCAGTTTAGCAAGTAGCAATTCTCTCTTCAGTCTTTCTTCTTCCTCTTCTTGAATTTGGTACAGTTTCGCTTGGTATCTTCCAGTTTCCAATGCTGGCTTGGATTCTCTCTTCAGCGTAGATGTCTTGTCTTTTTGATTTTTAGCAAGTTCTTCTCTTTCCCAGTCTGTATAAAATGAAATTTTACAGCAGTCAATATTTTTAAACTGGAAACCTCATCTCTCAAAACAAAACAACAGTCTTTATTTAATTTGGGTATTAATAGTATAGTGAAAAGGGACACCATGAATTTCATTTCTATACTTGATATTCTGGATTCAAAAAGAATTTGCTTAATCAATGTGTATTGTGTTTAAGCTTCACAATTCACATTTAAAGAAAAATTCTGTTCTTCAAATAAAGGGGTGGGGAAGAAGGTTCTCTGCCCATTTCTTATACCTGATATTATAGTGCTGCACACTGAATAAAGGGAGGTGGGATGGATGGAGAAAATACTTTTTTAAAAAACTTAAAAGTAAATTGAAACTCCTGACGTTACAGAGTGGGGGTGTCCAAAAATCTCCAGAGCCTGAGGGTTGGGGGATGGGGAAAAGGAAACAGCTTTTAAGATGCCTCCACATGCCTGTGGCTAGTGGCTAGTGTCTTTCTTACATAAATGGCTTTGATACTTCCAAGGCCCCAAGAAGATGGGAGGGGTTTTTGGACCAGGGAATGGTACAGAGAGCACACAGAGCCTGTACAAGGAACTGTGAATGGTTAGAACTGGTTACCGCGCCCACTGCAGTCAGGGATTTAAAATTATGCGGCAGACGTTTTAGCTAGGATCTCCATAGGGCTTTAAAAGGGCAAAGGGAGAACCATGCGTGATCCAGTGCAACATGGCACATGTTTTCCTGGACGGTTATACGGAGGCTGGTGACATCGTACCCCAGTTCCTAAAGGAGACAGCTGACAGATAAGGGATGGGGAACTTCTGGGCATGTTTTTGGCTTCTAGCCTTTTAGGGAGCAAGGGAAGTGCTGGGTCCTGTGCAAGAACAGGGCTCTGAGCTGAAGTGCTCACACTCCTCCCCAGGTTGGAATATTGTAAATAAAAACCTGTTTTCCTCAATACTACTTGTTGGGTTTTACACCAAGGCGCCACATGAAAGAAGCCCCTTTCGCTCTGTAACACTGATGTCATACCCTTAGAAAGACACATCACTTATGCAGTATGCCAACAGATGCATTAACCTGAATCTAAGAGAACACTTCAGATAAATCTCAAGCGAGGAACACTCTATTAATAAACAAAAAGGGTCTGTATTCATCAGTAATGTAGATCTCACAATATTTTTTTTAAGGCGAAGAAGCTATTCCAGATAAGAAAATGCTATAATGGACAATACTGTGTCAGCTGACAAAACTAGTATAGGCAGCCAATTAGAGAAATGGGTTGTAGCAAAGTCAAATTTCCTGAGGTAGACTACCATACCGCAATGACACAATGTAAGAGAATGTCCTTATTTTGGAGAAATAGACATGGAAATATTTTAGGGTATGGGCATGAGGTATACAACTTAATCTTAAACAGTTCTTTGGCTATTATTGCTGCTTTGCTCTAATTTTGATATTATTTCCAAATAAAAACATTTAAAATATTAAAAAATAGAAGAACACTATGTAATTGTAGTAAATGGCATACATTCTCACTGATGTCAGATCATTCCATATAGACTCCAGGGGGAAAAAAGTCAGTCAAAAAGGACAAGGAAAGTGACAGTCTATACTTTATTCCTTTTCCTGGAACCTAGACAGAATTGAACGTAACACCCGATTTTCTACTCTGTAGTTTAACATGAGAAAGCATCTCCCTTTGTGCATTAGCCAACAGTGATGTAAATATAGCTTCCATTCAACTGTTACATTGTTTTAAATACACACAAATATACATACATTAATTTACGTAACAATTAAGTCATGATTTTATGTTCCATTAACTTTAAAGGGAAAAAATTTTCTCTGTAAGCATCTACTATATAATTAACAGAATACATTCAAAGGCTTGGTCTCACCTATACCTTTAAGACATTTTATCCAGATGGAAATAAATTTATTCCTGAACTTCATTTCCAGTATCTGAAATCATGTGAGTTTGTTCACTGAACTTCCACACTAATGGTTGAACACATTAAAGATTTACTTTACAAATTAAAACCAAAGAAAAATTATAGGAATATATTCGGGACCTCATAATTCACTGATTTTAACTCTTGGGCTACTCTACACACTAGAGAGTTTCAAAGTCAAGCCAATAAAAACAGCTATACTTCAGCTATATCTTCATCATGCTTTAGTTAATACACAAAGAATTTCTTTTCCCTTTGTCTGAATTTTCTGAAGGTAGCTTTGTCGTTATTCCCTAACCCAAACTGCAACTGAAATACACTCTTCATTTTTTTTGCTTTCTTTAGTAACTTCATTCAAATGCTTGTGATTCCTGATAGAACCTTCCCTTAACACTGTATCAACCTTTTCTTGTTCTGTATATCCAAGTCATTCTTCACCTGGAAGGCATTAGGGGACGTTAACCCTTTCTTTCCCAAGGGATGCTGACTCATCACATGCTTAAACAAACTCTTACCATACTCCAGCTTCTCAGCCTCTTGTTTTAAAACATGGATTCCTTGACCTTTAACAAATTTTTCTTCTCTTTGCACAACTGGGTTTAGAATCCCTGTCTCTTCATGTTCATTTCTCTCTTCGGATTTCAGGTCCTATTACATGGTTTTTTAAAAAATGCAAGTTCACATGAAGAAAAGGAAAAGAAGCTACTTAAATATTACAGATTTATCTCCCATTAAGCATGATACCAACTAAGTTAGAAATTAAAGCAAATTTTCAGCTAATAAATTAATAAATCAGAAGTTACCACCCTTTGAAAGATGCTTCAAAAGCACACGTTTATTTACTTTATTTAAACTTTTAAAGAAGCATTTCTAAGCTATATTAAAACCAATATAATAGAAATAAAGTCACTACCCTACATAAAATTAGAGAGAAGTTTCAGAAGTATTCTTGCTTTGTACATTTCACAACAAAATCTGATTAATTCGGTTAACTGGAAACGCTATTAACCAACTATAAGGGCCAAATGAGATGGCATTAAACTAAAACACAGGCAGAGAAAATTACATGGAATCTTTTCATTTATACTAGGATATGAGTCTCACCTACACCTTTAGGCCAAAAGCCTTCAATTAATTAATTCTGTAATATTTAAATCAAGTAAAAAATATAACCTGAAATTCCTTGTTTCATATGGTTTCTTTCACGTGTATAATTTTTCCTAATGAAAGTAAAATATCTATTATTAGTAGACTTGTGTAGTAGAGCACTGTTCCCTAGTATCCATCTTCCCCTTCTTCCTTTTAGTTACAAATACCTTGAATTTTAGCAGAGCGTAGGGCTGCTCAACTGGAGACTATATTGACTGCCTCCCTTGCAGCTAGACAAGACTAATAGGGTATGAATGGAAGTATGTATATAATTTCTGATCACATTTGTAAAAGCAAAGACTGCTTGCCCTTCACCTCCTCATTTCTCCTTCTCATAAGGGTAGTGAGCCAGTTCCAAGCACAGAGATTAGGAGGGAAGAGCAATAAGACAGAGGATGAGTACCATGAAACAACACTTTCTGCCTCTTCTGGACTACCCTTTGACCTTCAGTCTATTATAAGAGAAAGAAACTTGTATTTTTCTTGAGCCATTGTATTCTGAGTCTCTTTCCAATAGCAACTTAGCCTGCACTTTAACACATTCTTGAGGCTCTATAAAATGTCATGATCAGTCCTAAGAACTTCATAAACTTAATGATTACTTATTCCCACAAACCTAAAAGGTAACACACCCCCATTTAATAAACTGGGGAAATTGAAGCTCCAAGAAGTCACACAACGAAAATGTCAGAACCAGAATTTAAAAAGCAATGCTAATCCTAAGGCTATACTCTTTTCTCGATATCAAGCTGCCTCCTATTGAAACTTATAAATACCAAATATTTTCATCACCTTAAAAGAATTACTTTGGGGAATTCCAGCCAAGATGGAGGCTTAGACAGACTGCACAGCTCACAATTTTAGCGCCGGGGAAAAATAAAGCCTCATTGCTTTTGACTGTGCAAACCAGTGAAGGTTGGGGCAGAGGAAGAAACAGCTGGTCTCTCAGCAGAGTCCGCTTGTTTAAAGGGCCCCACGGTCCTAAAACGTCCGCAGACCCACCGACCGTGGGAACAACAGCCAGGGAAACAACTAGAGAGGTGCCAGTCCCATACAGAAGTGGGAGAAGTTCCTGGAAAAGGGACGAGTGCTGAGCAAGTGGCATTGTTCCCTCTCGGAACCCTCCCCCACATACAGCGCCACAACGTGGTGAAATGGGTCGCCCTGTACTGACGAATCCCTAAGGCTCCGCCCCTTACAATGTAACAGGAGTGACAGTTCTACCTAAGAGACAGAAACAAACAAACACAGGAGCCTGTCAAGATGAGGAAACAGAGAAGTATGGCCACAAAGAGGGAATGGATCAAGGTTCCAGTGGGAGAAATAAGCAACAAGGAGATAGCCAACCTAACAGACTTGGAGTTCAAAACACTGGTGAGAAAGATGGTCATAGGCTTTACAGATATGCTTAATTATGGCAGACCCATAAAGGAAGAAGTGAAGGCTATGCTAAATGAAACAAAGGAAAATCCACACAAAACCAATGGCGAAGGGAAGGAAACCAGGGTTCAAATCAATGATTTGGAACATAAGGAGGAGGAAGAAAAAAAACAGTCAACCAGTGCAGAATGAGGAAACAAGAATTGAAAAAAACGAGAGGCTTAGGAACCTCTGGGACAACTTTAAACACACCAACATCAAAATCATAGGGGTGCCAGAAGGAGAAGAGGAACAGCAAGAAAGTGAAAGCTTAAGTGAAAAAATAATGAAGGAAAACTTACCAAATTTGGCAAAGGAAATAGATATATAAGTCCAGGAAGCACAGAGAGTCCCAAACAGGCTAGACTCAAGAAAGCCCACACCAAGACACATCATAATTAAAAAGCCAAAGGTTCAAGATAAAGGGAGAGTCTTAAAAGTAGCAAGAGAAAAGCAGAGAGTTACCTACAAAGGGGTGCCTATAAGACTGTCAGCTGATTTCTCAAAAGAAACTTTGCAGGCAAGAAGGGACTAGCAAGAAGTATTCAAGGTGATGAAAAGCAAGGACCTACAACCAAGATTACTCTATCCAGCAAAGCTATCGTTTAGAATGGAAGGACAGATGAAGTGCTTCCCAGACAAGGTAAAGCTAAAGGAGTTCATCATCACCAAGTCATTATTATATTTAATGTTAAAGGGACTTACGTACGAAAAAGAAGGTCAAAACTATGAACGTTAAAATGACAAGTTACAGCATCAACTACTGAATCTAAAAAATAAAAACAAAATCCAACTAAGCAAACCAGAATAGGAACAGAATCACAGGTATGGGGATCATTTGGAGGGTTATCAGCTGGGAGAGGGGAAGGGGAGAAATGTGGAAATGGTGCAGGGATTAAGAAGCATAATTTGTTGGTACAAAACAGACAGGTGCAAGTTAAGAATAATATAGGAAAGGATGAAGCCAAAGAACTTATATGCACAACCCATGGACATGAACTAAAGAGGGTGGGATTGCTAGAGGGAAGGGGGGTACTGCGCAGAGGGGAGCAAAGGGAATAAAATTGGGACTACTGTAATAACATAATCAATAAAATAAACTTTAAAAAAAGGAATTATTTTATTAGTTCACATTTTATCCTTTCAAAAAGACTAATTAACATTATATCTAGTCTCCATGAGAGTGTAAATATAGGAAGAAATACATCATATACAACTAAGTTGTTTAAATTAAAACAAAATTAATAAACAAAAAACTAGAGTACGCACAGGAACCAAATCAGTTCATCCTTTCTTTTACACAACAGGAGACCTCAGAGTCATGGGGAAACTTACAAGGCACGAAAATACAGAATTATGATGAAGTAAGTATGATGGCTCTCTAGTAGGTGTTTCTTTTGGATTTTAAACACTAAAGAGAAAATCTCGTAGAGAAAAGGGCGTTCCAGTAGTGAGAATACTAGTCTTCTTAAGTGAAGGTCCAACACAGACCCACTGTATGCACTTTAATTCGAATGGTATGAAGTCAGATTTCACTGCAATTACTTTGCTCAGCATTCAGCTAACTTGTAAAATTCTCCCCCCAGTTAAATGTAGTCAAATTCTAACAAATCATTTGAAAACTACTCTAATTTGCTTTTAAACTTAAAAGCAAGGAGGGTTTTTAGAGACTATCTAGGTACATACAAGGTGAGAAACTTAGAAAATAAAATTTTCTTCCCTTCTACCTTCAACCCAGAAGGTACAAACACGCTTAATAAAGCATTTGAAAGATGCAATGTGAACTAAGGTCAATCCAAAGGAATTTAATAAAAACATACAAATTGTTATCTGTCTCTTTGAAAGGCTAGTTGCATATTTATAGATATAGCATTAGTGTCACTGCTGAAATTTTAAAATCTTTGCTATTGTATTTTGGAAAAAACGTCAAACCTAGACTTTGGTACCTAATCATATTGCTAAACTCACCAAAGAAAGATGTTTGGGTTCCCATTTCTTTTCATAATACGTAACTCTTTCGGGTGTACTAGGAAGCTCTTCCAGCTTGGAGTCTTCACTGGTTTGTACTCCTTTTGTACACTGGTATGTAAAATCACATTGGCATGCAGCTACCATGGAAATTATAAAATAATTTTTCTAATTGTAGTTAATATTGCTAAAATATATGGAATTCAGCTGGTATAAATATTCACCATATAAATGAGGTAATGCACGTTTTGCTCAGCTCCATGACTACTCACATTAGTTTTCGTTTCTAGGATTTACTGGCAATTATGTAATTTGATGACAATTCTGACTGGTAAATCCTATTAAGCTTTTACAAAGTTTATGTTTTTAAACTTTTGTAATTTACAGAAGAGTGAAGTTATACTTTTGTTTAAAAAAAGATAAAGATATGCATAGCAATACCAAAGTATTTATGAGTGAAATAAAAGATCTGGATTTTGCTTTACAATACTCGGGAAAATATTTTTTAAAATAGCTAAAATAAGATTAGCAAAATGTATTAACTGTTAAAGCTAGCCGATATGTAAATAAAGGTTCATTATACTATAATCTCTAGTTTGGTGTGGGCTTATAAAGAAAACTTTTTAGAAATTACGTAAAATATAACTTCTATGAACTCAGGGTAAAAACTTGAGAATGTTGGAAGAATTTCTGAAAACTATTTAATATTAAATTAGTCAATAGTTTAAAGGAAAATTAAATTTATTTCAATGTAGTTCTTTCCCCTTTGCCTTCCTTTTATTTCAGAATGTATTTTGTTGCTAGTAATAGCTACCACATGTTTTTCAACAATAATAGCTACTATACCATTTTTTCTTGAAACATGTTCTTTTTCTTTCTTTGGAGAACACTTTGGTAGACGATTAGAATATATGTTTTTTGTGTCCAGTTCTCTCTCCTTTTCCTGAAAACAAACCCAGTACAATTAAGAACACAGACACTCAGTTTAAAAACGAACAGAAATCCTTCCCTTGTCAATTGGTATTTTACTTACCACATTGGAATATGCCTACTTCAGCTTCCCTTTGTATTTATCTAACTATAGAAAGGAATATCTCTAGGATATTTAGGACTGGGTAGAGCAATGACTCTCCCGACCAAGTCCAATATACACTCGCAGTCAAAAAAGTAAGAGGAAATAAGGCAATATTCATTTTCTACTCACTCCTTCCTGATAGCTAGTATTGTCTTACAGTTTTAGCAAAAAGACAAAAAATTAGTTAGCATCTCTCAAATGTTAGTTATAAATTATTAATGAGTTAAAAATTAAACCTTTAAAAACAAACACAAATGTTCTTGACCATTTTGGGGCTACAACTTTCTCTGAGAATTTGATTTAAAAAGTAAAAATTCTATGCAAGATAATGCATAAACACTAAATTTCGCACAAAATTTCAAACCATAAATGATCTCAGAAGAGAATTAAGAACAGCTGTTTTAACAAAACTAACTAATTTGAATGCTTCCTCTAAATACTTTGAAAATTAAAGGCATTATTTACAATAACTTTAAAATTAATTAATTATGGAGTTATCTGAGGAAGAAGACTGGATTATTTGGATTATTCAACCATGTAAGAGAAAAACTCCAGTTCCCATATAATTTATTTTCAGAATTTAAAAAATTATTTCAGTTATATAATTCCTCTTAGTGTATTCAATGTTTTATTTTTG
The DNA here is from genome assembly GCF_987537825.1 of Furipterus horrens. Lineage (NCBI taxonomy): Eukaryota > Metazoa > Chordata > Mammalia > Chiroptera > Furipteridae > Furipterus > Furipterus horrens. The sequence goes on from NW_028327176.1 coordinate 125,270,890, forward strand.
ATATGCGTTATAGTGATTATATCAACAAACCTTTTCCTGATAAGTGCTAAATATGGTGTTAGAATTTTGTAAATGATACTGTCCCACTTATAAATATGAAAGGTAACAGTGTTGTAAAAATATTGAGTTTTCATCTAATATATATTATAGAGAGAAATAATGAAATTTAAAGTAGAGTGCTCACCTGTAGTTTATGACGTAGTTGGTCCAGCTTGTTTTGAAGAACTTTATTTTCATCATGAGCATCAGACGCCCTTTTCCTTTCAGCAAGTAATTGCCGTTGGAAACTGTTTTCACTCAGTTCAAGGTTTTTCATTACTTTCTATGATATGTGTGCAAACACATAAAAATTGTACTTAAAAATAATCAAACAGCAAAATATTTCACTTAGCATCAAAATGATTTTTTAGAAGCACTGTACAAGACATACAAACCAGGCTGGGATTAGGTTTCTAAATAAAATAAACTGTGAAACAGACTGACAATTTAGTACTAGGCTATATTTCTTTCTTTGTTTTTCTCGATGACTTATAATTTCTTAAGCATTTGTCTGAGGCATGCCATATATGGATAGTCATTTAAGTTGGGAGCAAAAGACAACTAAAGGCCGTGATAAAAAACACGGGCTTTTGAGAATCATTGTTTGGGCAAACAGATACGAAGATAGCTGTGTAAAATTACACAGCACTATTCAAAGTGCAGAGATTACCTTGTAAAATATTTCTAAATAAAAAGAATAGGCATCTCCATGGTCTTCAACATGTTCCATGAAGTTTAAGAAATAATTTATGTTAAAATATTTTCTTTTAGGTGAAAACATCACAGTGGCGTGAGTCATTCTTTTTTCCTCTCCTCTGATTTACAACTAATTGGACATCCATAATGAACAAAAGTGCCCTTCTGCACAGCACAAGATACTCAAGAGATCCATCCATCTGTACACCCAAAAGTAGGTGGACTGCATCTCAGAGAAGGCTGCAGAACCAGGAGAGCGACAGTGGCACCACAGGTAGGTCGGCATGACCTTTCTGGCAGAGGATGTGGAGGGTGAAGGCAGTGAGTGGAAGGTCGGCCCTGCTATGCATGCTGAGGCTGGAGGAACCTGTTGCTCTCTCTGAAAGAGACCACAGTCACAGGTGGAGGAAAAGAAATGGAAGAAGGCAGACAAAGAGAGATGAAGGGATATGTTTCCTTCTGTGCACCCCAGGATATTGACAAAAGATCCACTGGAGGATCCCCCAACATGGGCAACACCCAAAGCTGCACACACCTCCCCTCACTATACTACCACCATATCTTTTTCTCCTCCAGTGTTTTTTGTTGTTGTTGTTGTTTTTTTTAATGCATGAGCTCCCAACTTGACTGGTGAGGTAAGAGAAAGCAAAATGTGTGCTATAGAGCCACCTTCTAGAAAAACAAAAGAAAACCTCCTAATTATGAACCTGCTAAACCGTTAGAATCAAAGTGAACAAAGGTATTCACTACTTCAAATGCAGCAGCAGAGGGACTTTTCATCAGAAACAATAAAAAAAAATATGGTAACATAATACCACAAAAAGAAAATGACAATTTCCTAACAATCACACCCCAAAATATGGAACATAGTGATCTCACTGATAAAGAATTCAAAATAGTTGTTAAAAAGAAATCTAACAAGATAAAGAAAACTCAAAGGCAATACAATGGCTTCAGAACAAAATTAATGGTAAAAGGAGTACTTTATAAAGATTGTGCAATTATGAAGAATGCTTTACAAAAAACTGGGAAGAGAAGAGATCAGATGAAAAAATATGCTAGCATAAGGATAGGAATTTAGGAATGATTCATGTGGAACAGGAGAACTAAGATCTTTTACAAGTGAAGAAACCTACAAGAACTGTCAGACTGCATTCAGAGAGCCAAAATTAGATTAATGGGTAAAGCAAAAGGAGGAGAGGAAAAAGGGAGCAGAGACTTAAATACATGAGAGTTGAGAAATTCTCAAACCTGAGAGAGAAACTGTACATTCAAGTCCATGAAGCTAATAAAAACACTACATTATCTCAACACAAAAAAAAGACCAAGTAAAAGTCAATGGCAAAGAACATATTTCAAAGGCAACGGAGTGGGAAAGAACACCTTGGGAACCCACAAAGGAACAACATTAGGCTATCGTAGAATACTCAGCAGAAACTCTATAAGCCAGGAGAGAGGGGAAGAACATATTCAAAGTATTGAAAGACTAAAATTGCCAGCCAAGAATACTCCAGCAGCAAAGCTACCCTTCAGATATGAAAAGGAAATAAGGTTTTTGCAAACAAAAGCTGAGGGGTTCACCATAACTAGACCTGCCTTACAAGAACTGTTGAAAGAAGCTCTTCAACTTGACATGACAAACAAACAAACAAAAAGTACACAAAACTGTAAGGCGATAGTCAAAATTGAAAAACTATAACATTTTTTAAGAACAGTATGTTAAACAATTATAGCATGAAGTTTAAAGGGAAAGAACATTAAAAATAACTATAACTACAACTTGGTAACAAAATCACAGCATGAAAGATAATTTGTGACATCAGAAATATAAGGGGGAGGATAAAAAGATGGAACATTTGATGGTGAATAAAAATAATTGGTGAATCTGGTCAAGATGGCAGTGTAGGCAGACATCAAAATTACAACTAAAATACAGAACCATCACCCAGAACTGTAAAAAAAACAAGCTAGGTGGAAGTTTGACAACTATGGAATTAAAGAAACCACATCCATTAAGATGGAGCTGGCAAACTGCTGGCATATCTGAGACTCCATCAACCTGGCTACCACTGTTTGACCCGCCTTGGAGCTCCCCAGAGACTCCACCCCACCCAATTTACAGGCCCGCCCAAGCTGCTTGTTCATATAAATGGCTGGTCTTGGCTTCACAACTTCCTAAATCCCATCCAACAAGCAACAGTTGGCCTCTCTGAGCTCAAGGCAGGGCAATACCAGCTGCCAGTTTAGATACACAGCTTGGCTTCACCTGGAAATCTCCAAGCCCAGCACAAGCAACAGCCATCTCAGATTGCTTTATAGCTCAGGAAGGGTGCCCCTGGCCAAATGCAGGTAGCGGATAACCTTGACCTGAATCACCCGGAAAACCCCAGGGCCAGCGCACCCAGTGGACAGCTACAGAGCATGCCAGAGCATCAGTACCCTGTCCCTGCACAGCTGATCCTCCACAGAAGGCGGAGGTTGGTGGTCGGTGGTCACAGCCAGTCCCTGCAGCTGACTGGTCTGGGTAAATCCCTCCCATTGATCTGCAACAGCAGCCAGGGCTCAACCAGGGGAGGCTGTGCCACTGGACCCTACAGGACACCTATTACGTTAGGTCATACTACCAAGACATGGTGTCAAAGCAGCCTTACCCAATGCACAGAAACAAGCACAGGGAGGCGGCCAAATTGAGGAGGCAAAGAAATATGGCCCAATGAAAGAACAGAACAAAACTCCAGAAAAAGAACTAAACAAAATGAAGATAGAAAACTAACACATGCAGAGTTCAAAATGATGGTGATAGTATGCTCAGAAATGATTGAGTATTGTCATCAAATAAAGGAAGAAGTAAAGGTTATAGAAAATGGAATAAAGACAAATATACAGGGAACCAACAGCGATGGGAAGGAAGCCAGGATTCAAATCCACAACTGGAACAAAAGGAAGAAATAAACACTCACCCAGAACAGAAAGAACTGAAAAAAAGGAGGACAGGATTAGGAACCTCTGAGACTAAGCTTTAAACATACCAACATCCAAATCATAGGGGTGCCCGAGTTAAACAAACAACAAAAAAAAAACTTCTAAGCAAATAAAAACGGATATACAACACGCAAATCTTGTGGCATGCAACCAAAGCACTTCTGAAAGAAAAATTTATAGCAGTAAACGAACAAAGAAACCAGAAAAACTTCAAATAAACAACTTAGCTTTACACTCCAATGAACCAAAGACAAGTTAATCCCAAAGTTAGAACAAGGAAGGAAAAAGTAAATATCTGTGATATGTAGCAGAAACAAAGGGAAGCAGCCAAAATGGGGAGATGAAGAAATGAAAGAGCAGGACAAAGCTCTAGAAAGAGAAAAACAATCTACCAGATACAGACTTTAAAACACTGATTATAAGGATGCTCCATTAACTTAGAGAAAGGATAGATGTACTCAGTGAGAACTTCAACAAAGAGATAGAAACCATAGGGGAAAAATAACAGAAATGAAGAATACACCCTGACCAGTGCAGCTCAGTTGGTTGGGCACTGTCCAAAAAGCAAAAGGTCATTGGTTTGATTCCCAATTAGGGTACATGCCTGGATGTGGATTCGGTCCCCAGTTGGGGTACATATGAGAGGCAACCAACTGATGTGTCTCTCTCACATCAATGTTTCTCTCCCTCTCTTTCTTCCTCCCTTTACCCTCTCTCTAAAATAAATAAATGAAATCTTAAAAAAGAAATATAGAATACAATAAATGAAATGGGATATACGGGAGGGAATCAACAGCAAATTAAATGAAGAGGAGGACTGAACCAGGAATCTGTAACAAGGTGGAGGGAGACACCCAATTGGAACAGCAAAAAGAAAAACAACTGAAAAAATAAAGACAGTTTAAGGTACCTCTGGGATAACATCAAGTGCACGAAAATTTGAATTATAGGAGGACCAGAAGAAGAGAGAATAGGAATTCAAAACCTATCAGAAGACATAATGACCGAAAACATCCCTAAACCTGGATAAGAAAATAGACATACAAGTCCAAGGAGCTCAGAGAGTCCCAAACAAGATGAACCCAAAGAGGCCTACATTCAACATATCATAAATAAAATGCCAAAGTGAGACTATTAAAAGTAGCTAGAGAAAAGCAGTTAGTTACAATGGAGCTTCCCATTAGACTATCAGCAAATTCTCAACCCAAACTTTGCAGATCAGAAGGTACTGACACAACCAAGATTACTCTACCTAGCAAGGCTATGAATTAGAATCCAAAAGTAGATAAAGAGTTTCCCAGACAAGAAAAAGGTTAAGGTTTTCATTACCACTAAACCAGTATTACAAGAAAAGTTAAAGGAACTTCTTTAAGTAGAAATGATGAAACATATAAGAAAATAGAGGAAAGAAAAAATTTTTCACTGGCAAGGACAAACACTTAATAAGCAGTAGATTAACCCATTATATAGTACAAAGGTTAAGAGGCAAAGTAGGAAGATCATGTGTAATTATAACAATAAATTAAGAAACACACAAAAGTAAAAAATAATGAAAACACAAACATGGAGGAGGTGAGTAAAATAATGTAGTGATTTCAGAATGTGCTGGAATTTAAGCAATAATCACCTTAAAATGCACAGATATAAACATAGCTTGGAATCTGTGAAGCACATGGTAACCACAAACCAAAGTCTACAGGAGATATACAAGAAATAAATAGAAGGAATCCAGACCAACACGACAGAAAGTCATCAACATACAAGAGAAGAGAACAAGAGATAAGAAAGGAACAGAGAAGAATTACAAAAATAACCAGGAAACAATTAACAAAATGGTACCTGGCACAAATTACTTTAAATGTCAATGGATTAAATGCTCCAATCCAAACATATAGAGTGGCTGAATGGATCAAAAAACAAGACCTGTACTTATACTTCCTACAAGGGTCCCACTTCAGATTGAAAGACACACAGAGACTGAAAATAAAAGGATGGAAATAGACATGTCATGCAAATAGACATCTTTAAAAAAGCTGGTGTAGCAATACTTCTTTCAGACAAAATAGACTTTAAAACAAGGGCTGTTAAAACAGATAAAAGGGCATTTCATAAAGGGATCCATCCAACAAGAGGATGTAACTCTTGTAAACATCTACACACCCAACATAGGAACATCTAAATGCATAAAGCAAATATTGACAGATATAATAGGAGAGATCAACAGTAATGCAGTCATAGTAGGGGACTTCAACACCCCATGGAGATCAATATGGAGATCATTTGAACAGAAAATCAACAAGATAAAAAGTTGTCTTGAACTAAGTGGCTCGGTTGGCGAAATATGGGGTGGTCTGTGGGCTTCACTTTAAAACTGGTTTCTCTTTTCTATTTTAATGGCTTGGACGAAAGAGCCCAGATGTCTGAGAGTGGGGAAACCTAAAATATTTCCCTCAGCCCAAACTTAGTGGGCAAAAAAGTTTTGGACAGGTGAGATGTGTCTGGCACACCTTCCTCCAAGGAAGTCCTTTTTTACCCTAATGTGGGACGTTGAAAAATTATTTCCTGCCTTTTGTCATCTAGTGGTTACGGACTGAATGATGTCTTTTAACCCTGTTGCCAAATCTGTTGCCCCCAGAATACAACAAGAATGCCAGCCTGTTAAACCAAGCACACCGTTGTCTGGGGATAGCCAACTGACCTGGAATCTGCATGATCCTTCCCCATGTGGGAAGGCCACCCTACACTCCACACCCCCACTCTTATTAGGGATTTCTGGACCCAAGGGTAGGTTGGACAATGACCATGTCCAGCTTGAAGCAGCTAGAGGAGCTTGAGACCTTCGCCCATTGTCCTTTATAAGATTAAAAAGGGTTTTAAGTCTGAGAGGGAGGGATTGTTATTTTTTATTGCTAAAATAATTAATTGTTTTTTAAAAAAAGAAGAAGAAGAAGAATATATGAAAGGGTGAAGCGGGAGAGCTTGTATGTACGACCCTTGGGCATGGACTTGGGGGAGGGATTGCTGGGGGAGGGGGGTGCTGGGCGGAGGGGAGCAAAGGGGAAAAAATTGGAACTATTGTAAAATATACTTTAAAATATACTTAAAAAAAAAGAAAAATGTAGTCTTAAATGACACATACATTTAATTGATATTTTAAGTGACACAGACACTTAATAATATTTTGGGAGGATTTCAGCCCAAAGCAGCAGAACAATACATTTTTTTCTAGTGTAAATGAAACATTTTCCAGGATAGACCACATGATAGGCCACAAACAAATGTCAATATTTAAGAAGATTTAAATCATATCAGAAGTCTTCTCCAATCAAAATGGCAGAAAACTAGAAATCAAGTACAAGGAGAAAACTGAAAAACACACAAACACTTGGAGACTGAATAACATGTTACTAAACAACGAATGGGTTAATAATGAGATCAAGGAAGAAATCAAAATATACCTGACACAAATGAAAATATAAACATAATGGCCCAAAATGTAGAGGACACAGTAAAAAAATAGTTCTTAAAAGGCAATATACAGTAATACATGCCTACCTCAAGTAACAAGAAAAATCTCAAATAGACAATCTAACCTTAAACTTAAAGGAATTAGAAATAGAACAAACACAGCCCAAAGTGAATAGAAGAAAAAATAATAAAGATCAGATTGGGAATAACAGAATAGAAAAAAGAAAAAGAAGAAAGAAGGAGAAGAAGATGGAAAAGAAGAAGAAAATATCAATAAAAACCAAGTACTGGCTCTTTCGAAAGATAAACAAAAGTCACACATCTTTAGCCAGACTCATCAAGAAAAAATGAGAAAGGGTCCAAATAAATAAAATCAGAAATGAAACAGAAGTGACAACTGACATCAAAGAAATACAAAGGACTGTAATGAAATAATAGGGAACAATTACGTACCAGTAAATTTTACCACCGGGATGAAATGGATAAATTCCTAGAAACACACAATGTTCCACGGCTGAATCAGGAAGAAACAGACAATGTGAACAGACAGATAACTACTACCAAAATCAAATCAGTAATCAAAAAACTCCCAACAAACAAAAGCCCTGGGTCAGCTGGCTTCCCAAGAGAATTCTACCAAAGATTCAAAGAAAAAAAATTAGTACCTATCCTTCTCAAACTATTCCAAAACACTGAAGAGGATGGAAGGCTCTCAAACTTATTTCACAGGGCCAGCATTAACCTGTTCCAAAACCGGACAAAGACTCTACTAAAAAAAAAAAAATTGGAGGCCAATATCCCTGATAAACATAGATGGGGCAAATATCCTCAAAAGTATATTAGCAAACCAATTTCAGCAATACATTAAAAATATCATACACCTAGATTAAGTGAGATTTATTTCTGGGATGCAAGGTTGGTTCTATATCCTCAAATCAATTAACATGATACACCACATAAACAAAATGAAGTTTAAAAATCACATAATCATATCAGTAGATGCAGAAAAGGCATCTGACAAAATCTCACTTCCATTTATGAGAAAAGCTCTCAGCCATGTACAGTAGGTACCTCGGTACTCGTTGTTAATTCGTTCCAGAACTCATGATGAGTGCCAAAAACGAGGAGTAACCAATGGTGAAGCATTTTCTCTTGTGGGGCGGCGCTGTGACTCATACAAGTTCTAGCAAGTGCAACATCCTGAGCCAAGAGCAGAGTGCCGGAACATTTTTTTCTCATCAAAATGTGACAAGTACAGTGTTTGACAAATTCTGAAGCCAACAAGAACCGAGGTATGACTGTATTAAAAACACCTAATATATTACAAAAAGCTAATTTATTTATAGTTATGACTTCCCTTTGCTCAGAGAGCTCTCAGCAAACTTTATTCCCATGGTTTTTCCTTACCTTTGCTTTCCAAACTACATGCCAATTATTAGCAATTCTAGCCTTAACCCAGGTCTTCCGTTTGATACACATATATAGCAGGTAATTTCTAATATAAGTTCCCTGTGTAACAGTTATGGGGTAGTAGTACCTTTTCCTCTTTCAAGAAAAAAAAAAACAAACGTTTAAAAAACATCTGCAGTATTTTCAGACTAGTAACTCAACATTCTTCCACCCACCTCTCATATCAGTTTTCATTTGGGGGAGTAAGGGCACACCTGCTCCAAAAGATGTTTTCCAGAAATGTTCAAAAAAATAAAAACAAAGTATTGCTCATGTGGCATTTCCTATACAATAGTCCCAAAATGGCAGTTTCAAACACTGTAGCTGTTATACAGTATTTTCAATTTAGAGAAACAATCACATAAACAGTGTATTTCCCCCAAATAACGATGATCCACAGAATTAAACATTCATCCATTAACTTCTGGCCCTTAATGTATACAGTCTTTTGCATCTTTCTCTTAAAAATACAATGTTTAATTTTTCCTAATCTCTGAGGAAAATAATTCTAAAAAAAAAGTCTTCGTTTCCAAGCAAATCATGAACTTCAATAAGCTACCTTACTAGAGCACATTAAACGCCCAATGAAAAATACAAGACAGCACAATTAGAAGCTGTAGAAATTTTACCTTGATTCTTTTTTCACTGTTGGCTAATTTTAACTCTGCTGCAACTACTTTCTTTGCCAAATCATCTCGTTCAGGTAGGTGTCTAGCCTCAGAGGTCTTTTTGAATTTCTGTAGGGAACATTTTGTCCTACACAGTTCATCTTCTGTTTCTTTCAACCTTTTCTCAGTCGCCTGTTCTTTCACTTGAGCTCTTCTTAAGAGTTCTTTGAGTGCTGTAATCTCATTATTATGACGAGCAATAAGTTGTGAGACTTCATCTCCTGTATATTCAAATTTATTCAGGGTTTTCTCAAGTCTGTATTGAAGCCTTTTCAAAGTTTTATTTTCTTTTAGCGCCTCAGTTAATTTGACCCGGACTTCAATTATTTCATTCCGCAATTTATTGATTTTTAGCAGTCTTGCAGAAAGAACCTGTTCTGTACCAAGATCAGTACCTTTCCGAGGTGGTTCCCTACTGAGGCTCTGAGAGCAAAATCCCACTCCTTTTCTGTTTGGTGGGCCCTTAGGACTTGGTTTCCTAGGGGCTAAAAAAGAAACAATAATAATGTGAAGTGAAAGCTGTACCAAATGTAGCACTACTTTTCATCCTAGCAGGTGGATACGTATCATTCTTTAGTTATTTTGTTCCTTAAAATATGATTTTACAATATTTAGTTAAATATCAGATTTTACTTAGAGCTCTTAATATAATGTTTTTATTAAGAAAGGTTTGGAATCTTTTCTGAAAGTTCAAGAATATTCTGATCCATCAAAATTATACCACAATAGTTTATAGGGAATTATTTTATATTAGGATTTACCATATTTAACTTTACAGTAAGATGACAAGTCAGAATTCAAACCTGGGCTTCATCAAAATTAGCATAGTGCCTAATGAACAATAGACAAAATACTGTGATATTCAAGTAATTTGTGCCAAGATATTTGGCCAAGATCATCATTTGAAATGTGGAAGTGTAAGTTTTCTCTAAGTTAATTAGAACTCTTTTTCTTTATTTGGTGAAATAGGATGACAACATGTATAGTCAGAAAATTTGGGTTTGGGATTCAGATTTACCACTAAATAACTCCTTGGGCAATTCAACTAAACCTTTCCAGGTCCATTTTTCCGACCATGGAATGAGGATACCACCACCTACATAATTATACTGTTCTGAAGATTAAATCAAGTATACTTGTAAAACAAAATTCTCCATAAATATTCTGTGTCAGTAATAAGAACTTCAGCAGTACCAATGTAATTCTAAATGCTTTCTCGGGGGCTTTCTTTAGTGTGATGTTCATTTCAAAAATATCTGACATAATTTGAGGACAAGATAAAAACTAAACACTACATCCTAAAAATATAAGCATATGAAATCCTTAAAGTGTACTTATTACATTTCAACATTTCACAAAATTCTGGAATGTTATTATTTTTACTAAAAGCTCATTAAACTTAGGCCTCCATATACAGAACACCTGCCTTTTAAAAAAATGCTTCTGGACACCGGCCACACTTCAGAATAATGAACTTTAAGCTCCAAGGTAACTGCATTTTTTTTTTTCCAAGAAGGAACTGCATTCCAAAGTAATAAAGGAAAAAAAAGAAAAGAAAAACTAGAAAATCCAGCCTTTCCCTACTTACCTCACCTGCGATGAATACCCTAATTCCATTATGTAAACAAGCAAAGATTAGCAGGTATCATTTGCAATTGAACATAAAGCTTCATTTAAAAAGACAGATTGTAAAGAAAGTGTTTTGAATGTATACTGATTTGGAATTTCAGCTCTAATAATGCTTGAATACATCAAAGGAAATGGTAATAAAAATAAATGAGAAAAAACCTACTTGCAACTTCAAAATTATACTATCCAATGTTAGCCCCACACAGCTACTGAGAAATCTGAAGTATAGGTAGTACAAACAGATACGCCACAGCTGTGAAATGCACATTGGAATTCAAACACTTCTGTCTTCAAGATGAATGCAGAGTATTTCAAACACAAGGTTTTATATAAACTATATTTAGTGACATTTTGGGTAAGTTAGGTTAAATAAAGTATATTAAAATTTAGTTCACCTGTTTTTAAAATGTGGTTACTAAATAATATAAAATTGTATGTGTGGCTTGCATTTGTGACTTGCATTGTATTTCCACTGTGACTTGCATTGTATTTTTAAATCGGACAGTTCATCATTTCAATTTTCTTTCTTTTCCAACAAACTGAATTAACAGAGTTTGGGTATTTGTATGATATTATGGAGTATATACTCAGCTCTTGGAATGACAGAAACTTTATACATAAAATGATTATACAGAGAGATAAATGTTAATCATTCCAAATCTCTGAATTTTATGTAAAAAGTTACATCGCTCTACAAACAAAATTTTCTCTCAGCAGAAATTTGTTTATTTAAAAGTTGAAGCCTATGTAAGAATCAGGATAAAAATTTTCAGTCAGACAGAAAAGGCTATCACAACCAACTTCTTGACATCCTAAAAATCTGAACATTTACTTTCAGCATATTCTGTTTGTATGACTACAAACTAATAAAAGTATGCTTAATTTGAACTCAAAAATTTTTACCAGTTTTCATCAACCTTTTTTTACTTTAATTTTAAAGCTATCAAGACGAAATGTAGTGCTAATAGGGTGAGAAGAAATATGACTGACTGCCATGGATATTATTATTCATCTGCTCCTTAAGTCACCACCAAAAACAAGAATGAGAAAATAATGCCTCTTTTTCTTACTTCAAGAATTAAAAATAAAATATGACATTTAAAAAATGTTGTAAAGATAAACTATGTAGCTACCAAAAACTTAAGATGTTTATTTTACTGATAAAACAAGTAGAATAAATGTGTAATATACAAACATGCATAATTATTAAACTACTGTTAAATTTTGTCATATACATAACTTGTGATGGAACACAATTTTATTTTTTAAAATAATAAAATGTGCTGAAATAAAAAGGAGAAAGAATTGCTACCAACCACGCAAATCTGTGAATTCAAGTGTTCAAGATACTGTTTTAATCACGTTTGTTCTTTCCTTAGTTTAGTCTACACTGGTGATTGAAGCATAAACCAAGGGACTTTAACTTAGTGTTTAAGGAAAGGTGTTAATTCGGTCCTGTTGCTTGATCTAGGATAGACAAGTTACCATAGATTCTAATTCGGAAGACAATGCAAAGCAGAAAACTGTACGTCAGATTGAAGACCATAATTGAAATTCTTATAGGTGATGTTAGCATTTTTTCACAGCTTTTTCTCAGTGATCTTTTCAAATAAGATAAGGCTTAAAAAGTTCTGACTCCTTAATTGTGTGGACTCTGAAACTGCCCTGGGGAAGGAATGAAAAAAATCAAAGAATTCCTACCAATAAATCCCTAAGTATTTAAGTTACTTATTGGGAATAAATAAGCATTTTCCAATATTTAATCCTAAAGTCTGTTTGTTTTTAACTATATAGAGCAAAAGTTTAATATCAGATTATGCTCTTAACCACAAAATCAAAACAAGAGGCTCACACTGAGACAGACTTGGAGGAAGAGGCCAAAATCCTGCAGCACTGCACTGTCCAAAAAAAAAAAAAGGAAAAGGGAGGAAGAGAGTGAAGGAAGGACTGGCAGACTGGCAGACTAGCACCCAATTGATAAAAATATGAGCATCTCTGAGAAGTGAGATCAGGGATCCATGAAAGGGCTGTTTTCAAAAGAAACATATTCTTGTAGGTTTTTTAGAAAGCAAATATTACTTTGCAAAGTAAAAATCTATATAGGCAATTTTAATTATACCCCTACTTAAATCTTATCAATGACTTAACTATTCCCCCACAGTAACGATCAATGTATTAGCATAGGATTCAAGCTGTTGTTTCATGATCTGGCCCCTGTTTTCCTTTCCAGATTTCAATTTCACCACTCCATGCCTTGCAATGTCCACTCCCACCATTCCAAGCTACTGCTGTTACAGCTGTGCCGCATTTATTAATGCACACTATAACCACTTCATTTAACTTAGCTCATTTTCTATGGTGTACTTGTGGTACTCACACATTTTATTACTAAGTACACACTGGGGTTTTCTTCACCGGGGATTTAAGATGCAGAGATTTCTAGAATATTACGTAGTCAAATGTGTATTAGTACCAGTTCCACCCTAGTAACACTTTAACCAGAAAAATTATTTCTAATTACTAATCTTGCATCCATTATAATACAGTTAAATAGAAAACAGACTGGTGATCTCAAGTCCCAAATTCTATTTCTAGGGTTAATTTGAACTTTTGCAGTAAACACTGCATTACTAGGGGAATTAATTTTACTCAGTGAAAAAGAATTGCCCCTTAACCATTTTATAGCAATACTTTTCACTACTTCTTAAAAATGAAGACAAATTAAGGTACAAACATTTTGATATGTTTTTACCTTTACAGTACTGATAAAACTCCAAAACAAGCATTTATGTAGGAAGAAAACAAAATGCTGAGCCTTAATTACGGTTCTTTCTTTTGTATACAGAATGACTTTGAATATAACAAAGGCTAATGCACAACACCATGAGCAACACTTAAATTAAAAAATATATATTCTATTTAAAATGTAAATTAAGCTGTTCCATGCTTATATTAATATACATAAGAATAACAGAGTTTGCTTCATACAAGCTTTCCTAAGTAATCAAAAGGAGTCTTCTAGGTCTACTGGATTCTCTTAAAGAATGCTTACCTTGGTGATGCACTTGGCTATTTGAAATTTGTCTTTTAGGATGTTTTCCCTTGATACTCATAGGTGTGGAAAGACTGACCAGTGATGACTGGCCAGAAGACTGTGGTGTAGTTCCAAAATCAGATGAATAGTAACAGTAATGGTGTTCGCCTGTCTTACGTTCTTGGTCAGTATCTGGACTTCTTTCTCTTTCCCCCATGGTTTTGAAAATAAATCTATTCACATAATTTCACAGATTCTTTCTTCCAGAAAAATCCATGAGAAGTCTGAGGAACACTTTCTAGAGTCTTTAGATCCTCGTGAAAATATTTATATCTCTTCAATTTGTTTTCTCTATATCTCTGTACTCCACAATTCACATTAACAAGCAGAAGAAATACTTTTTTCCTCTACAGTTAGGGAAGGGAGAAGGAAACTCATCATATTTCATGAAATAGATTTCTACAGTTAATTACAATGAAAGATACTAAAAGCTAAATAATATACTACTTACAATTTTAAAAAGAGGCTATAATTTAATTTGTCTATATTTTAAGTTATTTACAATATTTGGAAAAAGTCTCTCATAGTTAAGAAAGAGAACATGTACAGTACCTGACATATAACTGCTTCTGAATAAATGTTAACTGTATTTGACCCCCTTGAATATTAAGATTTATAATAAATACAAAAGCTGATTTTTAACAGGTGAATAATGATCAAATAACCAGTGTTTTTTTTTGTGGGGGTGGGGGGGGTCAGTGTGGTGGGCTGGTAAAGAACCAGCCTGCTAATAAGAACAAGGAAAAATAGATCTAAGATTGACTACATAAAAATGTAAAACTAAAGTATGTAAATGTTAATCAAATTAAAACACTTGATGAAAAACACTTGCAACACAACAGGAAAATGGTTACCATCCTTAACACATAAATAACCCATTCCACCCCATAAGAAAAATAGGAGGCCAAAAATTAAATGGCGAAATATTTATATGTTAAGACCTGTAGCAGGCAATACAAATAATAGGCACATAAAAACATTCAACCTCAGCCCTGGCTAGTGTGGCTCAGTGGACTGAACACCGGCCAGGGAATCAAAGGGTTACTGGTTCGATTCCCAGTCAGGGAACATGCCTGGGTTGTTGGCCAGGTCCCTGGTGGGGGGAACTCAAGAGGCAACCACACATTGATGTTTCCACCCCTCTCTTTCTTACTCCCTTAAGCTCTCTCTAAAAATAAATAAAATCTTAAAAAACAAAATTCAATTTTAATACCATTTTTAAACCTATCAAATTATTAAAGACTTTTCGAAACAACACTCCATGCTGCCACAATAACTCTCAAGAAGAGCCACAGCATTTTTTGAAAAATCACTGGCAAGATAAATTAAAATTTTAATTATGCTTTTAATCTTTGATCTAATAATTCTATTACTGGATACCAAAATAATAGCCCTAAAAATGGGAGAGAAGTTATACGCATGTGTTTAATGCAGAATATTAAAATAAAACAAAAAAGTAACCTGAATGTCTAATCATTGTGTAATAATTAAGAACAACATTGTAAAAATCAATACAAGCATAGTATCATGCAGCTGTTAGAAATGTTTACAAAAAGTCAGTCTTAACAAGAAAAGTCTTTATACTATTACAGTAAAGAAAAAATTCAAATGGGTATACACAATATGATCTCGACTATATATATTCATTAAAAAAATACTGAGTGTTTAATCTCAATTCAGGAACTGAAAAAAATTTTCGAAGTAAACGGTATATATACACCAAAATACTGTCTGTCGGGCAACATGAATTTTAGATGATTTTATTTCTCTCTTAATTTATTTTTATTTTTAAAACAATAAAATTAATTTTTATAATTAGAATATTTTTTAATAATTAGAAGAAACGAAAATCCTATTGATGAAATTAGTGTTAAAACTGTAGTGGTTCTAGTAACATGAAAAAAGACACAACACAAGGCAGCACTACTACTATTCACTGCAGCACTACTGTAGCAGTTAAGGACTAAAACAATCAAAATGACCGTCAATAAAGAACTGGCTACATATACCTAAATATCCACACAATGAAGTACAGTATTATGAAGGGCTATCTGTGTATATTCTCTGCAGTCTGGAGTGATCTTCAGGATATATTACAAAAAAAGAAGACAGAGAAAGCATGTATAATATACTACCATTTATCAAAGAAAAAGGGTTATAAATATACACAACTATTTCTTTACATTTTTAACAAGTAAAACAATAAGTTAAATACCTAATTTTAAAAAGCTAGGGTTCTGTAGCGCAGGGCTAACCAACAGAACTTTCAGCAAGAATGGAAATGGTCTATAACCTGTGTGGTCCAATATAGCAGCTGGCCACTTTTAGCTGTTGAGAACTTAAAATGTGGCAAGGGAGACCAAGGAACTCATTTTTAATTTATTTGAATTTTAATTAATTTAAAATTTAAAAGCCACATGTACTGCTGGTTACCTGATTGAACAAACAGCTGTAGAGGAAGAGAGGAAGCAGAGTTTAGGGGTAGGGATAGGAGCTAGACTTCTTTGTCTGTAACTTCTGTAGAACTGAATATGGAAGTTATAATTTTTAGAAATCAGATTTTGAAAAAGAAATTCCTATAAGATAAAAGGAAACAAATCAATATACAAATAGATATACAGTTTGTGGCAAAACCACAGATGAACCAGCTCAAATGACTTTAAAACTCGATGATCTGACTTTCTATACTTAGTGAGATACATCCTACCAACAAAAAACGTGCAATTTTTTCAACATAGGAAGAAACAAATATAAGCTAATACGGGTTTTTAAAACTCAGTAATCTAAACTTTGAATTAGGAGTGTTAAGTATGAATTTATGATGGATTTTATATCAAGAAAAACTATTTGCTAGCTCTGTCTGTTGAAAAATCCTAAAACAAGGAACAAATAAATTGCAAACAACATTCTGAGCACCCAGATGTAGTATCTAAATACTATTTCCCTTTAAAAGAAACTAATGCTCCAAGTGAAATATCTTATTCCACATCTAGGGGAGGACACATACAAGATGAATCTATGAATCTGTAAGTGTGTTTATACTAGAGAGTGAGGAAGCTGTCAGACACTAGGTGGGGTGTCAAAAGGGCTCAGAAGCCAACTGAAGGAACTCATACTAGCAAAAGATGAAGCTTCACCATCAGTAACGATTATGTCAGAAAACGATTAAGACATAGCAGATATGTTTACATCCATGAGGTCACATAATACTTTAAAAAACTAAGTAGTTATCTTTGGAAGGGAATCAACTTATTCACCTGACAATTGGTATAATAAAGAGAAAAAAATCAAACATGTATCTTGCCTATATTGTTATAAGCTGTATCACAAAATAACAAAACAGAAGTAGCTTAATGCAAAAGAGTTCTTTACAGAATTATTCTAATAAATGAAAAAGAAAATTTAGAATGACAGAATTAGAATATTGCCATTTTGTAGCTACTAATGAAATAATGAAGCTAGATAGTCATCACTAATGACTGATAACACTACAAAACAGAAATAAGCAGACACTGTGTGCGTCCAGATAGGACACAATGATACCTCTGAAGTAATCTGCTCCCCCTACAAGAAAACCTAAATCTGATTCTGATCAAATATATAAATGTAAATGATATTTTACAGAAAATACAAGAGACAGATGTACAAGGAAGCAAAATTCTGACTGTGGCAAATTCTATTAGGAAAAACTGGTTTCTTTAACGCAAGCAGAAAAAGAAAAGATGGGGAGTTATCTATACATTAACAAAGTCTTAAGGGAAACAAGCAATTACAACCTATGAAACTTATTTCAATCCTAATGCAAACAAAATATGGAAAAGATGCCCTGGCTGGTGTGACTCAGTGGACTGAGCGCCAGCCTGTGAACCAAAGGTTGCCAGTTCGATGCCCAGTCAAGGCACATGCCTGGGTTGCAAGCCAGGTCCCCAGTTGAGGGTGTGCGAAAGGCAACTACACATCGATGTTTCTCTCCCCTTATTTCTCCTCCTTAACCCAATAAAAATAAATAAAACCTTTAAAAATAAAGAAAACTGTAAGATAATAGAAAAAATTTAAACCATGAATTGACATTTAATGGTATTAAGGAATTACTATTGCTTTAGTTGAGATAAGGATATTGTGCTTATATTTAAAAGAGATTCCTTAGTTGTAGATAAAATTAAGTAATGTCTGAATTTTGCCTCAAAATAAAGCAGAGGGAAGCAGATGAAATAAAAATTGGCCATGAGTTAATAGTTGAGTAAGTAGATGACAGAGACATGCAGTTTCACTACTGTAATGTCTCTACTTCTGTATTTGTTTGAAATTTTCCATAGTGAAAAAAATTTTTTTTAAATAAGCAGGGAAAGAAACTTTAATTTTATTTCCTGCTGTATTTAGTGCCTGGCAATCAATCTCATTCTTTGTTACAATTAGATATTAGATCTGAAATCAGCAATTCCAAGGACAAGCACTAATATTTTAGAAATAAATAAACAAATAAATAAAAATAAAAATAAAAGAAATATGTAAATTGGCCTGCAGTCATGAAAGAAAATACACATTTAAAAATCGCCTAGAAAAAAAGGCTGATAGACTAGAGAAATTAAGTGACTCCACCACTTACTAGCTAAGTGATCTAGAGAAGTCACCTAACTTCTCAATCTAAATTTGAATTTCAATTTTGTCATGTATAAAATAAGAATAATAATTTCTTTAGAGGATTGTTGAAATAATTAAAAGGGATAATTCAATCATTGTCACACATAAGTACTCAGAAATATCAACAATTATATTTATAATTCAAACGTACAAGATAACTCGGTAAATTCTGATTCATGTTCCTTGTCAAAGTCTTTCAGTTTTAATTCCAATAATATAATTAAAAGTTGATTATATGGTAGAGATGAGGATTATTAGATTTAAAGCAGAAGCTGTTCAACCATCTAAGTCAAAGGTGCCACCTAAATTTTCATTGCAAAGGATAAGAATCCACAAAACAACATTACCTGCCACCCATCTCTTATGCATCAGCACTCTTCCCATCCCAAAGATATGTATATATTCCTAATTTTTTAAAAATCCACTACCCCAATATCCAAGTCCTGATCCCTGAGACAACTGTTTTAATGGCTTCTATTTTTATGCTTATATAGTTCTTGAATTAGCAATATGAGACTAAGAAAGATAAGGACTTAATTAGCACCTCATTTTATTTATTTATTTATTTTCTTTTATTTTTTGGTTTTTCAATTACAGTTGTCTCATTTTTCCCCCATTGCTCCCCCCACCCAGCCCATCCCTTCTCCCACAATCATATCCCTCCCCATTGTCCATGTCCATGAGTCCTTTATACACGTTCCTTGACTAAACCCTTCCCTTCCTTATCCCCCTTCTCTTCCTCCCCCCTCCCCCCTACTGACTACTATTCTACCCTTTGTCCTATTTAGTTCGTTTGTTTGTGTTGCTCTTTAGTTTCCTGTATTAGGTGATATCATATGATATTTTGCTTTCTTTGCCTGGCTTATTTCACTAAGCATAATTCTCTCTAGTTCCATCCATGTTGTCGCAAATGGCAGGCGTTCCTTCTTTCTTTCTGCTATATAGTATTCCATTGTGTAAATGTACCACAGTTTTTTAATCCACTCATCTACAGGTGGGCACTTAGGCTGTTTCCAGCACTTAGCTATTGTAAACAGGGCTGCTATGAACATAGGGGTGCATAAGTTTTTTTGAATTAGGGTTTTAGGATTTTTCAGGTATAATCCTAGCAGTGGAATTGTTGGTTCAAAAGGCAGTTCCATTTTTAGTTTTTTGAGGTAATTCCATACTGTTTTCCATAGTGGCTGCACTAGTCTGCATTCCCACCAACAATGCAGTAGGGTTCCGGTTTCTCCACATCCTCGCCAGCATTTGTTGTTTGTTGATTTGTTGATGATGGCCATTCTGACAGGTGTAAAGTGGTATCTCATTGTGGTTTTTATTTGCATCTCTCTGATGGCCAATGATGTTGAGCATTTTTTCATGTGCCTATGGACCTTCTGTATGTCCTCTTCGGGTAAGTGTTTGTTCAGGTCCTTTGCCCATTTTTTAATTGGGTTGTTTTCTTGATGTTGAGTCATATAAGCTCTTTATACATTTTGGAGATCAGTCCCCTGTCTGAGATATCACTGGCAAATATGTTTTCCCATATGGTTGGTTTCCTTTTCATCTTGCTGATATTTTCTTTTGCTGAGCAGAAACTCTTTAGTTTGATGTAGTCCCATTTGTTTATTTTTTCCTTTATTTCTCTTACCTTAGGAGATGTATCCGTGAAGATATTGTTACGTGTGATATCTGAAATTTTCCTGCCTATGTTTTCCTCTAGGACTTTTATGGTGTCACAGCTTACATTTAAGTCTTTAATCCATCTTGAGTTTATTCTTGTGTGTGGTGTAAGTTGGTGGTCTAGTTTCATTTTTTTGCACGTCCCTGTCCAGTTCTCCCAGCACCATTTGTTAAAGAGGCTCTTCTCACTCCATTTTATGGTCCTTCCTCCTTTATCAAATATTAGTTGACCATAGAGGCCTGGGTTTATTTCTGGGCTCTCTATTCTGTTCCACTGATCTGTATGTCTGTTCTCATGCCAGTACCAGACTGTTTTGATCACAGTGGCTTTGTAGTATTGTTTGATGTCTGGTATCGTGATTCCTCCTGCTGTGTTCTTCTGTTTCAAGATTGCTTTTGCTATTCGGGGTCTTTTTTGGTTCCATATGAATTTTTGGAGTATTTGTTCGAGGTCAGTGAAATATGTCATTGGTATTTTAATAGGGATTGCATTGAATCTGTAAATTGCTTTGGGTAGTATGGCCATTTTGATGATGTTGATTCTTCCCATCCAAGAACACGGTATTTGCTTCCATTTACTTGTATCTTTCTTAATTTCTTTCTTCACTGTTGCGTAATTTTCAGTGTACAGGTCTTTTATCTCTTTGGTTAAGTTTATTCCTAGGTATTTTCTTTTTCTTGTTGCTATAGTGAATGGTATTTTCTTTTTTGCCTCTGTCTCCGATATTTTATTGTTGGTGTACAGAAATGCCTTAGATTTCTGTATATTTATTTTGTACCCTGCTATTTTGCCAAATTCACTTATTATATCAAGTAGTCTTTTAGTGGAGTTTATAGGGTTTTCTAGGTATACTATCATGTCATCTGCAAATAGTGATAGTTTTACTTCTTCTTTCCCAATTTGGATGCCTTTTATTTCTTTGTCTTGTCTCATTGCTGTGGCTAGGACTTCCAACACTATGTTGAATAGTAGTGGAGAGAGTGGACAGCCTTGTCTAGTTCCTGATTTCAGGGGGAATGCTTTCAGTTTTTGTCCATTGAGTATGATGTTGGCTTCAGGCTTCTCATATATAGCCTTAATTATGTTAAGGTACACTCCCTCTATTCCCATTTTGCTGAGTGTTTTCATCATAAATGGGTGTTGTACTTTATCAAATGCTTTTTCTGCATCTATAGATATGATCCTGTGATTTTTGTTTTTCATTTTCTTTAGGTGATGTATTATATTTATTGATTTGCGAATATTAAACCATCCTTGCATCCCTGGGATGAATCCCACTTGATCGTGGTGTATGACCTTTTTGATGTATTGCTGGATCCTGTTTGCCAAAATTTTATTGAGGATTTTAGCATCTATGTTCATCAGTGATATTGGCCTGTAGTTTCCTTTCTTTGTGGTGTCTTGACCTGGTTTTGGGATTAGGGTAATACTGGCTTCATAGAAAGAGTTTGGGATTTTTTGGAATAGTTTGAGGAGCGTCTAAGTTAGTTCTTCCCTAAATGTTTTGTAAAATTCACCTGTGAAGCCATCCGGTCCAGGGCTTTGGTGTGCAGGGAGATTTCTGATTACTGTTTCAATTTCCTTCTTTGTTATTGGTCTGTTGAGACTTTCTACTTCTTCTTGATTCAATTTTGGAAGGTTATATGTTTCTAGAAATTTGTCCATTTCTTCTAGGTTGTCAAATTTCTTGCCATACAGTTGTTTGTAGTAATTTCTTACAATTGTTTGTATTTCTGAGGTATCAGTCGTGATTTCTCCTCTTTCATTTCTGATTTTGTTTATTTGGATCTTGTCTCTTTTTTTTTTTCTTGATGAGCCTGGCTAGAGGCTTGTCGATTTTATTTATTTTTTCAAAGAACCAGCTCCTAGTTTCGTTGATTTTTTGGATTGTTTGTTTAGTCTCTATGTCGTTTAATTCTGCTTTGATTTTGATGATTTCTTCTTCTTGCCCTAAGCTCTGTTTGTTGTTGTTGTTCTAGTTCTTGTAGCTTTAGGATTAGATTTTTTATTTGAGATTCTTCTATCCTTTTCAGATATGCCTGTATTGCTATGAACTTCCCTCTTAGGACTGCTTTTGCTGTGTCCCATAGGTTTTGGGCTGTTCTGTGTTGTCATTAGTTTCTAGAAATTTCTAGATTTCCTCTTTGATGTCATTGTTAACCCATTCATTATTTAATAGTGTGTTATTCATTCTCCATGAGTTTGGGTGTCTTTGATTTTTTTCTCTGAGGTTGATTTTTAGTTTCAAGGCATTGTGGTCTGAAAAGATGCTTGATATGTTTTCAATTTTCTTGAATTTGTTGAGGCTTGTTTTGTGTCCTATTATGTGGTCTATCTTTGAAAATGTCCCATGTGCCTTTGAAAAAAATGTATATTTTGCTTCTTTAGGGTGAAAAGTTCTATATATATCAGTTAAGTCCATGTGGTTTAGTGTGTTGTTCAATGTCTGTATATCCTTGGTGTTTCTTTGCTGGGATGATCCGTCTATTGTTGATAATGGAGTGTTGAAGTCCCCTACTATGAGTGTGTTGTTGTTAATATCTCTCTTGTGGTCTTCCAGTATTTTTTTTATGTATTTGGGTGCTCCTATGTTGGGTGCATATATGTTTATCAGTGTTATATCTTCTTGATGGATTGTTCCTTTAAGTATTATGAAATGTCCTTCTTTGTCTCTTTTTATTGCCCTTGCTTTGAAATCCGTTTTGTCTGATATGAGGACTGGTACCCCAGCTTTTTTTTCAGGTCCGTTTGCTTGGAATATTTTTTTATATCCCTTTACTTTCAGTCTATGTAAATCTTTTGTTTTGAGGTGTGTTTTTTTTAGACAGCAAATATGCTTTTAGTCTTCCTTTGTCTGAGACACTTATTTCACCTTCTATTTTGAATGAGAGCCTTGCTGGGTAGAGTATTCTTGGTTGTAGGCCTCTGTTTTTCATTGCTTGAAATATTTTTGACCATTTCCTTCTGGCTTGTAGTGTATCTGTTGAGAAATCGGTCGATAGCCTTATTGGAGCTCCTTTGTAAGTTATTTGCTGATTTTAGGATTCTCTCTTTGTCTTGGAATGCCGCAGGCGCACACCATTCCGGCAGACGCCCACCGTTCCCGAACCCGCCTGGGCAGGCGCGAGCAGAGCCTGAGCAAATGTTTTGCGCTCTGGCCTGGCACTCGGGCCTGGCGCCCACTCGAGCTGGCCAGGGGCGACTGCGCACAGTCTTCTGCATATCCAGTGGGCCCTCCCTGCGCCCGTTGGGGCACTGATCTTATGTCTGTTGGGGTGTGTCCGAGGGGCACCTGGATTCGCGGCCCTGTGCACCTGGGCCAGTGAATGAGGGCACTTCCCTATGCACGCCCGCGACCCAAGGGGAAGATTGGGGAGTGGGCGCGCGCACTTCTGCGCCTGCGCTCCTCAAGAATGTCCTATCACCCCCAAACTTTCCCCCCCTCTCCACAGTTCACAAGAGAAAAATACAAAGGAAAAATTACGATTTCACTTGCTCAGCAGCACGCTGTCTCCCGTCTTCCAGCGCCAATGCCGCCTGGTCGCGTCCCGTCTCTGCCAGCGGGCAGAGATCCGCTCTCCTCCCGACTCCTCTCTGGGGTAGCCTGTGGTCATCAAAAAGCCTTTGTGTACTTCCAGCTGCAGCTCAGGCAGCCATCCCAATCAGGAATCCCGTTTCGTCCCCTTTTCCTCCGCTATCCTCACTGAACAGGTTGTTCCCAGATGTTTTTTCTCTAATCCAGCAATGCCAAGGCTCAACTCCTGCCAGTGTCCAGCTGCTCACTGAGATGTTCTGTCTGCAATTAGTCCAAACTACAGACGGGTCTCAGGAGCCTGAGAGTGCAGCCTCCCCTCACTCCTCCGTCATCTTCCCTCAGCACCTCATTTTAAATGGTCATCAAGTACATGTTGGTTAGGCAGGGGTTTTCCCTTAGAATTTCTAATTGTCCTTTATTCCTGATTGAAAGGAAAAAAACATCCTTCTTATCCTCACTTAATTCTACCAGTCATTGTATCTACAACCTGGTCTTCCTCTTTAAGATATATATATCTTCATAAATATATACATATATATTTGGAAACCAATGATTTCCTATTCTAAATTAAACCAATTATTGGGTTGGCCAAAAAATTCATTTGCTTTTTTTTCTGTAAGATGGCTCCAGTAGTACTTAGTCATCTTTAACTTCATTTGGAACAATTTTGTTAGATAGTATTGATGGCTGTTGTAGCAGTGTGAATTAAAAAAAAAAAAAAAATCAAAGTTGGTGAATATTTTGTGTACCCATTTTAATATTGAAGATGGGAGAAAACATGCGTTTTCAGCATATTATGCTTTAGTAGTTCAAGAAAGGTAAAAACACAAGTAAAATGCAATAAAAGATTTGTGCAGTGTATTGACTGATCAAACTTGTCAAAAATGGTCTGCAAACTTTCCTGGTACTATTCATATTTTGGCCAAATAATTCTTTGCTGTGGGACTGCCTTATGCATTGGAAGATGTTTAGCAGCATCTCTGGCCTCTACTGTTAGAAGCCAATAGTGGGAGAGAGCCGACATACTCAAAATACCCAAATCAATGAAGTTATTGGTGAAAATGAAAAATCTGTCTTTTATTTTACAGAAAAAAACTAAATGGACTTTTGGGCCAACCAAATACATGAGAACACTCTCTTAATAGTGATAAATTCAAGAATAGTGCCAGGAACAGTAGACA
The DNA here is from genome assembly GCF_987537825.1 of Furipterus horrens. NCBI lineage: Eukaryota > Metazoa > Chordata > Mammalia > Chiroptera > Furipteridae > Furipterus > Furipterus horrens. Next base: position 125,295,938 of record NW_028327176.1, read on the forward strand.
ATACTTTTTTACCTTTGCCAAGCTTCTGTTTCCTTAGGATCTATTTTAAAATAAGACAGATATTTCTAACCTACATATACTTGGTATCATCCTGTACTCCGTTACAACTCTTCAAGACAACAAACAAGTGTCCCTTAGAAAACCCACCAACCCAAAGATTTAGGCCTTCCTAGACAATAGAAACTTAAGACACTTATGAAAAATCACTTTTAAAAACTTGGTCTTTATTCCCTATAAAAACATGGTTGTCTGGCTGACAATGCTGTCAGAAAAAGTTTAAACAAGCAAATAGTCAAACAAAAGTTAAGAAAAGACATGAAATGTTAGACCAAAAAAGAAAGAGATAAAAAAAGGTAAGACACCTATTAGGATGATAACTATTAATTTTCCTTATGAAGTATTAAAAAAACAAAGTATAAGAGCTTAATATGGTAACATAACAATTTAGCACTGGAAGGAACCCTAGGGAACCACTCCTTTCTTCACACAGATTAAGGAAACTAAGGCTCACAAAAGCAAAGCAACTTACCCAAGATCACAATTTATCTAAGATCTCAGAACTAAGTTACTAAAACTTTAAATAGACTACAAATTCTCCAAATCTTAATTCAGTAACCTATTCAATATTTCACTGTCAACAATGAGAATTACCTCATCTTTGAAGCTACCTGCTCTCTCCTTGATAAAACTGAAGAAGCATTTCTACTTTTTTTCTTTAGAGCTAAATCTTTCACCGGTCTTCCCCACACCTTCTCTCCATCTCAAAAATTTTGCTCCTGCAATTGTGTCCTCTCTATAGGATCATTCCTATCAACAAAGAGGCTCTAAATCGCTTGACTGCACGTGTTACTGCATTTACAGCCCAATTTTTCTCCAATTTTCAAGTAAAAAATTTTAAGAATAATCTCTAATCTAGAATATCTCTACTTCTTTTGCACCTATTTTCTTCTGAATCCACACTAGTCAGGTTGTCGTACGCACTGAAATAGCTTTTATCAAAATAGACAATGATGTTCGTCTTGACTAAACGCAATAGCCAATTTACTGTCCTATTTGTGCTTGACCTCACAACAGCATTTGACACAACGAATCATTTCTCCCTTCCTAAAACACTCTCTTATTTAGCTTCCATACCTACCTGTTTTCCTTGTTTGCTTACTGCCTACTGGCTGTCTCCTCTCAGTCTCCTTTGTTAAATATGCCTCCTACTCTTGATCTCTTAATGTTGGAACACACAGGCATCATATATTGGTACGCTATACCTATCCTCCTTAGGTGATGTCGTCTAGACTTCTTTTACCCTGACTTCCAGATTTTCAGATCCACTTTCCTATCTGACAACTTTATCTAAAGATCATTTCACACTTGTATGTCCAAAACCAAAATCATGATCTGTCCCCCTTCTACCCCCACTATTTCCTATTTTTCTGATCTCATTAAACGACACCTTGATCTACTAAATGACTCATGTTGCATTCTAAGGATCATTCCGGATTCCTTCTTAAGCTCACATTCTACATCCAAACCATTTGTAAAACCAGGTGGTTTAATCACCAAATATATTCCAAATTTGATCATTTTCTCGCTTGAACTTCTGCAACAGGCTCCTAATCGATACTCTGCTTCCACCCAGGCTTCCCCAGTCAGAAAAAACTACTTGGCACAAAGTTCAATTAGCACAGCTCTCCTAATTAATACCCTTCAATGGCTTCCTACAGCCATCATACTCCTTAACTGAACCTGAAAACTCCTACAAGTACTAGCCCTTCTTGCCTACTTCTTCATCCTTATCTCACGCAACTCTTCCCATCATCTGCTTTTTCAGGCAAAGTGGCTTTCTTTTGTGCCTCAAGCATGCGGATCTTGTCACCAACTCAGAGACTTTGTACTTGCTGCACTGTTTACCTAAAATGCTTTTGCCTTAGAACATCACAAAGAGAAGTCCTTCTCTTTATCCTGGTCATAGCACAACCAGCACCCTCCCAAAGATGGCTCCCATAACAATTCCATTAAAGTGAGCCCAGTCACTCTATCTTATTACTGTTTTATTTTCTTCATAGACCTTGTTACTATAGGAAATAATCTTATATGTATTGCCTCTCCCACTAAATATAAGACCCATGAGAATAGAAATCTTTTCTAATTCACCATGGTAACCATACCACCACTTATTAATTTTTTGAAGAATAAGTGATTATTCTGTAATGCTATTTCAAATGGAATATTAATATTTCATTATATAAATTTGCCTTTCCGTTTTAATGTTAAATCTTCCCTCTTTCAAAAAATTGCATAAGGCTTACCTAAATCTCTAAAATTCCTAAGAGAAAAGCTGACAAATCAAAAAGTTTTGCTCACAACTATTATCATAGTAAAGATGTAATATTATTACTGGGTTAATTTTAAATAACTTAGATGCCCTAACAGGACTTCAGACAAATAAATTTCACCTGAATTTACAACAATAATTTGATTAATATAAACTAGTCACAATATAGTAACTAAGTAGAATTATTTTTTCTTAAAAAGAAAAAAGTTACCTGGATTAATAAAACTTTATATTTCATGTATAGTTCTCCAGCTAATTTAAACTAATTCTTTGTGACCACGAATGAAGCAGTTAAGAGTCGTTCCTCTGTTTCCCCTACTTGTACATGAGTAACTAGATAAAAGTGAAAAAGAAAAACTGTAAGTCTTGCCCAATTTTAATTCCTAAGAATTGTTTATTTTCTAAAAATGGCCAAGAGTTTTATTATGGCAATGCTAGAAAACATCAAGTCTAACAGCTGACGTTTTCATAAAAAACAAAAAAAACAAAAAACATTCTTCCTAAAAAAAGTCCCAAACAGTATGGGTCACACAAAACAGCTCAAAAAGAAAAAAAGATTAAGCTCCTTTAGAACCAGAATGCCTCCTTTATACAATTTCAAATAACTCAGAATGTAAAGCTAAAATATAGAGTCCGTGTATACGGAATATCATAATGATCTTCTGGTTTATGTGACTTTAAAAGGTTGTTAGTTTTAAAAAAATAACTGTATAAAACCAAATAACTGTTCCTGTTATTTCCCTATGTTCAGCTTCTTCATATAAAACATTGCTGCCTGGCTACCTCTGCTGCCAACAAAAGAACTCACACAATGGGCAACTAGATGAGTATTATAAAAGTAAACTAAGAAAGAAAAATATAAATAAGGAGTTCTCTCTCCTCAAAAGAAAAATAACCGAAGATAGATAAAGGTAAAAACAATATTGCTGTCATAAAACTGCAACTGCTTTTCTCCTATAGAGGAGATAATGGTTAGAAATAACATTTTCCATTCCTGTACTTATTTGTTCCAGGATATTCCTAAAGCATTTCCTCATCCTACATTTACTTATGACACCTACTCTTGCTTAAAAAAAAAAAAAAAAATCCAACTATGCTTAGATTTTAAGTGTGGTTTCATAGACTCTTGGTCAGATCACAGTAAATGCTAGACTTAAAATTTAAGGCATAATCAAGCTTCTCTTAAACAGCATTTTGAATCAATGGGTCAAATTAAGGCATTTTTTTAAAAGTATATTTTATTGATTATGCTATTAGTTGTCTCAATTTTTCCCGCCTTGTGCTCCACTGCCTGGTATCCCCCTTCCCTCCAGTTCAGTCCATGGGTCGTGCATATAAGTTCTTTGGCTTCCCCATTTCCTATACTATTCTTAACATCCCCCTGTCTATTTGTACCTATCAATTATGCTACTTAATTCCTGCATCTCTTCTCACATTCTCTCCCTTCCCCCTCCCGGCTGATAACTCACCATATGATTTCCATATCTATGATTCTGTTCCTGTTTGCTTAGTTTGTTTTAGTTTTTGTTTCTTAGATTCAGTTGATAGTTGTGAGTTTGTTGTCATTTTAATGTTCATAGCTTTGATCTTCTTTTTCTTAAGTCCTTTTAACATTTCATATAATAAGGGCTTGGTGATGATGAACTCCTTTAGCTTTACCTTGTCTGGGAAGCACTTTATCTGTTCTTCTATTCTAAATGTTCTAAATGATAGCTTTGTTGGATACAGTAGTCTTGGCTGTAGGTCCTTGCTTTTCATCACTTTGAATACTTCTTGCCAGCCCCTCCATGCTTGCAAAATTTCTTTTGAGAAATCAGCTGATAGTCTTATGGGAACTCCTTTGGAGGTAACTTTTCTCTTGCTGCTTTTAAGATTCTCTCTTTATCTCTGTCTTGATGTGGTCCTCTCTGGGTCGAATTTGTTTGGGACTACGTGCTTCCTGGACTTGTATGTCTATTTTCATCACCAAATTAGGGAAGTTTTCTTTCATAATTTTTTCAAATGAATTTTCAATTTCTTGTTCTTTCTCTACTCCTTCTGGCATCCCTATGATTTGGATGTCGGCACTTTTGGAGATGTCCCAGAGTCTTCTTATTCTCTCATTAAAAAAAAAAAAATTCTTGTTTCTTCATTCTGTACTCATTGACTATTTATTTCTTCCTTATGTTCCAAATAATGATTTGAACCCTGGCTTCCTTCCCTTCACTATTGGTTCCCTGTGGGTTTTTCTTTATTTCACTTAGGTAGCCTTCACCTCTTCCCTTATGTGTTAAATACTCAATGAGTTCTCTGAGTATCTTTATCACCAGTGTTTTGAGCTCTGCATCTGATAGGTTGGCTACCTCCATTTCACTTAGTTCTTTTTCTGGAGTTTTAATCTGTTCTTTCATTTACATCATATTTCTTTGTCTCAATTTGGCAGCCTCCATGTGTTTGTTTCTGTGTATTAGGTAAAGCTGCTTTGGCTCCCTATCTTGGCGCAACTCTTACGTTGCAAGGGGTGGAGCCTTAGGTATTCACTAGGGTGGGGCAACCTGTTTCATTGCTTTGTGGCTCTGTATTTCGGGGAGAGGTCAGAGAGAACAATGCCGCTTGCTCAGCACTCACCCCGTTTCCAGTCACTTCACCCACTTCTTGTATGTGACACTTGTTCCTCTAGCTGTTGCTGTGGCAGTGGTTCCTAATGGGGTGGGTTTTGTGCACACTCTATGACTTGCAGGCCCTCTAAATGAACTCTCCTGAGAGATGGGCAGTTTCTTCTGCTACCCAAAACCCCACTGGGTTTCATAGACAGAACCTATGTGGCTTTATTTTCTCTGTGCTGGAACCCTGGACTGTACAATCTGACCTGGGGCTGGGATCTCTCCCCATGTGTCCCTCCAGGCTGTCTGCCACACGTGAATGTGGGACTGCCCATTCCTTGCCATAACCTCACCACCATCACTGTGTGTCCTCTCTACCCCAGCTCCCTGTCTCTGCCTCTTCTACCTGTCTGGATACTTCTTCTCTAAATCCTTGGTATCACACTTTTATGCAGTTCAATTTTCTGGCAGTTCTGGTTGTTTTTGTTTTGAGGTCAGCTGTAATCCTTCTTATGGTTATGCAAGGAGGCAAAGCATGTCTACCTACACCTCCATCTTGGCCGGAAGTCCCCAGTGTATTTTTTAATAAGCCCAGGTTGCTGCCACCGCCTATTTTCAAATTAAGGCATTTTAATTACATTATATATTCTTAAACTTTAGGCAGTCAAATAAAAACATTAGAGACCGTTCATTCATAAAGTATTTACTGAACACCTACTGAACTGGAGAGCTGGAGATACAAAAATGAGTAAAACACAGTGATCTCCTACTAGTAAGAAACTCCCAGCCAAGAAGAAAAGGTAACACAAGAGTATAGGTACTAATGACAAAGTGAAGGAGGCTAAGTAAATTCAAAACTAAGATTAGAAGACAGAAGGGAATTTGGAAAGGTTTCCAGAGGAAGTAATGCCTAATATGAATCTTTATATACTAGTAGATTAAGCACAAGTATGATTCGAGTTGTATGTTTGTGTTTTAGGGGGGTGGGACAGTAGATGAGGTTAGTAAAAGAAGGCAGGTGGTGGGGGAAGACCCTATTTCAGTAAGAGGAAGCAAAATGTACAAAAGTAAAAGGCATGAAACTGCTGGCTTCTAAGTAATCAATGCCACTCCTGACTGCATCCAGGTAGGAATGCAGCTTCATCTCCAGGCTGCTCTGGGAGTCATTGCCTCCTGGATTACTCACTACACTTGGGCAAGCCTTTTCTTCAGCCATGCCAGAGGAATTTCGGTCTCGAAATACCAGTGTTCTCTTTTCATGTTTCCCAGGCTCATGTAAGTTAGTTTCCACAATACGTGCAGTGAGGTTTGGAGGAGAGTGAGGACTGTGGAAGCCCTGGAGGGCAGTGTTGGGCACATAGCCCACAGTACCACCACCTGCAGCAGAGGGGCTCGTGTGATTGTATCTGCAGTGAGTCCCACAGGTGCAGGAGCCCTTTTGCTAGTACCTGCAGTTGGTAGATGGCTTGCTGTTTGCCAAGTCTGCTGAGAAGAAGCACTGGTTTGCTCCCCAACACACACGATGGGCATATAATCCAAGTACGGATATTTTACAACTGTACTGTCCATTATAGGGCTACTGAGCACTTGAAATGTAGTTAGTCAGAAGTGAGATATGCTGTAAGTATAAAATAGACGTGGGATTTTGAAAACTCTACATAAAAAATAAACACAAAATATCTCTTTAATAATCTTTTTTATATGTGTCATATGTTGAAAGAGCATTTTGGATATTCTGGGTTAAATAAAATATATTGAAATTAATTTTATCTGTTTGTATTTCCTTTAATGGCAATTGAAAATATGTTAAATCATGTCTATGGCTCATATTATATTTCTATTGAACAATGCAGGTTTAGAATGACTGCTCTGGCTGACAGGTAGTGGTAAAGTAATAATAAGTGGAAGAAATCATTAAAGGAAGTTCTTTATGTTATAATAACAAGTTGGTTCAAAACAAAGGGTCTTGCTTCATCTCTAACCCAAGAATTGGAAGGCAAAAGGCTGAAAGACGAAGACCAGCTGGTCTTGAAATTAAGTGCCAAGTAATAGTGGTCTGAAATGTTAGGCTAACTAGAGACAGAATGCAGAATTGATCCAGAAGTGTTTATCAAGTAAAATAAATTGGACCATTGGTGATGGATTTATATGTGGAATATAAGAAAAGAGCAGAACCTAAACGAGTTCCAAAGTTTGGGGCTTCCAAAATTGGGTGACTCAGCTAAGAAAAGAACACAGAGTGAAGAGAAAGCAGAAGACTGAATTATAAGGAAACAGAATAATTAAAAGGTGGGTAGAGGAGGAGGATCTCATTAAGGAGATGAAAAATGATAGGCAGGAGAAGAACCAGTATAAAAGGAAGCATCTTTCTCATACTGGACTTTTACTGTGTCTTATAAAATTATAGTCCCCCCCCCCCCCCCAAAAAAAATCTCTCTTCCAAAGCCACCAATTGTTGGGTTGGCCAAAAGTCCATTTAGTTTTTCCCATAAAGAGACATATTTTTAATTTTCACCAATAACTTTATTGGTTTGTACATTTTGAGTATGTCAGCTATCTCCCACATGGTATAAGGTTGATTGTTCTCAGTTAATGTCTCAGTTAATGTCTCTATTTGATCACTGTCAACTTCAACTGGTCTACCTGACCATGGAGAACTCTCCAGCACAAAACCACTTTTGACAATTCGATCAGTCACAGCACCTTCTCCCTACACTGCACAAATCTTTATTTTTCATTTCAGCTGCATTTTTACCTTTCTTGAAATTATAAAACATAATATGTTGAAAATACTGCTTATTTTCTTCCATCTTCAACATTAACATGGCTACACAAAAATTCACCAATTTTGATTAAATTTTTTAAAAAAATGCACACTGATATGACAGCTGTCACAATACAATCTAACAAAATTGTTTTGAATAATGTTAAGGCAACTAAGTGCTACTAGAGCCATCTTATAGAAAAAACCAAAGAAACTTTTTGGCCAACCCAACACTTTTTCATATTTGAAATGATACTTTCCCAACTTAGAAAATCAAAACAAACTATTATTTCTTATTACGTATTTGGATAAATATACAAGTAAACATGTTATTGCTTCTTGGCATTCTGGCTAACAGCAAGTGAAGTCAATGTGCCACAAAATCCCAAACTGAAATATTTAGAAAACTAACATAAAATTCAAATTTGAGATTACGACCTCAAAAAAATGCAGATTAAAATAACAATCACGCTAAAGAGAGAAATCTTTGAACCATACCTTTTTTTCAGTTTTACTGCTTTTCAAATATATGTAAGTCCAGTACTGCAAAAAAAAAAAAAAAAATAGAAAAAAAAGAAAAAGAAAAAAATCATTTAAATTATAAATTTTGATTCCAAAGAGATATGTAACCCGTTTTTAACCTGCTCCTGAAGGTAAACAATAGCAATAAATATGTTTGTGCCCAACTGTATTTCCCTAGGGATAATAACCAAAACTTTCTTCAGACTTTTGGGGGGAGGAGAGGTTCATGATGAAAAGATTATGAAAATAGCCAGTCAGTGCAGCCCCATCAAATAGCTCACACAAACCAAATTCCAGTAACAAATCCACTTTAACAAAACCACCCGTTTCTTTCTTGAGGCCAATTACAGGTACGAACATCTTGAAAAATTAATCTTCACAACAATATCTACTATTTCCACTCCCAAATGGAAAAAAAATATTACGCTACCAATGTGTTACTGCCCAGTAATCTGTCACTGGTTGACGTTAGCAATTTGCCCAAGGCTACAAAGTGAATGAGAGGGATTTAAACGCAGGTAAATTGGACCCGTTGTCTTCACAACGTTTAAACACTCACCTTGGCCCTCTCAACGTAAAACACAAACTATCTAAGCACCCATGCCAACGCCCATAAGCCAAGAAGGCACACTTCATGCCAATCCTCTTTCCTCCTCTCACCCTATCCCTGAAAGACGTGTAAAATTTTAAGAATCTTTCTACACTAACCGTAGTCTGAATCTCTTATTTGCTCTCCCAAAGCTACCAAAAGCCTCACACCCTCCTTGCCCTTCTAGGTCTTGTCTTCAAGGGCCTCTGAGGTTTTAAAGTACCGCCCAAGCCCTTCTCTACATCCTCCAGCAATTCGCTACCTTCCGTCTCTTCTAGGTCCTAACCAATAAAACCCGCTCCCAGCTCCTTCCCCAATCCCGCACCTGTCCGCCAACCTCCCCTCCTCCCGGCCCTCTCCCAGCTGCAGCCACTTCACTTACTTTCCTAGGACTTTCTTCTCCCCGAGTCCGCAAATCCTCCGACGTCTCTAATCCTCTCACCCTTCCCGCTTCAACAACTCTACTCACACGTTCCCACTACGGAACGCTGCATCGCCAGCTCCCCCACGTTCCAGTCCGACGTCATAGTACCCACCCCAAACCCCACCTTCAACCCTCCCCCTCCCCTCTGCAGAGGCTACCAGGTGTCCCACCTCCTTGCCTTCTGTGGACCAGTCTCCGCCGGGCCTCGGCGTCTCCCCGCCAAAGCGTGGGCTCCTGACTCCTGCGGAAGCTGCAGAGTCTGAGGGGTGGGGGCAGAGGTTGCCGGGGTGCGGAAGTTTGAATACAGGGCTGGAGTAGGGGCGGGGACAGCAGCTCTACGGGTAATAGCAGCGTGGCGCTTCGGCTCCAGGGTAACGGAGGCGGAGACCCAGACTCCACTGCAGGAGGGCCGCAGCCAATGGTACCCGCTCCGGTCTCCCATTGGGCTCTGTCGCCATATGGCCCCGTCTATTGGCTTAGGTGGAATTGGAAGGCGGGACTATGAGTACAGAAGAAGGCCGCCATTGGTTGACCGCTTAGCTGTAAGCGGCTACCGAGAACCGGGAAGTCTTCAGCACCAAAGCTCGGCAAAGCGCGCCTGCGGCTCTTTAAATTGTGCGGAGGGCGGTGCTACGGCAGGGCGTCCTGAGGCTCGGGTGGTGGGAACAGGATGATGGGCGCAGAGGGGACAGGGGATTCCCGAATCGTAGAAACTGGAGACTGAGCAGTTGAAAATATTAACAATGGTCTCGAATTCCTTTTGGAAAACGGCTGGTTTTTAATGAGAAATAAATAAATCTGTAGCTAGCTAGTTACTTCTCGGGCTTAGCCCTAAAATCGCTCATTGTCAGGAGGATATGGAGTTAATGCATTAATGCCCCTGCTTTGAGACAATGACTTTTGTAAATCACAAACGCGCCATGAATTTGACTTGAAAGTGATTTTTAGGTTTTGGTCCGGTTATGAGGTGGAATGACACTCGAAACCCTTGCCCATATTTTTAAAAGGAAACGTCTGTGGTGGACGTCAGCAAGCTACTGAGAGCTGTTGTATGGCATATTTTCCCCTTTTAAAAATGGCAGTGCATTAAACAGCATTAATTGATTGCAGGAAGTAGAGAAGGTGAAAAAAATCATCTCTTCGGTGAAGGTTATGTTAAGCATTTCTGAACCTTATGATGATCAGGATGGCTTAACAGTGTTTCCCTTTCTGGCCATTGTTAATGTCTTGAGAGCTATGTTTTACCTCCATCTGCAGAGAATCTGATTCATCAAGGTAAATGCATTCTAATCAGTCTTCTGACCATGAATTATGGGAATTCTGTTTCTTGCTTGACCTCGTTTTCCCAACTTTGCACTATTTCAGAGCTTTTATTTTATCCTGTCAATATATTTTATTTCAAGTTTCAGACTAACCCCCCTAAACAATACCACAATTAAATGTAATTTTTGGTAGAAGATAACAATTATCTGTCCGTGAAAAATAAATGAGTCATCCCTAAAACTGCACTGAAATAAGTTTTCATCAGTCTGTTTAAATCTGCTAATGCTCTTCGTTGAAATAGCTCACTGATTACTGACTCCATGAGAAGTAGTTTAATAAACGCATCAGTGGATTACTTTTAAAGAATTGCTATAAAGAGTCAAGAAACACGCTGTATTTAGGTGAAAAAACAAACGTCTCTCCCAGAGTCAAATGGGCGTTGTTAACACTCAAGAACAGCTGAGAATGAAACTAATTTATTCACTCACAATGTGCTAGGCAGTATAATCTCATTCCATCTTCAATCGTGACAGTAGACAGATATTGTTATTCATCATTATACCTGAGTAAACAGACTTAGAGAGGTTAAACAATGTACCACAAGGTAACTAAAGTAGTAAGTGGTAAGGCCAAGATTCAAGCCTACCTCTGCTTAATTCCAGGTTTCAAATTTAATGCCTTTAATAGAGTTTCACTTATAGGTTAACAGAGTTACTGGAAAGCAAGAAAGTCTCCAAAAGATTGTCTAATTGTATGTAACACATTTTCAAGATCTTTTCAATGTGCAGTTTTATTCACTCTATCGTATTTGGAATAACAGTGACTATCAACTTATTTGACATTAAAAAAAGACAAAAAGAATTATAAACCTACAGAAGTAAAAACCGGTTTATTGAACTACTTGTAAAAGGTTATACAAAATTATGTTTCAAGTTTTTATATTGTTTTACGTGGTTTTAATATAATCATTTTCACAGAATTAGAATTGTCTAAGATTATTGCATTTGCCATTTCATTTTACTATATGTACTACATAGTATTTAGTTTGTTTTTTTTTTAAATCGAAAGCCAATAATAAACCTACATTTTTATATTACTATTAACGTAAAATTATATTCAGCAGGAATCAGGTTTCTTATTGTTTGTAAAGATTATATTTATGAAATATACTAATAATCATTAAACACTTTGGAGTTTTATTTCAATATTCCTGGGCTTACATTGATACAGTAATATCACCAGATTTGTTATATTGCTAACTAAATGTTTACTTTCTACAGAACTCTCATTGTCTTGTTTTCTGCTATGTGTGAATGAGACAAATAATGCTAAAATTTTCCTAGAAATGCTTTCCAATAGAATTATTCCTATTTTCCATATAGGGAAACTAAAGCGTTTGGACAATTTGTTAGAAGTTACATAAAATTAATAGGCAAAGTCATAAGTAGACTTTCCAACTGTAGATAATCCTGAAATTACAATGATTATAATTTAAAAGAAACATACAATAAAGAAGCATGTCTTGAAAAGCACACCAGTATAATTATCCTTAGCTGACTTTCAGATGTTCATTTAATACCACTCTTAACAATAAAAAAATGAACAAAGAACAGTACTGTCATAGTTTTATATATTTTACCTAGGTATTTGGTAATACAAAATTCAAAAATTTAAAATTAATGTCTTGGTATCAATATTGCTAGAAAATTTTAAATTTAATAATAAATTCCAGAAAAACAGTAGGTTGTGAGCATACAATAACTTTTAACATGTGAGATGTTTAAAAGAAATTAAATAGCTTAGGAAAACTTGAGTTACATTTAGAGAACAATAAAATTGGAGACACAGAAAGTCCTCTACTCTTATAAAAAGAAATTTAGTCCAATTGTTATTATTTGGCTTTGCAGTACAGAAAGCTGATATCTTTTGATTATTGTTCTGTTTTGATCATTTGATGAAATTTATAAGCTAATTGTTTTGTTAGTGGAGAAAGAAAACTATTGAGATGTATACTAGTATTTTTCCTCTTTCATAATTAGGGAGTAAGTCATTAATAGTACCTCAATTTCATGGAGCTTATTGAATTTTCAGGGCTTTTGCTTTAGTTTTGCATAAAAAAGAACCAAACCAAAAGTTGGTTTGAGCAAGTTTTTAATACATGTTTTCATGTTTTGTTAATGCTATCCCAGTAGGTAAACACTGAAAGAAACCATAATTCTATTTGTACTCACATTGTTACCTGGCTGGTTTGGCCCAGTGGATTGAGCGTCGGCCTGCGAGCTAAGTGTCGCTGGTTCGATCTTCCAGTCAGGGCACATCAGAGAAGGAAAACTCTGACTCCAAAAAACCTCCGCTGCCTTGCGGCATACCTCTTCAGGGGAAAGGCTAAGGGAGTAAACCCCGACAGGAAATCCGGAGCCGGAGTCCCTAAGGCGGTTTGACGTTGTAGTCAACACCGGCAACTCCTGCGGCGCACCTGAACCCAAGCTGTATCGACTCTGTCTTTCCCTTGGACCCTTCAGCTGCGAAGAGAGGGGGGATCTGCTGCATGGGCAACAGCAGACCCTCCATATCACCCTGCCCAGGCTCTGTAGCTTCAGCGTCATCACAAGATGTCGATTCAACACGGGAGGAGACAGATACCATGTCACTCCCGAGTCGGACTGCACAGCCATTCTCGGCGGTGCAGATAGACTCTTAAGAAGCTACACCATCGTCTCTCGAGACGGACGGCTGCCGCCGCCGCCGACGACTTTCAATATTTCTTGCCAGTCCCTTCTTGCCTGCAGAGTTTCTTTTGAGAAATCAGCTGATAGTCTTAATGGGACCCCTTTGTACATACCTCTCTTCTTCTCTCTTCCTGCCTTTAAGATTCTCTTTCTCCTTAATTTTTGACATTTTGATTATAATGTGTCTTGGTGTGGTTCTCCCTGGGTCCAGTTGTTTTGGAACTCTCTGTGCTTCCTGGACCTGTAAGTCTATTTCCTTCCCCAAGTTCGGGAAGTTCTGCTTCATTATTTTTTCACATAATTTTTCAATTTCTAGTTCTTCTTCTTCACCTTCTGGCAACCCTATGATTCGGATGTTGGCCCGCTTATAGCTGTCTCATAGGTTTCTGAGCCTCTCCTCATTTTCCTCACTTTTTGTTTCCTCTTTCTGCACTGGTTGACTGTTTTTTCCTTCCCTATGTTCCAATTTGTTGATTTGAACCCTGGTTTTCCTTCCCTCACTACTTGCTTCATACATGTTTTCATTCATTTCAGCAGGACTAGCTTCATTCCTTTCCCATCTTGTTTAAGGTCTGCTATTCGGTCTGTAAGCATTCGTATAACCAAAGCTCTGAACTGTGCCTCAGAAAGATTTCCTATCTGCGGAGCTGTTAGATTAGATATTTGCTGTCTGGTCAGCTGCATAATTGGAATCTCTATCATGATCTCTGCCATCCTGACAGTTTTGTGTTTACCTTTGTTTCCTGGGCAGAGCTGTCACACCTCCTACAGTATAGGGGGCAGAGCCCCGTGCACTTGTCACTACCAGGAAACCCTTCTCACCACACTGTGGTGCTTTGTGTGGGGGTGGGGGTCCAAGATGGATTTCTGCCGTTCTCTCTCCACTGGGAGCCCGGGAGCCTCCTCCTCCGTCCCCACACCCTCCGGCCCTCACAGTCTGAGGCAATGGGGTCTGCCTTCCCTGGCACTGGAATCATGAGCTGATGGGTTTGGTCTGCAACCGGGGGTGCTCCCCAGGCATTTCTCACCTCCCCTTAAATACGGGTGTCTGTGCTTATCGCTGTCCCGCTGCCATTCCCACAGCTGCTGCCGCAAGCACAGCTTGACCTCTCTGTCCCGGCTTTGCCCCTCCTACCCATCTGGACGAGCACCACTTATTTATAACTTCATACATTGGAATTCCATGTAGCTTTATTTATTGGAACTTCTGGTTATTTGTGGTTTTGTGGTAGTTGTATTCCTTCTTGGTTGTGGAGGGAGACGGAGCATGTCAGTCTAGGCCTCCACTTTGGCTGGAAGTCAATAGTGCTTAATTTTACAATTATTTCTGTCTGGATGAGTATTCCTTCTTTATATTTTTGTTTGCTGGACTTCCATGCAGCTCGATATCCTGGAACTTCTGGTTGTTCCTAGTTTTGAGGTAGTTGTATTTCTTCTTAGTTGTGGAATGAGACTCAGCTTGTCTGTCTACGCCTTCATCTTGGCTGGAAGTCCATTAAATGGTGTTTATAATTTTTATTGAAATGTGCTTTCAATAGGGAGGACTAATTGGCATGCAACTTAAAATATTCAAGAAAGTAGTGTACAGGGCCAAGCCATTAGCTGTTACTAAAAAGCTTTGGAAGTCAGAACATAGATGCTATGCTTGAAAAAAGGAAAAAGTTATTTATGTTCATTTTTAATGAAAAATTGTGATAGCCCTGAAAATTACAGACAATTCAACTTCACCTAGAGTTCCAGAAAGATACTGGATTTAGTCATCACATGATCAATGCAGAAATATCAACAATGCTAAGTATGCTCAGCCTGACCCTGTGAAAGGAAATCTCATGAAACCTGTTTACTACTCCATGATACCCAGCCTGGCTATGTAGATAGGATGAATGCAACTGATGAAATGTTGTGGACTTGAACAAGATTTTAATTCTTGTAAGACCTGATCTTTTTCATTAACAGGAAAGATTTAGAATTATAGTGTCAGGTTTGTAAAACTTAGGTAAAGCCTTGTATCCAAAGAGTTAAAAAGTTCAAGGATTCAATATTGCCAGAGGACTTTTCTGGAAGTGCCCCATTTAAAGGCAGATATTTTGGTCACTACCTGCAGCCTCCTGAAGCACCACCCTGACTGGTTAGGACATTGCACCTTTCTCCCCAGCAGGTGGCTGGATTTCAGCCTCTGCTTAGGCCTCCCCAAACATCTTTGTGCAGGACACAGCTATACATGCAGGTGTCCTAATCACAGTTCCCTCCACCATCTCTCTGATCCTCTTCCTCTGTTAACTTTCTCTCTGAACATAAAACAGTCTGTAATATACTATATAAATTAACTTGTTTTGTTTATTTTTGGTCTCTTCACACTAGAATATATGAGTCATCATGACAAAGATTTTTGTTTTGTTCACTGTCACCAGCACTTAATATGCCTGATTAATCATGACAGTGCTCAATAAATATCTGTTGAAGGAAATGTGCTGGAAATGCATGAGGGCAAAAAAAAAAAGGGAAAAAAAGTTACTATATGGACCCATCAATTCCACTCCTAGCCAAGAGAAATGAAAAGATATATCCACATATTTTTATACAAATGTCCAAAAGCAGAAATAACTTATATGCTATATTTCTACAACATTCAACTCATAAATGAATGAATAAAATACTATATATCCATACCATGGAATATTTGGCAATAAAAAGGAAGTGTTGATACTGCACATGATACAAGATGGATGAACCTTAAAACATTATGCTGAGTGGAAAAAGGCACTTACAGAGAATCACATAATATATAATTCAATTGACAGAAAATGTCCAGATTAGGCATCTATAGAGTCAAAAAGTTACCAGGGCAGAGGGACTTGGGGGAAATGAGAAATTACTGTTAATGGGTACAGGGTTTCTATGGTGGGTGATAAAAATGCTCTAAAATTGCCTGTCATTATGGTTGCACAACTCTGAAAATAAACTAAAAAATACTTTTTTGAATTATATACTTTAAATAAGTGAACTGTAATGCATGTGAATTACATCTCGATGAATTTGTTATAAAAAATGAAAAAGTGCTCAACCTCATTCAATGCCAGGTAGACAAAAATTAAATCCACAACAGTTTATCATTTCACTGCGAACAAGTGAGGAAAATTCAAATTTTGGAAAGTGTAAGTGTTAGCATGGTCACAGAATAATAAGAACTCTCATCTGCTGCTTATGGAAGTACAAATTAGAGACACAACTTTGAAAAACACTTTGGCAATAAGTTGTATATACCCTATGACCTAGCACATCCCATCTCTGTACATAAACACCAGAGGACAGGTGTAATAATGTTTATGACAGGATCTATTAAAAGCAAAGACTGGTACCACTCAAATGTCCATCAACTGTGGAATGGATTCAATTAGCTGGGACTGGGCAATTTTTTAATGAAAAATTGTGATAGTGCTGCAAATTATAGATAATTCAGCTTCACTTACAGCCCCAGAAAGATACTGGATTTAGTCTTAATGTTAATTGTCCCATGGAAACTGCACATAATGAGGCAGAGGACATTCTGTAAATGGAAACTGTGCTGTCAGGAAAGGAAAATGGCCAAAACTAACACTACCGTCGTCGGCAGCCGTCCGTCTCGAGAGACGATGGTGTAGCTTCTTAAAAGTCTATCTGCACTGCCGAGAATGGCTGTGCAGTCCGACTCGGGAGTGACACGGTATCTGTCTCCTCCCGTGTTGAATCGACATCTTGCGATGGCGCTGGAGTGTCCTCTCCAGTGAAGCTGAAGCTACAGAGCCTGGGCAGGGTGATATGGAGGGTCTGCTGTTGCCCATGCAGCAGACCCCCCCCTCTCTTCGCAGCTGAAGGGTCCAAGGGAAAGACGGAGTCAATACAGCTTGGCTTCAGGTGCGCCGCAGGAGTTGCCGGTGTTGACTACAACGTCAAACCGCCTTAGGGACTCCGGCTCCGGATTTTCTGTCGGGGTTTACTCCCTTAGCCTTTCCCCTGAAGAGGTATGCCGCAAGGCAGCGGAGGTTTTTTGGAGTCAGAGTTTTCCTTCTCTGATGTGCCCTGACTGGAAGATCGAACCAGCGACACTTAGCTCGCAGGCCGACGCTCAATCCACTGAGCCAAACCAGCCAGGACCAACACCATAACACAAATACCCTCTCCACACCAGGATGGGTTTTTTCCCCCCATTGGTTCCTAACCCACAGGGAATACAGTTGTGTTACCTAACTCCCTCAAATGTCTACAAAACAAAGCACCCTATTATTAGCCCAGCATAAGCTCAGATTCATAGACAGTAGAGAGAATGGGGGCTTGGTGACCAAGTGTTTTTCAAGGAACAAGATTGGACTCTATAAGGTGAGGGACACTGTCCCTTGCTATGCAGACAGGAAAAGTAACAGTAGGCAGATTACTCCGTATTTGTCCTTTGGCTACATTCACCCCTGCCCCAGAGAACCAGGTACACAGACAGAAGGAGCCTGAAACCTCCATTCTTGAACGGGTTCAGAATCTGCCTTGTCCACATTAACCTTTTCTCCACTCTCCATCCACTTACCTGCAGGATAAAGAGGAAGTGAAACTGATCTGCCTGTTTTCATCCCTGTCCTCTCAGGCACAGAAGCAGATACTGTCTGCCTTCTTATTCCTGGGAAAAGTACTTCCTTCTTTCATCTGATTTCCAGCTTCTCTTGCCACTAATCATTTATTTTCTGTGTGACATTTTCTCAGGTGTCCTTTCTATTAATAAATCCTCACTTGTCACACCATCTTCCCAGGTGACACTGAAGTCATTGATTTGCTACCTCATCATAGCTTCCTCTCTGGCCACAGATACTTAAAAGTGTTCCAGGAGTCCCAATGCTTCCTCTCCTCCCCCTCAACAACCGCAAACAAATCTGAGTCAGCTGAAGGATTTCATGTCCCGAATCTGCAAACTTGGATCATCTGGCAACACTGGTTTCTAAGGTGGAAAAACCCAGGAATCATGATTGTCAGACAGGTTTTCTTGTCTACAAAAAGGCAGGAAGGAACAATATAGGCCCCAGAAAGGAGTTTTAAGTGAGTTTGCAAGCATGTATGCACACATATAAATATACATGTATAAAATGTAGTAATGCTTCTGCAATTCAAGAGGATTTTATCCTTTAAAAATTCATCTATTTTGTTAATCAATATTTCTATGTAATGTTTACTTATTTTCATTCAATACCCCATAATTTAGCTGAAGAATTTTTAAAAAGGCCTTTTTAATTTTCTACCATTTAAAGTTTTTTTTGGTTACTGTTCATGTTCATGTCAATACTTAGGAGTTAACCATTCGTAGTATACGTCATTCTCTCTGGGAGATTCCTGAAGAATTATTTTACCATGAAGGATCTTATATTTATTTATTATTATTACACAGTACTTGCTTTTAAGAAGATTTTGAGGTTACTTGAAAATATTACGACTACAATAGTAAAAGAAAAGCTATGCAAAAGAAGAAAACAAACATGTTTAGGTTAGTGGCAAATACAACTACAATGACTGAGCACTAACCTAACTTGAGTTTCCTAGCAGTCAAAGCAAAAAGGGAAACGGAAACCATACCAACACTTCAAATAAAAACAGGTTTGGTTTTGTTTTACAACCAAATCTGAAAGAAGTTTCCAAAACAGGAAACATTCATTCATTCCTTCATTTATTTGAGTCAAATCCTGGATAAGATACTGGAAATACAATGTTAAACATTTCAAAAATAATCTCTTTCCTCAAAGAGTTTAAAGTCCATTGGGAGGGACAGACAAGAAACAAGTAATTGAGCAAATAAATATAAATCACAACTGAAGAAAGTGTACAAGGAATTAAGAAGATAACCAAGTGGGAAGGCCTCTCTGAGGGGGTAATATGTAAAAAGTAAGAGGTAAAACATATTTTCTGAACAGAGATGTTTCAGGGGAGGACAAGGCCTTGAAGTACTCCTACAGAAAGAAGATCGACTTTTGAGGTGGAGAAACTCCAGGTGTGCTTGTCAGATATCCTGCTTAGCAATGCTACAAAGGAAGAAACTGGAATGCAGGCTCTGGATTTTTCAATTAAAATGCCTAAGTACAAAGCCCTTGGCATGAAGAGTCAAGGAAGACTTTTAATGTGAGGGTGGCTAGGAGTTAGATTTACCTAAAGAAGTAGCAGAACCTGTTTCCAAGAGTCCTTGAGGGTACATGTCTTCCTACCTGGGCTTCTGTGATTTAGCCTGAACTCAAAGGTGAAGAAAAATGGTCTTATTTTAGTAACTTTTGGCCAATAATTGCTTTCCTTCCAACATCTCTTATTTAAGTAAAAGAGAGACAAATAAGAAATGCACTTTTATAATGGAAACATTACAATTCAGATTTGTAGTAAAATTTGAATAATTTAGAAATTGAAAAACCAGGACAAAGTTATATGAAACTTCTTTGTTCTTTTTTAGTCTGCTCAGAGAAGGGTTCAGAGGGAGAGAATGCAAGGGGAGAGGGGAAACGTGGAAGTACTGGAGATGGGGGGGAGGGGGGAAGGATAGAGGGAGGGAGAGAGAGAGAGAGAGGGAGGGGGAGAGAGAGAGAGAGCACCTCTGCTTCAAAAGGAATATGATGTTGAAAAAAGCTGACAGGCAGAAAACTAGCCCAGGTGTTGTTGCTATGGTTACTGTACCATCTGTGTTCTTGGCTACCCTATACCAAAGGTAACTAGCTAAATATTAAAATAGACCTAACCGTGGAACTGGTTATTTTTGTTATTTTTAAAAACGGTGATTGTAAATCAAAATGAAACACTACACAACTGCTCTGCAGGTCTCATTCCCTGTGAAGCTCTCTGGGATACAAGCGCAATCCCCCATGAGAGCATCAGTGAATCTCTGAAGTACTACAGCTGCTGATTTTCAATCCTCGAGAGGCTGTTGTTCTTATTTAATTTACAATTAGGCAATGTCACAGCAGGATACATTTATATGTTTTCAACTGCAACTGATTTACAAATGAGCCAAGGTAAGACTAAAATACAAGAACTGTTCTCTACAAGAAAATTAGACTCTCCATTGACCAAAAATCCAATTTTCCTCACATGTAGTAACATGCAAAGAATACACTCTCATTAGATAATATTCTAAATATTCTAATCCATATCTTTCAATAGAAATAAAGCTTTCTTGTGCAAGTTCACAGGAACTGTGAAAAAGAATTGTTGGATCACAACTGGCAAAAAAACAGCCCACAATCCATTGTGGAAAAAAATAATTTGTTAAACTATTAAGCATATGAATAAGTACAGCAGGTCCTACAATAATGCCCTTTCATTCAACATCTTTTCATTATATCATTGATGACATGCAATAGGAACTTAACTCTTGTTTATATCAATTAACCTGCGGTAAAAATTGGGTTTGCTATAGATCATCTCATTTAATGGCACAGAACCTATCAACTGCATTAAGGACTTACTGTACCTTCAGGATCTTTTCCCACTGTTCCATTATAGCTTAATTTCCTACTCACTTCCTTGAAGTTGCATGAGGAATTATTTAGACAAATATTAAGACCATAACTTTCTTCATAAAATATTACCTAAAAACACCTTGAATTTGCAATGTTGGGGTAAAGCTGCAACATGCACAGATTTTAAAATATGGAGAATTATTTTAATAAACAGTCAGATTCAAGTGTTAAGTGCCAGTATGAAATCTGTGGCATGGGGAATTCAAGCAGTTGAACAGCATTGTTACTATTCATGAACTCTGGTGCACTATTCACCACATGAGAGTCAAAATGCAAGTTTTGTAAAGAAAACTGAATATGTGCGGTTATTAGAGTCAGTCTGATTACACATTCAACAGACAAATTATTTCTGTTGAGCAGACCAGAGAGGAAAAGTGTCTGAAAGCATCATGGCAGTTGGTCACCAGGAAGCAAATTTCACCTGGAAATATAATCTTGGTGGCAAGCTTTACTTGGGTGAGTTCTTCTCCTGGTCATAAGACTTTATCATATAAATCCCCACTAGAAAGAATCCAGAAACCTCTAACTTGAAATCGGCAATAACGTAATGAAACTTTATAATACTACTGAATTGATCTTCAAAACCGGATTGCCAGATGGAAAACTGATGATGCTAAAAGGGCAGAAAGAAAGGGCCTTTCCGGAGGTGGGAGACAGAGGGAGCGCTCCCAGACCACATGGTGTCCTGCTGGTCACAGGTAGGGGCTGCAAAGTGTCCTTTCTGCTGAAGGCAAGGACAAGTGATCCCTGCTCAGATCACTGGGTATGCTGTAAGTCTCCGGACAGTCCTTATGCAAATGTTTTAGGTTTTCGGTGGTGGGGCATATGTATTTTGTTTTTCCTAACTCTTCCTCATCATATGCACATCCATAATTACTGTCTTTGTATTTTCAGGTCTCTAAACATGGATTTCCTTCATGCTGTGCATGAGACAGCCTTGCTGGAAGAATCTGGACCTTCCTGCTGTCACAGTCATGGTGACACTGCATTTCCCCCACCCTGCTGTGCACTGCTGGCTGATTATAACCAGGACTGACACATATGCATCACAGAAAAACATCTGCCCCTTGGTGCCTGCCTGGCTGGCAGACACTTCAGAAGCCATTTGCTTTTTGGTTAAAATGTCACAGTTTACTATGTCAAGGAAATTTGATATTTGGCTTTTTAGCAATCGGAAACCCACATTCCCTTTCATTTTACTAAATACCATATTTTTTGCCACTTAAGCTCAGGACAATTTCCTTTTTCAGATGAGTTTATAAAAAGTAACAACTTTTGTCATTTATTTACACACTAAAATCTGGATGGAAAGTTCTGCTAGCAGTACACATTGTATAAGTAATGCTGTTACCCCCTATTACATTTTTTAGAAAGAAAACTATTTCAGTTTTGGACACTCATTATTTCAGAATTAAACTTTGGGCTCTGGTTTTCAGATAGACATAATTTTTTTTTCTAGTTGTTTAATAGGAAAACACACTTTACTTCTCTATTAGAATAGACAGAAATAAACACCCCTCTACAGTACATTTTTAGAATTCTTTAGACCTTTTAAAAGGACTTTGCTGCTGACTTTACTACCAGAGCCCATCCATCTTTTTCTCCAGCACTCGTTTTATGAGAATGCAAATAACCTTGCTTCACAACACGCCCTTGTGTACATAGTCCTGTGCTGCTCCCAGACTCATTGTAATCTGTTGATTCAATTTGGTTAAGCTGGTCTTAAAATTTTCTGCAGTTTGGAGCTTTCTTCTCCCAGCTGATTCTTGTAGCTTCCAAACCACAGTGGTGGAACATTAGCCTTGCAATAGAACATGCATAAATAAATTTAAAAATTAGCCATCTGGTGCCTAGGTCCAGAAGAGAAAGCAAAGCACTGGAATATTGGGATCAGAATGCATAGCTGGGCAAACTGCACATGCTGAGAAACCCATGTACCTGGCAGACAGCAGTTCCTGGCTCTTCTAATTTATTTCTTACCTTCATTATCACCACCTCTCTCCCTTTTTTAAACCCACAATCCTGTTGAGTGCTTACCTCACAGACCTATGGCCTTACTGGACATGGCCTTTCTTCAATTCTTCCTTCAGAGACTGGGAGGTGCTTCCACCCAGCTCAATTCAAGCCCTAATTGGACAGTAGCATCATGACTCATGCATTGCACCCTTGGGTGTTTTGTCCATCATGAGAAAGAGAAGTAGCAGGAGACCGAAAAGGGGCCCTCCCTGGCCTCCTAGGAGGACAGTTACCAACAGCACCTGGACCAAGATGTCCCAGGATCCTTCCTTCCATACAGCTGGCTCTTTCAGTCTCTAAGTTATCGAATGGTTATTCATATATAAGAGTCTTATCTTCCACCGTCTAGATTCATTGTTAGCTTCCTGTAAACAGAAGACATGTTTAACCTACCATGTTGCCCAAAGCTTGGCTTATGGTAGGTGTTCAAGAAGTTCTGACTTAACAGGATCCAGAACTTTCTCCAAAAAAAGTTACAATTCAAACTAAGGGCAATAACATAAGTAACATGAGGCATTATGACCATAATTTTATAAAGATTCTTAAGAGTATCTCAGCAGTTAGTATGCAGAGAGAAAATTCTGTCTTATGACATGCAAAATCTATTTTTTCCCCCAGAATTCAACCTAGGAATCTGACTTCCCATCCTGGCTGTAGGTCAGAACCCTCTGGAGCGCCTGTTGGAACTATAGCTGACCGGTCCCCAGCCCCATTCCCCTAATAACCAATTTTGATTCATTAGATATGGTATACAGTTGGAAAATATGCATTTATTTGAAGTTGTCTAGGTGATTGTCTCATGCATGGCAAGGTTTGGGTACACTGCTCCCAGAGAATGCTGACATTCAAGACCCACATTCTAAGAAAGTGGTGAGACAAATCTCTGACACCCTGCGAAACTGTTGGCAAGATGAGGGTGTAGCACTTAATTGTCTTAACAATCCTCTCCCTATCAGGGCTGGAGCAGAATGTGGTGGAGATTAAAGCTGAGCATTTACACTAAACATACCTTCCTGCTGGTGCTAGAGGTGCCTCCTCAGTGGTAAGCAACAGAATAGTCCTTGTGTGATAAGCTCCTTTACATTCATGGCATTGGATTTTGGCAAAATGTATATCAAGAGCAGGAAGTGCCCTGACTGGCGTGCCTCAGTGGGTTGAGTGGCGTCCTGTAAAGCCCAAAGGTCACTGGTTCAAATCCTGGTCAGGGCACATGCCTGGGTTGTGGGTCTTGTCCCCAATTGGGGCGTGTGCGAGAAGCAACTGATTGATGTTTCTCTTGTACATTGATGTTTCTCTCCCTCTCTTTTCCCTACTTTCCCCTCTCTTTAAAATAAATAAAATTTAAAAATTCATTTAAAAAGGAAGAGCAGGTAGCATGTACTATTTGAAAAGTCTCTGTTACCACACACATTGATTACACATATCCAGACGAGTTTGACTAGAAAAGGAGGAATGGCCATACCTGATACTGGCTTTGATTCAAGAATGTGCCCTGCCTTTCCAGGCCCAGGGTCCTGACCTGCACCAGCCCTGCCCTCTCCCCCTCTGACAGGCAGCTGCCTCACCCAGTTAAAGGAGTCTCTTTCTTTTAGTCCTCATGTTTCTTCCAGCCTCATTCATCCCAGTCCCACATCGTGGTTAAATCAACAGAGCCATCTGAGTTGGCACAATCCTTTTTTCTATGGCAACTATTAATACTTCATTCATCCACAGTTGGTCCAATAGCCCTATTGATCCAATCAGTTGCATAGCTATCTTTCCATTAGCTGTCAGGATTCCAAAACACTGAAACAGTCATATCTCAACCTAGCTGCATTTATTATAAACATAGTTTTATTTAACACTAATGCTGCAAATATGCTGTGGACACAGTTACAAGAGACTGGCTAGAATCTTCTCATCCATTTATCTGGGCAAAGAAGGCAGACAGTCAAGTCTCATTACTCATGTGGCCCAGGAAATGGAATTATTATTGCACATAGAAGGCACATTTCCAATGTCAAATTAGAGAACTGCAGAAATGTCATTATGCAACCTGTTACAGTTTTAGAGACCTGCTCCTGAGGTAATGCCTGCCTGTCCATACAATGACTTTACATTTACTTCTTCTAAGACTGCAAGACATTTTTCTGGCATTCTTGTTCTGGAACAAAGGCAGGCACAATATTACTATCCTTCTTTATAGTGTGGAAAGATTCCAAAGAAGCAAATTGGGAGAACGAAATAAAACTTGGACAGAGGCTTAAAGTCCAGATTGCCACTCGTCGTCGGCAGCCGTCCGTCTCGAGAGACGATGGCGTAGCTTCTTGAGAGTCTATCTGCACCGCCGAGAATGGCTGTGCAGTCCGACTCGGGAGTGACAATCCCTGCCACACTTGTTACAGGTGAAGGCAGATGGCCGTTGTTGCTGCTGTTGATGCTGCTTCCGCCTCGATCTTTTCTGGACCGCCTCCTCGTTGCGCGCAGCCTCTGCACGTGACGTACCTTGCCTGACCGCGAGCCTCCAGGCTAGGCGGTCGTCTGCTTGAACTTCCCATGTGTTGAGATTGATGGAGCATTGTGTCATGTCCTTTTTGCAGATGTCTTTGAACCGCAGTTTTGGGCGCCCTGTCATCCTCTTGCCTTCTGCTAGCTCGCCGTAGAGGAGGTCTTTGGGGATACGGCCTGCATCCATTCTTTTGACATGGCCGAGCCACCTGAGGCGTCTCTCGCTAAGAACTGCATGCAAACTGCTCATATTGGCTCGCTTCAGCACCTTGGTGTTGGGGACCTTATCCTGCCAGGTGACATGCAGGACGCGTCGCAGGCACCTCATGTGGAAGCTGTTGAGTTTCCTTTCGTGCCTTGCGTAGGTGGTCCACGTCTCGCTGCCATAGAGGAGAGTGCTGAGTACGCAGGCTTGGTAGATGCGCAGTCTGGTTTTCTCAGTGAGGCTGGAATTGTTCCACGCTCGCCGGTTCAGTCTGGCCATAACTGTGGCTGCCCTGGCGATTCTCCGGTTGACCTCCAAGTCGACTGACAGAGAGCTCGAGATGGTGGACCCGAGGTAAGTGAAGTCGTTGACAACCTCCAGGGTGTATCCGTCGATGGTGATGCATGGGGGAGTCCCCGTGCCTTGAGCCATAACATTCGTCTTCGTCAGGCTGATGGCTAGTCCGAACTCCTTGCATGCGTGGGAAAGGCAAGTGACTAGCTGCTGGAGTCCCTCTTCGGAGTGTGATGTCAAGGCTGCGTCGTCGGCGAAGAGCATCTCACGGATGAGCACCTCTTTGACTTTGGTCTTGGCTCGTAGACGGGCCAGGTTGTAGAGCTTGCCATCGGATCTGGTGTGAATGAAGACACCCTCGCTGCAGTCCTTAAAGGCGTATTGGAGGAGCATGGAGAAGAAGATTCCGAACAGCGTAGGCGCGAGGACGCAGCCCTGCTTTACTCCGCTGCTGACTGGGAAGGCCTCAGAGGTTGCGCCGTTGTAGGACACCGTGCTGTGCATGTTGTCGTGAAAGGACATGACCACAGCAAGCAGATGTGGTGGACAGCCAATCTTCCGTAGCAAGCTGAAGAGTCCGCTTCGACTGACCAGATCAAACGCCTTCGTGAGGTCGATAAAGGCGAGGTAGAGTGGTTTATGCTGCTCATGACACTTCTCCTGCAGCTGGCGTAGGGAGAAGATCATGTCCACTGTTGATCGGCCAGCTCTGAAGCCACACTGGGACTCTGGGTAGACGCGGGAAGCAAGGGTCTGCAGGCGGGCAAGAGCGACCCGGGCGAATACTTTGCCGGCGACGCTGAGGAGAGAGATGCCCCGGTAGTTGTTGCAGTCGCTGCGGTCTCCTTTGTTCTTGTACATGGTGATAATGTTGGCGTCTCTCATATCCTGGGGGATGTAACCCTCCTTCCAGCAGAGACAGAGTAGATGGTGGAGCGGCTGTAGCAGGACTGGTTTCCCGCTCTTTAGGATTTCTGGAGGGATTCCGTCGCTTCCTGGTGCTTTCCCGCAAGCGAGGCGGTCGATGGCTTTGCCGAGCTCTGCTGCAGTAGGTGGGGTGTCTAGCTCCTCCATGACTGGTAGGTCTGGGATGGCGTTAAGAGCAGTGTCTGTTACGGTGTTCTTCGTTGCGTACAGCTCAAGGTAGTGCTCGGTCCACCGCCGCATTTGCTGTTCCTGGTCAGTGATGACCTCACCTGTCTTGGACTTAAGGGGGGCGATCTTGGAGGGGATTGGGCCTGTTGCCTTCTTGATACCCTCATACATTCCTCATGCGTTGCCTATATCGGCTGCTTCCTGAATGCTTCTGCACAGGTTTAGCCAATAGGTATTGGCACAGTGGCGGGCGGTCTTCTGGACTTTGTTCCTGGCAGCCCGTAGAGCTTGAAGTGTACTGGGAGTGGGCGTGACCTTGTAAGCCAGTAGGGCCTTCCTCTTAGCCTCGATCACGGGTTCCATTTCTTCCCAGTGAGCCTCGTACCAGTCAGCGTTCTTCCGCTCTTTCTTCCCGTAAGCAATAATGGCGGAGTTGTATATGGCGTCGCGGAGACGTGACCAATTGGATTCGATAATGTCGTCTGCCGCCATTCCCTCGCCGAGTGCATCTTCCATCTTGTTGATGAATTGCTGGGTCTTAACTGGGTTGCTGGCACAACTGGTGTTGATGCGTGGGCGACCCTTCATCTTGGAGTGGTGCAACCTCTTTGGCATTATGCGCACCTTGCTTACCACGAGGGCATGGTCCGTGTCGCAGTCTGCACTGTGGTAGCTGAGGGTGAGGAGGGTGATGCCAGCGTCATCGCAAGATGTCGACTCAACACGGGAGGAGACAGATACCGGTTATAAGCTCATCCGATTGGCGAAGGAAACGAGCGCCAGGGGTCTCCTCTGACGGTGGGAGAGGTCATCGCACCTCACTGGACAGCTACCGTCTCGCCATGGCTCGCCTGCCCCACTGGGTGCGTGGGGATCAGAGAGGCGCCTCTCGAAAAGTGGGCCACAAAACACCCGCACCAGTTAATTCCAAGCAAACAACAAGAAAGAAGCCTCCGGCTCTTCGCCTCGCTAGCTGGAACATCAGGACCATGTGCCCCGGACTTACTGCAGACCTTCCGTGGATTAATGGTGCCAGGAAAACCGCTGTCATCGATAGGGAACTGGCACGACTAAACATCGACATTGCGGCTCTACAGGAGACCCGGTTGGCCGACAACGGAACTATCAGAGAAACCAACTACACCTTCTACTGGCAAGGGAAGTCTCCGGACCAACCAAGACAGCACGGTGTTGGGTTCGCTGTGAAGAACACGCTTGTTAACTCCATAGAGCCACCCACAGGAGGCACAGAGAGATTACTTACCCTCCGATTGTCAACAACTTTCGGCCCAGTCAGCATTCTTAGCGCGTACGCCCCAACCCTCTGCGCCACCATCGAAGAGAAAGAACAGTTCTACCATGCACTGGACGAAGCGTTATCCAAGATCCCCAGAAGTAACGCTCTCTATCTCCTTGGAGACTTCAACGCAAGAGTAGGAGCCGACCACATGGCCTGGCCCACCTGCCTTGGAAACTTTGGGAGAGGAAAGATCAATGAGAATGGTCAGCGACTGCTTGAGCTTTCGTGTCACCACGGCCTGTGCGTGACAAACACATTCTTCAAGTGCAAAGAGATCCACCAGGTGTCATGGAGGCACCCCCGCTCCCGCCATTGGCACCAGCTTGACCTCGTCATCACCAGAAGAACGGATATTGGCAGATTGCCACTAATTAGTTATATATAGCTTTGGACAGTTACTTAACTCATTGAGCTCACTTTTCTCAGTCACATATTTTTTCATTTGTCATACATTTCTTCAATAATGTGCAGATATTTAAAGCCAAAAGAGTCTCATAAATAAAGTGCTTTGGGAGTTTATGCTTTCAGCTTGGAGAGACAGAGGTCTCATGCCCTTGAAGTCAAACCTTGTGCCTGCCTTCGGCACACTGGGAATGCTCTTATCTTCATAAATGCCTCCAGCAGTTCACAAATTATGAACCTGATGACTATGGCCCTTTGTTATAGGAGCAGATGCTTCTCATTATTCTTATTAACTGCATTGAAATAAATCATCCAATAAAGTTCTAGTTGAAAGGCTTGGACTTCATTTTGTACAGGACAAGTTGCTCCAAAAGTAACTCAGAATAGTATTTTTGACATTCATATTTAGGATCAAGTTATACCTCATATTCCAGTCTGATCCCTCCCCTCTGGCCTCATGGCAGGTGGAAAGTTTTTCTCACTAATTGTGGTCAGTCTCGTGACTTAAGAGAGCTCAGTCCTGGCCACACAGTCTTCTTACACAATGTAAGACATGTTCTGCCTTCTACACAAGGTCTGACAAGAGTTTATAAATTGTGTGAACATATGTCATATTTCACAGTTCAAAAAAACAGTGGTGACTGGCATACAAGTAAGACCCCAGCAGAGGTACATCATATGAATGGAGAGTGAGTGAATGAGTGCATGAACACAATTCCCTCTCCAATCCTTGCCATCACCTGTTTTCTTCTGTTGAGGCTGCAGAGCTATCCCCTGCAGAACTAGGGGTGAGCTTCACAATCTTGGGCCCCACGTCCTGCCTTCTACACAAGGCTGACAGAAAATGCCCTGGGTCTGGGTGATAGGAGACTTGGCCATGTGTGGCACATAGGCACTCAAATCAAGATTGATTAATTGAATTGAGCCTGTACTGCAGCCTTGGATTTACAACTAACTAGATGATGTGTGATTTTGGGGGAAGTTTTCCCACATGTAAAATAGAGGAGTTAGATGAGTTCACCTTGACTATCCCTTTCTGCTCTAAGATTCTATGATTTTATTCCTTATTTACTCTTCCACTAGGGGGCTGATAGCCCTGAACTGCTCCATGAACGGGTGCTAGGTAAATGCCCAGAGTCTTGTTGCCTCATCTATAAAGGCGAACAATAATCCAAGGACTGTTTTCTGGCTTACATGAAACAAGGGACATGTGGTGCCTAGAAACATTCCTGACACATAGAAGGTGCTTAACAAATGACAGTTGTTGCTGTTTTCAATATTAAATAACAGCGTTTCCTCTACTCTTTTAGCTAATGAATTTTGCTAAATCAATTGGCCTTAAATTAAGTCTACAGTAACTCTGTTCTCTACTTTGAAAATATTCAGTCATGGACTCCAGTGTTGGGCAAATCAAGGGTTCTAATAATAGCTCAGCCATCTACTAGCTGTGTTAGGGTCAGGTCTCCTAACTACTCAGAATCTCAGTCTCCTCATGTGTAAAGCATAGATCATTATACATTTTTTTTTTCTGGATTAATTGTATGTAAAGAATGTGGCATAGCAGTGGCTCAAAAATAGAAGCTATAATCACAAGTCCATGCTATTAGGCAAGGCTGGGCTTTGGGTTTTTTTAATAACTTCACCATCCATAGGATAGAAGAGTTACCTGTAGTTTATTAAATGGCATTCTCCCAACGCAGCTACAGTGATTTCTCCCATCATTCCCTATGAAGGTTTTATTCCCTCACCAACTTTATCTAGGAACTTCCAAATTATTACCAAGGATCTGGTAAGTGGGTGAGAAAATTTAACCCAGTTCCAATGATACTGATAGTTACTGAAACCTACTCCCTGTTCCAGTGTTGCTAAAATACAAGCTTGGAACACCTAAGTAATCCAGACGAATAACTTAAAAATCATATTGATTTGACTTTGAAATGAAGGTTGGGATGTTTCAAAAATAAACGTTCTCGAAGTTCTGCCTTGGATAAAATCAATTCTTGTTTCCTGATCTCACATCAACCGAAAGCAGGAAGAAGCTCCAAAATCTACTCGGTTTCAGAGAAACCCACCTTGCTCAACGTTAAATATTTGAAATACAAATCCTCCAGCAATCCACCAAATGCACAGAAGCAAAACTTGTCTACTCAGCAAGTAGGAGATGTGGGGAGAATTGACTATGAAATTCAGCAGGCACCAGCCAGTCCTAAACACACGCATCTGTGCCCTTCCTGGCCACCTAGGGGTCTGGGTGCAGCCCTGAAGTACATCTGACCACCAACCCCATTGTCTCCAGCTTTGCCCAGGGGACCTCAGGCTCTCCCCACCCCCAGGAAGGCCAGATTTACTGGTACTTTTGTTACCTGAGAGGCAGAGGCAGAGGCAGAGGCAGAGGCAGGCAATTGTGAAGACACCTCTGCAGACTGCTAACCCTAAAGGCAACCCACACTCTGTTTAGACCACAGCTAATAAAAGATCAACCAGTATTTTCTTTTCAAAAGAGTTAAAAATCCAAAGAATCTCCAACTCAAAGGAGGGCAGTTTTGAAGGGCATCTCTCCTCATTCTCACTCTAGCATCAAGATGTGGTCATCAAAACCCAACTTGTTTAAGTGTGTGAAGTAGGCCTTTGTCCCTAAAGTGCCTGAAATAGGTAAGCAATGACCTAGGGAAAGAAAGATCTGCATTCACTCCAGTGAGTGAAATAGGCTCATTTAAAAATATTACATCTTTGTTCATAGCACCTTATAATCCACAGTTTCTGGGGACTTTAGGGGAGGGAGAATAATATAGAGAAGGAGTTATAATCCCTCTCAGTACCTGACAGTATTTGTACTCTAGAGATAAGGCTTTGTGTAAACTTTAGAAATAAGTTTGGATGACCTTTGGAACGACTTACTGCCTGTCAGAGAATTCTACTTCAGTTACTCCTGAAAAGCAAATACTTTGACCTGATTCCTTTAGTGACATTTTTGTAGCGTCCCTGAAGGAAGGCGAGTGTGGGGAATTAAGTGACATGAAACAGGTAGCTCTAACCAGAGCCTGGCCAGGAGGCAGTAAGGGGCAGCAGCCACAGTTGCTGTCCTAAGTGTTGAGAAAAGACTCTGCATAATGTGGCTGAATCATAGTATGAACCATTAAGTTGTTTTTTCTCCATACACATTTTTTGTCCCCCTGCCTCCCACCGCAGCTACTTCTTCCCTCTCACGTTTCATTGCCTCTGAGAAAACACAGGGCAAGATGGGAAGCAGAGGGGTCTGTAGCCCTTCTGGGTTTAGTTTTCCGAAAGCGAAACCCATGGAGGAGGGTAGGGTTTGAGGGAGAGGCAGAAGCCTAGAGGATGTTGGAGGGAGAGTAGGCCTCTGCCCAGGGGAAGAGAGAGCACTGTGGGACCCCGCTGGGAGCTGTGCAAGAATGGGGGGCTCTCTTCTGAAGAGGGCACCAAGCTTCAGGTGGGTAGTTCCTAAGGAGGATACCCTCAGGCCCTGGGTGCCCAGCATGTGTACCAGGCATATGACAGAAGCACAATCACATCGGGCCAACACTGTGTTATGAACTGAATTTGGGTGTCCTGCCAAAATTCATATACTGAAGTCCTACTTGCCCCCCCCCCCCATTATGATGGTATTAGGAGGTGGGGCCTGTAGGAGGTAATAACTTTTGGGTTATATCCTGAGCGTGGAGCCCCCATGATGGGATTAGTACCCTCATAAAAAAGAGGAAGAAACACAGGGTACTCTCCCCAAGCACGCACTTAGGAAAGGCCACATGAGCACCCACCAAGAAGGTGGCCTTCTAAGTCAGGAAGAGAGTTCTCACTAGGAAGTGAATATGCCAGCAGCTTGATCTCAGACTTCCCAACCTCCAGAACTGTGAGATATAAAAGTCTGTTGTTTAAGCCACCCAGTCCCTGGTATTTTGTTATAGCAGTCTGAACTATCTGGGGCACACATCAAAGACCATTATTTGGAGAACTTTTCATCATTTTTAGCCCTCTGTGAGCCTCCCTCCCAGATTCTGAGGCAACCCTGGAAGGGGGAGGAAGGTCCCCAATACTGACTAAATGGTTTATGTCTATTCAGGTAGAGGCTTGAAGTAACGATTAAGTTAATGGATAGATAATAGGAAAAAAGAAACCCCCAATATTTCTGGCTTAAATATACCTTGAACAGAGTTGTATCAGCAGGAATAGATGAATTTCTGTTTTCAAACCACTCTGAATTTAAGTTTTGAGAGTCTCACAATTTTCACCGATCAAAAGTAATACTAAATGTTATAAGAATGGGACCATTCTCTATCTTTTGTATTTCATCAAAAACATCACATTCATCTGCAGCCCGTGCCCTTGGCACCACAACTGCTTTTCTGCTTTTTGCTCTGCCTTTGAAAAGACACATGAGGTTGGGAAGTTTATTTAACCTCCCTACCCCACAGCTTTTATCTGCAAAACTCAGATGGCGCTTCTCAAATTAGGAAGAGCCATGCACAAAACGAGGTACTTTTATCCAGTCCCTGGCTGCCCCACTCAGTCTCCAAGCTGCATCACCCAGGAATTAACTCCTTTACCCATGTCTAGGCAATGCTGGGCAAGCTGGGCGTTTGGCAAACAGCAGCGATGATGATAGTGGATATTGATAATAATGTCCCTAAATATTTGTCAAGTGTTTTATGGTTCACCAAGGAAATTGCAAATATTTAATGCGATTTGATACTTTCAGCAACTCTTATGAAGGATTGCTATGCCCTTTTTGCAGATAAAGATACGGAGAGAGCTCAAGTGAGAGGTCATGGTGAAGGTGTCCACCTGTCAAATGGAAGAAGCTCCATCCATAAAAGTCTGCATTGTTTCTACAGTGATGCAGAGCTGGTCTTAGTCCTGATTCTTTCCTCAATGACAAAGCCCCTTCCTTTAACCGGAAATTGAAACTGTAAATGTTATTTTTGTCATTTAGCTTCATAATAAATGCCACAAAATATATCTGGATCTCTCTAACACTCTCACTAAGGCTACTGATAGGAACTCTAAGGTATATTTGAATTCATTACTCCCAGACTTCCTTCTCAGTCCTATTTCTTGCTCTTTGTCCAGCCTTCATTCTTCCTTGTCCTCTTGTACTGCTTAGATTTCTTTTATTTCCCCAAGGGACAGGTTGGTGCATTTATTCCAGGAGGAGATGGTGGAGCCACATCACCTGGCTGGTGGCTCTGCCACTTACTAACTACATGACCTCAGCAAGTTCCTCAACCTCATATTTCTCACCTTTAAGCATGGCTAGTACTCACTTCATAATGTGACTGTAACTAAACAAGTTCATGCCAAGAGACTAGCGTACTGCCTGGCTGTTAGAAAGTGCGCTATGAACGTTAGGTGCTGCTGTGGTCATTTAGAAATCCTGTCTCATCAACTCATCCTAATTAAAGTGTGGCATACTTTTTTTGGAGGCTCTTTTACATATTTCTTTAATGCTGTGGTCCTCAAACTTTGGAGCTAACCAGAATCACCCGAGTCAGCAAGCCTGAGTGATGCCGGGGCTGCTGTCCCCTAAGCAGGCCTGAGGGGACCAACATCTAAAACCACAAGTATAATGGTAAGAACAAAGGCTCTGGAGACAGAGACCGGAGCTGGTTTCTAGTCATGTGACCTGGGACCTGTCACTGAACTCCCCATACCACATTCAAAAACTAGGCATAAAAATGCTTCTGTCATGGAGTTATTGTAAGGAAAAGGTAAGTTTATAAAGGCCCTATCACAGTGGGATCTCAGTGCATGAGGGTAGTGTAGATGGAAGGAACCTCAAAGAAGTTCTAATTAATCTTATTTGTACTAGAGAAGGAAAAACAGACTTATGAGGTTAAATAAATAGGTGCTCAAAGAACACTAATTGAAAGGTGACCCACACTTGAAACATCAGAGCTGGGACTTGAACTTGTCTTTCCTGTGAGAGTCAAACTCAGTATGTTAACAAAATTCCAGGCTCTAACACTTCACTACAGAGCTCATGCTCATATGGTACTTTATTAGCATGTAACCCTTTCAGTATCTTTAGAAGGAGTAGTGATTAACACACAACACTAGACTGGTAACAGTGGCATTGTTACATAACTACACTATGATTTGGGAGAAGGAAGTATTAACTTCTCCTCCTGCTCCTCCTCCTCCTGCCCCCTCTCATCCTTTGACAGGTGCATTGTGTTCAACATGAAACTGCAACCAAAGGGAAGGTTGACCCTGAAGACCCCAGAGGGCTTTCCCCTTATCTCTTCACTGTGAAATTTGAAGCTAGATACTGTTACCCAAGAAATCTGGGACCTGTCACTGCACAATCATGAACAATTTCTTAAACTGAAGAAGCACAGGATAACTGCCTTGTCAGCACAACCTGAAGTTGCTGGCTGTTGGCATGAGTAATTCTTCCTTAAAAATAAAAATTTTCTGCTCATTTCCACTCTCAAAGTTGCAAAAAACAGTTGGAAATTTATTCTACACATTCTTGAATCTACTGGAAGGAATCTAAAGATAAGTACTTTCAATGCTTTTGACTATGATCCACAGTAAGAAATACATTTACATATGACCCAGTGTACATACACATACACACGTTATACCTAACATATACCTTAGTTTCTGTTGTGTTTTATTCTATTTCATATTTTAATGTTTGTTTTGACCTGTTAAATTGGTTTGTTCACTGCTACAGAGATAATGGAGCTCAGAATGTGGAGGTGACTTGTCCAAAGTCACAGAGCAAATAGCTATAGGGAACAGCAAATTCTAAGGCAAGAAGAATGAAAATAGATGTAGTGGAGGTGGGTGGAGAAGAGGGAGTGAAAGGCGGTGAGGTCAGCTGGGCCCAAATATGGAGCTCTCTGTGTCCTGACACACACATTTTGCACTCACAAACCCCACAAGCTACGGGAGACAGGGAAGGATTTCGAATAGGCAGCGAACCTACAAAGAGTATGCTTTCAGCTTCTGGCGGCCAGAGCACTGAGGATGTCATAGAAGTGGAGAGCAGGGGAGGGGCAAGCTTTCCTCTTCTTGATGCCAGATCTCCTCTCCTTCTTTGTGACAACACCTGCCAATCCTCGCCCCCATTCTCATCTGATGCAGGGATCTCTTCCCTGGACTTCCTGACTTCCCAGGTCATCCCTGCACTCCCTGATACCAACCCTGGTCAGCTAAAAACCCACTTGAATGATTCCTCTGATATCGGAATTCATAGCTCTATGCTCCCGACTCTGATGACCTCCATTCTTCCTTTAACACCCGAAGCAAGGCCTTGCCTTAAACCTACCAGTGCTGGAAACTGTTTTCAGGTCTTATCCTGTGGAACTGCCCATATTCCTTTCACTTCTCCACCTACCTCCAGTTCCAGCAAGCATTTATTAAATGCTACTATATGCTAGGTAACATATGAAGAGTGGAAGATACTCTTAATGAGTCATCTGGAGTTCTAGGGCCCATGTCAGTCTCTGTGCAGGAGCCTGTGGGTTAAGACCTGAGAGGAGGCCTAAGAGTGTCTTACCTGGAGCAGAACTGTTTGCCAGGGAATAAACTCCCTGGGAAGTTGTGTAATACACAATCCTTATGCTCAGGAAGATCCCAGTCATGGGATAGACAGACAAAGAGCTACAATCCAGAGAGATATCTGTGCTGCTGCTGCTGCTGGTGCTAACATTAGTAATAGTAGTAATAATTAACATGTTTGTTGTTTTCTATGACCAGGCACTATTCTAAGTACCTTATGGGTAGAAACTCAGTTCTCTTAAGTAAAGTTAATTTAGCTGGTATAAGGCACAACCAGACAGACATTTTGACTCCAGAAGCTATACTAATAACCCCCACCCCACCCCATCAATGATAAAAAAGGCACATGTTGCTGTGGGAGTCCATTAGGGAATATCTAATGGAGAACATCCTGGAGAAGAGGACCCTGGACATGACTTTTAGGAGGTAATTTAGATTTAACCAGTAGGAGATTGTGGGTTGAAAGGAGGTGATTCAGGTAGAAAAAGCAAAGACGCAGAGGTGAAAACGGCAGAGAACATTATGGATAAAGCAAATAATTTAGCCTGGCTAGAATGTAGAATGGCAAGAGATAAAGTGGGCAAGATATACATTTTATTTGTTTTTGTCTCGTGGCATATAATGTTTGGGGCTCAAAATGTTGTCAAGTGCTATGTCCTTGAACTCTTTATTCCTAGCAATCAGATGTTTTCTTGCTTTATTTTTTTGAGCTCAAATAGCATTTGTTTGGTGGTGTTCTTACAGGTTTGTGTTGTGCCTCACACCGTAACCGTCTCTGCCTTTGTCTTACTTTCTGCTGGATTTAAGTATCCCCTGCTGAACCTCGAGCAGAGCTTTACACAGAGTAGACACTCATTTATTTACCAAACTAGTTCTAGGAAGGATTCAAGGGAGCTTATGAGTACATGTTTGGCGCATTGTGTAGAAAAGCCTCTGATTCAAACTGAGACAAACCCTGATCAGAAAGGAAGCATGGGCCTTGCAGACGCCGCCGCCACTGCCGCCGCCCCGGATATTCCCGCATCCAGCCATGGTCAACCCCACCGTGTTCTTCGACATCGATGCCGATGGTGAGCCCTTGGGCAGCGTCTCCTTCGAGCTGTTTGCAGACAAAGTCCCAATGATGACAGAAAACTTCGTGTTCTGAGCACCAGGGAGAAAGGATTTGGTTATAAAGGTTCCTGCTTTCACAGAATTATTCCGGGATTTATGTGCCAGGGTGGGGACTTCACATGCCACAATGGCACAGGCGGCAAGTCCATCTACGGGGAGAAACTTGATGATGAGAATTTCATCCTGAAGCACACAGGTCCTGGCATCTTGTCCATGGCGAATGCTGGACCCAACACAAACGGTTCCTAGTTCTTCATCTGCACGGCCAAGACCGAGTGGCTGGATGGCAAGCATGTGGTCTTCGGCCAGGTGAAAG
Source organism: Furipterus horrens (assembly GCF_987537825.1). NCBI lineage: Eukaryota > Metazoa > Chordata > Mammalia > Chiroptera > Furipteridae > Furipterus > Furipterus horrens. The sequence continues at coordinate 125,333,406 of NW_028327176.1, forward strand.
ATGGCATGGGTGTTGTGACAGCCATGGAGCGCTATGGGTCCAGGAATGGCAAGACCAGCAAGAAGATTACCATTACTGACTGTGGACAACTCTAATACATTTGACGTGGGTTTCATCTTAACCACCAGACCATTCCTTCTGTAGCTCAGGAGAGCACCCCTTCACCCCTCTCTGCTTGGAAATGTTCTGTAATCTTCGTGCTCTCGCCGCAGTTCATTGGGTTCCATATTTTCCTTACCCCTTCCAAGTCTAGCTGGATTGCAGAGTTAAGTTTATGATTATGAAATAAAAACTAAACAACAACAACAAAAAAGAAAAAAGAAAGAAAGCATGAATTTCCTGGCCATGGAGGTCAATGGCCACAGGAGTGGAAGAGGGAGGTTTTAGGAAGGACTGAGGCCACCATCCAGCAGCCAGGTACATGAAGAAGAGGGCTAAGAGCCACTTTCTGACTTGGTGTGACTCTTGGAGCAGAAAGGAAATCATAGAAGTGACTTGAGGTGGCCTGGGAGTTTATTCCCTGGGAAGCAGTTCTGCTCCAGGTAAGACACTCTTAGGCCCCCTCTCAGGGCTCAGCCCACAGACTCCTGCACAGAGACTGACATGGGCCCTGGCATTCCGGAGGACCCATTAATAGCAGCTGCAGTGGACAGTGGCCTCAGCACCAGCCCTAACACTCTTGGTTGGGAGCCACCTCACTGCTCAGAAGTCCATGAGGCCCCAAGGTTGCTTTAAGTTCAGAGCTCCCCTTGCAGGGATCATAGCTGCTAGAGTAAGAAGTGTGAGGGCCTCAAATGGAGCTTTGGTTTCAGCTAATCAGCAACAGAGGCTGGGCTCCTACAGGAGTTGACACATTGATTGTCCTCCATGGCTAGTGTGGTCAGAAAGATAGCTGTTGCAGTCCAGCTGCATGGACCCTATTGCCACAGTGACCTCTGTGAGGCCACTTCTGTGCAGGGTAACTCTACAGTCTGCAGCACCGTATTTGTTAATGAAAGTGAGGGCTTTGGAGGGGATCCGGAGGTAAATGTGGCTCTGCAGCTTACTAGACAAATCACTTCAACTCTCCAAGCCTGGGCATCCTCACCTGTGCAAGGGGAGTAGCATCTCACTCAAAGAGTTGCTATAAGAATGGAGTGTGATCACACCTGTAAAGTGCCTAGGGCAGCAACTGATGCACATTGGTTACTCAACAAGCTGTGGCTATTTATTTTTCCTTCAAGATCCAGGGGCTCCTCCTGTCTGTGACTTGTAGCACACAATAAATTGTACCTATTTATTATGAAATAATTTACAAATTTATATTTTTCTTAATACCTTATATTTCTTTTTTTTTTTAAATCTGTTTTAAACCACCCCTGATTTCTTCAGTTTTATTTTGTATGAACGTGGGCTGAAGCCACCTCGTTTTGTCATGTTCGGGAGACATGAGGCCCTGAACAGCTGTTAATGACACAGCATGGCTCACATCAGATGGCAAGGCAGGAACAGCCACAAGGAGAAGCAGGAGCCCACTGGCATTCTGAGCCCGCACCTGGCCTTTCTCATGGAAGCCCAAGTGAGGTGGGTGCTGAAAAGCCAGGGGAAGGAGAAAAATAGAGGTAAGGGTGGTGAGGAGCTGGAGGCAGGAGTAACAAGACCAACATTTACTGGGATTTTGGCTATGTGGCAGCTCTGTTCTAGGCTCTTCATACACATTTTTCTCTCTGTCCTCAAATGACTGAGGGAGATGGCTCATTATCTTGTTACAAAGAAGATACATCCCAGCAATGTTAAGTGACTCCCCTGAGTTCACACAGAGGCTTTGTATCCACGTCTTCCTGATGCCAGAGCTCATTCTCTTACTGGGAAGAACAACAAAGCCTCAAAGAGGCTGGTCCTGAATCTGCACCAAACACTGTGTTCAGGGAGCAGACTTCATCTTCCTTATGGGTACATTACAGGGTTGGACTGATGACCTCTGTGGTCCCTTCCACATATCACATGCTGTCCTTGTCACTTTGGAAAGCTCTGCTCACTGATCCAGGGCAAAAGAAAAACGCATGGAGTAGTTACTAACTGCCAGATGTTGTCTATTTAATTAATTTATAAATTTCCAGCTAACTTTTGATTATGAAAAATATCCAACACCTGGAGTCAACAATTATTAAAACTTTGCCATATTTGATTCTTTCATCTCTCTCTATATATGTACCATCTATCTGAATTTTTGAAATTAAGTAGTGAACATCTTGAGATTTCACTCCTAAATATTTTATCCCACATCACCTAAGAATTAGAATATCTTCTTATATAACCATATACCATTATCACACCAAGGAAACTTAACAACAGTTTCTTATTTATATCCAAGTTTAATTGCTAGTCCAAATTAAAATTTCCTTATCTCCAAAAGCTTTTAGAGCTTTTATCTGAACCAAGATCCAAGATTCAAGATCCAAGTTTCACTCATTGTATTTAGTTAAGCAAGTTAAATAAGAATATTTCTTCAAACTTTAGTATGTTCGTTTCTTTCATGACACTGGCTTTTAGAAGAGTGCAGGCCAAAGTTTGATAGAAAAACCTATCTTGCGCATTTCTCTGATAGTTTCCTTGTGAAACTTAAAACTTAACCCCCCCTCCCATTTTTTCCTATAAACTACAACTTGGTCCTAAAGGCTGAATTGAAATTAGTTTAAACATTTTTGAGAGGGATACTTCATAGGTGATTTGTATTTCATATCACTTCAATCAGGAGACACAGAATGCCGGGTTGTTCAACAACAGTGACACTAAATACAGCCACTTGGCTAATGTGATGACCCATAGGTCCTTCCAGTGTAAAGCTGGGGGGATTCCTTGAACATCTGCTTGTAGGATCTGGGTAATCTGTTCCACAGTAACTTTGTACTAATGATAAAAGCATCTGTTGATACTTATTTAATTACATACATAATTTAATTGACAGTTGCAAAATAGTGATTTTTCTATATTATCATTTCTTGTTCATTTATTTGCAGGCATACCTCAGTAAACAAGAGCTTTTCCTTACCTGTTGGGGATGAATTCAAGTTCCTTTCCAAAAGGCAGGGTGAGAGCCTCTTTCTCTTTGCCAACTTTCCAAGAAAAAGTTGCTGTAGTCACTTTCAATGGTGGCAAATTTTTTTTTCTTTCTTTCCTGTTTTTAAGAGTTCTATGGACTTTTATTTATTTAACTTTTATTTACTTGTTCAATTTTTAATTGACTTTTTGAGAGAGGGGAAGAGAGTGAGACACACACACAGAGATTTATTGTTCCACTTATTTATGCATTAATTGGTTGCTTCTTCTATGTGCCCTGCAAGGGAATTGAACCTGCAACCCTGGTGGATCAGGATGACACTATAACCAATTGGGTTACCCAGCCAGGGCCTTTATTTTTATTTATTCTATTTTTATAACCAGTTGCAGTTATTTCTGGTGCCCAAGTAGCCCCAAATTTGTCCAACAGGAGCTCCTTCAAGCTGGTTGGCTCCTGTGTCCTTAGAGATGTCCCCATCATTCCCTGTTTTGGGCACATGAGAATGTCCTGGGCTTACCTTGTAACTTCCAAACCCTTTACTCAGAATCAGCCATTTCTCTATGGAGCCTTGGGGCCATTTATTGGAGAATAGGATTTGAAAACCAAGATCTCTGAATTCAGTAAGCTCATTGCCATTAGAATACCATTGTTTCTAAGCTCTTCAGTAGCTAAAGGTAAGAAATTTACCTATTTAAATCATGAGTTGATATAATACTTCCAATTCAAATTTAATATTATACAGTTTCCCTTAACTTTTATGATTTTATACTTGTACCTCCTTTCTATAACATAGAAAATTCTAGTTCCTAAAGTTGATAATATATTTACTTACACCAGATAATTACTTGGTGAATTTTAGATGGGGGTGGTGGTGTGATTTCCTTTTTCTTAGAATATATTTGATTAAAGATGAACAGCAAGACTACTATGTTTCAAAGTCACTTGAAAGAAGTAATTTTTCTGTTTGTTACCCAGTAATTTGTTTGATTTCAAATTTGGTTTGCTTTCATTCTTTCTTGTGATTAAATTTTATTTTTGAATAGGTAAAACATGTCTAGTATTTATATGACTCAAATCAAAACTATATAAAACTGTCCTCAGAGGAATCAATTGTATTCATCCATATCCCCTCTACCCTGCTCCTCTTTCTCCCCGCCACCTGACTTCTATAGGTAATCAATTATTTTACCTATGTTAGCTTGATATTTCATATCTGTATGTGTAATTTCTTCCTCCTTATTACACAAAAGAAAGCAAACTACATTCACTGCTTTGTGCTTTGTTTCTTCCTCACTAACACCATTAACCATCATACATCCCTGAGAATCATGTATGTATGTATGTACCATCCTCATTCTTTTTTGTTACTGCCCATTAGCAATGCTATAATGTTGTTCTTCACTTCAAAACAAGCAGTTTTAGTTTATATACTCTTCCTGGTGGCCATTTCCGCCTTTGCTTATGTCCTTGTGGTACTCTCTGGCACTGGAAGTTTTGACCTCTGCTAAGGCTTTCCAGCAGCTGGGTGGAGGCAGAGAATGCCAGGTTGATTTCCAGAGGACTCACCACATCAACCCACTTGCCTTTGGTGGAGATGAGGGTAAACAGGAACTGAACTGCAGCTATTTTCCCTCAGATCCGGCCCTAGGTACCCTGGCTTCTTCCTGTTTAGATGGAGAGTTAGGGAGTGATGAATGAGGGCCGGGGCGTGGCTTTAACACAACTTGGTTTTAACTTCTCCATTTACTCCGTTTCCCTTGTCTAGTAGGCAAAATGGGGGTGATTTCCTTCGTGTTCTAATTTAAAGGCATTTAAAAAAGGAACATGGACTTTTACTAACATTCAGAAATCATTCCTTTTGATTGAAGAAAGATTTTATTGCACACTGAAGCTGAGCTTCCATTTTCAAAAATAAGTGTTTTAGCCTTGACTGGTGTGGCTCAGTTTGCTAGGCATTGACTGGCAAAGCCAGAGGTTGCGGGTTCGATTCCGGTCAGAGCACATGCCTGGGTTGCAGGTTTGGTCCCTGGTTGGGGCGTGTACAAGCGGCAACCAATCGTTACCCTCTCACATCGCTGTTTCTCTTCTTCTCCTTCTCCCTTCTGTCTCTGCTCTCTAAAAATAAATAAAATCTTTAAAAAATAAATGTTTCAGATTTCTCAGGACAGCTTTAAATATAGTATATGTGAGTTCTCTTTATGCTTTTTTCTACTGCTCATCTTCAAAGCTCATAACACACATTCCCTGGCTTTCTTTTTCTGCTATGTGCCATTCATCAGCCTCACTGGAGCCAGGCTCTGCCCTTTTTGAAATGATAAATAAATGTTCTTTCCTGCTGGGTAATTCTTTAGCAAGTCTATTTGTTCAAAGTTCATTCCATAAGTTATTTGTTCTATTTTTGTCTTTTTTTCAAAAAGGTAAATAAACCAATTTGGCTAAATTAAAATGTTTTTGCCTTTCCCTTCTGACCTATTTTGCCATATTGTGAGCGATATGGCAAAAAGAAACTATTGCAATGAGGTGTGCTTATCCTCTAGTTCACACATGTGCACGCCTGTGTGGATGAGAGGAGAAGCACACCTCATTGCAGGTACCAGGCATTCCCTGCCTCCACCCAGCTGTGAATTACTTATGCTTTAGCACATGCAGAATGAATTAACCTAGCTCTGAATATATTACCCATTAGTCCTTGGAGGATACCTGTGTCCAAGAATCTGGAGAGTCTTGTGTGAGAGTCAACATCCTTGTTAGCCTTGAAGTCAGGAGCAGGATGAAACAGGGATAATTTCCTGGCCTGAAGGAAGGGGAGGGGGTCATGAGCAAGAAAACAGACATGTATGGGAAAAGAAGGTGGAAGAGAAAAAGTGGGGAAGAGGGAGAGAATGTGAGCAAGGGAGAGGAACTGGGGTGTTGCATGAAAAGAATCACAAGGGTCTAAACTATATCATAGACATAGGTCTGGTGGAAAAACCTCTTCTCTGAGGATTGGAAGCCATGTTTTCCAGTCCTATATCTTCTGCATGTGGTGTTATCCAGGGAATCTGAGGAATTTGGTTGTAAATCTAGCACTTTGGGAAATACAGTGCCTCTTTTTATTAGCAACTAGTATTTATGAGTGTTTAACACGTACCATTAGTTTATTCAAGTATTTTGCATGGATTATGTCACTTAATTCTCACCCAAGCCTAGGAATTAGATTTTATTATCTCCATTTTACTGATGTGGAAACTGAGGCACAGATGCTAAATAATTTACCTGAGGTCACACTAAGCAAACACCTGTAGCATTGCTGTTGCCACTCACCACCCCCACTGTCTTCCTTGCTAGCTGAAGCCCAGTTGTTTGGGCTGCCAATACGTCCACCCTCTACTCTATTCCCTGGGAATGAATGATAACAGGCCTAAACCCATCTTGGCTCTTGCATTCTCCTTCCTAATAAACATTTTTCAGTCTCCTTTGTAGGTGGCCCTGTGACCCAGTTCTGACCATTGAGGTTTAAGGAGAAGTCTGCTAGAGGGCTTCTGGGAAAGCTTTCCTTCTACGATAAGGAGAAAGCATATTTTCTGCTTGCCTTTATATTTCTTCCTACTTGGGTGGTAGTATGAAGATGCTGTACTTGCGGCTGTGGCAGCCACCTTGCCACCATGAGGCAACAAGCCCCAGGAAGAACATCATTATGCTACTGATGTCAGAATGGAAAGTGGAAAGTGCCCTTGGCGTTGAGGGAATTGTTGGGCTGCTACAGTAAAAACCTGGATTCACCTCCCTGCACTCTTCGTGTTATGTGAAATAATCAAATGTCACTATGACTGCTAGAAATTTGTCAGGTTTAGCCAAATGTGCAGCTTCATTTACATCAACTGATATAGATATGAAGTGGATTTTGGACTGTCTTTGTTTTAGGCTCATAGGTTGCCATTCAGTACTGCAGAATTGTCTCCTCCAACACCGCTCACCCTCAGCCTGGACTCCCGTATGCGGTTGTTACTTTTAACCAAGGAACAAAGGCAAAATGTAGCAAATTACAGGAAAACAGACACTGATGAGACTTTAACTAAAATATTATTCTACTTTATAATTAAAACAGAAAAAATACTGCTACATATTGCTAGTAAACTTCAGATCATGCTACAAAGACTCCTTTCAAGGTGACTCATTCATATTTCATGTCTCTCTGCACTGTTCTCCCACAACCATTCACTCACTGATTTTAACCTTCCACTCAGGTCTTTAGTTTGTGCTAAAATGGTCTCACCCCAATCCCAACAAACTCTCTCTGTTTAATTAATCTTCATATTTCCAGCATCTAACAGAATGCCAAGTGCCTAGAACAAACCAGATAAATGCTTGTGGTAAGGAATTAAAATTGCATAACAGCCCCTCTATTGAACAGCTTTCAAAGTCAACAGCTTCTGAGGAATTCAAGGACATAAAGATTTTTGGTCTTGAGAGAATACTTTTTAATAATTATTAAAATTTTAAATAAATGCAAATTGCTGACAAGAGAAAGTTTGATAAGTTACTGATACACAGGTGCTCAACAAATAAATTGAACCTAATGGATTGGGCTTTTAAAAACTACATGTTCTGGACAAATATAAACAAACCATGGTTATGGTAAAATAAGGCATTTCACTACATTGTTTTGGGGGCAAGAAGAACTTAATAAATTTTTAAAATATGTCTGGTTTACAATCAGAAAGCAATTAACACTAGAAGGACTAGAATTCTACTATTAAGTACTTTATTTTGTGAGATGTGGGCTGGTTTATGCCTTCTGAGTACGGTACGTTGCACGCATACCGAAGTCTTGCTCCCTGACATCAGTCTTAAATGGAATTTCACTTAGTGCAAAACTGCTTCCCTTCTCAAAAGATTCTGTTTAAACCCAAAGGCTCTCATTGCAGTGAAGACCATAGTGCTGCTGAGCGATACCTGCAGTTTAAGTTGCCTCTGAATGGACATTATAGAGATGGATGGGAAGGACTGAGGAAAAGAACCGGTAACTTAAAGTGTTCCATATTTTTTCTCATCCTTTGATTCTACTTTTAGAAAAGAGCTGAGGAATTTAAAGGTAAAGACCTTTAAAAAATTGTTATTTTCTAAAACACTATGGTTCAAAATATTAAAAGTACTTACAAGCAAACATTCATAATTTCCATTTAGAAGGCCTTTCAATATTATAGGAAAAACAAAAATAAAAATAACTGCTACAACAATAACACTTTGTGTTTATTTAACCTTCCATATTCTCTAATTGTAGCTATGTATAAACCTTTTCTTATACATCTTTTGTTGTAATTACTCTAAATGGCTTTTATGCCTAGCATAATGAGAAATTATAACGAGAAAAATCATTAGCAATGTACTCATGAGAAGTCAAAATGTTTCGGAATTCAACAATAACCTAAATGTAAATTTTTGTTTATTATAACATTGTAATCATTTATAAAGTAGTTACCTAATAACCAAAATATTGTAGAGTATTAAGTATTAGAAGTTTCTCTAACTTATGTTGCCTAGAACTATTTAAGCAATATCAACTTTTATTTATTTATTTATATTGTATTTTTTCCATTGCCATTTATCCCCCATACTCTCTTCCACCTCCCCGACTCCCTTCCTGTAATCACCACACTGTTGTCCTTGTCCATGACTTTTTTCTTTTTTTTCTTTTTTGCTCAATCCCTCCACCACCAACCCACCCCTCCCCCCAGAGCTGTCAGCCTGCTCTCTATCTATGAGTCTGTCTCTATTAAGCAATATGAACTTTTAACCCTTATTTTGTTATGGAGATATCATCTCCTGATCTATAATGTCATCTTTTTTGGGGTGGGGGGATTGTATATATATCTTCAAAAAAAAAAAAGTCAATTAGGGTTCCACTAGATTAACAAAAAATCAAAACAATACAATCTAGTCTTTTCCTTCAAGCACTTAGCATATACTTGTTCAATTTTCATCCTCCCAATTAGCTATAATCTCCATGAGGGTAGGGCCTATGCTTGATGCACTGCTGGATCCCCAGCATCTGGAACAGCATCTGGCACAGAGTGAATGAATACAGCTGCAAGAAATAGACTGCACACAAGGTTTTCAGTGTATCTTCTGGTTACCAGCACACCTCAAAGCCTTATTGTTACAGTTCTAAGATGGTGCTTGTGCTAGTCTCTCTTATCATACCCTTTTTCAGTCTCTAGTGGGAATAGGCATTGGAGAAATAGAAGTGTTTTCTCCTGTCAGAGAGGATGGGGAACCCTATTGGTTGGGTTGAATGTTAACTGATTCAACCCTAAGTCCTGGATGTTGGTTTCAAGCCTAATTCCTTGCGTTATGATCTGCCTCCAGGCCTTTTACTATGAGTGCTGAAAATTCCATCCAATCCAGGAGTTGGTTAATACAGTTGTTAATTAGGGATTTTATTTTATTAAGAATAGACAGAAGGGGCCTGAAGAAGCAACATAAAAGCAGTGGGTGAATTCTCCTAAAAAATTCAAGCTACACTATTTGACTTTATTGCTGCTTCATTTCACTAATACTCTTTTTATCTTAAATATGGCCTCTAAACTTCATTAACATTGAAACGTTTTTGTTAAGTACTTTAACTGAACAGGGCAATGTACAACGAGATCCTTGTTATTTAGAAAGTTAAAATCACAGACATGAAACAGAAATATTTATAGGACTTATATGCTTTATGCAAATGAAGTCCATCCCTTGATTTACTTTGTATGATTAATACTTACTGAGGCCTCATTATGTCCCAGGCACTTTGTGAAAAAGCATTTTACATACACCTTCTCCATTAAGTTCCCCAACAATAATGAGGAAGGTGAGGTATCAGCAAGTTAAGTAAACTGCCTAAGGAAGGTCATACAGTTGTGACATTAATCCAGGTCTGGCTAGGAAGGCCCCTCCTTAACGTCTCTGACCTCCCACTACCCTTTGGCTTATAACCTCCTCTCCCACAAATCTGTCACCCACTAATAGCCAAACATGCCGACTCAGCTTTCAGAGGAGCAACTGCCTGGCGCAGGGCAGGGATTGTGACGGGCATGGTGTGGTGACTAAAGTTCCTCAAATCCTTGGGGAGCCAGATAGTACTGGATGAAGCGCTGTTAAGAACAGAATTATCAATCAGATTCAATTCTATTTTATAAATAAAATTTGGAAAGCTGATACTCCAGACTGCTTAAAAGAGCTCTTTATTTAATCTGTAGCTAAACCTTAATGAACAATGTTCATGTTCCTTGATTCCCCTTCAACTTCTGTCCTTGCCTGTCCCCTCGTAGTACTCCTCACCTTCTAATTAGAAAATACTACATCATTGCCTTGACAGCCTCATTGGCTTTCCATCCTCAAACCACTGCCATCTGGCATTTGCCTCCACCCCTCTGCTGGAAGTGCTTTCAGAAAGGTCAGCAATGATAATAAACCATCATTATAATAACCCCTAGTACTTCTTGTGGACTTACTGAGCGCCAGACACTGGGCTCTGTACTTTATTTACACTGGAGGGAGAAACCTGGAGAACCACAGGGATGTACAGGACTTGAAGATGGTTTTGGTTTAATTGGCTCAGCTTTTAAAAAATTAAGTCTACATTGAAAAATCAAAATATTTCACACAAATATCTGGATTTTTGTGATGTTCTGTCCAGTTTGCTACAGTCCTCACAGAGAATATATGTGCACTTGGACCTTCTCCACCTCTCTCATTCACGTCTCCTGCCCAACCCCTATAAGGAATATGATTTATTATCCATGCTTTACATGGATATTCTGGTCAGGCGGGTATAGTGGCTGGGAAAAGAGACCCGCTTAAACTAGCTCAAGCTTGAAGACTGGGGATATTAACCAGCAACCCAAGGGCAGGAACTGTGGCAGACCTGGATTCATGGAAACTGAGAAATGGAAGTAAGACAGCCACCAGCCTTCTCGTTAGTGTCTCCACTTTTACTCAGTAGTGGCTCCATTCTCCTCTTGTCACAGACCCCACTTCCTCTTCTTATTCTTTATTTCAGTTCCCTCATTGTCTCATACTTGCTCAAAGCTTCTCATACCCACCATCTGGCCCCTCACAGCATCTTCCTTTACATTCCTACTGCTAATTGCATTAGCCTTTTGATTTTCCAACTGTAAATTCCTGGAAGAGGACAAACATGTATTATCAAGCTTGGCCATATATGTTGTAAATTACTTCCAAGCTGTAATAGGTCATCCTTGGGGAGGGAAGTACACAGATGTGGTACACACATCTGTATCCAGGTGAGCTGGGAGTATCCTTCACAAGGGCTGTGGGTTGATGGACACTATAAGACATAACTTAGAGAATATCCTAAGCATAATTAATCCTCATAACAACCTTGAGTGATAGTCATTATTTTTACTCATTTTATGGACTTGAAAACTGAGGCTGAGAGAGGTGACAAAATTTGCCCAAGGTATTAAGTGGAAAAGCTGGAATGTGATCTCAGGCTGCCTAACTAACTCAAAACCATCATTTTCATTATCATCTTTCTTAACTTCCAGGCTGAGTAACATTCTTGCTATTCTCTACTTCCTGACTCTTGGTTTTGTACTTTTCTGATTGCTCCCCCACTCTTAAATTAGTTGTCTTCCAATACTTAAATGTAGGAGTTTTCCAAGGGACTCTTCAGGGCTCCTTCTTGTCTCTTTCTGTATTTTCTTCTTAGGCAAATTCATTGGCTGCTACAGATTTGGATAGAGTCAGACACCTCCATTTTTTAACCTGGGCTTTTTGAACACACAACCCCCATTCCACGAGCAACTTGTGGACACAATTCAGGGAGTTCATGAACTTGAGTAAGAAAAAAAAACTTTATATTTTTGCTAAACTCAAACCAAAACTTACCAATTTCTTCAATTATGAATGTAGGCAACAAACCACTGTAATAGCAGCAAACATTTGTGACTTTGTTACCAATAGAAATGACTGTATTTTTATATTTTCATGGTGTTTACTTGACCCACTACTAAATTGTGATACTTAATGCATTAATAAAAAAGTGTGTATATTACCACATAAAAAATTGTTTAATATTAAAAAAAATTTATTTGTTTATTTATTTTTAGAGAGAGGGGAAAGGAGAAAGAGAGGGAGAGAAACATCACTGTGTGGTTGCCTCTCACTCACGCCCCCAACTGGGGACCTGACGTGCAACCTAGCCGACGCTCAATCCACTGAGCCACAGCAGCCAGGGCTCAAAAACTGTAACTGTTTGGAATACAAGTAGTTTCCTTTGTAATTTTATCTCTTTTATTTTCCATAATTAGGAACTTTTTTTTTTTTTGATGAAGGGTCCAGAGACTTCACCAGATTGCTAAAGGTTGAGCGCTCCTGCTTTAAAACACTTGGCCTGTTAACTAATCTTATTGTGGCGATTATTTCACAATATATATTATATCAAATCATCATGCTGCACACTTCAAATTTATACAATGTTATAGATCCATTATGTCTCAATAAAGCTAACAACAAAAACAACAACAAAACACTCTAGCCATATGGTCTATCATGTCCTTGTGAAGGAGATCAAGTCCCAGGCAATGCAGGAGCAACTTCCCTAAAACCTAATGACCTACTCCATTTTCTGCATCCTGTCTTTAAGTTTCAGCTGCCTGCTTTATCTGCAGCCTTTACTTGTCAGATGGGCATCTAATCCTCTCAGTAGTATGATACACTGGTGTTCTTGGACCTCTAACTTGTATCCCAGATTGCTTTCTACTCTTGGTCACTCTTCTACTTTGTTTACTAACTCTGGGTTTCAACTCCATGCTGGCCTTTGAGGTCTCCTAGACTGCTAACACTTTGCCCTGCACACAAGCTCTAGAGATAAACGTTTTCACCGGGGGTGGAAAAAACATAGCTAATCACTACCAGAGTAATTCTTAAAGTGTAACTCTGATCACATCCTTCTCTTTGTCAGATTCAAGGTGGCTTAAGTAGGATGAGGAATTTATGATACAGATACAGGGATATTATTACATAAGCCTCAAGATCAGGGGTACAGATACAGGGATATTATTACATAAGCCTCAAGATCAGGGGTATAGAAATAGGTTGAACCATAAACAAGGACTGGCAAACTCTGTAAAGAGCCAGGCGGTAAATGTATTAGGTTTTGCAGGCTATGTGGTTTCTGTCATTCTGCCAGAGATAATATGAAAAGAAATGTGTTCCAATAAAACTTTATTTACAAAACAAGACAACCAGCTGGATTTGATAGAGGTTTTAGAACCCCTGGACTAAAGAATTGTCAGGACACTCTGAAACTCATCTTTGTCACCCTCCATGTGTCTGTTCTGTTGTTCTCATCCTATTGACTAGCTTCTATAGCTTCCCTGTTTCTCATGTTGGAACATAGCTTCTGAAAGCTCCAAGCTTCCAAGTCACAAGTTAAAGTTCAAATTCTCTCTTTCCCAGTCTTAATTCTAGATCCTTATGGCAGGAATGTTGCCTAGTCTTGTTCAAGTCAGGTGCTCACCCATAGGCCAACCAGTTTTGTCCAAGGGTCTGGGTCTTGATGTCTGAACAGGGTTCTGGGGTGCCAACTTCACTATAATCTCTTGGATCAGAGAAGAGGAACAGATTCCAGAAAAGGGCAAGGAACTAGGCAGACAACCCAGGAGAGTTCCTTGGTGTATTCATTCAAGCCTCTTTTTTCAGCCCTGCCCCCTAGAAGTCCCCTCACTTCCCTTTATGAAGCAAAACCAATTCCTTGCTATCCTCACATATTCTACTAGTCTCATCCTGCATTCCACCCTATCTGCCAGCAGAAAGTCTACTCATCTTTAAAGTCTTGTCTAAAGGTCACCCTTTCCCTCTTTCCTTTATATCCATACAACACTTCATTGGTACAGTGTTTTTTGTTCTGTCAGTATTTCTGTACCTTTTTCTTTTGCAGATAGTAGGTGCTCTGCTGACTGAGAAAATGACTTATTCATCTTTTCATCCATTTTCGTACTTTTTAGCGAATAGGCTCTGAGTTCCTATTTGTTGATATTAACCATATCTTCGAAGCTGTATAATTTCAAACTGAAGAAAATGCTGATTTTTATATAGTTGCATTTATACAGGAGATAAGTGTCTATTTTTAAGGAAATTATTTTAAATTTCATAAACATACATTTCCATATTTATAGTAGCCAAATTAAAGTATATTTGAAGACATAGTAATTACAGCAAAACATATTTAAAATTGTTGAATACTAAGAAGAAACAAAGTCCCATCAAGATTCCATCTTGTTATTATACTAAATTAAAGAAGAATACTACAGAAATGTCTTAATAGGAAAGGTTATAAACTGAAAATATTTAAAATTGCTCTAAAAAACAAATGGTCCAAACCGTTTAGTATGTGTGCAAGAAATTTTCCAAGAGACCTCATCACCTCGTTTCTTTGTTTCAAGAATTATTAACATTGCTCCCAGAACTCTGCTAAGCTCCCCTGCTGAAAGGAAGAAAGTAAATACAGTGCTGCAGGGAAAACTGGTTCATTTCCACTAAACTGCGAGAGGCTTGCGCTTTTGTTAAAACAGAAGCACTTGGCTAAAGAACTATTCCTAAACTATCAGTAACTACATAAAAGCTTTTTATTTAACGGCATCCTCCAGGGAGACTGCGCTGGAATGTGCAGCAGGTCTGGAAAAGGCACAGATTTGGCTCAACTGTAAATATTAGGTGCACAGAGCAAAGCCATTGTGTAAGGGTAGGGGGTGGGGCGGGTGAGGCGGGTGGGGCGGGTGGGGTCCTGATTCCCAATGTTGATAGTAGGATTCTAATTTCGCTTGGTATTTATTTTTTCTACTACAATTACAGTTTTGCTAAGAAAAATAAAATATCGGTTGTGCTCTCATCTGGGTTTCTAATTTTCAGTGTCTGCAGAAAAAGAAAACCTCTCATTTCCCTAAAAGAATCACCTTTCCGCAATCTCCAGAGTAGCTGGGAAAACAGAGGCGCGCCCAGCGTCACTGCTTCCACTGCCGCCGCCGCCGCCGCCACCTCCAGAGAGCCCGGCCCGCCCCATCCCCAGGGCCGCAGGTCCCTGGGGCTTGTCCCGCGTAGATGGTCTTGGGTGGGGATGCTCCAAACCAATAAACCACAACATAGAACCTAAGCTTGGACTTTGAACCAAGCCCTTTTGCCTAGTTTTCTTTTTCCTCGTCTTGCCGGCATCCTCGCCACCCCTCATCACACCTTTACCCCGCTTGGGGCTCCCTTTCAGCCACCTGCAGGCGGACGAGATTGACGTGAAATAAACCTGAAGGAACTCACCCTAGCAGCCACTCCAGGGGGAAACCGAAACTACAACTCCCATCATGCTCCGCCTCCGCTTCCCTCCTCCCTCTCCTCCACCCCCTCCACTGCCTTTGGCTGGCGTTGGAGAGGCGCTGAGCTTTTTTATCTGCAGATCGGGAGGGAGGAACCTAGATCCCCTTGATCTTACCCGAAGGGAGCGCTCTACTAGGTGGCGTCTGCGGTTCTCAGCCGAATTTTGCCTCCGCGCCCGCGCCTGCCCAGAGCCCAAGGGGCAGACGGTGCGTCCCGGCACGGCAAGAGAATGGTCATTCGCGTGTTCATCGCCTCCTCTTCGGGCTTCGTTGCGGTGAGCATGGCGGGGACCCGTAGCGGACTGGGGTCGGATTAGCCGGGGCTGGGGGCACCCGGTGCGGGTCCTGCGGGAGGCGCGCGGGGCTCACTCCTGCGCGTCTCTCTCCGCGCGCAGCACGTCCGGCCGGCGGTGCGAGCCGGCGCTCGCCAGGTGATCCATTCACACTTGGACAATGAAAAGGGCGGGAGCAAAGGTGGATGGGGGACCCCGGGGACCCCAGGCTCACCCCAAGCTTACCCTGCACCGCCAGAGAGGGAGACAGCGCGGGAAGCCCCCAGCTCCAGTTTTGTGGCTCGGAAATTTGGGCAAGGGGTGGTAAAGAGCTTCAGGGTCCTACTTCCCTTGGTGTTAATAACTCCTGATTTTGGACTTTAAGCCTGGTTAAGTTTTGTGCGGGAGCTTTTTCGGCTGCTTGTTTGCTATCCTAGCTCTTGAATGAAACAAGTTTAAGTGGGAATTGCTCTCCACCCTACCTTCCGCGCTAAATAAATTTCTTTAGTATTATAACCTGCGCAAAGAACAGTAGACCAGGTTTTTCCTGTTGTGCCAGGATTTTTTTTTTTTTTGCCTTGACCACTGTAGATATTTTTACTTCTTTTGCAAATGTGTGTTTGGATTCTTCCCCCTGTAATGCTGTGGTCAGTTTCATCTGGGGGATGTATAATGGTTGTATTAGTTATTGTAAGTTACTTAATTTGGTCGATGTTCTTGAATATTTTTAGGAAGAAGAGAAGTAGATTTAAGACTTTAAGGAAAATTTAGTAGTATACTTGATAGTCCCATGAGTAAGACATGTAGCAGTGTTTTACATGATTATTAAGACTTGGTTTGCTTAGCTAAGAGTTAAACTATGGATTTAAGAGGCTTTTTGGGTGAGATATATAATACATATATAATAAGTACATCAGAAAGTGCAGTATTGATTGCTAAAAATTTGATCTAGTCAGTTGACTGCCCAGCAACTCAACCCGATTGTCCCAAAATTTGTTTGTGAAGCAGGTGGGATGGAGGATGGAATAAAATGTTGTTTGCAAATCCTTATAAGGCACTGAGGCTTTTTATTTAAAAAGAAATCAACACTGTAGTACAAAAAAGTCTCCCTTTTGCATTAGGAACAATAGATGGGAAATGCCAACTTATCTCCATATGCAGACATGCCCTGGTCCCCAGACACCTGCTAGTTTTGGTGTTTCTAGTTATTTGTGATTGCTTAGTCATACCTGCCTTTTATAGAGTTCTCCACTGAAGCTACCTTTTATGTGTTTGGAAACCCATACTGTTTTGTGGATAGAGTTTTTCAAAGCACTTCTTTATAAGAATGCTACAGAGCTTTTGGTTTCACCACCAACTAGCATGCTTCAGTAATTGTTCCAGTAGCGCTTTATTGGTTGTACAAAGGATGGGATACTTTAAAGTATTAAGAAGTCTGCTATATTGGATAAGTCAAAGTCAAAACTTGAGGTAATTACTTGCCTTATCCTGTCAATGGACAGTGTATATCAAGATAGTTCTAGAACCCTGCATCTCTGTTTTCTCCATTCCATTAACAAATATTTATTGCCAGCCTATTATGGGCCTTTTTAATTTTTAATTTTAATGTTCTGTTTTGCATATGTAGAGCTAAACTTAAGAGACCTAAATATTTTTTAATTTAAATTTTTTTATCCTCACCTGAGGACATGCTTATTGTTTTAGAGTGAAGTGAAGAAAGGGAGAAAGAGGGAGAGAAACATCTATGCGAGAGACAAACATCAGTTGGTTGCCTTTTGTACATGCCCCTAACTGGGCACTGAACCCGCAGCCTAGGCATGTGCCCTGGATGGGAATCAAACCTGTCTCTTTGGCCTACAGGACGATGCCCAACCAACTGAGCCACACAGGCAAGGGTGGAACCCTGTTTTAATGCAGTCTCTTAACTAGTGGAATATGCTTGGATAAGGTGCTCCATCTCTGCCTGAGTTTGTCTTCTGTAGAATGAAGAATTGTGTGATGAATAATTCAGAATTGCATTCTAGTTTTAAAATGCTTTGACTTCATCAGTTGGGTAAATGTGGATAAACCCTCTCAACAGCTTTCTTTAATTCAGCAATATACATATAAGCCCTAAAGTGAATTTATTTTTCTTTGGTGCTTTACTATGATGTCTCAAGTCCCCTCACCGTCCTGTGTTCTGACATTGTTTGATTTGAGCTGGAAGACTTACTCTGTTATCACATATGTATAGCCCATAAGACTAATTATCTACTTGCTGGACCCAATCTTTTCAAGTCTCAGTTAATTCTCAGCCTTAGTCTCTCCAGTTGTAATATTTTCTATATCTGTACACAGTTTTGCTGTAATTATATAATATTGATACTTTTGCAATGATAACTTTATGCTCAGGTACAAGAATAATGATTTCCAAGAGATAATGAAGTTAAATCAACTGTTGGGCTGGGGATGCTAATAGGGCTTATAGCATTAAGCTGTATTAAGCTTTAATGGCATAACTGTGCAGTTTTCCCTCTAGCAGTGTTGTGTTGACCATTGGCACTTTTATTTGGTGACCAGCCATGACCATCAAGTGCATAAGAGAGCAAATAATTTGATTCCCAAGTCAGTTTGATTTTAGCTGAAAGTTTTATTAAACCTCAACCTCAAGGGAAGAATGTGACCAGAATTAGATTTAGCTTAGTAAGTCCCAGGAATTTCTAAAAAGATGGTCTACCCCAATCAGCAATAGATTCAAACATTCTATTTAGAGAAAATGCTCATATCTTTTTCTGATTTCCCCAACTCTCTGGCTTCAACATATAACAGTGGTAGTTGAAATCATTTAACACCAAAGGGTGATTGCCCTTTTATCCCCCCTGGCTCCAGGTAGAATCTGCTTTTACTAGGAAATGAAAATGATTCCACATTATTATGATAACGGATATCTGAAAAATCAGATTTCTTATGCACCTGATAGTGTCATTGTCATTCATATTGTAGTGATGGACATTTTATTTCAGTCTTAGGACAATAGTGTATTTGGCTTATCCTGGTTGTATACCTAAAGGGGGAGGTCTTGGTAACTTTATACAGGAAATACAGTAATATGAATTTTTAATATAAAAACATTGAAATCAGTCAGTTATTTCATTCATCCATTATTTAATTCATTCAGTAAGTATTTTCTAAGGGTTTGCTGCTTGCCTAGCTCTGTCCTTGATATTTTAGGGGGACTAGAGGAGAATAGAAGGTGTGGTCTTTGTCCTTAAGGAATTCACGTGGGGACCAAGTGGGGAGATAAGATAGGAAAGGTAAAACCACTCGTAATAAAGTACAGCCCAAGGACATATGCCTCTTTCAGGAACATTCTTACCAGAGATAGAAATAATATAGGCAGCAGAGGGATGCATTGCAGGATGTCAGATAAGGAGGAAATGTGCCAGAAATCATGAAATATGCATGTGGGAGCCTTAGGCAGATGGCAGGGAGAGGGATTGAGTTAGATTTGGAGCCTGGGAGTTAGTGCATAAGCCCACCTTGTTCAGGCTGGAAAGGGAGGAGCTTTGGGTGGGAGACAGCAGGCAGCAGAGGACCCCATGGACCCCTTTTGAGGAACAGTATAGTCTCAGAGTCCTTGAAAGACGCCCATGATAACACGCAAACTCCGTAGTATTCAGTGTCTCTGAGATGTCCTCGGTCTCTGCAGCTTGCATGCTCTCTGGAGCCTTTTCCCCCAGGGCACAAGCTGCTCTCTGACAGGGAGGGACCTCTGGTATGTGATTTCAGTAAAACACATCCCGCCCCCACCCCCACTCCCCGACATTGACTGAAATTTTTCAAGAAAGAAATAGTTTTTTATTCTTCATTAAAGTTTATAAACTCAGTTTTTAGAGTTGAAGAAAACATAAAGAGATTTTTAGTGAAGTCCAACTACATAATTTCACAGAGAAGGGAATTTGGGCAGAGATTCAATGGCTTTTCCTGAGGTCATTTATGTCAGTCAGTGCACAGCTGAGGGTTAAATGGAAGCCAGGTCTCCTGACTCCTGAATGTATTCATTCCTGTGTTCATTCAACAATGCATTAATTCACGCATGGATTGATTCTTGCATTCATCAATCATTGAATACATACTAAATACTGGGATCTGTGTTAGGTATTGTTAGGTGCTAGTTGTGGTGTATGTGATGGTCAGGAGAACGGATTTAGACTCTGCCCTTGTGGCACAAATCATTGCTGACTCTATAGCTGAAAGACTTGGGATGCAAAACATTTGATCAAGGAGAGTGAGAGACTTGCCAGCTTGGGGGATGTTTCCACAGGCAAGGTGAAATGAGCTAGACAGCAGTCTATCCCTGGATGTTGGAGTGGAACCTTCATTGGGAACAAAAGTTATAGAGGAATTGGAAGCAAAGTTGGAAAATATGGAGCTTTGCCCAGGGCTGCAACTATGTTTTCAACTGTTTTCAAGTAGGGTGAGGGCGGCAGGAGGACACGTAGAAACTATATTCAGAGTTGTCTTGCTCTTTGCAATTGCTCTGCATGACATAACTATTTTAAGCATGCAATGGTCAGTTAAGCAATTGCATCTCCACAGAATGAATTTAGTGACACTTCACTGTGTGAGGAAGCTACCAAAATGAGTTCCAAGGCAGTCCAAGTCAGGATGTGACTGTAGAACAGACTGGACATTAATTCCTAAGTAATGCCAATACAGGAAGGAGTTAGTAAGGGTAAGCCTGGGCTCCTTAGCATCTTTAACTCATTAAATCTTTGGAGTCATATGGCCAGGTACTGATAGTTATTAACTCCCATTTAACAGTTGAAGAGACAGAAGTTAACTGATCTGATGAGATCACATGCAAGTAGATGGTGGGACCCAGAGTAACCCTCTACTGGGCAGCTGATTCCAAAACTCCTAGAGCAAAAGCTCACCACTGTGGGCACTGTGGCGCCCTGCGTGAATGAATGAGAGTACCAGGGACTCTTGACATCCTGCAGTGTGCTGGACAGTTCCCTATAAGGACCGCCTCATGCAGAATGCCAGTGGTACCTCAGAGGAGGAACAGTGCCAAAGGGCATTGGCAGGGGAAGGTGTGGAGTGAGGTTCGGGAAGAGGTGGGACATACAAGAAATGATCAGCAGCAGAAACATATCAGGATGCAAGGAAAAGGATGTGATTGTTAGAGGAGGTCGGGCTGGGAAAGTGTGTGTATTAGTTTCCTAAGGGCTGCCATTAACAAAGTACCAAAACCTGGGAGACTCGAACAACAGAAACTTGTCTCACAGTTCTGGAAGCTTGAAGTCAAGAACACGGTGTCAGCAGGGTTGCTTCCTCCTGAGGGCTGTAATAGAGACTCTTGTTCCATACCTTTCTCCTCTCTTATGATGGTTTGCTACCAGTCTTTGGGGCTCGTAGCGGGTAGGTATATCGCCATGATACCTGCCTTCGTGTTCATATGAGTTCTTGTGTGCATGTCTGTCTCTGTGTCCAAATTTCCCCTTTTTATAAGGACACAGTTCTGTTGAATTAGAGCCCACCCTGATGACCTCACCTTAACTTGATCATCCGCCAAGACCCTATTTCCAAATAAAGCCACATTCGTAATTACCAGGAGTTAGGACTTCAACATCTTTTGGGGACACAGTTGTACCTATGACAGCATATAATGTGAGAGTAGAAATAGAAAGACTAATTAATGGAGCTTCCCCCTTTAACTGAAAAGATTTTGAGCAAATTTCTTGAATCTTAAAGGCAGCAGCTGGATATGTAACTATATGGAATTGTAGTTGATGTACAAGGTCTGTTGCTAGGAGGGGAGATTTATCAATATCCCAAGTGAACACCTCACCTCAGTCTTTGTAGTTCATTTTAATATTTCCAAAATTTGTTATTTTTATTCTACAGTAATATTTTAAACTTGTAAATATAAATATGATCAAGGTCATGGACTTCTTTATGAAATTAGGGGCTTTTTACCCATTTGTTTTAGGATACTTTCAATAAATGTATCTACCTATTTGAGGAAATGAAGTCTTGACAAACATTTCTAATATGAAGTATAAGGTGGTTTCCACAGTACAGGAATGTAAGACTACTTGAGTCTTTCTTCTGTTTCTCAATTTTTTGATCAAAAATAGAAAAAGAAAGCAACTATGATGGGAAAAAGAAAAACAAAAACATCTCAACAGTTCAGTAGGAAGCATTGTAAGATACTAACTCCAAAAAATATTTCTTCTTTAGATTTTTTTAATGTTTAATTTATAAAATGTTCAAATATAAATTGTGGGTTTTTTCCCCAGTACACTTAGAATTGGGAGATGGAGTAGAAAAAGTCTAGATCCTTGGTGAATATTTCACTTTTCAAAGTAAAAATTAGTGCCCTGGCTAGTGTGGCTCAGTGGATTGAGTGCTGGCCTGCAAACCAAAGGGTCACCAGTTCAATTCCCAGTCAGGGCACATGCCTGGGTTGCAGGCCAGGTTCGCAGTTGGGGGCGCAAGAGAGGCAACCACACATTAATGCTTCTCCCTCCCTTCCCTTCTCTCTCTAAATAATAAATTAATAAATAAAAGTAAAAATTAGGTGAAATACTGATCATTATATATAAAAGTTTAAAATAATTTATTTTGAAATGCATATTTAAAAATGGGATCAAGAAATTATTTAAGCTGCTAAATGTCAATTTTTTTAAAAGTTACTCTCTCAAACTCTAAACTCATAATGAGACCCTTTTGGGTTTCAGCAGTTTTTCAGCAGGAATCTCTCTAATCTGTGTTATTGTAGATATAGAGTTAATAGTAACTTAGGTTGTTCTGAATGAAATTACATTCCTGTATGTTATTTTTCTGATTAATTTTTGTTATACTAATCCATTATGCAAAAAAGGACTTAAGCTTTCCAAATTAGAAATTTAGTGAATATTTTTCTATTAACTGGCAAATGCTTATTAATATTTGATGGAGATTTTCCACTTATGATTATCTACAATTATCTTTTTAGTGTCCTCTTTATAGCTATAGCTCAGAAACATGTCATTGAACCTTTCTGTTGAGTGGTTTTTTAGACCAGCAGGGATCTGTAATGTAATGCCTAGTTTTGGGAGGTGGTGGGGGTGGGAGGAAGAGTTAAGAGATTGGTAGCCTGTACCAGTCAGTCGCATGCTACTGATTAGTGCAGTAGGCTTATCTGTGTTTATCTGCCAGCACTGGCTAGTTCCTCAGCAACTACACTATGGTCATTTAAAGTTAGTGTTGTTACTTCTTTTATGTTTGATTGCTTCTTCCCAAACTCTAAAAAAGAAATCAATCTAGGAAAAGTGCTTAATTGAATGTTTCCCTTTTGGACTTTTGACAGCCTTACTGTTGGACTGAAAGCTGAACTAGAGGCTGGCAGACTGGAGCCCCCTCTACCTACAAACCCAGATTTAGGTAGAGGTGCTGCCACTGGGAAATTTGAGGACAATATGGTTGGTCCCCTGGAACTGTTTCCCTCTGCACTTTATCTTAGCCAAAAGGCTGAGAAACGATGGTTTCCAACCTCTGTTGCCATTGGCAGCTTGTTTATTCCTGAGTGAACCCGAGTCTTTTGGGCTGGCTCAGTATCTGGCAGAATTCCAAAGGAGGTTTCCTGGAACTGACCCCGAAAGTAGAAAAGCAGGGGTGTGTGTACATCAGGGTGTGTCTGTCTTCTTGTGGAACCTTTGTGGGCTCTCTGCCAATATTGGTTTAGAGTTCCAGAAGCCGGAAATGGAATGTTAGCTGTGACTGAGGGCAGAAGGTTCTAGGTATTATAGGGTGCATTTTCCATTTCATACTGGTAATGGCCCAGATCAGGAAATGGCTTTTTGTCATCTTCAATCTAGTGGCTTTGGGAGTGGAGGACTGAGTGTAAGAGAGATCCAGTTTGGTGACTTGCTTGATGGGTCATTTTAGATATTTGGTAGATGCATATAAAGTTAAAATAAGTAGCTCTTGCTGCATACCAATCCAATATTATAATGAAAACAAAACCCCCAAAATAACAGCAACAACATAGCTTTTGAGTAGTTTATTTTCCTTCTGTGGGTTGCATAAGGAGTGGGAGTGTAGTCTTCTTCATTCAGGACATTCCCATGTGGATTGAAGTTTATTGGTTTTCTGTTTTGGTTATTATATTCATTAGGACAGTTCGTTTGAATGGGAATCGGCCATTTCTCAAAGAATGGATCCCCTGTTGATAGGTGAGTTTGGGGTTGTACTGTCCTTTTATGATAAACTACTACCTAGCCTAAGTAGGTGTTTGGGTTGACTATCAGCTGATATATTTGATTCTGGAGTCACTTTATTTTCAGCCTAGTGTCTATTTCTGCCCCATCTATGGATTATATATCATTGGAGGACAGGGTTCCCTCATGGGTAAGGCAGGGACTGAGTCCAAATCCTGGATCTGCCATTGAGGAGGGATGTGGCCTTAAGCAAGCAGCCTCAGCTTCTTCATTTGTACAAGTGGGATGGGAATGGTACCTTCTGTATAGGATTGTCATGAGCACTGAATGAATGAAGTATTCCCCATAAGTTATTTAGCGGAGTGTCTGCTACATAGTGAGTACTTAGTATATGTTATCTATTCTTTCTGTTATTTCATCAGCAATAGTAGTAATAGCAGTAATAAAAAGTAAAAAATATAACCTTGGATCATGTAAGATCATCAGTCATCAAAATATTATGCACAGTGTATAGTACTTACTAAGCTGAGGGTGCATGCTGGTTTAATTTTTGGAGAGTTTTTAGTAAATTTATAAAGAGTTTTCAGGTGAAATTTGAATTAATAAGAATATTACAGTTTGAGGTCATTCCTCCATGCAAACTACTTAATTAGAGTTCCGTAATGTGTGAACATGTTATGATTATATAGCATCTTGTACACAAGTCACTAAACTGGAATTAATTTACTACCTACAAAGTGCTTACTATTATGCAAATGGACACTATTCTTTGCTGTGCGTAGTATATGATTTTAAGAGTTCTGGCTTGATTTAAAGCTTCCTAAACTTGTCAAGTAGATTTCATAACAAATGACATCTCTTGACTGGTAGTGGCTGCCTGGAGAGCTGGCAGGAGGTTTTGGAGCCCAGGAAACAAGCAGTGATTGACTGTTGGTGTCTTCTCTGGCACCAGAGGAGGGAGGGCTAGGACTTATGCCACAAACATGCCATTCCTATCTTAGACTGTGCAGCTGGACTCTGTCTTTCAGATTTGTGTACCTGAATGTAGACTATTTTGAGTCTATGACAGAAATATGAGACACCAAGCTGAATTGATGGATAATATCCTCTGCAAACATCTCACTCCAAATTTGGGGGTGTGGGTGGTGGAGAAGGACCAGTATCTCTGTGTTTAACGAAGATAAGTGTATTTCCCAGCAAAGACAGTGATTATCCTGACTGTGAAACAGAATGCTGAATCTTAATGCTTGTGGCATATAGTTGGGTGCTTTCAAACCTGGCACATGGCAGGTGGATGGGTGGTAAATGAGGTAATGGGGGCTTTGTGGGAAGAGGTAGTAGAGACAGGAGAGGGAGGGAGACACTGGAATAGGCCGACCCTGGGATATGCCTGTCCACCATGCTGAGCCTTGGGGCATTGAAAGGTCAGGCTCAAGTGAACAATGAGTGTTTACCTGTGCCCAGCAATGTGATAGTTCCTGCAGGTTATTTAAACCTTACAATGACCCTATGAACTGTGGTTAATTATACCTGTTTTACAGATGAGAATATTGAGGTACAGGGTGTTTAAGTAACATAAGGATCATTCAGCTCAGTGAATTCAGGTTTGAGTCCCCCATCTTCTGATTTTGC
Organism: Furipterus horrens; assembly: GCF_987537825.1. Taxonomy (NCBI): domain Eukaryota; kingdom Metazoa; phylum Chordata; class Mammalia; order Chiroptera; family Furipteridae; genus Furipterus; species Furipterus horrens. The sequence goes on from NW_028327176.1 coordinate 125,358,889, forward strand.
GTCTGGTACTTTTTCAGTTACCCCACATTGCCTCCTAGAAGAGCCCACTATCAGAGACCAATGCGAACCTGGGTCCCACTGACCCAGAAAGCTGGCTAGGATTACAGTGTGTGTGCTCAAGCTAAATAAAGGGGAGGGGCAGGACTCCTAAAGAACAATTTCAGGGGTCTCCATTCAGCTGTTGAGCAAGTAATTGTAGGCACAGTGTCCTCGGGCATGTGAAAGCAATTGCTTTGCTTCTGCAGAGACTGATAAAAGCTATAAGGATTATGGGTTGAAATGGAAAGTGAATATGCGATTGTCCTCATTGTCATCATCCTAACAACTACCACTCACACCACATGCAAGAAGTACTCAGGGCTTTTTGTTTATTTTTCTTACTTAAAGTAACTTGGCATGGTAGCCATTCATATTTGTGTGTTCTCTCTCTCAGGAAACTGCTGAAGTTCAGAAACTTGAAATAACCTGCCTTGTCACACCCATGTCTGTGCCATCCTATCTCCTAATGGCCATGTCTCAGAGCCAGAGGAAGGAATTGGAGATTAAGGGGACATTAGAATAGGGGGTGCTCTGAATGGACTGTTGAATGTTGTGTTGGGTGTCCTGAATCCAGATTTGCTTCAAATGAGATTCTCTTGCTTTGTGTGATAAAGTTGAGTAGAACTGACTGGATGTGTTCAACTGAAGGGAGCAGGTTGAGATGGGAGGGTGGGAGGGGGGTGTAAAAGGGTAACGTGGAAGGAAGGATTTAGCCCAGGGATAGGGTTGAGGGCAGAAATATTTAATCTCCTGGGACTTTTGGGCAACATGAAATGTACTGGGACAAATGGTAATGGTGGGAGTGTGTGCATTCATTTTATTTATTTTGGATCCTGGGTTCCTGGGAGACATTTTCTCCATGGGGTGATGATTTCCTGTTTTCTACCCTGCAAATAAAGTATCCATTTGGTAGAGTTTATCAGTATATTGCAGCCTGCTGTGGGAGTTCAAAGCAAGAGTTAGTAGAAAGTGGGAGGCCAGGGTCAGGGCTGTTGGTGGTTGGAGGGGAGGGAGGGAGGGCCTCTGGGAGTGCAGGCTGTTCTGTGTGTAAAGGGAATAATGTAATCAACACCTGCAGGAAGGCAGGAGGGCCCACAGGAGCGGGTATGCAAAGCCACTGTTCATATACTTCACAAAGACCGGAGTCTTTACGTGTAATTTACAGAGGGAGCCTCATAAACTTGGTAAACAAGAAATTTATGTGATGCAAGCAAGGTAATACATGGAAAGGATGTGGATTTTAGGAACACAAAGACCTGAGTACAAATTATGACTCTGACACCCTAACCAGCAGGATGACTTAGCAAGTCTTTTAAGGTCTCTGGATCTCAGCATCCCCATGTGTATAGTTGTTGGAACTTAGTGAAATGCCAGCCATTAATAGTGTGAGTTTCATTTAAATTTAAGCCAGCAATAATTCTGTTGTCTTCTGTGAATTCTCAACTTTAAGTAAACATTAAGATTTAATTAAAGAAAAAAAGTTTTCCTTATTATCAGACAATGGGTTTTGAGTTTGATGAAATCCATTTATAGGAAGACCTGAAACTGACATTGTTTATTAGGGTTAGTAAAGGTTCCTGGCTGGAACTCCTTTGTTTTTGACTTAACATAGTGTTTTAATTTTAATTTTTTTTGAGCCAAGATTTTAAATACTGGGAGACACCCCCCCCACACACACACATACACACACACACTATTTCCTGCTCCTCTTAATCAATCAAAGGTCTCTTGACCCCACTGTCTTACTCCATCATGGCATGGATGGATCCATTGGAACTAGTTAATGGCGGCCCCTTCATCCAGGCATCTACGCTTGGGGCCACTACAGCACCCCACCATTCCCACCATCTTCCCAAGTCTGAGCTATTTGTTTCGGAACTTGTGATAATGCTTTTCTCTTATAATAGAAACTATTTTTTGTCTATCAAAAGTGCAAAACCACAAGGTTATATTGAGAGGGTTTTATATGTTTCATGAAGCATGGCAGCCAATGAAAAGTTTTTTGTGGAAGAAAGGAAATAATAGCCCTAAATGGTGATTAGGTGTTCATTGGCTTCATTCCTTTATGTTAACTGCCTGACTGCTGTGGGCGTTTGAATATTCAACCTTGTGGAGGTTAATTATGGGGGATAAATAAAAAGTGTGTCTCTTTCCTATGTGTGCTTGGTGCTAGCCTCCCAGCCATTCGGTAGTCTCAGCATTGCTGTTTGAGGTCATTGTACTCTAGGACAGAACGTTTTTGAAAAGCTTACAGGTGAAGTTGATCATACCTAAACCAGTTTATCACCAGCATCACTATTGACATGTTGAACTGGATAATTCTTGTTGTGGGAGGTTGTTTCATGTATTGTAGTCCTAGAGCAGCATGGCTGCTCCCTACCTACTGGATGCTAGTAGTCCCCCTGCATCCCAGTTGTGACAACCAACAACTTACCCAGACATTTTCAAATGTCCCTTGGGGAGCAAAATCACCCCTGATTGTGAACGCCTGCTCTAATCTGTAGTAGCAGAGAGGAAATGCACACAGCATGAGAAGATTCAAATTTTCTTAACACCAAATGAACTGAAGAGATCATTTAACTCATCTTCCTCTTCTGGTGAGGTGTGAGCCGTTAAGTGACTAGGTCAACCTTACACTGCTTGTCCTGATATTTGTAGAGCAGTGGAGGTATTGTGGACCTCGAATACTGCATTGGGAATTAGGAGAGTTGGAGTCTGGTTCTGGTGATGCCATTGAATTAGCTGTGTGTCTTTGGACAAGAAACTTAGCTTCTTTGGGCTTTAGGTTTCTCATGGTGTTGTTTTTGTTTTTTTTTGATTGAGATATGTCATATGCCATGAAATTCACCCTTTTCCGTTGTAGGTTTCAGGGGTTTTTAGCAGGTTCACTGTTGTGTAACCATCACTACAATCTATTTCCAAAACCTTTCATCATCAAAACCCCAAATCTATTAGCAGTCACTCCCCATTCCTTCATCCCTCCAGCCCCTGGCAACTACTAATTTACTTTCTCTCTCTATGCATTTGCATATTCTAGACATTTCATGTAAATTGAATCATACAATAGGTGCCCTTTCAGTCTGGCTTCTTTCACTTAGCATAATGTGTCAAATTTCATGCATGTTGTAGAATGTATCAGCACTTCATTTTCTTGTTTATCTGAATAGTATCCTGTTTTATGAATATATGACATTTATTCATCAGTTGATGGATGTTTGGTTTTTTTTTTCTCATTTTTGGCTATTATTCATAATGCCTCTTTGAACATTTGTATATAAGTTTTTATGTTTTCAATTCTCTTGAATGTATACCTAGGAGTAGAATAGTGATTCATATGGTAACTATATATTTAACACTGTAAGGAACTGTCAACTTGTTTTCCAAAGAGGCTCTTTTATTTTACATCTTCACTAGTAATTATGAGGGTTCCAGTTTTTCTACATCCTCACGGGTGTGTGGTGCGTGTGTTTAAGAGCTCTTCTAGCTCTTGAGTTTTTGTTTTGTTTCATTTTGCTTCTATTCCATAAACAAATGTGTGTAAAACAGAATTGAGTGTTTAGGGAATATATGTTTTGGAAATTAATTGAATTAATCAGTTCTTATATGGTTATGAGAACCTTCCCTTGCCTAGTGTTCAGTCATGTTCAGGATGCAGAATGAGTATATGGCATTACTTTTATCTCCTGTCCCCCAACAAATAACTCATAACCTGATTGAGGGAAAAAGATGAACACAGAAAATGCAGGGCAACACATTCATGCAGAATACAATGCTAAAATTATCCAACCTGTAGGTAAGTCGCAAGGGCAGGTATATTTATTTGGATGAGGGAAAAGAAAGTCATACTCAGGGCTAGGCAGAAGAAAAGCATCTCTTGAGTTGGGAAGGTGTCTGTTTTTAAAATTTTAGAAGACTTCTCTTAAATAAAAGGCTCCACTGGGAAGTAAAGACTTTGTTTCCAAAATATTTTGTATTACTTTGTGAACTGGAACCGATGTCATTCTCCCTGTTCTTTCTTGTCAGACATGAATTTGATTTATATGTCTGTGCTGCCCTTTGTTTGAAAGTAGATGACTCCTTTTGCCTTGGTATTTCCTGTAGTGTGAGAGCAAGACAAATGGATGCTCTATAGTTAGTTCCACAGAGATATTTTAATAGCAAGCTTGGTTCAAGAGATAATTAACAGGAATGAGATGATTAATAATTCACCTTTTGAATTCCTTTTCCATTAAAGAGGGGGGAGTGTCATCCTTTAAAAAGATTAAATCTGTGTTTTTGGTTCAGAAAACTTAGAAAAACCTCATTGGGTCTTGAGAGCTGAGAGCTTCAAGACCTAACTTTTAGCCTGATATTTGGGCCTTTGTGATCTGGTTCTGATGTCCCTTTGCAGCATTTTCTCTCAGTATTTGGGCTACTGCATAAATACACCAGACTTTTTTCTTTTCTGCCTTCTGTGTCTTTTCTCATGCCATTTTCTTTGCCTTGATGGTGCTTATCCTGTATTGGGACTAGTCAGAGTCCCCTCTTTTATTTGAAGCCGGGTCCAATAACATTTTCTTTTTCTTTTTAAAGTATATTTTATTGATTATGTTGTTACAGTAGTTCCAGTTTTTTTCCCCTTTGCTCCCCTCTGCCCAGTACCCCCCTTTCCTCCAGTAGCCCCACGCCCCCTTAGTTCATGTTCATGGGTCGTGCATATAGGTTCTTCGGCTTCACCCTTTCCTATATTATTCTTAACTTCCACCTTTCTGTCTATTTTGTACCAACTGATTATGCTTCTTAATCCCTGCACTGTTTTCCCATCTCTTCCCCCCCACCTCCCAGCTGATAACCCTCCAAATGATCCCCATACCTATGATTCTGTTCCTATTCTGGTTTGCTTAGTTGGATTCTGTTTTTATTTTTTAGATTCAGTTGTTGATAGTTGTGAGTTGTCATTTTAGTGTTTATAGTTTTGATCTTCTTTTTCTTAAGTAAGTCCTTTTGACATATCATATAATAATGGCTTGGTGATGATGAACTCCTTTAGCTTTACCTTGTCTGGGAAGCACTTCATCTGCCCTTCCATTCCAAATGATAGCTTTGCTGGATAGAGTAATCCTGGTTGCAGGTTGCCTTTCATCATGTTGAATACTGTTTGCCAGTCCCTTCCTGCCTGCAAAGTGTCCTCTGAGAAATCAGCTGATAGTCCTATAGGCAGCCCCCTGTAGGCAACTCTCTGCCTCTCTCTTGCTGCCCCCAGGACTCTCTCTTTATCTTTCACCTCTAGCATCTCAGTCATGATGCACCCTGGTCTGGTCCCCTCTGGGTCCAGCTCACCCAGGCACCTCCGTGCTTCCCGGACATGTATGTCCATCTCCTTCGCAAAATTTGGGAAGTTTTCCTCATTTTTTTCAATTCTTGCTTCCTCATTCTGCACTGGTTGACTGCTTTTTCTTATGTTCCAAATCATTGATTTGAACCCCGGTTTCCTTCCCTTCACTATTGATTTTGTGTGGATTTTCCTTCATTTCACTTAGCATAGACTTCACTTCTTATGTGTTTGACGTACTCAAGCATATCTGTCAAGCCTGTGAGCATCTTTATCACCAGTGTTTTGAATTCTGCGTCTCTTAGATTGTGTGTCTCCCCATCTGTTAGGTTTGCTGTCTCCTCGTTGGTTAGTTCTCCCACTGGAACCTTGATCCGTTTTGCCTTTTGGGCCATACTTCTCTGTCTCCTCATTCTGACAGGTTCTTGTGTTAGTTTGCCTGCACATCCCAGGTAGAGCTGTTGCTCCTGTTACGTCATAAGGGGCAGAGCCTTAGGGATTCATCAGTACAGGGCAACCTGTTTCACCACGTAGTGTCGCTGTATGTGGAGGAGGGGTTCGAGAGGGAACAATGCCACCTGACCAGCACTCGCCCCCTTTTCAGGCACCTCTCCCACTTCCACACTGGACTGGCGCCCCTCTAGCTGCTGCCCTGGCTGTCGTTCCCAGAGTGGGTGGGTCTGCGGACATTCTAGGACTGTGAGGGCCCTTTAAACAAGTGGACTCTACTGAGACCGGCAGTTTCTGCCTCCACTCCAACCCCTACTGGTCTGCATAGTCAGAAGCAATGAGGCTTCATTTTCCCTGGTGCTGGGACTGTGAGCTGCTAGGTCTGGTGAGGAGCTGGGAACACTCCCCAGGTGTCCCTCCTGACTTTAAAACGTGTGACTGTGCTTTCTGCCGGCCCACCGCTGCTGCTGCTGCTGCTGCCACCACCACACCACGCCCTCTCCACCCCGGCTCCGCCCTTCCTACTGTCTGGATGAGTATTTCTTCTTTATATCTTTGTTTGCTGGACTTCCATGCAGTTTGATTTTCTGGAACTTCTGATTGTTTCTAGTTTTGAGGTAGTTGTATTCCTTCTTAGTTGTGGGGGGAGATGCAGCCAGTCTGTCTACGCCTCCATCTTGGCTGTAAGTTCTCCCAATAACATTTTCCAATGAAGTGTACCTCACTCCCCTCCCATCCTCCTTCACCCTCCACATTGGGAGTGCTCCACCTCCCTCGCCTTCCATGGCACAGTCTGTGAACTTCTTTTCTGTGTCCTCAATACAGTCCACCCTTGGTTATAAGTATTTTGTACATAGGTTATTTGAACTACAAGTTCGAAGTTCTTTTAGGTTAGGGACTATTTCATTCGTCTTTTTATTCCTCCAAGTTTCCTATTAGAAAACTTGGCATATAGTATTTATTGAACAAGTGAAAAAGAAATATTGTTTCTGTAGCTTCTGTATCAGAAATAGAAAGCTGTATCAAGAGTTTACAACCATGTCTAAGTGGGACTGGAGGAGAGCATGTAGACAGAAGTGTGCTTTGGGAATTATAAAGGCTGCAAGGGACATGATTGGTTTTACTGCTTCTTAAATAAGTGACATGAAGGATCTATATTATAACAGGTAATTTATTATAGTATGACTTCTCTTATCCAGATATCAGTTCTGGAGCCCCTGTGTGGAGTGAGGCTGGAGACCTAGCAGGAAGCAGAGAGGCCACTGAGAGGTGATGGGCTGTTGTACATTCTGCAGGGTTGCAGGCTGCCCTTCACAGCCTTACCCGGAAAACTGAATAAAGTAGGCCACAGCGGTCTTTGACCCACTGAGAGGAAGCTCTGAGAAGTGACAGCTGCCTTCTGAAGGCGGAAGCGGAGAATAGCAGATGTGCAGCCCTGGCCGTTCGGTGTGAAGCTGAGCAGCAGGCTCTGATGCATGCGTAGGCTTCGAGGTTGTGGCACCACAGCAAACACAAAAACTAACCTTGGAGGTGGTTCTTCGTCCGGAACAGAGTCAGTCAGGTGGGGCATATTTTTGTTTGATGTGCAGGCACATGTGATGATGCATTTTGGAAAGATTTCTAAACTAAAAATAGTTTAAAATAAAATAAGTTTGTGAAGGGGTGAGCTTCAATTATACAGAAAGCCTCAATCTCGACTTCCAGGAGAAAGGAACTTATTTGCTGCTAACTATCTCCCTGTTGCAGCTCCTTATTTGCCTTCCATTTTCCTTTCTTTCTACCTTCATATATAGCTGTAGACTCTTTCCTCCTCACCACGCAAGCTGTTTATTTTCTGTTACTTCTTTCTCTATTTCTGATGCTGTGCTTTTGTTCTTTTCTTGTAGATCGCTGTAGCTTTGCAGCCCTCCCCATGCTCCTACCCCACAGAGGCCGGCCTTTTGGCTGCCCAGGCCCTGTAGGCACTTGTTTGTTTTGTTACAGAAGTTAGTTACTTCTTGGCAAGCCCTACCCACCCCACCCCCACCCCCACCATTAGACTATGTGTTGCATCATTTTAAAGGCCTTGTTTTGTCATCTGTGTTCCCTTAGTGCCTAGGGCAGTGTCTAGCACATGGAAAGGTCTTTGCAAGGTCTTGTAAAAACCTGTTGAGTTAACAACAGCCCCTTGACCTTTAAGATTAAGAGTCTTTGATTTTTCTTTGTGCTGGTCCTCATGCTGCTCTCTCTCTCTCTCTCTCTCTCTCTCTCTGCCCCACTCCTGCCCTCCCTCCTTTCCTCCCTCTCTCTTCCTTTCTGTCTCTCTCATTCTCCTTTGTTAATTTCTCCACTTACTCATTTGAGTCAAGATGGAATGCAGAATCATATGGCTGAAGACAGAGAAATCTGAGGTGCAGACACCAGAATTTGGAGGTACTCTTCAAGACACACTATCTTATCTGGAATGCAGAAATTAGGGTCATCAATGGGAAGGGAAGTGCCTGTGGAGATCTGCAAAAGCTGTGAAAGCTCCTAGTGATGAATGTGTCAGATCAAAACAGAATTAAGGGGTCCAGCTGAAGTTAGATGGTGGCGTTTCAGCAGACAGGGCATACTAGCATTGCTCAGTGAGTAAGTAGCCCAAGGAAGGCAGAGAAAGCTGATGACACAGCCAACCGACAGAGGGGGTGGGTCCATAGAATGCAGGTAAGAGCATCCACACTTTTGATTAGAGGTATCAGTTTGTGCCTACTATGGAAATATGAACTGATTATATGATTTCCTGCAAAATGTAATTATGAGCATGATCTGTCTTCCCCTCAATTATTTTTCAAATGTAAGTAGTAGTAGTTTCTAGATCATCTTATAGAATCACTTTCACACGTTTGAGGATGGACTGATGTATAGAAATGGGAACAACATATTCCAGAACCCACAGTGATAGAGCAGCATCTCTGGCCGTGGATAAGGGCATGGCTTTTGGCTGAAGTCCTGTATTCTTGCCTGTGGAAAATACTATGCTCAGCAGGATTTCCTCTTTACTGTAGAGGATTTTGATTATTATAGCAGGTTTTGCCAGAGCAGCTTTTTTGGAAAGTGTCCTCTAATTAACAGGAAGCATGTGTATGAACAGTTGTATATAATTTTCATGGTGGCATTCTGAACATATTTTGCACTTGGCTGACTTTTTTTCCATAAGGAAGTAAACATGTAATCTTAAAAGGGACTATAAAAACTATAAAATCAAACCACCCACATCTTTCATTCCATGTTTTTGCTAATGTCTTATTATGGTTTCACATGGCTAAGTAATACAAGAGTTTTTCTTTTTAAATGCCAACCAAGAGTAGTTTAATACACATGTTGATATTAGTTATAGCCATTTATATTTTATAAAGCAGGTGGGAAAGGAGACAAATCAGCTGACAGGTATGTGATGAGCAGCTCCTCTGAAGCTGCCCTACTGAGTCCCTTGTGGGATATAGTTGTGATACACGCATGGTCTTCATCGTCCAGAGGAATTTATAGTTAAGTTGGGGAAAGAGGCACAAATACAATCAACTGTTGTTGAATGGTGCTAGGCTGTATATCATTAAATGCTGGGTTGGTGGTGACCATGGGTGTAATGGGAGTTTGGTGAAGATCTTGGAGGGCAGTGGTTGGTGTAGGTCAGGGTCTCTCAACATTGGTACTCTTGCATTTTGGGCAAGATAATCCTTTATTGTGGGGATTTAGCAGCATCTCCAGCTCTTGCCTACTAGATGCTAGTAATGTCCCCTAGTTGTGATAACCAAAAATGTCTCCAGACATTGACAAATATCCCATAGTGGGGAGATGGGGCACAAAGTACCAATAGAGAACAACTGGGCCAACTTAATTGAGCACACTGTGGGCTTGGGACTGAGCTGTGAAGAATAAATACAACTTAGGCATTATGTAAATACCCAGTCAGTTTCTACATCAGTTAATCCTAGAGCAGAGCTCTTTAAAGTATGAGCTGTGGATCAAACTTTGTTAATGGTATAACTACTGTAATTGAAAGTAAATATTTTTTATAGCAACTTTACAGAGTAATTTTATGTTTTTTATAATAAATAAAAACTTCAGGCTTCTATTTTGTATATCTTTGGTATATCATTTATCTGAACATTCATTTTCTGAAAATCTAAGTTTGTGGCAGATTGGAACCTTAAAACAACAAGAACTACAGCAAACTGCTCCATTACCCCTGAGAAACATGGAGGCTGTGACCAGACTGGATTTAGGGTGCATGGTGCAGGGGCGATAAGAAGGGCTAGGTGTGTGGCCAAATAGACCGTGAGTTCAGACAGGTTCCTGAGATCCCACAAAGTGCCTGACACATTTAGGCTTGGTACTCAATAAGTCATTTTAAGATGAATGAATGAATAATTTGAAAGCCTGCAAGAAGAGCAGAATGTATCTGGAGGGAATCCAGGGGATATTTTAGAGATGGAAGTAACTTTTAGGAGGGTGTGTTAATATCATTTATTTTATTTCTGATTTTAGTGTTTCAATCATCTGCTTATCCCCACTTAGATCCCCACTTTCTCATTGCTTGCTCTTGGGTCATAATTTTGAACTGATAATTGCCCAGTTGAAACTTTAATTTGTAAATTTTAGAACTTGTTCAAATTACAGGTGTCCTTCCCTCTTTGGCTTTATACACATTTTAATGTCCTGAGCATGAAGTAACTTTTTTGATTATTTGGTGATTCTGATAGCTGTCCCTTAAAGAAAGAGAGTGCATTTTGGTTCATTTGCATTTTCTGTGAGTAGAAAAAGGTCTTTGTCTTTGGCACTGTTTTTAGAGTGATGTTGGTGATCTGTGTGTATCTACTCATAATTGGGATTCCTGTTTGGACCCATGGATAGCATTGGTGTGATGATAGGGAGGTTGACTGTTTAGCCTGTGGCCATAGACCTGTGCTCATTCCTGCTACTTACTAACCTCTGTATCTCAGTTTTATAATTTTGTCAAAGGATTATGTTGACTCAATTACAACAGGAGGGCACACGCAACCCACACAAGGGATACCACAGGAATACCTGGCTCAGGTGACCAGGGAGACTGCATCACTGGGCCCCACAGGATACCTACTACCTGCGGCCATTCTACCAAGCCTGGGAGACATAGCAGCCCTACCACAGAGGCAGTCAAAATGAGGAGACAAAGGAGTGTGTCCCAAGTGAAAGAACAAAACAAAACTTCAGAAAAAGAAATAAAAATGCAGACAAGCAATCTAGCAGATAGAGTTCAAAACACTGGTTATAAGGATGCTCAATGAGAACTTCAACAAATAGATGGGTAATATAAAAATGGAGATAGAAACATAAAAAAGAATCAGTCAGAAATGAAAAATACTGTAACTGAAATGAAGAATGCATTAGTGGGAATCCACATAGATAAAGCAGAGGATCAAATCAGTGATTTGGAATGTAAAGTGGTAGAAAACACCCAATCAAAAGAGCAAAAAGAAAAAAGAATCCAAAAAAATGAAGATAGTTTAAGGAGCACCTGGGACAACATGAAACATACCAACATTTGTATCATAAGTGTACCAGAAGGAGAAGAGAGTAAGAAATTGAAAACCTATTTGAAATAGTGTCATGAAAATGGAAATGGGGAGGGAGGAAACCTGGGGTAGCAATAGTTATACCAGACCAAATAGACTGTTATAAGAGATGAATAAGGACCCAGCAATTCCATTTCTGGGTATTTATCCAAAGAAACTCAAAACGCTAATTTGAAAAGACATACACATCCATGTGTTCATTGCAGCATTATTTACAATAGCCAAGATATAGAAAGAAGCAACCTAAGTGTCCTTCAATAGATGAATTGATAAAGAACAAGTGGTGTATATATACAATGGAATTGTACTCAGCCATAAAAAAAAAATTTGCCATGTGCAACAACATGAATGGACCTAAAGGGTATTATGCTAAGTGAAATAAGTCAGAGAAAGTCAAATACGATGTGATTTCACTTGTATGTGGAATCAATCAATCAATAAATAAATGAACAAACAAAACAGAAACAAACTCATAGATAAAGAGAACATTTTGATGGCTGCCAGATGGGAGGGGAGTTGGGTGGATGGGTGAAAAGGGAAGGGATTAAGAAGTACAAATTGGTAATTAATTACATAAAAAGCCATGGGGATATAAAGTATAGCATAGGGAATATAATCAATAATTAATAACTGTATGGGGTCAGAGGTAGCAGATTTATTGGGGTGATTGATCACTTCATAAGTTATGTAAAATGTCTAATCACCATGTTTTACACCTAAAACTAATATAATATTGTATGTCAACTGTAATGGAAAAATAACTACTTCAAATAAAATAAAGTCACAGTAGAAGTACTGAAAAAAAAGAGCAGATGGACAGGTCATTGAATAATTGTAGGACAAATGAGTCATTTCAGATTATGGTCCATGAGTTGGCAATTTCACATCCATTGTTTCTGCAGCTTCATTGTTTGCAATGAAGGGGTGGTATGCAAGGTACTTTAAAGTCAAAGAGGTATAACATCTGTCCCCTGCCTTCTAGAATTTGACTGGACAAGACCCAGTAACTCCAAAATACAAATTCAATATGGATATCATGCTCTTTGGAAGTAAATGGAGAATATTCTGGACTAAGGTGGTACAGTGTGAGAGGTGGACTCTAACTTGGGCCTTGTAGGAAAAGGAGGACTTAAATGTTGAAGTCAAGAGGACATTCAAGGCAAGGCAAACATGGAGCTAAATGTAGGTAAAGGAGAGGTGGGAGATTACATGGAGAAGCTGGCACCTCAAATGCTAATTCTAACACTCCCTAGTCATATTTCTAATACCACCATCCTCCTGACTCCAGCCCTAGACAGCCACTAATGTTTCTATCTGTAGATTTGCCTCATCTCTGGACATTTTATATAATTAGGATCATACAGCATAGTGTCCTTGATGACTAGCTTCTTTCACTTTGGCATGTTTTCAAGTTTCATTTATATTGTGGTATGTATCAGTACTTCATTCATTTCTATGGCCATATAATATTCCATTGCAATGGATATGAAATTCAACTTCTTGAAGCCCCCCCTCCCCGCCCCCAAGTATTTTGGAGTTGACCTCCTTTCCACAGTCTGTGTTTTGACAAGACCCCCAGGCCACCCAGATGCATGTGTGGGCTGACAGCCACTGTGGCAGGGTGAGTGTGATAGGCATGAAGCCAGAGAGGTGGGCTTTGTGAGCCTGGGCACACACAGGTTTTTACTTTCATCTCAAGGATAATGGGAAGCTACTGAAATGTTTTAAAACAGAAATGTGAAATCACCTCTGTTTTTATTTTGTTTCAGTTCTAGTATTGTCATACTTAGCTATCTATTAAAATTATACCAAGAATTAGAGGCAAGTGTTGTTTCCCTAACCTATGATCTGGAATTATGGGTTCCCAATCAGAAAATGCATACAGGTAACATTTTTGTTAATGGTGGGTTAGATTAGAGTTCATAGGAAGACTCATTCTGCCAGCAACAAGCTCTCTTTGATCTATTCTGAAATTTTTTTTAAGCTCAAAAATAGTAGGTCATTTAAACTCTGATACCAGCCTAAGTTTCATTTTGGGAACTAAATGAAGTGATTGGTCTTAATTACATATTAACTTCTCAATCTTAATCTGTAATTCTAAAAGACAAGTGAGTGTACTCAAAATAAGAGGTATTAAATCGACATTGTTTTATCAGTTTGAAAATATACCAGGATGGAAACAGTAAGTCCTAGGGGACTGCCATAGGGACATTGATCAATTATTCTTTACTTGGCTGAAATCTCTGCTTCTCCTTGTTCCATTTTCTAATTTTATCTTCAGCATTCCTTTTTAGTACCTGTATGGAGCAGAGATGGGAAAGTCAAAAAGGTTATTCTTGTGAACACTCAACAATGAACCGCGCCTGTTTATTCCTGGGTTTGGCTAGTCTAGATGGGGCAGTTGCACTTCATTCTGCTAATGACAAGATTGTGCAAGGGTGTGTGCCCAGGGAGACCCTTTTCTGCCCTCATCATTTTCAGTCTGCATTAGCCTGCTTCCCAGGCTGGGATGGTACAGTGGCTGGGTTAGCATGAACCTGGGTGGAAAATAAACGCTTAGAGAACACATTCTGCTGGTGTGATAGCATTGCGCTCATAGCTAAAGGGAAACCGGTTCTTACCAGAGGTATGTTTCCAGAGGGTGGATCATCTCTCTGTATAAATCAGGTTCTCTAGTTTGGGCATTGCCAGTGCTTTTAACTATTGACACTTGTAATTCACAGCTTTCTTGGGGGTGAGCTGAAGTAAGGCAGAGGCAGGCATATACCCCTGTGCCAGGCACAGTGCCTGCCACTTGCTAGACCCTCAAAATGTCCTTGTGGAATGAATAAATAAGTGAAGGGATGGAGAAAGAGAAGTCAGACTCCCGTGGAATTGTGATGGGACCAGGTATCCCCAGTGACTAGCAGCAGTATACCTGCTAAAGAGCAGAATAGCTGGTGAGATTGGTGGCCTTAAAATAAAGATTACTGTAGTAATAATAGTAACTAATATGTGTGGAGCTCTTTTGGCGTGCCCTGCACAAAGAACTGTATTATGTCATTTAATTTTCGTCATTTTACTCTGAGTTGAATTATGATCTGCATTTCATCTATGAGGAAACAAACTGATAGAATGAGTGTAACATGCATTAGATGATCCCTTTCTGACCATCCAGGACTAGAACATAAATCAAAAGTAAGTGGCCCAGATGAGGATCAGTCCAGTGCCCTTGGCATCATTATCAAAGTGCTCTACCCATGGTGAACAGAGAACCAGGCCCCTCACAGACCTCAGTCTAAGCTTGTAGTGGCCCGACCTACCTCTCCACCTGCTTTCATACCCGTCCCTGTTTTATGCTACCATACAGCAGGAGAGAGAGAGAGAGAGAGAGAGAGAGAGAGAGAGAGAGAGAGAGAGAAAGAGAGTGAGAATGTGTGTGTTTGTGTGTGTGTGTGTGAATGTTCTCTGTTAGGTAGGTTATTTCTGTAACAATGTCTGTAACAATGTAAAGTTTTGGATTTATAGACAGTCTATTGTCATGCCGAGTAACCAACAAAGTGGTGTTTTATTAATAGAAACTGGAAAGTAAAGGAAAGGAGGTGAATTATTAATTGATGGTTTGACCTTGTGAAAACAGGCTTTTGTTGCTATTTTTTAATCAGTCAAGTTTGAGGTGTTGTTGACATATTTAAACATAAATTTTCAGAAAGTCTTTGGAACTATGGATTGGCTCTTATGAAATAGGTCAGTTTTGAAATGCAAGTTTTGGATATATTTTCATAAAGGTGAATAGTTGAAGTCCTGGAAGTACGTGATGTTTTCAAGAGCAGAAGTATTAGGATGAAGAGAAAACAGATTATAAAGGATATTGCAAGACACTATGATGTATTCATTTTGTCAGATTCAAGCACATTATGTGCTAATATTCCTATGCTTTCTGCCTCAGGATTTATTACCGTGTTTCACTTCTGTTAACCTATAGAAAAAATATTAGCTGTATAGTATACATCTATATTTACAGCGAAACCCACGTTAGTTTTGTAGGATTTCTTTATGAGTGTAATAATTTTCCCAATCATAGAATGCTAGAATGCTTCCAGGTAAAGTATATAAAAATTTAAGCCATGCAGATCGAAAACCTAACATTATCACAAAACTAACATACCTAAATTACCAACTCCCACCACCACTACACATGTTATTAAAAAAAATATGATGAAATTTTTTTTCCCTATTATTTTTATTGATTTTGCAAAGTAGGAATTTATAAATTGACTTTTAAAACCTGGTATAAGGAAGAAAAAAAAACACTGAGAAATGAGAATAATAGAATTCAATATTTCTCAAATGATTGGAATAGAGATTTGCCTACTGGCTTGAAAGTTATCTAGACAAACAATATAAAGTAAAATAATATATACTCTTGTGTTTACACACCCACATTTCTCCTGGTCCCCACAGTTCTCTAGTGCAGTTTTCTACAACATGTTTTGATCACATACACCAGTAATAAAAAATTATTGGAGGATATATTCCCAATATCTATATATTTTATATAAATATATGCATATATCACTGTACTAACGAATACAATATGTTCATTATAAAGTGTCCACAAAATAGAAATTAAAATGATGGGATACTATTGAAACAATGTTCTTAATTTTATTTTTTAATGATAAAATTTTTTTTTCTCTCAGAAGTTATGTTTTAGTGAAAACAATGTAAGCTGATGATCAATACTGAAGCAGCCGTCCGTCTCGAGAGATGATGGTGTAGCTTCTTAAGAGTCTATCTGCACCGCCGAGAATGGTTGTGCAGTCCGACTCGGGAGTGACACGGTATCTTGTCTCCTCCCATGTTGAATCGACATCTTGCGATGACGCTGGAGTGTCCTCTCCAGTGAAGCTGAAGCTACAGAGCCTGATCAATACTACAATACTACATTTGGAAGGTCTGCTTTTAACAGTTGTTAAATTGTTGAAAAGATACCGCCCTAAAATACATAGATGAAATGGAGGATGAGCATCTTTTATGATTGAAGGACAATGGTAATCATTCTTCCATCCTATTTATCAGTCATGCAACAGTACTAAAAATTTTTATAATTAGGAATCATACTGTCTTCCCTGGTGTCAATTAGTTGTCCCTGGTAACCAATTAAAAGATGTTATATTTTTATATTTAAAAAATTCACTAAAATTTTTCATTTGAAAGACTTTTAGATTAGAAAACTATCTTTCTAGATTTTCTCAGTGACAGTTTTTATAGACAACAAAACATTGTTTTCATTAACACAATAATATCAAACATTTCATAAAATTTATTTTTTTAAAAGTTGAACAAGAAAGTTACTTGATAAAATTTTTTTTAAAAAAGAATGTTACTTGATAAAGCATCATCTCAAAGGGGCAAATCAAGAAGGAAGAAGGTGTGGGTGTGTATGTGAGAGTCTGTGTGTGTTTGATATCTGTTGGGTAGCATACTGTTGATACCATTTGTCATCATGAGGAAAAGGTCAGCATATTCAGAACAGTTATCTTTTTTATAAAAGAAAAAAGTCTAGAATGCACTCAAATATCCAATGATAGAATAATGTAAGACTAAATATTCAGTAGAATTTATGCATTCAGTAAGATAATTTTGAAGATTATAAAAAACAAAGTATTTATAATACAACCATATCAGCGTAGCCTAAAACATGTATGTTATTATATAGCACCTGTATAAAGTGTGTATGTTCTAAATGTTGAATTCTTGGAAGGTAATATGAAAAATAACTCAGGATGATGAGATTATGGTTGTTGTTGTTTTTTTTAAATTAAAAAGATGACTTAGCATTATAAACATGGAAAAAAGAAACCAATGTAAATTGATTAAGAAAACAGGACCAAAAATGTTGACTGGTTAAAACGAAACATGTTGAAAATATTTATTAAAGTTCAATAATGTTTATTTGTTTAATACAAACATATTGAGTGCCTAGTAATTACCCAGGGCTGTGTTAAGGATGCATAGATGAAAAAGCAGTCTTTTTCATTATAAAAATTATATTGCTTAACTTAAAAAATATCATAATGGTTCTTTCCACATAGCTCTGTATTTCATAATCCATCTTTCTGCACTCTGATTCCCTAAAACTCAAGTTTCAATCTCTTGCAAGACAGCATCTCTTATTGTTATCTCTGGCATGGTACCCTGGTATTTGCTTTCAAGTAAGATAAACTGAAATGGACACTAGAAACACATTACTTTTTGTGTAATCTCATGTTTAGTTAAACAGCATTAGAGTGTTGTCAGTTTGCAGATAGCTTGTTGGGGCTTATTCTATACCCCTCTTTGCTTCGCAACAAATGAGACACATTGGTGAGTGTTTTAGTTAGGAGTGTGTTCATATGCAAGTAAGAGAGAACCTGACTACTGTGAGCTTAAATGAATAGAAGTGTTTGGTCTCTCCTGGTAAGTCTGGAGGCTGATTTGTTGAGGGGTTCTGTTTCTAGGATTCTCTTGGTGGTTCTTTTTCTGATGCTCGTTGCCTCACAATGGAAAGGTTGCCTTTGCTCCTCTAGTCCTCATACCTGGGTTCCTAGCAGGAAGGAGGAGGAAAGGCAGAGACAGGAGGCCCTAGCATCTTAATCCGTCTGCTTCAATAGTAGAGCAGCCTTGTCCAGAAGCTCCCCACAGCGGACTTTGGCTCACCCCGCAAAGGCCAGATCTGGATCACATGGCTGTGGCAGCTGAGAGGGTGGATGGGAAAACTGGGGCTTGAGTTTTCCAGCCTTCACAGGTGAGGAACTAAATAGCTTTTGGGGTAACTAATCTAGCATCTTCCACGATACTTCTTGCTATCTGCATCCTCTTTATTATAATATAATGCCTAGTGAGTCCAACACTGAGGTATTAGTTGAAGAATTTGCCATGAAATGATATAATTTTGAGGTATCCTACTCATCACTGGAAAGTTTTTGGGGTCTTCAAGAGGGAAAGATTATCAGCGCCCCCATTTTTAGATGAAAGAAAGATTTATTTTAGGACCTTCTACCTCTCCTAGTCTAGTTCAACACCTCTGTAAATTTTCTCAAGTTATAAGAAAATCTGTTCTTTTCTCTCTCCTTCGTTTGCCTGTCTGACTTTTTCCATGTGAGATACATGAAAGGCCTTAATCAGCCTCACCTCAAGTCAGAAAGAAGAAAACTGTATTTGAAATGTGAAATTAGGTGAGATAACTGTTGCATCGAACATCTAAGGTTTTTGAAAGCACACAGAAGTCACTATATTTTTTACAGAAGGCTACATCTAGGGCAAGAAAGTAAAGGTGATATGTTTGAATGGATGAAGCAATTGAGCAAGTGGTTCTTATTTAATCCTCCCAGTGAACCAATAAAAAAAGATACTGGTTCCATATCACAGATTTGGAAACTGAATGTAAGAGGAAAGCAAGTAATTTCTCCAAGGCTACTCACCAACAGGGCCAGAATTAAAAGTAGGGCAGCCTAACTCTAAAATACATACTCTTTTTAAAAGAATTTTCCCTCATTGTCCTTCATCTGTGCCTCATTTGTCTTTAAACTTGTTTCCCACAATTGCTCACATCAAGTGTCAATTTTTAAAAATCTATCTTAATTCAAATTGATGATGTCTCTGTACCCCAGGTGCCAGGGTGCTGCACCAGCTGTGTACACCCCGGAAGTCAAACATAACTAGACATGTTGGGAAGTCTGTGGAAGGAATCTGGCAGAGGCTGCTTAATTATGTTAGTTAACTGGCAGCCTTCTGGGAAAGAGCTAATCCTACAAGAAGAAAATGGAGGAGTACAAATTTACTTAGAAGTTACTGCCGCAGAGGAGGAGCTAAGTCTAAGTTGAGTGCAATGCAATTTATTTAGCCTGCCCTCTGATCTAATCCCTACGGACTCGTGGAGCCAGGAGATTGCCAGATCCAAGTACAGTATCTTCACAGATTTGCATGGGTCATTGAGTATTCGTGCCACATCAGCAGGTTCAGCCCAGATAAGCCCAGATAGATTATCACTCAGGCACCAATGAGGGTGGGTCACCAGGGCTTGGGTGTGCAGGCATTGGGATCCTCAGCAGATCTGGGGCTTGCAGGGGTCTGGAGTTGAAAGGGTGAAGATTTATTGTCTTAGTCCATTCAGGCTGCTGTAACAAAATACCAAAAACTGGGAGGGTTATAAACAACAAAAATTCATTTCTCACAGTTCTGGAGCCGGAAGACCAAAATCAGAGTACCAGCATGGAGGGGTCTAGTTAATGTGCTCTTCTGAGTTGCAGACTGTGGACTTCTTGCTGTGTCCTCACATGGTGGAAAGGGCAAGGCAGTTCTTGGGACTCTTATAGGGACACCATTCCCATTCCAAATGGCTCTGCCATTGTAACCTAATCACTGCCTTCTGGTCCCCACCTTCTAACATCATCACCTAGGGGGTTAGTTTTTAACAAATGAATTTGAGGGAGACACATTCAGATCCTGGCCCTTACTGGTGCTGTGGCCATGAAGGCTGGCTCAGAGCGCACTGAAGGATCGTGCTTTAGAGATGGAGATAATTAAGGGGAAGTAGTTAAGGGTGACAGAATCCTATGGTTGCATTTGGAATCAGAGTCAGGGAAATATTTGCTTAATTCTCTCTCAATCGCCATCAAGTTGCAAATATATCAACAATTTAATAAAAAATGTCTGGGTAGAACAAAATGCTATATTATGCACTTGGTTTAAAAAAATTTTAAGTATATTTTATTGATTATGCTGTTACAGTTGTCCTTTGCCCCTCTTTGCCCAGTATCTGCCTGCCCTCCAGCAATCCGCCCCCTCTTGGTTCATGTCCATGGGTCATGCGTGTAAGTTCTTTGGCTTCACCCTTTCCTATACTATTCTTAACATCCCCCTGTCTATTTTATTCTTACCAATTATGCTTCTTAATCCCTGCACCATTTCCCCCATTCTCCCCCTTCCCCTCCCAGCTGATAACCCTTTAAATGATCTCCCTATCTATGATTGTGTTCCTGTTCTGGTTCTTTGCTTAGTTTGTTTTTGTTTTCATTTTTTAGATTCAGTTGATAATTGAGTTTGTTGTTATTTTAATGTTCATAGTTTTGATCTTCTTTTTCTTAAATAAGTCCCTTTAACATTTAATGTAATTATGGCTTGGTGATGATGAACTCCTTTAGCTTCACCTTGTCTTGGAAGCTGCTTGACTGAGCCACACTGCCGCTCCGCAGGTCTCTGTGGCTCCGCCTCTCCTACCTGTCTGAATGAATGTGCTTCTTTAAATCCTTGATTGTTGGACTTCCATATAGCTCACTTTTCTGCCAGTTCTGGTGTTATTTGTTTTTCAGATCTGGTTGTAATTCTTTCTGTGGTTGCGCAAGGAGGTGAAGCACATCTACCTGTGCCTTCATCTTGACTGGAAGTCTCTGCACTTGTGGTTTTTAAAATTAACTGACAATAGCATTTCTTTAAACATACAATCAATATAATTTTTTTCTTCAGTGGAGTGTCAATGTTAGAAGTGAAGACTTTCACATCCAGGGTCTAGAAGTTCTGAGTTAGTTAGGCTATTTACAATTAGATGTAACATGTTAGACACACTAATTTTAAATTCATACAACTTTAGCATTCACTGAGAAATATCAGTGTTTTATTTACATTTCGGTTTGACTAAACTTCAGTTACATTTGTTCCTACATAGATTACTAACTGAGTTTGATCTCTTGAACATCTCCTGGAAAACTTGGATGATCAGCACTGGAATAATAATTCTTTAATCATTTTTTCAATTAGTATTTATTGAAAGCCTCCTGCTTGCCAGTCCCTGTGCTTACAAAACTGACATTGTGGTGAGAGAGATGATCATAGAAATGAATACACAAATAAATAAAGTTTAAATAAATCTAGACAAAACTTGAGCTAAGGTGCCTAGAAAGGGCTCTGTGAAGAGGTGATACTTAAGCTATCTCATCTTAAATAAGAAAATCAACACTGCTGTTACACTCATCTTTCTGCTTGTGAGAATCCTGTCTACTCATTAACAAATGAGTTTACTGTCTGCTACGTGCCAGACACCATTCTAGCTCCTGGGATACAGCAATGAGCAAAACAGCAGACAAAATCCCCAGCCGTTTGGAATTCATGTTCTAGTGGGGGGAGGAGGATAAACAAATACATCAAACATACCATATGTCAGATACTAAGAGCTAAGGTGAAAAATGAAGCATTGAAAGTGAGTATGAAGTTCTGGGGTGGCTGGTAAAAATGTAAAATCAAGTGGTTAGTAAAGTCTTTACTGAGAAAGTGAACTTTGAGCTGGAAATGAAGATCTGGGATCTAGCCCAGGGTTGGCAAAACTTTTCTGTGAAGGGCAGCTAGTGAATACACTAGGCTTGGGGAACCATAGTGCCTGTTGGAACTTCTCCGCTCTGCCATGGTGAGGCAAGGTAGCCTTAGACAATATGTAAATGATGGGTGTGGCTGTCTACCAGTGCAACTTTATTTATGGACATTGAAATTTGTATTTCATATACTTTTTACATGTCATGAAATACTATTATTGTTTTGACATTTTTTTCCAGCCATTTAAAAATATAAAGACTAGATTTGGCCTGTGAGCCATAGGTTGCTACCTGTGAACTCACTAGAGATTCAGCAGTGTCTGTTCCCTGCTTTGGGTGATGTGTATGGCATGTGTTTTAATGATAAGAGGAAACGCACCTTTTGTGCTTGTGTAAGTATCTCCCTGTTTTAGCTTCGAAAACTTTATTGTTTTGTGAAGAAAATGAAAATCTTCTCTGTTTATTCAGTGACAAATACTCATTCACTTCCATTAAATTCACATCTTAAAGCTTTTATTTCTAGGCTCTGCTGTGCAGTAATAGCTTTGATTTTCAGTCCATCATACCACAGTATTTTTGAAGACATTGTAAGTAGCAATTAAGAATTTAACCAAGTAGGCCCTGACTGGTGTGGCTCAGTTGGTTGGACATCATCCCGAAAAGCAAAAGGTTGCTGGTTTGCTTCCCGGTCAGGGCACATGCCTGAGTTGTGGTTTGTCCCCAGTCGGAGCTGCATGCGAGAGGCAATAGATCAACGTTTCCCTTTCTTTCTCCCTCCTTTGCCCTCTCTTTAAAAGTAAATAAATAAAATCTTTTAAAAAAGAAAAAGAAAAATTTAACCAAGTAGCATTGCATTTAGATGCACACCGTAGAAAACTTGATAAAGAGTGGCTTAACTAATTATAGGTTTATTTGTTTAACACAAAGGTTTAGAGTAGGCTGCACAAGACTGGTTCATTCCTGTAAAATGTCATCAAGGACCCGGGCTCCTGCCATCTGTTCGACCATCCTTGGCAAATGGCGTTTGTTTTCACATTTGTAAAATGGTGTCTTCGCCTCTGGGCACCACTTTTGCATGTCTGCAAGGTAGACATGAGAAGGATGAAGGGCAAAATGGACTTTGTCTTTCCATTCATTAAGTGGAGCCCTCCCAAGGATCATCTGCCTTCCATTGCATAGGCCAGAGGAGTGTGGATAAACAAATCTTGTAGCTGAGCCCAATGCTTTCCTAAACAAAACCAGGCTTCTGTATAAAGAAAGGGAGAGTTCTGCTGGGTAAATAACTAGCATTTGTTTACCATGGCTTCTGAACTAACCAACCAGGAGTTAACAGGTACCTTCCTTCTACTTATGGCTAAATTGACATGGGTGAAGGCAGTGACTGTTGCTCTACATTTCTTCTCTTCCATTTGCTTCCCAAATTTATTTTCATACTGGTTGTAAGGTACACTTCATTTCGACAGTCAAATGCGGGGAGAAGAAAGCTCTTTGTGTTAAGGAAATGACTATATAAGTTACTGTTATTGGAATTCTGGATTTATGCCCAGCACACGAAGTGCCCTTGATGGCTTCATATTGCCACACAGAAGCTTTTCCATTACCCAGGGTCCCACTGTCTCCAAGCACGTGCCTCATGAGGCAGTCTGTCCCCTGCCACTCAAGCCTGGCCTCCCCTAGTGCCAGGCCACATTCACCCTGGCATATCTTAAAACTGCTTGGTGGCATGACTCATCTTCCTTCCTGATATTAATGACACAAACATCCACTTGGAAACCTCCTTCTCTGGGTTATATTTCTCCTTTTTGTTTATTTGGGTGATTTACTGTAGTATTGGCTAATTTTCTATAACCTTACCCTTTAAAAAATTTTTATTTTAAATGCTCTGAATCCTGCTTCATTTATTGGGAAACTTGATTTACGTAAAATACTGCATCTCTGTGGCTGTGTACTACTGCCCTGCTCCAGGCTGTGAAACTCTATATGAAGCTCTTTATCTCTCAAAATAAATTTCTTCTATGTAATCTTTCGACTATTAACACATTCATGCTGTTCAAAAAAAGTTTAAAGTTTATACATGTAGAGAGTGAAAACTCTTGCTCCCACTTTGCCCCAATACCCAGTTCCCATTCCCCTGACCCCTAAGCAACCATTTTTGTTAATTTCTTCTGTAACCTCTAACAGTTTTTAAAAATATAAATACAAGCAAACACAAATGAGTTTTTATTTTTCTCATTTTTTTCTTTTCAGAAATGTGCCTAGTCTACTCACAATTCTGCTCTTTGTTTCTTTTTTCACTTACATATTTTTCTTGGATACCTTTTCATAGCAGTGTTAATGGTATAAATAATTTCTCCTTTTTTCTCTTTAAGTTGCATAGTATTATAGTGACCTCTTTGTACCATAAACCTGGTCATGCCTTCCCTTGCTTTCCCCTTTAAAATAGAGATATAATTACTTACATTTCACTCCTTATGTGACTGTCAGTCATCACCATTGTTAGTGAGGAACTGTCTTTTGCTTCCTGAGCATTGTCAGTATGTAATTATGCATTTGAATTTTTTTAGAACAAGTATTTCTCTTTTTTATTTAGTTTTATTGATATATAATTGACATAACTTTGTGTAAGTTTAAGGTGTACAATGTAATGGTTTGATGTATGTATATATTGTGATATGACAGTAAGTTTAGTTAACATCCATCATTTAAGCTTTAACCTTCTACAATACAACTTTCAAATATTGGCTGTAAGGATGGAGAGGTATTGACATGGATACTTTTAAATATTGCTAATGGGAGTATAAATTGATGTGGCCTTGTATTTTTTATTGGGGTATAATTGACATATAGCACATTAGTTTCAGGTTTACAAGATAGTGATTCAATATTTATATGTATATTGATTGCAAAATGATCACCACAATAAATTAGTTAACCTCCATCACCACATCATGTTACAACTGTCTTTTTGATGAGAACTTTTAAGATCTACTCTTTTAGCAACTGTCAAATATATGCTACAGTATTATCAACCATGCTGTACATTACATCTCCATGACTTATTATTTTATAACCGTTTGTACTTTTTGAATGATGTGGCCTTGTTGAAAAGCAATTTATTCATCAGGAGCCTGAAAAATATCTCTGCCCATTCACCTGAGTTTCATTTGTGGGGTTTTGCCCTTAAGTAGCATTGTGAGAGACAGAGATTTTATAAATAAAGATGTTCACTACATGATATTAATTCTGGTGGTGAAAGTTATTTCAAATACACTAAATATCCAATAATAGAGGGATAGTTAACTGT
Organism: Furipterus horrens; assembly: GCF_987537825.1. Taxonomy (NCBI): domain Eukaryota; kingdom Metazoa; phylum Chordata; class Mammalia; order Chiroptera; family Furipteridae; genus Furipterus; species Furipterus horrens. The sequence goes on from NW_028327176.1 coordinate 125,383,894, forward strand.
ACATCTACATGATGGAATTGCCATAGAGATATTAAAATTTATTCTCTTGAAAACTTTTAATGACAGGGGACATTATTCATGATTTATTGTATAGTGAAAGGAATAAGGTGCAGCTATTTTTTTACAGTGTGAACCTGTGAAAGAAAAGACCAATTGAGCTGTAGGGGATTATAGTTCAGCAATAAATGCTGTGTGTGTGTATGTGTGATTTATGTATATAGGACCGGGAGACGGGGACATAAAGAAACTGTATGAGTGTCTTCGATGGTCCCTAGTATGGAGAATGTATGAGTTTTTAGGTACTCACATTTTGGGGTAGAAGTTGATGTTATATATATACACATCATATGGAAAACCAAGGTTTGTGTAGCAATTTCATTTTTTATCACTCATAAATATTTGAAATATGCTAGATATGTAGATTTCCACATATAAACATTAAATCCAGGCTCTTGCCTCTAATTAAATTTTGACAATGGTTGTCTGGGTAGTAGGATTTTAGGTAACTTTTTGTTTGTTTTTACAGTTTCTACACTGTTAAGTATGTAAATATTTTGCTTTAATACAAAGTAGCTGGGTCATGAAGGACATTGGCTATATGCTCAGAAGGTGTACATGGTCTGTCCAGAAAGTATCCAACAATGTACTCTGAAAAAGAGACATTTATTTAAGAAGATACAAGATAGAAGAAACATTGTACATACGACAGTGATGCCTCAGTCCCCTTCAAAGTAGGCACCTTGGGACCTCACACAGTTCTCCCAGCATTCTTCCATTATAAAAAACACTCTGCAAAATCCTTTGTTGGAATCACCATCAGCTACCCTGTCATATTTTCCTGAATCTCATCAACAGTCTGAAATCTCTTCCCTTTCAAAGGTGATTTTAGTTTGGGGAAAGCCAGAAGTCACAGAGTGCCAAATCTGGACTGTTGGGGGCTGAGTCACCCGGATGATTTGACGTTTTGCAAAAAAACTGCACAGGACATGGTGCGTGAGCGGGCGCATTGTTGTGATGAAACTGCCAATCACCATTGCTTGTAGCTGCAGCCATTTTCATAATATTACATCTCTCAACCCACAAAGAACATTGAGGTAGTACTCCTTACTAATTGTTTGGCCTGGAGGGACATACTCATGATGTACAACACCTTTCCAATTAAAAAACACAGTTAACATGGCCTTGATCTTGCTGCAATTTTGCTGCACCTTCTTTGGGCATGGAGAACCAGGCGACTTCCATTGGGAGGACCAAGCCTTTGTTTCCAGATCATAGCTGTAGATCCACGATTCATCTCAAATTCTGACCTTCTTGAGTAAATCTGGTTCATTGGTAGCAGTTTGAATCAAGTCATTAGTGACTGCAGCATGATGTTCCTTCTGCTCTGGTAGCAGAAGCCACGAAATGAATTTTGCCACATCAGGTTTCATGCCAAGATCCTGGGTCAAAATCTTGGGTGCAGTAGTTTTTGGAATCCCCAGATCAGCTTCTAGTTCTCACACTGTCAATTGCCAATCTTTGCTGATAGCAGCCCATACAAGTTCAACATTCTCAGATGTTCTGCTTGTTGCAGGCCTTCCAGCAAATGATTGCTTTCAACAGATTCTCAACCATCTTTGAAGTGTTTGTGCCATAGTTTTCTTTGCACTGCTCTCATTTCATCATCCCCAAAAGCCTTCTGAATCATTTGAATAGTTTCTGCGGAAAGATATTCAAGCTTAATGCAAAATTTGATGCAGAGTCATTGCTATACTAGCTCAGTCATTTTGAGTGCAATGGCCACACAGTACATGTGCTCACTCACTTGCATCTGCCGCCCCCACTGACTAGTACAGTGGAGTTGTGTCATTGTTCATGCATGTGCATTCTAGTCCACTCTACTTGACTGCCAGGTTACATTGATGCTGTGCAAACCACTCTCATTATATTCAATGGCTGGACTTTTTCCAGATAGACCTTGTATGTTCTTCCAAAGGCAGTGGGGTTTACTAAAGAAGGATTTTAAATAGGGGAATGACATGATTCTCTTGACAAAAACACACACTGGGATCTTGATCAAAAGAGGTGGCTACTTTGACCTCAGGAATAATAAAATCTACTTTGTAGGGTTTTAAGGGTCAATTAAGTAGGATGGATGATATTTTTTTTGCAAGCTGAAGTTTCAAAATAATATAACAACATTTCTGAAATAGTATATCAATGAGAAAAAAAGTTCACTTTTTCAGAAATGAAAAATGGCTTAATTCAGGAAATTAAGATAATGCCAATATCAATTTGGATTTATAATCATACAGTAATTCTCTCGTTTAATAATATCATTGAGCTTAAAGATGTACTAATTAATTGGTCAGCTTTTTATTTCTTAGTAACTTTGCTCTGGTTAGTAATTCATACACTTCAACCCAGGGATCGCAATCTCTTTGCTCATGGTGTATGACAGATTTCCACCTCAGAGACATATGTCACTGAGGCTTTGCGGGGAGGGGTTAGTGGAGCCTATTCGTATGTGACAGTTTTGTTTTTCAAACATTTTATTTGTGACAAGAGGTCTTTCTGGCTGCTTGACCTCTCAAAATGATTCTTTAGCCATTATAAGATTTACTTTACCACTTTGTGAAGATATTCCGGAATCATTTAGGAAAAGCAAGCTTGTTTTCTCATGTTTTACACACTGTGTTCAAGACAGTGAATATTGTCACCCCATCTAAATTAGTTATTAATATAGACACTTAAGAAGATCGGTAACATTTTGAGAACTACAAATGTGTTTTCAGCTCTTGAAGAGCAAATCTGACCCCTAGTGACTGAGGAAGGAAGCATGAAAGATGAGAGGAATGAAGAGTTAAGAACTAGAGTTCAGAATAAAACGGTGCTTGTTGTTTACTTCCACCTTAGAAAGGATGCTTCCCTGCTGGTGGCTACAGCTGTGGAATATCTGAAGGTTTCTGAGGAAAATAACATCGCTGCTCTTGGGAATCACTGAAATGTTGCCATCTCAGATGGGCTATACAGATGGATTTGAGCAGAGAGAACTTTTCATGACTAAATGTCAACTCCTTTGGGTGGAAAGGATTGGTTATGGCCCTCTCAGAACTATGAATTTCTCACCTCATACCTAGGCAATCCGAGTTGTGCCCCAGAATTCTGGCGAGTCTAGGTGAAGAAATCATGGTGTCAAGACTCGCTTAGACCTCTCTGCTGGATAGCCACAGAGTGCACAGTGCATGGCACCTATATAAATCACCTCTTTTTTTTGTATCGGTGACCTCTGACAATGCGAAATCAAATCTAGTTTAGTTTGGAAGTATCTACATATTGTTTCAGATAAGCACTTCTCCATATTTGTTTGTTTTCTCTCTAGATAAAGAAGAAGCAGCAAGATGTGGTTCGATTTCTGGAAGCCAACAAGATAGAATTTGAGGAGGTGGATATCACAATGTCAGAAGAACAGAGACAATGGATGTACAAAAACATCCCCCCCGAAAAGAAGCCTGCTCAGGGCAACCCTCTGCCACCTCAGATATTTAATGGTGATCGATACTGTGGAGTAAGTTGTTAGATTGTTATTACACTATTTTTTTGCATTATTCACATAAAAGAGTTACCTACAGTATAAAGGGTTTTTTCAATGAAGCCCGTAACCTGTTCATCCAGTGCCTATCCAGGTCCACAAATCTAACAGAAGGTGAAGTTGAGGAGGAGGGGATATGAGTCCAACATTACAGTGTGTGTTAGTCTGAGTGCATGTTTGGGAGTATTGCTGTCTCTGTTTGCTTTGGAAAATGGGGTGGGGAGGGAAGCTGTGTGTATGTTTTAATTGTGTTGACAATTTTAAAGCAAATTTTTTGATTAATACATTTTGGGGGACTGACTGGAAGGTGTAATTATTTTTGAACCTTTATTCCTTTACAGTATAAAAAACTAATAGCTGATGATAAACAATAGTTTATTTTTTTATTATAATGAACAAGATGGATCATTATGAATGTCTAAAATACATTAGGTGCCTTCCTGCTTTATGTAGCATATGAGAAGATGAAGTCCCTTTTGTCTATTTTTCTTCTCACCCTTTGGTTAAGGGAAAAAAATCAAGACTTTTTTTCTAATGAGTAGTTAGAATTTGCCTTTTGCCAGAGCTATAATTATGTAAGTCTGTTTATTTTGGGACCTATACTATAGTTCTTTAAGGATGGCCTAGAGAAAGGCAGGGGGACAATGCTTAGGTGTTTGAGATGAAGTGAATAGCTGGGTTGTCATTAGGGTGGAGAAGAGGGATAACAGAGTGCTTTTGGTGGTTTGAAAGGAAACTGTTTCCTGTGTGTGTGTATAAGGAAGAACGAGATATCAAAACTTAAAGCCGTAAGGATTGTGGTCAGCTTTTACATACATGTCAAGAGGAGAATCCTGCTTATTCCTCTCGTTCCCCATGCTCAGCAAACCTGTGCCACATTACTGCTTTTATGACATTTATCTCATAGAATTTTCTTTCTTTGTTTTTCCATGTCTTTGCCTTCAACCAGTCTCTTGAGTTCCTTGTGCTCACCCTCTGCAGGCTCCATGGCATATTTATCTCAGTATCTGGTGCCTATCAGAATGCTAGGAACATAGACCATATTTAACAAAAACTGGTTCTGTGAATGGGTGAATACACAGATGTTTTTAGCCAAGCAGGGAGCTATCCCATTAGGTTGAGTCTTGTCATGGTTCTGAGCATTTGTATTCTCATCTTATTAATAAAAATCAAAGCCAAATGTCTCAAAAGTAAGCTTATTGAAACTTCAAAATTTTGCAATGACATCTATTTCAGAAATTACCCCTATTAGAAGCTCACATATCTCACAGGTAGAATTTCCTTAGGAAACTTATGATCTGCATTTGAAAATCTGTATTCCAAGTCCTTCTGTCTAAAGGGTCACTTATCTAACCAAGAAGAATATTCTCCTTTAGATATTTTACTGTAAATCATCTAATACAGCATCCTGACAGCTACGAGGAAAGGAAAAGCTGAGTGTTATATGGGTGTTATAAAGTCCTCTTTCTCACTGATTGCTGATCAGCTGTGTGCCCAAAGCATAACAATTTAATTAGATATTCTTTGCAGTTTTATTTTCTATAACCCTAGTTTTTTTTATTCTACTGTCTGTAAATATTTAACCTCCCATTTTCACCTGAGATGTTTGCTTCAATATTCTACAGTCGCCCTGGCTGGTGTGGCTCAGTGGATTGAGCACTGGCCTGCAGACCGAAAGGTTGCTGGTTTGATTCCCAGTCAGGGCACATGCCTGGGTTGCTGGCCAGGTCCCCAGTTAGGGGTGTGTGAGGGGCAACTGATTGCACATTGATGTTTCTCTCTCTCTCTTTCTCCCTCCTTGCCCCTCTCTCTAAAAAAAAAAAAAAAAAAAAAATTTCTGCAGTGACGAGGCCCTGGGACATGTCTTTCATAAAAACAATTTGTGCTGTGAATATTGCAAACCTTCATCCAGTCTCAGGCTACCGCAGTTGCATGCTTAGCAGTGTATGCTAACTAATATCCAAACTGGCAGTTTTCATTTTTTCTTTTCATTAAAATTTTTCTTCTTCTGAGCGTTATGTAGATAAAATTAATGAAAAGAAAACAAAACTGTTAAGATATTAAGGCCATGTTAATATCATTGTTAAGACAATAAAGCCTGTTGACAGGAATGTCAAAGTGAGGAGTCAGTTTCCCTCCGCCCTTTTTTATATGTGACCTCCCCCAGATTCCCAAAACATAGGCACTTTTATGAGATTTTTTTTTTAGGGGGTGGGGGTGGGGAGAGCAATGTGATTCTAAAGGGGTAGTGTGAGGGGGATCTTTGCCCCAAAAGTTTCAGTTTTAATCTGGTTGAATTAATCAGTCTTTTCATTTACAGTCTGTGCTTTTTGTATCTTGCTAAGAAATTTTTCCTTGCCTAAAGGTTTTGAGATGTTTTCTTATAGTTTAAACATATTCTAAAGTTTTAAAGTTTAGTTTTCTACATATAGGTGTTAATTCACTTGCAATTATTTTTTTGTATATCGTGTGAGGTAGTACCTTACCCCCCCGATCTGTCACATATCAAGTTATTTTTATATGTATAAGTCATTTTTTAGACTTTTGATTCTCCCTAATTCTTAAGTTATCACTACTCTGTTTCATATACTGATATCTATATTGCTTGATTTTAAATGAAGACAGTGTTTACTTTTTTCTTTGAAAGATGAAAAGAGATTTGTATTCTCGTAGCTTCTTTTCTCCATTTTGATTTACACACATACACACATGGACACACACTCACACTTTAACATTGCTAAAGTTTATGTCACATTCTCTTTTGTAACTATAGTAACTATTATAATATGTAAGTATATTATATTCATGTTGTTTTAAACGTGTAAATACTATTCTCTATACAACTGTTCAGTTCTGTGAGCAGTCACGGAGGGGAGGGTATATAATCCTGTTTTACTAAGTCCCTGTGAAAGGAGAATGACAAAAGTGTCAATATCTAAGAAATTCTCTTAATTAAGTTTAGTCTTTTTTCACTTACTCCTCTGGGTAGTTATTAAAATTTTATTGCTGGTTCCTTTTCCTATGTTTAGCACAAAGTTTTTTTCATCCAGTTTCAGTTGGTGCTTAGGTAGACGTATTTGCTTGCCTTGCCGTCTTGTACCAGAGTGGTTGGAAATGTTAAACATGAATTAGGAATTTCAAATCCTCAGCTTTGGGCTTACTCATATTTTTGGTATTTGGCGTAAAAATTGCTGAGTAAAGCTGTTTTAGACAACTACATTTTACATATCCTACCAGAATTGGAACTGCCAACTATTGTTTCCTTCTATACTGAGATTTCATAGAATAGAATATAGTAGTAACTGTATTTAATCACCAAATCAAGAAATTCTGCTCACAGGATACCCTCAGGCTTGAAGGAAACTTTAAGAAGAAGGAGCCTCAGCCCATTTTAAGCAGCAGCAGTAGTTCTTATAGTCTTAGAAAGAATTTTTTTAAAACATTTTCTTCTTTTGGATAAACCAAATTTGCCTTGGCTTCTTTAGATTTGATTGCTGTCACCATTTCCTTGTAGGCCACATGTTATTTTTGTTCCTTACAACCTTCTGTTTGGATATACCCTTGACTTAGCGTGGGAAGTGGCACAGCTTTTTGGAGTGGCTGCTGTGGGTTTTCCTCACTGTTCTCTTAGGGAACACTAAAAGGGCAAAGAACTTTAAGGCCTTTGTCTCAAATGCTTGTCTAGTCCATAATAGTATAATCGTAGTGTACAGCCAATGTCCTTAAGTAAGCTCTTTGGAAGAATAAGACTATTGTGAACTTTACCTGTTGTAGATTTTATCATGAGCTTATAAATGTCTCTGACATTGGTTTTCACTTAAACACAAACAGAAGTATAGGTGATGGAAGTTATTTTTTTCTTTTTAACAGCTATTTAGCTTGCTTTATTCTTCTTGAAATTACAACATTCAGATAAATGTTAATTAAGTTAGCAACAGTGCTAAGTTATGCTGATGTGTATATAGTCCAGAAATTTTTCTTGTCATAAGCAGTCGACACTAGAAACAAAGAGAATTTTCCATCCTTTTTCTTTAATGTACCAAAATTGTACCAGCTTTAGGAACTGGCAATTTTTGTCTTGAATATGCTTTGTGTGTTTGTACCCTTCTCCAAAGGTGCTATTAACTGATCATTAACGGAAGGTTGATTGACCTGAAATGTGTCATTTGCAGACATGTATTTACAAACACTTCAGAGAGACTGTCTGACTATAAGGAATTCAGCAGGCCTATTTAGAAACTTTATAGTGAGTTATTAAAAAATGCTTTTAATGTTTTTAGTATAAACCATAAAATATGTTTAAAAATATAAGTCTGATAAAGTAAAATGAATTTAAGAAAGCAGATCTTTCTCTTTTATTGGGGAATGCCTAAGGCCATAATAAAGTCAGTAGGATGTGATTTTTAAATTTCTAATACTATTTTACTCTTAAATTATTTCATATTATACTATTTAATTTATTGTCTCTGGAAGGGGGTATTAACTATTTCAAATCCTAGGTTTTAAATTATCAATCATGTACTATTTGCCTAAACATGACAAGGAAAATAATTTAACCTTTTACATTTTGAGACTCAGTCCACTCAAAAGCGTTTGAATGTCAGACAGTAAATTGTGTACATAATTCTTTAAAACCTGTAAACAATAGAGTAGAAATAGGATTTATTCAAATTTTGTTACTAGCATGACATTACCTAAAACACAGCACATCAGCATTACTTAGCAGACAACTAATTCATCCACTTGACAAGTATTATTGGTAACCTGGTGTGTGTCAAGTACTGTTCTAACATTGAGTTTTAAAAATGATTTCATTAAATTATACTCCTTTTAAGTTAATTACCAAATTTTACATTTGTCACTTTGGAAGGAGTTAATTACCTTACGTGACAATTTCTAAACTGTTGGGAGTATATAATTCAGGTAAGAAGCTTCTAAAGTTATGTGGCACTGAGTTAAAGGTTCATAAAATAAAAATAATGCTTATAATGTTTATGACAGAGATACAGTTAAAGAGGATTTTTAAAAATCTAAATGAGAAATGTTGCCCCTCTGGATCTCTGAATATCTGAAATTTCTAAATACGTTTGTCGATGATTAAAATTTATGAGAACTGTTTTGAGTCAGTGTTAAATGCATTGTTTATAAAGTTACATATTTTCTCTACATGTATAGATTTCACATGTCCTTTTTTATGATTTGAAGAATTGTACTTATTTCCCAATTAAGGTCTTTTAAAATTTTTATTTATTGATTGTATGGAGAGAGAGTAGAGAAAGAGAAACATCAGTTTGTTGTCCCACTTATTTATGCATTCATTGGTTGATTCTTGTATGTGTCCTGACCAGGATTAAACCCACAATCTTGGCTTATCCGGTTGATGCTCTAACCAATTGAACTACCCAGCTAAGGCCTATATTAAGGTTTTTAATATAAACACTGAAACCTGAATTGTACATATCTTCATTTTAACTTGTCTTTTGATCTTTTATATGTAAGATATTTTCATGTTAGCACTTAAGTCTTTTAAAGTAAAAATCATGTTACATTTACAGAGATTGAATCAGGCATTGTTTCTTATTTTTTATTCCTTATATTGTTAGTTTTTTTCATTCCTGCATTTCACACTGACATCAGAGATTATTAATCAAGTAAAAATAGGTAAAGACCTTTCAAAATTCCAAACAGGGACAGCATTTTGATGACTAAGTCACTAGTCTTATTTTTTTTCCTTCTCACTATTGTCTCTTCCCTTTCCTATTCAGTTAAACCAGAGATGGGTAAGTTTTTCAAATAGATATCTTTAGTAACTGCAATATGTAAGTGACTTGACACCTAGACGTAGCTAAACAGCCCATTTAAGAGCAACTACACTCAGTGCTCCATCATTTCATAGAGTATTGGAACTTCAGGGGACTTTGGTAGTGTCTGATGCATAATGGAAGAAATAGTCTGAGGAGCTTAAATGTGTTGATCAAGGTCATATAACTCAGTAGATTGCAGGACGTCACATCTACAATTGACTGAGCATATATACCATTCAGTTTCCCAGAAATGAATCTGTGAACCAGGTAATGGTTGGTGCATGGACATGAAGACTGCACTTCTCCTCAGTCTTATTAAGTCAGAGTCAGACTAAATAGCACCTATGTGCCGTATTAAGGATTTTAATCTGTATTGTAAGAGCAATGAGAAGTCTGAAGGAAAGGATTTAAGAAGAGGGCAGTGTGATCAATGTCTCATTTTTAAAAGATCAGTCTGCTCTTACTTGAAAATGATGGGGTGGAAATAGGTTGGACTGGAGAAGGGCTGATAAATTGGGCGCTACTGCAGCAGTCTAGCTTGGATTAGGGCAATGGGATGGGTGTCAAAAATGGAGAGGTTGAAGGAATGTATAAAATAGTTATTGGTTGAGGAAAGAGAGGAGTCCTAGTTGTGGTACCTTCATTGCTGACATGGTGGTGTCATTTTTCTTAGAGGTCCGTCTCGTGATGTGGCAGAAAGATCATGAATTGCGATTTAGATCGCATATGTTTTTATGAGTCTGTGAATAGTTAGTTCTTAAATAAAACCAGAACTGAGAGGAGAAATCAGAGCTAAAGATGTGAATGTATTTAGGGTCATGACTCTAAATGCAATTCTTTAGGAAAAGAATGTAGTCCGAATAGTGGCCAAGTATGGTATGAGGAGGAACAAGTATATCAGTTGTCTTATAGTAGATATCTAAAAGGACAAGATAACTATGGCTGTAGTTTGGCTGTCTTCTTCTTGCTACCACATTGAATATAAGCAACAAATGATCAGATAGAAAATGTATATGTCAAACAGGATTATTTCTTAAGCCCAGGGGAGTGTCACCCAACTGCTTGGAAATACCTTCGTTATGAAGAATATTTGTAACATTTTCAGTTCACGGGTTTTGCCTAAATTCCACATCAGATTTAGACTTGCATTATTTATAACATAGCTTTCTTATTTTAAAAATTGTAGATTTTTCCATAAAATTCTATAAAATCTGTAATACTGTAGAGTCACTAGGAACTTCCAACTGCCCTGTTGATAATCTTCTTCACTTGGGTGTTTCATACAATTTCTCAAACTTAACATTTTGAAATTCAGCTCCAACCTTACCCTGAGAAAACATTTGGATAAGAGAGTTTCTAACACAGACTGAAGATTTTAAATCTCCAGTCTATATCATCAACTCTCATTTAAATTCTTAGTCAGCCCTCGCTGGTGTGGCTCAGGGGATTGAGCGCCAGCCTGTGAACTGAAAGGTAGCCAGTTCAATTCTAGTCAGGGCACATGCCTGGGTTGCCAGCCAGGTTCCTGGTTGGGGGCACGTGACAGGCAATCACACATTGATGTTTCTCTCCCTCTCTTTTCTCCCTTCCTTCCACTCTCTAAATAAAAGAATAAGTAAAATATTCAAAAAAAAAATAAATTCCTAGACAGTTTTCAAAATGTGCTTTAATTCTTAATTCTCCCTAACCCACTACATTAATTCCACAATTGCTTGTGATTAATTTTTCCTCCAAACTACATCTCCCGTCTGTCCACTTCTCTTTATCTCCCGCTGTCATCGCTGTGGCTCAGGCTGTCACCATCTCTTGTCTGAATCACCAGAGTACTCTTCCAGCCTTCCTCTGCTTCCCTTCCTGCTGCCCTCTGTCTGAGCCATTCTCCACAGTTGACTTAGGGGTTTTCTTAAAGGAAACTAAACTGTTTAGCTCCCTTGCTCAGAACCTGTACATGATTTCCTTTGTACTTAGATAAAATTTAGAATCTTTTTCTTGGTTTACAAAGTCTGGCATATGGTTGATTTCTGTCAAACCTGCCAGCTTTGCTCTTCACCAGTGATGTTCCCTGTCCCAAATGTCCCTGTCCACACTCATTGCTCAGCTGCTCTACTGATCCTTCAGATTTCAGCTTGTAACTCCATTTTTCAAGGAGGCCTTTGCTGAGATTCTCTCTTCAGATGTGTTGCTCCTTCTCGGCATGGTCAAGGAAGGCCTCTCTTTGGTGGTAACTTTGGTATTAGGGCTGCTCCAGAGTGACAGGAGCTACCACATGGAGATCTACAGAGGAGCAGCAAATGCAAGGCCTGAGGCTGAGATGACTGTGAATTAAAGTCAAGCTGCCTTCAAAATCACAAGACAACTCACTAAAGCATTTGGACAAGAGAATCTCTACACAGAGTCAAATAATTCAAAGATTTTTTCATGAACTGAGGCATGCTTTGCAAGAAGCAGATTCATCGACTCTCATTTAGATTCCTAAACAGTTTTCACAAGTACCTGTGATACCATTGGTTCAGCTTAGCAGTGGATTCATTAGGGCTTAGTGACTCACATACAAGGTACTCTACACTTGATTTTCTCTTGAGCAAGAAGCATCATAGGGCACAAAAAAATCTCAACACTCTTGGGTATTGGCTATCAAGCTTGGCCAACTTTTCTTTTGCTCTGAGCCAATCTCCGACCGGGTGGGCTGTGGTGAGATTAAATGACAGACTGATTGTAAGGCGCCTGGCTTAAAGGAACTGGCTAAAAATAATTCTGATCCTTGTCTGCTTATAATATTTATCCTCAGGATAATGTTATCAAAGGGACCTCTACCAAATTTTAAGACGGCTTTATATCAGCTTAGAAACTGTGTAGTATTATGCATGCAAACTTTTGAAAAGAAACAATTGGTGAACACATTGACCAGAATTCCTTGATGGCTTCTTTTGTGAAAGTAGGGAGAGAAAAATGATTCTGCTTCTGAGGCAAAGGTAAATGTTATAAAGAATATAGTTTTCTCTGGTTTTTATTTGATCTTTTTATTCTCTCTAAAGACGGAGTCTTAAAGAATGTGGACTACTTCAAAAACAGAATAGAAGCACTCACATTGACACATGGAGACCTTTACAGGTTTCTGTTTACCCAGGGATATATATATTTAAAGCCCTAGATAACAAAATATTAAGAGTAGAATTGGGAGGCAGCCTTCCATATTGAAGTGCTAGAGTAAAATCTTAGGTCACAATGATTTCATACAAGTAAATGTTAGTTTGGAATGTGAAGGAAGGGGAGTGTGTTTCAATTTCATTTCTGTTGTCAGTGTTTTATGTTTTAATCCTGTCACAAGCTTTGGATTAAAAACTTGTTACATTTATCATCATACTCAAAGAAATTTTTAGGCTCAAGCAGAACAAATCAATCAGTATATTTATATAGCTCTTCCCTGGCCTGGATGGAGCAGTGGTGCATTTTTAATTTTCATAAAGAATTGTCAAAAGCACCAGATACAAAGGTAATGTTTTGTTTATTTTCTCCTCCTTTTTTTCTAGGATTATGACAGTTTTTTTGAATCAAAGGAAAGCAACACTGTCTTTTCATTCTTAGGCCTGAAATCTCGGTTGCCATCAAAGGTAGGTAAATCTTTTCTTGTTTTAAAATTCATCTTTCTTTGCCTTGGCTGGGTAGCTCAGTTGGTTAGAGCATCATCACAGCATGCCAAGGTTGTGGGTTCGATCCCCAGTCCGGGCACGTACAAGAGGAAACCAATGAATACATAACTAGGTGGAACAGCAAGTCAGTGTTTTTCTCTCTCTCTTCTCTCTCTCTCCCTTCCTCTCTTTCTCTAAAATCAATAAACGGTTGTTGTTGATTGTTCTTAATTGAGGTTGAAGGTGTTAGAGGAATGCATATATGAGTGTATCCTAATGCACAATTAGAGACTGCCCAGTGTAAAAACACAAAAAGAAGCCTAGTTTTTTTTTCCTTCTTTTCAATTGTTGCTGTATGTTAGAGTTCATTTATAATTTAATTTATTTATAATTTATATCCCCTTCTTCCAAGAAGAATTTAAGGTAGCAAAAAGTAGTAGGTGCTTTCAGTTTTAAAGTGCAAGTTTACATTACTTTATGTTTTTGAAATAGCAGCATCAAAGGCATATTTTTAAGGTCTTTTGCATGTTTAATTCATTTAAATTGGAAGAGAGATGGTCTGCAATAACAAATAGTCTTGAAAAAACTCTACAGTTCTTAAACCAATAAAAATGTTTTTTAAAGCTACTTTATTATATCACATATACTTTACAAAACACAAAAGCTGAAGGGTTTTTAATATTTAGACCTAGAAATGATATATATTATTACAATATTGGGAAACACGTAGATTCACATGCAGAATTTAAAAAATAGCATTCCCTTTTTAAATAAGATATTTTAATTATCTCCCCTTTAAAAATACTTTTTTTTTCTGATTATGAAAGTAGCCTAGGTTCACTTAGAAAAATTGGAAATATTGAGAAAGTACAAAAAAGTATAGAGTAGAAAATAAAAATCGCACCACCCAGAGATAACCACATTAACCTTTTTGTTGTATTTCCTTGCAGTCTTTCTATACATCACAGTTGAGGTTTTGACTGGGTTGCAGTGAGACTGAATTCTAAAGTGTTATTTTAAACACTGAATTGAAAGTGCATTACTGGGAACTTTGGTTTCTGTAATAGGTCTTTTGAGGCTACCCAGGAGTTGTACCATTTCTGGAAAACCTGTTGGGGGAAGGCAGGGACTATCAATAATAAAAATTATACACCAGCACCTCTAGTTTGTAGTCAGTGTGAAATGTTGCTTTGTTTTGGCATCAATCAGTCCACAAATGGTTGTGGGCGGTTTCCATATACATGTTTTAAACAGAGGCTAAACCCACATATATAATATTAAAAAGTTCTTAAGATTATTTTTATGAAGATGGAACAGTGTAATACTTGTGGGAAATTGTAGTATTTTTTTATAACATGTTTCATCCAAGGATATTAAACAGTCCAGATTTATCTTCAAAGAAGTGGAAAAAACTGGGGTAGGAGTAATCTAATGGATGCATAAATCCAGTCAACAACATTATCTATGCAAAAAAATTACTGTGTGCTTGCTTGCTTTGCTCTTATTTTCCCCAAAGATTTGGATTTCTTAGAGACTATGTGGGCTGACTATTCTACTTTTTATGTTTATTTTTCCTATCCTCACCTGAGGACATTTTTTGGTGCTTTTTTGAAAGAGAGAGAGAGAAAAACATTGATGTGAGAGAGAAACATTGATTGGTTGCCTTCTCATTGGCGCCCCAACTAGGGAAGGAACCTGCAACCCGTGTATGTGCCACGACTGGGAATTGAACTTGCTACCCTTCAATCTAAGGGACAGTGCTCCAACCAACTAAGCCACTGGCCAGGACTGACTGTTCTACTCTTTAAAAATGTTTATTCTCTCAGAAATGTCTCAAGAAACCTATGATCTATAAAATATGCACTCTCACATGACTTGTGACCATAATATTCAAGTTGATTTGATGCCAATGATGTTGACATGATTTTAGCAGACCATTCCTAAGGCAGTGGGGGCTCCAGGTATAACCTCCCATTCAGCCCACATTTTCAGGTGCTTGCATCAGTCATACCTGAGCAGGAGCACATGGAACCAGAGTAGAAGTTCATGGTGCAGTGTTTTTGCCACCCCCATCATGAGGCATTTGGGGCCTTAAGGGTTAATAGCAACTCATACTACATTCGTCTTCATAAGAGAGAAATGAAAGTATCTTTAAGAGCAATTCAGCATTTCCCCCCTTTCTAGTTACTTATTTTTTTACTTTGGTGGTAATTATAAAATCTGTACTCTGGGGCCTGGACAGAGCATTCACAGGTGTGATGCACTAAAAGGTGCATCACCTCCTTTCCTGCCCTCGCTACATTATACACACCTAAAACACAAGGCTAGAAAGCCTGCCAGGGAACATGACTTGCTCTGAGCCAGCGAGGAGACAGAAAAGAGATGCAGGAAAAGAACACTGTGGGCACAGAGGGCAGAGGGGCAGTGTAGGCTGGCAG